>NC_085137.1:349827613-350437600 GCF_035046485.1 Aedes albopictus
TATGTCTCCTACTTTTTGGTGTACGAGAAAGGCAAAAGGATTTATCAGTCAATGATGAACGTAAAAAAAAAATGTATCTGATTCTATTGAAATACAACACGATTAATCAAATTACGTTAATTTTATGTAGGCATTGTGCAACTTAAATATCTGGTGAATGATTCATCGTCAAACGTGGTTGACCATTACTCATTTTCAGTCAATACGTCAATCGAACCAGGTGGAATTCCAGAAATTTTGCTACCACATTTTTCGCACGCTCTTTGATGCAAGGTGTGAAGTTATTAAATTATCACATTTAACCTGATCAGCCAGATATTAATTCGATTAATTGATTTCGGTTTGTTTATACACAGATAATGATTCATGCATTGGAAAGACGACACAACAGGTTATTGTATGTCAGAGACTTGAGAATGACCTTGTGAGCAGGTGCCAGCTGAGACAAAAATAAGCAATATATTAGAATATTATTGACAATTGAACGAATTTTTGCATGACCCTAAATTTTCACTATTACTTGGAACTTGTCAATAAAAAATGAAACCTTCTACTTATTTTTTCTAAGAAGTTAAGAATCAGAAGTAAAAATTAAATTGTTATCGCTGATATCGACGCCAATCATGTTTTGAATAACTCCGTAAAAAATGCAAAAAAATAGCATTTAAACATACAAAAATATAAATGTAAATAGTTTTTATGTAGCTTTAGAACTTTAAAACTACGAATCCAACACAAACGACCTTTTTCGGATCAACTTGT
This sequence comes from Aedes albopictus, assembly GCF_035046485.1. Classification (NCBI taxonomy): domain Eukaryota; kingdom Metazoa; phylum Arthropoda; class Insecta; order Diptera; family Culicidae; genus Aedes; species Aedes albopictus. The sequence goes on from NC_085137.1 coordinate 349,828,376, forward strand.
TTGCGTGAAGATTATAACGAAGACGTCGAAGTGTAAAACAAAGCATCAATTTACTAACTAGTGGACTTAAACCAAAGGATTTTGTCTAACACCGCTACAATACTGACGCAATATAAGATGAATTATTATCTCATCAGACGTACTACGACACGAACCATCACAAATTCGTTGGCAATCCTGTTGATCCATGTTATTTGCGTCTTCCTAAAATATATTACAGTGCAGAGCATCGCGTACAGTCTAGTGTCATGCGGCGTGACGCAAATTTCAAACGCTTTGGACACTCATCGCTCAAAGGAAGAAAGTGGTATCATATAAAAATGGAAGCATTTCTTTGAGAAGCATCAGTTACGTGCCACCATCATTGTTGGAATCACACCTTCTTCTAAAAGATCCTCCCTCAGTTCAAAATGTTGAAGGTATGACACAATTGAATTATACGAATCATTATAACCAGTTCTCATTATACAATCCCTATTTTCACAGATCGTTTGCTTGTTTGCTGTTCTTGCAGTGGCATTGGCTGATGTGAGGCCAGTTCCACCACCAAGTGCCATTCCACTGCAGCATCCTCGTGCCCTGGTACAGCCAGTAGTGCCAGGAAATGGAAACGATAAACCAGCAGTACCGGTAAATTCCGATGTGCAGACACCAGATGGATCCTCCGGCGATATGGATAAGGCTGAAACGTTTGGCTTCGGATATCATAAGCATTACTACGTTGCGCCACGATACTATGGGGGATGCTATGGTGGATACTATCCTTACTATGGACATCACTATGGATACCCTTACTACTATTAGATAGATCATATACTTGTGTAAATAAAATAAATTATTTATTCGAAATTTGAAATACAACATTGTTTTATGAATGTATTTAGAAAGAATAAGTATTTCTCAAAATTTTCAACACAAAATATTTCAACAGAAAAACCTTTTTGTGAAAACATGACAAATTTAATCGTATAAGACCAAATCTTTAGCCTAACATTTGCTGATGACATAAATAAAGTATTAAACTGAAGTTGGTAAATGAATTCTTGCCGTCATTCACATAAAGTTTGGGATTTGCTGTTTTCCTAGATTACTCGCAAGAATATGATAAAAAAAAATCATAAGAACCACTTTGGTTAAGTTAAATTGACGGACCCCTCGCTTGCCAAGAGACTGACAAGGTGGAAAAAATGCGATTTTTCATGTTATCGACGGTAATTTAGTGCCTAATATCTAAGCAATTTATATTGTAGTACAAAGAAAAATATCTCAAAACATATTTTGTCTTTTTAACGTACTTTTCCTGAAAACTACAATTCAATTTCTTTCCAATAAGAAAAAACTTAAAATCGGCTAACTGTCTCAAAAGTTATGATTTTTTTAAAAATAATTGGTTTTCAATAACAACGATTTTTGGACCATCCTAACTCAACATTGGTCACCCTAATGACGAAATAAAAAATACGAGTCTAATTGTTTTCGATGAACCACAATCCCAACAAGTCTCACGATATTCGAAGACCCACTATATCGTTCATAAAGAGAAAAAGTACACTCATTGCACAATTATGGGTCACACACAATTATTAGTCACTTTTCACTTTAATAGATAAATACTACTTACAAGCTTTTGTTAGCCGTTCTCATTTTTCGTTCACAACTTGATTTGTTTTGTGTCACTATACAGGGGATGGCCAAAATGTTTGGGATAGGCAACTTTTTTTCTCCCACAAAAAAATTCAACATGCTGTAACTTTTTATAGAGTGCATCAAAAAATCTCAAATTTTGACTGTTTGTCAACCTATTATATGTGCATCATTGGTACAAATTTGGGCTCGATTGATTAATTTTTCGCGAAGTTAGAACCGTTCGCGTAAAACACTATTTTTTAGACAACTCATTTTTGAGCTGTCGTAACTCGGAAACCAGTGAACCAAATTGAATGAATATTTTAACGTTTATCAACAATATATTGATACTCAATACGACGTTATAAAATGTATTATTTTCTCACGGCGAATTAAGTTATTTCGGTTTGAAATTTTTACCCATATAGAGGAAAATAAGTAAAATTTAAAATACCACACAAAAATTATTAAATGTATTCTTCCTTCAATCTAAATAGGCTCTAATATATCTGATAAGAGATAATTTGAGAACAGAAGTGGAAAATCTTTGGATATCAACACTAAAATTTATTCACATTAATGTAAAAATAATACATTTTTTCGACAAAAGTCCAAAAAGTGTCAATCCATGATAACTATTTTCAACGTTTAAAAAGTATCTATGTTTTAATAGTTTGTGAAGCATTTACATATTGTTAGTGTACGTTCAAAATTTCATTCAATTCGGTGTACTGGTTTCCGAGATATGACAGCTCAAAAATGCGTTGTCTAAAAAAAGGTGTTTTACCCGAACGGTTCTAGCTTTGCGAAATATTAATCAATCAAGCCCAAATTTGTACCAATGATGCACATATAATAGGTTGACAAATAGTCAAAATTTGAGATTTTTTGATGCGCTCTATGAAAAGTTATAGCATGCTGAACTTTTTTGTGAGAGAAAAAAAGTTGCCTATCCCAAACATTTTGGCCATCCCCTGTATGTATCACACACGGGCTTATACGTCAAAATATACATATTTTCAATATTTTTTATTCGGCGCAAAACCATCTGTCAAAGTAACGCTTCGATTGTGAATATCGGAAAGTGCGTGCGCTGCTCTCGTAAGCTCTGTAAAAGCGAGCTTTAATGATTTTCAAGTGCAAAATGGTATCGCCACCAGAACAAAGGTATAATTTACGTTCTTAATGTAGAAATTCATGTGACTGCAGCTAATTAAAGCTCATTTCAGGTAAAATATAAGTGACTCATCATGCCAAGGAACACTGTAAATCACACAATTATGGGTCACTTTTTGTACAGCATTATATTGACAGTTCTGCGTACATAGAAATTGCATACTTTTAGGCGTTTATCGGTTATGGTGTTGAAAATTTTGTCCCAATTTTTAAAAATTGATTCCAAATAGTAAAAACACGCTTCGTTAAGAGGTTTGAGACCAGTTTTAGATTCTACCATAGTTGTTCTATCGAGAATAAGTGATCATTCATTGAAAAAATAGACAAAACATTATTGTTGAGCCGATTCCTCTCGAGTGACCCATAATAGGCAACAAATTGACCCATAATTGTTACACAGCTAATTTTGACCCATTATTGTGGTTTTCATTGTTCACCAACATTTTAGTAATTTTCACCGCCTAAAGTGAATGTTACAAGCAGATTTTTATATAAAACAATAAAAAAGAGTTTCAACGAAGAGAATATAAAATAAAAATAAAGAAAGTTATATTTTTGTATGAAAAACGATTCATATTATGAAATGATTGTTCCCTGAGTGACCCATAATTGTGCAATGAGTGTAAATCACTCAAAAGGGATTTTCCCTCTTTCTAATTTTTTGTTAAAAAATAAAAACTAAACTAAAACTAAACCCACTATATCGATTTTCTATGGAATGACTGTATTGTAGAATAAGGGTGCTTCAAATTGTTCACAACATCAAAATATCAACTTTTATTTTTTGCCATTTCCGGCCCAACACGTACAAAAATGTCATTTTTGACACCATATTTTTCAATTTCAATGAAATTTTGTACATGCGCTAGGTTTCGTGAATCATTTAGTTTGCATCATCACATCACATAACCATTTTTCCTCACCTAACTTTTGAAAAGGCGTTTGAAAAATACCTAATTTACTTATTCGAAAAATTATAAATAAAAAACGGTTTGTTGGATTGAAATGATGTTTTCGAATATGTTTGAGGATATTTGAGAGACTTTTAGAGAAAAATAAAAAAAAAACGTTATATCCATCGCGGATCTATGTTATATGTCATATGTAAATGTACGAAATTTAAATTTTCCAAAATCCTTACTCTTCGTATTTATGTATTTTTTTTTCTGTATATAGCTGACTTCTAACCTCAAAATTTACCAGTAGCTCAGGTTGGTCAAATGCTTTTAACTATTTTTTTCTAGAATTTTTATTTTTCATCGATTTTCAAAACAAGCAAAAGGAAAAAATGTTTGGATATTTTATACCAAAACTAGATTCTACGAATCAGTTCCAGTGAAAAACCAAAACCTTTGCATAATTACAGCGAATTCAAAAAATAAAAAAATAAAACAAATTGGATCTTGTAAAATGTCATTCGAGATTTTTTTCACTGTTTTACAGTTTTTTATAAAAATAACAATAATTTCTTAAGTATGTGAATTTTTATACCGTCTCGAAGAACATTCACAGAGGTCCAATTTGTTTTTTTTTATTCCGCTGTAACCTAAGTAATAAGTACAGTGTATCAAACAATTGTCCGTACAGCAAATTTTTGGTCAAAATACTGTTTCATCCAAATGTTTATAACTTTTTTATACGTCAATCAAAAACGCTGAAATGTTGACCAATCATGAATCATATATTAATGCTCCATTGGTGAAATTTTGAGCGAGATCGAAAAAGTTTTCTGAAAGTCATTGAACTTTTGGTAAAACTTATAAGATTTTTAAACACAGTTTTAAAGCATTTTTCGTTCAGTTAATGCACTTTTATTGGTGGAAAATGTTTGGCAGATTATATGTGCAAAATATGGTAATTTTTCAAATATCGTCTACTACATAAGCACATTTTTCATATTTTTTGTAGTGAATATAAAACCTCAAACGAAGCTGCATATGAAAGCCTTAGGTATAAGCTGTAACACAAAAAAAAAATTAAAAAGTTTCATCGAGTACATATTGAGATATAATGTTTTAAAAATGTGTTCAAAAATCTTATAAGTTTTACTAAAAGCTCTATAACTTTCAGAAAACTTATTCGATCTCGCTCAAAATTTTATCAATGGAGCTTCAATATATGGTTTATATTTGGTCAAAATTTCAGCGTTTTTGATTGACGTATAAAAAAGTTATAAACATTTGAATGAAAAAAATATTTTGGCCCAAAAATTGCTGTACGGACAATTGTTTGATACACTGTATGCTTAGGTGTAGGAAAACATAATAAATGGATTTTTCATTGAAACTGGTACGTAAAATCTACTTTTGGTATAAAAAATCCAAAAAATGTTCCCTTTTGGCCTTTATAAAAATCGAGAAAAAAATGTTAGAAGCATTTGGCCATCCTGGTTTACTTGGCAGATTTTGAGGCTGGATGTCAGCTTTCTGCAGATAAATAATAAAACATATCGTAGCTTTTTTAACCGAGTTGGCTGTGCAGATCTCGGGTTTTTGAATTTAACCGAGACTCATCCTACAAGGTAGTAACGAGGCGTGTTACATGGATTCTCGGTATTTAGAGGCTGAGATCTCATGAAATCCTTTAACTGGTTTCTTGGCTGTGCAAATCTCGGCACTTGTAAAGCCTGCGCACTTTAGAATCGGTACAATTTCAACCGGCTGCAGATCAAAATCGGTTTAACCTAGAAAAAAAATGTTGTAAGAAGCAAATGAAGCTTATTTATTGTATTTTGTAGGAAAAATATGAAAAAATCAGTTTTTGTTTCTTCAAGATAAAATTTTGACCTGATTGTGAAATTCATGCCATTTTATTCTGCACAAACCAATGATCGTCAACATTTGCAAATTTCACAGCTTACGGGCTGATATTTCCACAAGAAACAAAATTATATTCATCAAAGATATGCTCAAAACAGGTTACGACATCAAACTCTTGACAAATATGGTTCACAAGACCATAATAAACTTATAGCCTTATTGTCCATTCATGCTATATTCAAAACATAATTTTACTCAAACTATTTTTTTATGAAAAAATATTTCCTGGGATCGTTTTTTGGATCTACAATTCCCCAACTCAAGTGGCCCAACTTAATTCATATCGAAACCTGGATTATTTTTGGAATTATTAGCAGTTTTCCCTCACAGTAGTCGGAAATTAACAGTTATAAGGCTAACTCCTCATAATAAGCCTAAAATAGGATAGAGTCATGGATAAAACATTGAAAACCATATAGATTATGGAACTAGATGTGATTCTATGATCACAAATAAAAAACTTCTGAGTAGATTCAGTTTTATTTAAAAAAAGTCGTTAGATATTTTAAGCCATCAAAACACATCCAATGAATTTCGTCAGCAATAGTCCGTACAGCTTTCGAGTCATGATTATTTATGTTATTCTGCATCAAATCATTGGTATCTTGTATACCAATACTATTCGTATAGTATCCTTCCCGTATGCGTATTCGCCGAACTAAAGCTTATGCGAAAAAAATTTTTTTGAACTTAAATATCTATGCAAGCTTTTGATTTTCCATAAAGCCCTTCAAAGACTTACCATAGCTATATTGGAAATTTTAAAATATTCATGGAATATTTTACCTCCCTTAACCAACAATCATAATATCAACAACTATTCTATACTGCATAATTGGTGGGTTTGGTAATTATATATTCCTACACAAATCCTGAATCTGACAATTATTGGTTTTCGCTCAATGTGTGCAAAAAAAACAGGCACTATTTACGAATTCAGATCAATAGTTCATCTAAAAATATAAAAACAGCAAATTTTATGTTTTTCCTACAAACTACAATAGATAAGCTTCAATTGCTTCCAATAACACTTTTTTCCAAGTGACACCGTTTTTGAGTGGCAGCCGGTTGAAAGTGTACCGATTCTAAAGTGCGCAGGCTTTAAATCGAGGCTCAGCACTCTATTTTTTTCAATTCGTACGTAAAAAAATAGATTACTCTTTTTATTTTTTTGTAGGTCTTGTCATCTTTTGTTGTATATTGATTTTTATCCAAAATTATGAGAATCGGTAAGAGCTGAAACGACCATCTGTTAGCTGAATCATTCGAATTAGTTCACTAATAATCAAAATAAATAACGATTACTAATCTTCTTATTCGATGCTGCTCGGCGTGGAATGTCATGCGGCATCACCGCGCAGCGCAGTTCACATTCCTGTCGTGGTTGACGCAAATTTCAAGTGCAAACCTACGCCTGTACTGGGGATTTCCCGGACCGGTCAAATATGGAAAGTGGAACCATTATGTGGAAATGGAGCCATTACCCTAAGGAGTACTGGTTGCTAGCTGGCGGGGAAGAATGTTGAAATCACAAGCTCTTTATTTTTCTCAACAGCATCATGCAAAAACGAAGGCGTGGTTGATCGTTCTATTCTCAAATTGATTGCCTGTCGGTACGGTCAGTTGGACACCCTGCTGTTGCAACTGACCGTACATCTGCAGTATTACAACTGGCTCGATCTTTGACTCAGCCTTTTTGTGTTGGCATGAACAAAAAATATACAAGAATAATAACGGGGTATCGTTGATAAGTGGGAATTGTCTCAACCCAGATTAGGAAATTGTTGAAAATATGAATTGCCCCTGTTCAACTATATACAGGGAATGGCCAAAATGTTTGGGATTGGCAATTTTTTTTTCTCCCACAAAAAAAGTTCAACATACTGTAACTTTTAAAAGAGTGCATCAAAAATTCTCAAATTTTGACTGTTTGTCAACATATTATATGTGCATCATTAGTACAAACTTGAGTTCGATTGGTTAATCTTTGGCGAAGCTAGAACCGTTTTCGTAAAACACTATTTTATAGAAAAATATTTTTTTAACTGTCATATCTGGGAGACCAGTGTACCGAATTGAATGAAATTTTTAACGCTTATCAACAATATACTAATGCTTGAAAATTCTTTAAAACATATGTACTTTTCAAACGTTGAAAAAAATTATGATGGATTGACATTTTTTGGAAATTTCTCGAAAAAATGTAATTTCTTCACATCTACATGGCATTAAATTTTTTTTTTGATATTCAAAGATTTTCTATTTCTGTTCTTAAGATATCTACTATAAGATATATTAGAGCCGATTAAGATTAAAGGAAGAACACATTTAGTATTTCTGGGCGGTATTGTAAGTTTGACTCATTTTCCACTATATAGGTGAAAATGTCAAATCATCAACTTTTTTCAACGTTTAAAAAGTGCCTATGTTTTGAAGAATTTTCAAGCATTGATATATTGTTGATAATCACTCAAAATCTTATTCAATTCGGTTCACTGGTCTCCAAAATATGACAGTTTAAAAATTAGTTGTTTAAATAATTGTGTTTTAAACAATCGAGCTCAAATTTGTACCAATGATGCACATATAATAGGTTGATAAACAGTCAAAATTTGAGAATTGTTGATGCACTCTATGAAAAGTTACAGCATGTAGATTTTTTTTGTGAGAGAAAAAAAAGTTGTCTATCCCAAACATTTTGCCTATTCTTGACATTACAAGAACAAATCAAGAAAACAAACTTGAATAAAGGGGACTGGGGTTTTGAAGCGAATTGAGAGAACTATGTACATATTCATAATCTACATAAAACTGAGCTGAAATCCAAATTCTCCATAATGTTTAATTCCCAGGAACAATTTTTCAAATCAAACTTGAGTTTGTATAAGAAAAGTTTGTTGAATTACCTCTTAGCCAATTTGGTTTGTTCTGAACAAACTGACAGGTAGAAAATTGCAATTGCAATCGTATTTCTACAATATTGGTGGAATTTTGCGCCAAAAACCAAAAAAAATGTATTTGAAATTCTTATGGCAGATTGTACAAACCTACAGAATAGTTCCCAGCACATTCTATTGGAAATTTCAGGAACGGCTGAATAAATTAACGGAACTTCTTTTGAAATTTCCCTAGTAAGTATTTCCAGTATACCGGCAAGTATTCAACTATTCATGATTATTTACAAGTAAGCTAAAAATCTTGAAAAAAAGTTATTAAGTAAATTAACTCTTGATGTCATTGACCAAAAGTTTGGGGTCACTATCGTAAAACGATTCTGTCACATTCGCCCGAATGACAAACGCCCGAATGACAAACGCCCGAATTCCAATCGCCCGAATAGACCAATCGCCCGAATAGACCATTCGCCCGAATGGACCATTCGCCCGAATAACCATTCACCCGAAAAGATCATTCGCCCGAAAGACCATTTACCCGAAAGTCATGCGCCAATTCCATGCAATTTCTTAGGACACGTTTTTTTTTTTTTTGGTTTGCCATGATGAAATTTTAAGGACAGGCCCATGGTGTACTTAGTATCCGACCAATCGCAAGAACAGCTGGACTAGTGCCAATAATAATCATATCAGCTTAGTTTGAAAGAACGGCCCATGTTTTGAAGAAGGCCTAATTGCTTGTGAAAATATTACATATTAGGGCATTAATTGTAACAGTATTGCTGATCGAAAGGATAAAGACAATACTTCAGCACAGAGTAGTCAACACTTTTAAGTTAAAACGAACAATAATCGATAAAAATTAGAACGTGTGAGCTAATTCAGCATTCTTATTTGAGCAAGCTGTTCTTTTGAAATCATGTTTAGAATCCAGAAGTTGTAAAAACGTAAAACGTCAAGGTTCCCCATAACAGAATAACTTCAAAGAACAGCCCACGATTGCAAGAAGGGCAAGTTTCTGGTAACATATGACATAAAATTGAATTTAATTTCCTTGAAGGTGAAACTAGAAAGAAAAGCCTATTAACAAAAGAAGGGACAATTCCAATCAATGTTTCCACAGCTATATTGCCGAAAATGTTTGTAACAGTATTATGTAGTCTTAAATCAGACTGTGTTCAAAGAAAGCAAAAACCTCTGATGAAAATGGTTGCAGCAACTTTTAGTTGATAATGGCGTTCAGCCATACGCGTGGACGACGCCTAAACTGATTTCAGAAAAGTGTTCTAGATTATTATGGTTTTCGGGCGAATGGTCTTTCGGGAAAATGGTCTTTTCGGGCGAATGGTATTTCGGGCGAATGGTCTTTTCGGGCGAATGGTCTTTTCGGGCGAATGACTTTCGGGCGTTTGTTACATTCGGGTGTTTGTCATTCGGGCATTTGGAATTCGGGTGAATGGTTTTCGGGCGAATGTGACAGAACCCGTAAAACATAGAAAAGTGATATGTTGATAACTTTGTCACCTTTCATTCAATTTTTATTCTTCTTGGCTTATTTGAAACATAATGAATGATACTTAATGCATAGACATTGAGCCACACATATTTGTTAAAATTTACCCATTAAAACTTAACGCAAAATTGCCTCATTTTTTGAAATGTGCTAACTTTACATATCATTTTTATACATAAAAATAGTTGAATACGTTAAATTAAAGACGTCAAACGTAAATTTAGTTAATTTTCCTTGAAGTGAGCCAAAAATAGTTAAAATTTACCTATAGATGACGAAAGAACAATCAAATCACTTTTCCATGTTTTACGACAGCGACCCCTAGATTTTTCATCATATTGAGGGGTAACCCCAAACGTTTGGTCGATGACATCAACAGTTAATTTACTCAATAACTTTTTTTCCTAGATTATTTAGCTTAGTGCGGTAAAAAGCAGTTGAAATCTAATAGAAAATAGGTTATATTACCGATCTCATCTTAAAATTCAGTCAACCCAATTTCCAGCAACACTGCCGTAAATTTATATTATATTTTTAGAAAATTTGGCAACTTTGAACTAGAACTAGAAATATATTTGTAAAAGTTTCACCTTAATCATGTTCAAAGTTACTTTGACTTATTATCTTTCGAATGAGACCTAGAGTTTTGAAATCGGACGTAAATTGATGGAGATATGGACCTAAAAAATGACATGTGTTTTGAGGGGGTGACCCCTAGCTTTTGATCGAGAGCGTATTTCAGGTTCCAACTAATTCCGAAATAAATTTCGATGAAGCTTGTTAAAATACAATTTTTTAAATATTCCCCAGGAGATGCAAAAAATCCTTCCACTTTTTTTTTGGGAATTACACTTCCGGTTTTGGAAGTTTACCCAACAGTTACTCCAGGAGGTTCATATTTTTTTTTTCAATCAATATTATCAGGTTTGAAGTGTACACGTAAAACAATCTGAGTTCTGCGAAAAAAAATATCCAAACTTTAAAATGAAAATTTTATCACAAATTTCTTTCAAGATTTCAAAATTTATTAGGAGATCTTCCAATAAAGGGCGAACACGATGAAATTGCCACACAGAAAAATATTGTATAACTTTTGATTGCGTTCGCCAAAATAGCTAATTTTTTGAACATGAATAGTATATTATGTGTAGCTAATACCATAAAGTTTTCATTAAAATCGGTTGAGTATTGGCGGAGATATCGTTGAAACAAGGAAACTGCTACTTGAGAATCTTGTGCAAACAAACATTTTGGAAAATATCACTTTTTTGCCGTTTCAACGCTGGCGCCAAAAATACTGAACCGATTTCAATGAAAATTTTTATTTGCGTAAAGTATGTATGTAGAAGTAGTTTGTCAAAATTTCATTCAATTTAATCATACCGCCAAAAAGTTATAGCCATATATGTCGCACTATGTCACAATATGCAGATGTGGTTTTTGGTATAGTGAAATTCAAACTGCTCTTACTTTGAAAGTACTCAACAAAAATGGCTGAAATTTTCACTGTAAACAGTTTAACACAACAATTTTATACTGTCAAAGATTTATAAAAATCGGGACAGTGTTACCAGTTCTACAGTCAAAATAGTGCACGCGGAACTAAAAATGGTCAAAAAGTACCTAAAATTTACCTTGAAGCGATTTGAGCTTTGGATATTTACTAGAAAAAGTACTGAACCGATTTCGATCAAATTTTTACCACTTAATTGATACTATGTTAAGAATATCGAGTGAAATTTTCAAACGTTTTGATAAGGTAACAAAAAAGTTATAGCCTTAGTAATTTTTTGAAATGGGTGCACAAATTTTCTAAAATCTCATTTTATGATATCAACAATATATGCGCCAATACTCAACCGATTTTAATGAAAATTTTATGGCATTAGCTACACATAATATACTATTCATGGTCAAAAAATTAGCTATTTTGACGAACGCAATCAAAAGTTATACAATATTTTCTGTGTGGCAATTTCATCGTGTTCGCCCTTTATGTACGCGAAATTTCTGCAGGATTTCTTCACATATTTTATTAGTTTCATCAAATGCCACCATTTATCTCTTCAATGATTCCTACACAAATTTATTCAAGTGTTTTTGTGTAGAACCATCACTGATTGGATAGTGGATTTATTAATATTCTTTAAGAGATACATATTTACTTGAAGACAGAACATCAAACCTTGAGAAGCTCGTCGGAGAAGTTGTTCTGATTTTTTTCAGATGTTTCCTCAGCATGTTCCAAAGTTTATCCAGAAGCTTTTCTTGAAAAAAAAAAATCCTTCAGTATTCCCTGTAAGAATGTTTCCCTGCATGAATTTCTCTAGAAATTCTCTCAACAATTGTTCCAGAAGTTCGTATTAGCAATTCCTTCATAAATTGAGAAGCTTGTCGGAGAAGTTGTTCTGATTTTTTTCAGATGTTTCCTCAGCATGTTCCAAAGTTTATCCAGAAGCTTTTCTTGAAAAAAAAAATCCTTCAGTATTCCCTGTAAGAATGTTTCCCTGCATGAATTTCTCTAGAAATTCTCTCAACAATTGTTCCAGAAGTTCGTATTAGCAATTCCTTCATAAATTTATTTAGCATTGTTTCTTCCTTCAGTTTTTTTTAGAATATTTTTTTAAACTGCTTCACGAAAAAAATCAATTCAGAAACACATGACGTAATTTACAAAAAATACATGAGGGATGTCCGTTGATTTTCCGAAAAATCTCCTATTTAAATTTTCTAAGTACCTCCTAAAGGAATTTCCGGAAAAAAATTCATGAGGCTCTAGAGGAATTTTCAAACGAACCCCCAAGAAATTCGTAGTGAAGAATATTGAAATACATGCAATAATATGTTTGGAAAAATGTGTGCCACATCCCCCTTATAACATTGGAAGTTTCGGAATTATAATTTCGAACAGATCTTCAATAAATAATTTAAATTTATTTTTTATGAAATACCCTTAGTAGTAGTAAGGATATCCATAGCCATGGCCATAGTATGGGTAGTATCCACCGTGATATCCTCCATATCCGTGGTATCCACCATAGTATCCACCGTAGTACTGGGGTGCAACGTGGATATGCTTGTGATAACCGAAGCCGAACGTTTCAGCCTTGTCCATATCGCCTGAGGCTTCTGGTGCTGCCATGTCCATATTAGCTGCCGGCTGGTCATTAACGTTTCCAGGCAATGGTTGGACCAGTGCTCGAGGATGTTGCACTGGAATGGCACTTGGTGGTACTGGCCGCACCTCTGCCAATGCTACTGCCACAACAGCGAACAAGCAAACGATCTAAACGTGGAAATGTAAAATACAACAATCAATGAATATACAACAACTGTGTATGCCATAATGTAATTATAGTGTACCTTCATCATTTTGAAGTTTTTTTGGTGTACTTTGAGAGAGACTAGAAAAAGGTGTGATTCTGATAACCTTACAGGTGAACAACTGATACTCCTCGGAGAAATGTCTCCTGGTTTTATATGATTCGGCTTTCTACGTTGGAACGAACAGGAAAGCCCAATAATGTGACGTATCGTACCAATGCGGTGCCGATGCGTATGAAACTTGCGTCACGTCACAGTTAGCGGCTAGAAATGTACGCGTTTCATCACGATACAACATGAGGCAGGTACCACAATGTTGAGGGGCGCGAATCGGTCAAATTATAACCGTCGTCGATCCCGCAAAAGGTATGATCATTCATTGGGGAATCTAGTGGTTGAGTTGTTCTTGATTAAATTGCGTCATTATAGCAGTTTTATGGGATTATCGTTAACTGCTATTAACTTAGAACTTTGGAAGCCGCTACTATAATTTTCGACATTAGTGGCCAGTCTAAAAAATATGCGTCACTAAAGCAGTCAATTCTGACGCAAATTAAATCTTTACCCGTTAACACCCGGGACGGTCTACTTTTGGTAGAAATGCAATATCTTCTTTGTTTTAAAACATTTTACTCCGGATTTTTTCATAGTCAAGGGGAATAGTTGTGCTAAGAAATGCCTGGTACCTCCGCCTTTTGCACCCTCCTCCCATTTTCTGGGAGCCGAAAATACGTAGCTTTTTTGTAGTTTTTATAAATTCTACATGTTTTTGCTCAAGTTTCATCGTTTTGCTAATCATCAATAGTTTTCACTGATCCTTGACATGCAATGTTTTACTACCCATCGTAGTCAGATGAAGTTTTGATCCCAGAGCTATTCTAAGGCCTCCAAAGCATTCCGAAGTTTGTGGCACAAATCCAACATTCTAAACCAAATTGTATACACTATGAATGATCACAGAACAGAGTCTACGGTACTCAAAAAGCCCTAAAGCACCGCTAGAAAATTCATGGTACATGAATTGGGTGATCTAGGCCATCCAAACTACTCTGGAATTCATTTTCTCAAGATCTACAACAGCTTTTATTGATTGTGTTCATTCTATTCAAGAAATTTTGTCACGTTGATGTGCATTAGACCTCGTAATGCTATGAGCAACTTGATGTTGTGGTAGTTGGACATTCCGTGACATACAAATGGCCTCCAATACACTTCGAAGTTTGGGTTACGATATCTACATACTGTATCATGCTTAAGTCATAAAAAATATCGTGGGATGTAGTCTATACTGCTGATGGAACCTCAGTGCACAGCTATAATGCTTTTGGTACCTTCATGGGATATTCCAGGCTTTCCAAACTATTCTGGAATCAGGACCTTCAATGTCTACAGGCTCTACTCTTGTTTTCCTTCACTCTATCGGCATAATTCTTTCACGATTGTGTCTGTTGCACCTCATAATATTACGAGTATCTCTATTTGTTGCTATTTGGGTGTCCACTGGCATACAAATGGACCCAATGTATTTTGAAGTATGGGTCGCAATATCTGTAAATCTTAGGGTATTTTTATTGTAGCGAATGCTCGCGGAATATAATCTACGCTACTCTTAGAGCCTCAGAGTGCAATTCTGATAACTTAGCATCATTCACTTGGTGATCTAGGTCATCCAAACTATTCTGGAATCAAGACCTTCAAGCTCTACAAGCTCTACTCTTGTATCTCTTTAATTTATCGATGTAATTCTTTCACGATGACCTCTGTTGTATCTCATAATATTTTGAGTATTCTTTGTGCTACTTGTGCATCCACTTACATACAAATGATCTTAATGGTATTTTGAAGTGTCGGAAATTACCCAAGAATTCCTCCAGGCGTTCCTCGGAACTTCCTCCAGGAGTCCCTCAGAAATTCATCGTGATGTTCTCCGAGAATACCTCAACGAGCTCCTAGAGAATACCTTCCCGTGAAATTGTTCAGGAGCTTTCCAGCAGTTTCCGGATTTTTTTAGAAGCACCGCTGTAATTCCTTCGATTCCTCAGGAATCCGATAGCCAACTTTGAGCTGTTATATCTCCGGATTCAATGATCCGTATGCAATGAAATTTTGTCCATTTATGACTTATATAATGAGCTCTGGAAAACGTTTGACTCAACTTTAAATTATTAACAAGAGAAAAAGTTACAGCGATTACATAAATTTTATAGTAAATTGGTCTATTTTTAATATGCATCCTATTACATTTTCAATGAATTTCAGGCTATGTTGTTACTTTCTTTCAAAACATATCTGTATTCAAGACAATTGAAGGGAATTTAAATGAATTATAATAAGTATCTTAAATTTTGAAACGATGTTGAAATTTGAGAAAAAATGGTGTTTTATTAGAAAAATAATCTAATCGTTATAATTTTTTTCGTGTTAATTTTAAGTTAAGTCAAAAGTTTTTAAAAGCTCATTATATAAGTCATTAATGGTCAAAATTTCATTGCATTCGGTTCATTGAATCCGGAGATATAACAGCTCAAAGTTAGCTATCGGATAATTATAATTTTTTTCTAGAATCTTTGTATCTTCGTGTAGAATAGTCCGATCTTTTTCAAATTTTGTCCACTAATATACAACTGATACACACTGATCAACCTACAGTGAAAATTTGAGAATATTTCATGCACTTTTCGAAAAGTTACACCTATTTGATTTTTTTTTTTTTTTTTGAGAAGGGAAAAAATTGCCTGTCCCGATTATTTTGTCTATCCCCTGTAAATATGGCTCCAATACTGATGTTTGGTGGAAAGAAACCCGAAGTACATTCATTTTTTTTATGTTCGAGGATCCGGCTGTTTGGAAATAACGAGTGGGAGTTCGGCTTTGCAGTCTAAAGTTCTCTAGAACGACCGTTTACGACTCGTCCTTACGTTTCGGCAATTGTTGGGGAACTGGGGAAGGGGTTTATTTTTAAAAGTTGTTTTGCACAATATCTTAGAATCTATACTTACAAATCCTGAATATCGTTCACCGTTCCGGTCACCCAAAATTACACAGCATATGTAAAACCTACCACAAAATAACACGACAACACTATTAGCAAAGACATTAGACGGTGAACGATACCTCTGAGTTTTTGATATGATACGCCAAATTTCCTGAATTTTCTGATAAAAATATTAAACCAGGGTACCAGTCCGGTGCCAAGACCATAGAAACCTAAAAAAACTAATATATTTGCATTTTTTTTTTTGCAAAAAACTCAATTTGTCCCCTTCATCGCAAAATCCAGAAACTAGAATTCAACAACTTTCAATTATAAAAACAACATAAGTTTAAAATCGGTTAAATCTAGTGAATGCTATGATTTTTTTTTAATTTTTAGTTTTGAAAACTTTTGATTTTTTGAACCACCTTATCATAAAATTGGTCACCCTAATGACGAATTTAAAAAAATACGTATGAAATAAGTTTCGATAAACCCACCAAGTATCGCGATATTTGGAGTTGCAGTATATCGGTTTTCTATGGAATAGCTGATTATCAAAAATAGTTTTCTTTTATTCAAGTATACATAAGTTACAGCAAATTAAAAAAAAAAAAAACAAAAAATAGGAAGATAAAAATTTACCTTGTTAGTTGTTATTCGATTCGGTCTAAAAATTCTCATATCTAGGAAATGATTGATCATTTTTTGTAAAAACTGTAAAATAGTAAAAAAATCTCCAATAACACTAGTTTAGGAAAAAATACAGCAGAGCGGATTTTTTTTCGACTTTCCATACAAGGTTGATGATTTGAAATCGATTTTTGTTCTATTTTTAAGCAAAGTCGCTCACTTCATACATCTCATTCTCTGTAACCAATGCTCCGATTGAGCTGATTTTTTTACTGTAACTCGCCTACATATGATATGTCAAATAAACATTGAGAAAGATTTTTTAAATTGTTTTTTCTTATTTAAAAAAAATACATTTCTTCATAATTTTTTGGAAATTTCGCTAAAATTTAAGGAGATCGTCCCCAAATCTCGCCAATATCTTAAATTTCATCAATCTGACGCAATACCTGTATTCAGATGATTGAATGGTATTATATTCAGCTTTTAATTTATGGAAAAAGATTTAAAATTGGTTGAACAAAACGCAAGATATTTGAATTTTATTCAGTTCCATATTTAAAAAAATGTAAAACTCGATATTGAGCTAAAACTCAAAAACTGTTCTACTTAAAATTTTTTGAAGCACGGTTTTGAAATAAGCGTTTAATTTTGGTCGTTGACAGAAGTTCACGATTTTCGTTTTATTTTGTAAACTAATGTAACAGTAACTTTCGCTAAGTATAATTAGATGTGGGGAATGAATTATGCATAGTTTTCTTTTTTCAAACTTTGAAAAAATAAATGGAAAGCTGTATGCTTTTGCTTGTTTTAAAAACGATAAAAATAAAAATTTGAGAAAAAATATTTAGAAGCCTTTGACCATCCTGGGCTACTTGGCAAAGTTTGAGGCTGTAAGTCAGCCTTCCACAGAAGTAAAAAATCGAAGGGTGAGGTTTTTGGAAAATTGGCATTATATGACATCTACCACAGATTCACGATGAATATTACTCTCAGAGTATTTTTTTCTCTAAAAATTCTTGAAATATTCTCAAACATCTCCAGCGCATGAGCAAAATCAAATTGAAATTGAAAAATATCGAATAAAAAAAAACATTTTTCCGTGATTTGGGGGAGTAGTACTCAATGTTATTATTTAACGACTAAAGAAGTTCAAAAATTGCGTTCCAAATTGATTGTATTTATGACGTCTACGCACTTTTAAGACTACACACTAATGTCGAAAATTATAGTAGCGGTTTCCAAAGTTCTAAGTTAATAGCAGTTAATGATAATCCTATAAAACCGCTATAATGACGCAATTCAATCTAGAACAACCGAAACACAAGAAACCCGATGAATGATCAATATTTACTGTGGGATCAACGACGGCGGCTATAATTTTTCCGATTCGCGCCCCTCAGCATTGTGGTACCTGCCTCATGTTGTATCGAGATGAAACGCGCACATAGCTGCTAGCTGTGACGTGACGCAAGTTTCATACGCACCGGCACCGCATTGGTACGATACGTCACATTGTTGGGCTTTCCTGTTCGTCCCAACGTAGAAAGCCGAATCATATAAAACCAGGAAACATTTCTCTGTGGAGCATCAGTTGTTCACCTGTAAGGTTATCAGAATCACACCTTTTTCTAGTCTCTCTCAAAGTACACCAAAAAAACATCAAAATGATGAAGGTATACTATAATTGCATCATGGCATTCACAGTTTTTGTATATTTATTGATTATGATATTTTATATTTCCACTTTTAGATCGTTTGCTTGTTCGCTGTTGTGGTGGTAGCATTGGCAGAAGTGCGGCCAGTACCACCAAGTGCCATTCCAGTACAACATCCTCGAGCCCTGGTCCAATCATTGTCTGGAAACGAAAATGACCAGCCGGCAGCCCCAGCTAACATGGACATGGCAGCACCAGAAGCCTCAGGCGATATGGACAAGGCTGAAACGTTCGGCTTCGGTTATCACAAGCATATCCACGTTGCGCCCCAGTTCTATGGTGGATACTATGGTGGATATCACGGATATGGAGGATATCACGGTGGATACTACCCATACTATGGCCATGGCTATGGATATCCTTACTACTACTAAGGGTATTTAATAAAAAATAAATTTAAATTATTTATTGAAGATCCGTTTGAAATTGTAATTCCGAAACTTCCAATGCACAATGGTCCACGAAACAGATTTACGAGGAAAGATGTATTCAGCGCCTTCAAATGATTTTCTAGATTAATATGGTCTTCTACAAAGTTGTTCCTAAATATAAGGCCCTCTTTTCAATGTACATAAAAATTAGGGTGGTCCATATTTTCAAAGAAATTGGGAACCAAACTTTTTTATTTGCAAGAATAACTATATACATTCTTTGGAATAGTTGTAGATCTATCAATTTTGAGCAAGTTTGCCGAAGACACTTTTTATGTAGCTTTTAAATTGACTGATCTAGAGGGATTTTTCTGAATAAGCTTAGGATGGTTCAAGAAAAACCGGTTTTCTGGCGTTAACTTTTTCAGTTTCGATTTTTCATCAAAGTCGCCCAAGAAACACTTTTAGAGCATTTGAAGACGCATCGTGCGCTGAGATCCACTTTTAGAGCTTCCAAAAACGCGCATTTTCGTAAGCTGAGAATCTTGCTACGTCATTTCGTTCGAAAGATATTGATGATTTTCTAGAAAAAATAGACACTTTTCAAGTATTTTTCACTTGAGTTACAAAAATAACACCCCTTTAATTTTTTGATATGTTTTATAACAACATTTCTTCTTTTGAATGCGGGTAGAAGATATTTTTTATGTTTGCCCCAACCCGTCATGACACCTTTTTAAAAAACTATGATTTTTATTGAAAAATGCCTGTAACTTTTGAACTAAAAGAGATAACGACCATCTCAGCGCACGAAACGACGCGTCTTCAAATGTTCTACAAGTGTTTCTTGGGCGATTTTGATGAAAAATCGAAACTGAAAAAGTTAACGCCAGAAAACCGGTTTTTCTTGAACCACCCTAAGCTTATTCAGGAAAATACCTGTAGATCGGTCAATTTTAAAGCTACATAAAAAGTGTCTTCAGCAAACTTGCTCAAAATTGATAGATCTACAACTTTTTCGAAGAATGTATACAGTTATTCTTGCAAATAAAAAAGTTTGGTTACCGATTACCAATTTCTTTGAAAACATGAACCACCCTAATTTTCATGCACATTTTAAAGAGGGCCTTATTATTTGGGACAACTTTGTAGAAGACCATATTTGCCTAAAAACTCATTTGAAGGCGTTGAATGCATCTTTCCTCGGAAATCTAGTTCGTGGACCACTATGCAATGTTATAAGGGGGAAGTGGCACACTTTTTTCCAAACTAGAGTAGAGTGGGGCAAAAGTTCGAGTGGGGCAAGAGTTTCTTTTGAAGTTTTTGAGCTCAATTCAAATTATTTCTTTCGGGTGTCAAGGTTGTTCGAACCCTTTTTGAAAAAGAGTCTTTCACTCCAAAAAATAGGAAAATTGATCAATATTTCGGAAAGTTATGACAAAATGTTGGTTTTTGATCAAAAAATTGTAATATGCGATGGTTTTTCCAACGCATGGATTGGAATTGTAATGAAATCGAATTCGGTCTTTTATTTTGGGGCGTAACTAGGTATATTTTGAAGATGCTTTAGCATGCATAACTTTTTGGAAAATAGATTTGAAAATCATATTTCGCACATAATGGGGAAAAAGTTCGAATTGTGGGGCAAGAGTTCGAGTCATGTGGGAATTTTAGATAAAAACCTAAAATTCTGCAAAATGTACATATTATCTCTAAAAATGATGGAATCAGTGAGAAAATTCAATCAAAGTTGAAAAAAATGTTGTTTTTTTTTTCAGAATATGGCGGAAAACTACTCATTTTTAGTGTAGTAAACTTAGCCCTGATTTGGGTAAAATCCAGATCGAACTTTAAAGTGTACTCCAGTTCCAACATCAAATATTAATTGGTTTTAGGTATTCCTATTACTAAAGTGTCCTAATATTGTGCTACGGTTAGCGAAATACCACAAACACTAGATTCGAACTTTTGCCCCACTGGTGGGGCAAGAGTTCGAATAAGACACACACATACAAAAAGTGTTGTAACTCAAAATTGAAAAGACATTTGGCGTAACTTTGTTCAGCAAAATTTTAGCTCATAGATGGTAGAATCACCCCACGGTACTCATTTATTTTTATCTGCTTCGATTTTTTGAAAACAATTGTATTTCCGACTAGGGTCGAACTTTTGCCCCACCTTACTCTATTTCATGTATCTCCATCTTCTTTCCTTCGAGTTTCTTAGGGATTTGAAAGTTCTAGAAAGTTCTAGAGCCTAGGTGTTTTTAACGCATAGAAGAGGCTTTTACGCTCAACTAACATCATCATTATGTGTAACATCATTTGAATCTTTTTGATTTTGGCTTGAATTCAAACTAATGTCTTCTGGGGGTCCAAAATTCGACCGTTACCCTACCAGTTATGGCTATAGTACCTCAAATTGGCTATAGTTGATTTTCAACCTTTAACGATGTAAAACAACATGAGAAATTTTTTGAATAAAGGTCACATTCACAAAAGCTGGTTGATGGTTCACAATTTGCGTAAATTATGATAGAAAAAATAATTTTCCTTAAAATTTTGGTTTCCTTGCACCCTATTTCGCCATAGCGTAGTTAAGGTCAATCTTATAAAGAATGCATGTAAATAATGCGAAGTGGAACCGAAATAAGAAAATATGTCCATAACTGGTACAGGGGTCCTATCATTAGCACATGCCGTAATAAATAGAAAAGGTAGTTTTGGTTTCGTTTCTACATTTTTCCTGTAAAATATGTAAACTAATATATCATTTTACATATCGATTACATTTGTCGGTCTTCTTCTTATTTTTGGAGCAATAGTGATTAAAGTTTTTAAAACATTGTATTCCTTCATGAATTTCATTTCAAGTTTTTTTTTCAGAAATTCCTCTGAGTTGCTTAGAAAATTTCAACAGGAGTTCCTACGGAGAATCTGGAGTCTTCAGACATTTTTTTTAATTTCGGCATGTGTTTCTCAATTGAATTTTTCTCCTGGAGGAGTTTTAGAATATAATCTTGGATGAATGTTATGAAAAAACACCCGGGAAAAATCTGGGGGAAATCCTGAAAAAAATGCTAAACAAAAAGAAAATCGCGTTAAGTACTGTTCCTTTGAATTCTACCGTATGCGTGATAATGTTTGCACCATCGTCAAATAAAATTCCAGTTTGACTTGTGAAGACAATGTATTGGTTTTATTTGCAGGCATTTAAGCTATTACTCATATCCTAGTAGGCTGTGAATAAAAAGTGTTGATTTTCTTAGTTTTACACTTGCATAATGACTAAGTGGCAACCTAGCTCGTGATTTGTCCACGCGCAAAAGTCGAAAAGTATCCGTGGTAGTGTCAAAGTCAAGATTAACAATTTTTGAATGTATTTTTTTATTTTGACATTGCATAATTGTGTAGACATTGGCACACAAACACAAGTTATAATAACTATTGATTCTGGAATTTGGTACGGATCGATAGTTTTTCGGAAATCGAAAAAAACGGAGGTTGCGTTCGGGCAAATTCAAGACTTTCTTATATGGCGCTACTCGTAGCTCCTGGATGCCATTGGTAATAATGTAAGTTTTTTTTCTATGGTCGAAGGATCATAAAGGCCACCGTAATTTTCCTTTTCGATATGCCATGCCGTTAAGTCGCTGATTTCGCGTTTCTTTGCCATTTTTCTCATTGAGCGCATATAATTCACCCAAATCTTATTTTTGGTGGCAGCGATAGCTTTCTTAATCCATGTTAACCTTGGACGACCAGTGGACACCTTCGAGAATAGTTGCCCTTGCTTTTTTTCGGTCTAAGACTGTTTTACGGTTCTCCTGAACACTCCTGAAATGTCTTTTTTAACATTTGCGCGTGGACAAGTCCCGACAACCGCTGCTACCCCTACATGGTGCAAATTTTAAACTTAAGAAATCGGATTTTTTTACCCGCAACCTACTGTGATATGAGTTAGAGCTTACGTACATGCAATAAAAACCAAGACATTGTGTGTACAGGTGATATGGGTACCTTATTTGTACGATGGTGCAAACATTATCACGCATACGGTACTAAGAATTTGCATCCTTTGACAGATACGTATTTCGACCTCAACTGTAAGATCGTCTTCAGTGTCTTGTACTTGACTCGACTCGAGTCAAGTACAAGACACTGAAGACGACCTTACAGTTGAGGTCGAAATACGTATCTGTCAAAGGATGCAAATTCTTAGTAGAATTCAAAGGAACAGTACTTAACGCGATTTTTTTTTTATTTACAGATATTCCCCTAACAAGCCAAGGTTAATCATCATGCTAAACAAACTTATGAAGGGATTGCTAATATGAACTTCTGAAGCAATTGTTGAAAGAACTTCTAGAGAAATTCCTACAGGGAAACATTCTTACAGGGAATACTGGAGAAAGTCCTGAAGGAAGTATTGCGGAGTACTTTGTAAAAAAAAACTCCTGAAAAAGGTTCTACAGCAACTCGTTGTTTCACTCCTGAAGAAATTTTTTAAAGAAATAATTGGTAAATTACCTGCAAAAATGTCTTTGTGGAAGCCGTAGAGAAAGAAAAGTAAATTATCTGAAAAAATTTGAAATAAACATTTTCTAATAAAAAAAATCCCCTAATCTGGCATGTTTAATATTGATGATGGGATTATTTCTGCACAAGCGTGAAGAGACAATTTTTGAACTAAGCATAAAGTTTTGACCTTATTTTGTTACAGACGAAAATATACATACAAGTGGGAAAAGATCTCTCGTGAAACGTCTGTCTAGGAATGTAAAATACAAAAGATCAACGGTGGTCAATGACCACCTATCATATATTTAAAACGACCGTTAAGGACGCACTGGACGACGCGTAATTTTTCCTATCTTTCTTCTCTTTCTAACAATTTGCCTCGCGATTTTGAAGATGCAAATATCAATTACCACTGCACTGACGTAGCTGAAACTTTAGTCGATTGGGCACCGCAAGTGAGCAAATGAACGATCAAATTTCTAGTCAATAATATGAAGTAGAAGTTTAGATTTGCTTCTTACTAACAACAGAGCAATGACAGACGATTCAACGTCCCGTACGGCCTTAACAGGTTTTTGTAATGTAATGCCCATTCTTTAGAGTTCAATCGATATGAATTTCGGGTTCAATAATTTCAAAAGAAATTTTCAATAAATAGTTTCGCTTTATTTAATAATAGTAAGGATAACCATAATTATGAGCATAGTACGGGTAGTATCCACCATGGTATCCTCCTAGATATCCTCCATGATAACCACCATAATATCCACCATAGTACTGGGGTACAGCGTGGAAATGCTTGTGGTAACCGAAACCGAACGTTTCCGCCTTGTCCATGTCTCCTGCAGCATCTGATGCTTGCATTTCGTTGCTTACGGGAACATCAGTCTTCATTGGTACAGCACCGGATGGAACTGGCCTCACATCAGCCAATGCCACCGCCAGGACAGCAAACAAGCAAATGAGCTGAAAATATAAATTTTTGAATGATCCATGTTTGTTAAATTATTGTTTGTTGTTGCTACATACCTTCATCATTTTGAAGTTTTGTTAAGGTGTTTCTAAAAGTTGTTTTTTAGGAGCAACGTGGATCCACCGATCTACTTGAGAAAAAACTGATACTCCCTTGAGAAATGTTTTCATTTTTATATCTCATCACTTTCCACCGATGACCGATCAGGAACGTCGATAGCATAGCATACGAATGCGTTGGATATTTGCGTCACAATATTGCTGGAATGCTGCCGTCCCAGCGAAATAGCACAAGGCCGCATAATGCGAAAACTGGAATATATTATAGGAGGAATCATAGACACGAGTCTAGCAAGAAAATGTAAGTTATGGTTATTGTTGAACGATTTGCACGTCTGAGATATTCTGAATTTATTGCGTCAGAGATAGTCCCATATCAACTGTAGCAACAAAAATATTTCCGGAAATGTAGACACAAATTTATTTGAACAGGACGTTCTAATACATCTAATTTATTTTTTCAACGAATTCCAAAATAAGCAAAAGAGAATAAAAAATAGATTATACTTAAAATTTCCAATGAAAAAAATTATACATTTTTTCCTACGTTGTACTTTTCTAAAATAACCGAAAATAAAAAAAATGAAATTTAAAAAAAAATGGGCTATCAAAAATGTTATTCGAGATGGTCTGACAATTTACAATGTGAAATATAATTGATATATTTTAAAGAAAAATCTCGAGCGTTTGACCATCCTGGCCTACTAGGCAAATTTTGAGGCTGAAAGTTAGCTTTCTACAGAAAAATGAAAAATAAATCAAAGGGTAAGGTTTTTCAAAAATTAAAATTATATAGAAACTAACATAGATTCGCGACGAATATTACTCTCAGTGTATTTTTTTCTGAAAGTCCTTCAAATATCCAATTCAATTTGAGTTGTCCAATGGTATTTGAAGAAGATAATTTTCATACGCCCTTTTCAAAAGTTAAATAAAGAAAAATGATTGTGTCGCATAGGTGCAAAATGGTTTTTTTTATTAACGTACAAATTGGTACCGTAAACCGGGGTCAAATTGATCTTCGGGTTGAAATTGATCAGTCGTTTTTCATGTAGATAAAGCATTTTTTGAATAGTTTCCTTACAAATATCGTTTAGCATCAGATGCCAACAGTACGGTACTTGTAAACAAACTATTAAAAATATGCTTTTTCTAACGGAAAAACGGTTGATCAATTTCGACCCGAAGATCAATTTGACCCCGGTTTATGGTACGAAGGTTCTCAGAATTTAATGACATTTTTTTTCATGGGTAGGGTTCATATATATATGAACTAAAACTAAATTGAAAAAACTCCAGTGGAAAACAGACATTTTCCACAGACACCACCTACTTTGAAAAATCATAACTCAAGAACGAAGCATCGTAGACACATTTTTTTTTGTAAAATCATAAGCAAATTTCCACAGAAATTTAAAAAATACAAAATGAAAATTGTTTTCTTCAAAATTTTTCACTGTTGAGGAAGATTGGTTGGAAAAGGTGGCAAAACTATTGGTCACAACTCAGGAACGGGGGTAAACCACATCTTGAAAATTTTACAGAATATAGCTTATCAAATTTCCTTTAAAAAAAAAATTTTTTTTGGGATTTTTTCGTACTTCAAAAATAATTTTTCCAACTTTTCCAACCGATTTTCCTCAACAGTGGAAAATTTTGTGATAAACAATTTTCATTATGTATTTTTATTTGCTGAGAAAATTTGCTTACGATATCAAAAAAAAAAAATATTGTGTCTACGATGCTTCGTTCTAAAGTTTTGATTTTTTAAACAAACGGCTCATATATCACATCTGGACTATTTCCACAAAATTGGTCAAAACTCAGGAACGGAGAAAAACCACATCTTGAAATTTTTACAGAATAAGGCTTATCAAATTTCCTTTCAAAATATTGCTTTTGGGATTTTTTCCGGAGTTCGAAAATAGTTTTTTCGACTTTTCCACCTAGTTTCCTCAACAGTGGGACATTTTGTGGAAAATAGTTTTCATTTTGTATTTTTTTAATTGTTGAGAAAATTTGTTTATGTTTTAACAAACTAAAAATCTGTCTACAATGCTTCGTTCTTGAGATATGATTTTTCAAAGTAGGTAGGTGGTGAAAGAGGAAAATGTTTGTTTTTCACTGCAGTTTTCCGGAAAATTAGGCGACCATGATTTTGTTGCCTTTCTCGTACACCAAGGTGTACCGAAAGGCTATATTTTCACTCAAAAAACGAAAATTTGATAGGGCCCTCGGAGGGGCCAAGTCTTATACACCAATCGACTCAGCTCGACGAGTTAAGATGATGTCTGTGTGTGTGTGTGTGCGTATGTGCGTGTGTATGTGTACAAAATGGTCACCTCATTTTTAGATAGTAAATATCAACCGATTTCAACGACCGATAGTTCATTCGACGGGGCATTTTGTCCCATTGTTTCCTATTGAAAATGATTCGGATCGGTCCAGCCGTTCCAGAGTTATGGCCATTTAAGTGTTCCGGATCGGTACCCCAGGAAGGGGCCAGATATGAAAACGCTACAAACCCATGCATACGACACATCAAACCGCGGCATTTTCGATAACCTGATGAACGGTAAGCAGGAAGTTAGTCTCAGACCATATCTGAGCCGGGAGTATTCCGGAACTGGTTCCGTGTGTCCCGCAGGAAGTGGCGAAATATGTTAGTGAACCAAAACCATGCATGCGACACATCAAACAGCGGCTTTTTCGATAATCTGATGAGCAGAAGGCAGGAATACATTCTAAGACCACACCGGAACCCATACATGCGACGCATCAAATCGTGGCTCTTTAGGCAAGCTGATAAACGGTTAGCAAGAAAATAGTTTCAGACCATATTTGGAACAACCGATAGTGTTACGGAACCGGTTTCGGGTGTCCCGCCGGAAGTGGTCAAATGTAGAAGAGAACCAAACCCATGTCTGCGGCACATTAAGCAGCGGCTTCTTCGATAACGTGATGAACGATTAGCAAGAAAATAGGCTCAGACCACATTAAGCAATGTTGTTCCGCCGGAAGTGGTCAAATGCAAAAATGAATTAAACCCATCCATTTGACGCATCAATTCATGGCTTTTTAGGAAACCTGATGAACAGTTCAAGAAACTAGTCTCAAACCATACTAGGGCTAATCGGTACTGTCCCGAAATCGGTTCCGGGTGTCCCGCCGGAAGTGGCGAAATGTAAAAGTGATCCTAACATCAAATCGTGACTCAGACCGCATTAGAGACTACCGATAGTGATGCAGAACCAGAATTGGGTGCTTCGCATGAACTTCTAAAGTAAACAAAGTCAATGCAAGCGATAAATATGTGTAAGAGAACAAAATCTTGACTGAACTAAGGCCACATACATACAGACGTCTCACTCTACTCACTACCCATCGTGCTTGTTTTCAACGGTTGATTCAAATGGTTATCGTGTTAACTCCTGTTTGACGTTTACTCACCACCGCCATTAAGTCAGCGGTTTGCGAAACGCAACCTGATTAGCATTTGGCGATTATTTTTTCGTGATGATGAATATAATAACAATATGATGTGGAGCGGACTTGATGTGATGGTTAGAACACTTGACTATCACGCCGAGGACTTGGGATCGAATCCCACTCCCGACAAACTCACAAAATGTGGGTTCTCCCTTCGGAAGGGAAGTAAAGCGTGGGTTCCGAGATGAACTAGCCTAAGGCAAAAAATCACGTTAATACAGATATAAAAAAATAGCAATATGTTGCATGCAAATGATATGTCTGTTTGGTTGTACTAAAGCAATCTCATCAAATCACACCATTTCAGATTCCTGAGATGTAAAAATATACAGTAGGATGTGTCAACATTGTATGGGAAAATAAAAACTATTGCATCAACCATAAATTTATTTTACCAAATTAGGATGATAGTGTGCAATAATATACAGAACACCTAGTGTAAATTGAAGAATGTAAAAAATCATTGAAATACCAATAAAGTTTATTTTAAAATATCAACCCCGGACAAAGTTTTTTCAATCCTCTTTTGTGTCTAAAACTACTGGTTAAAATTTATATGGGATTTAGTATGGGCAATTTCACTTGCTTGCTTGGAATTTTTGTCAAATTTTACAAGAATCTTGTAACCTATGGTAGTAAAATATAGCCTAAAGTGTGAAGAAAAAACTTTGTCGAAGATGATTTTTTCCCACGTTTCGGTCCGTCTTGGGCCTTTTTCAAAGGTTCAATCGGTCAAGGTTTCCTAGTCAAGATGGCTTAGCTAAACAGAGACCGAATTTTAGACCGCCCGATAGGTAGGAGATTGCCCACATCACGATGGTTTTAAACCGAACGGACTCAATATATACCAAAACTTCGGCATCACATTTTTGACCGATTGAACCCTTGAAAAGGCCCCATAGGGGCTGTCCATAAACGTGGTATTTTCTTGGGAGATTTAAATTGTTGTAAATGATTTACAAATTCCAACGCATGAATAAAATCTCATTAAAATTGAAAAATATTGAGTTAAAAGCTCCATACATTCCGTGTTTTGGGCTGTAAATGCTCCAATGAAATTTTTCTAAGATGTTTTGGACTCTAAAATGAATCGGAAGAGCTGTATTCCAAAAAATCGACCTTGGTAACCCAGTTTAATGCACTAATTTTATTAGAGGAGTGGAATTGGGCACACTTCGTATAAGGGGGCATCCATTTAGTATGTTACGCTAAAACTGGAAATTCTTAACCCCCCTTCCCCTTTCGTACGGGGTTTTCCTATACTTAAAACATTGATTGTCACACTTTTCGGAAGCCCCCCCCCTCGTCCCTCTAAACGTGACGTACTTTATGGATGCCCCCTAATGTGTGTTATAAAATTATTGTGGAATCTCATTTAATTGAGTAACATCCAATAATCCTAGCAATATTTAAAACTTTAAATAAACATAGGGTAGAACCTTCAGTTTTGGCCAGTCAGGTGTTTTGACCATAGTGCGTTATTCAGCGTGTTGCGATCCAAATCGAAATAAATTTCTTTTTCACTAGTAGAACCTAATATAATATGATGATTACAGCTGTGAAAACAATAGATTATCATTTAAAAAAATGTTAGAAAAAAATAATTTTCCCTAAAAAAAAGAGCTCCCATATATTTATTTTAACCAGGGTGCTTCTATTTTGGCCACTCTCATAAGAAATACACGTGATTGAGCAAAATAGAAATCAAAGTTGACAGTATGGCCAAAACTGATGCTGTGCTTCTAATTTGGCCAGTGCCACTTTTAATGCAAAAATGAAGTATTAGCTTGATTTCTGTATTTTTTTCAATATAGATTGAAACCTTTCATTTGACACATAGGTAGTTTTCATAGGATTATTGACTATTTTTATAAAAATGATTTCCCTTGGACTGGCCAAAACCGGTGCTCGCACCCTACTCAAGTTTAAGCATAAATGTCTAAATGTCCGAAGACCAAATTTATACCAGTCAGAATCAGAATGGGTTGCGTAAATCTACGAAATTTGAAAAATTGCCTACATTTTCGACAAGGTTTGTTGATCTAATAGATACGGGATTAATTATGACGCAGTAAATGTAGAACATCTCAGCCACGCAAATCACCCAAATTTATGCAAAACTTACACTTTCCTGCTAGCTAGACCTATGACTCTCCCTATGTATTCGAGTTTCGCAATATGGAAACCTGTGTCATATCGATGAGAAACCAGCATTCCAGCAATATGAACTGTGACGCAAATATCAAACGCATTCGTACGACACTATCGATGTTCCTGTTCGGTCATCATTAGAAAGAGGTGCGATATAAAAACGAAAACTTTTCTCAAGGGATCGTCAGTTACATCCCAACCAGATCGGCGGAATCACATCTTTCCCAAAAACTTAGAAACAACTTATAAAAAGCATCAAAATGATGAAGGTATATAGCAACGAAAACCAATGAATTGACCAAAAATTAATCTTTTTAAAACCTCTTGTTCCAGCTCATTTGCTTGTTTGCTATTCTTGCGGTGGCATTAGCCGACGTGAGGCCAATCCAAGCCAGCGCTCCAGTTAAATCGGATGCTCCAGTAAATAGCGAAACGCAAGCACCGGCTGATTTGGAAAAGGCTGAAACGTTCGGTTTCGGTTATCACAAGCATGTTCACGTTGTGCCTCAATACTACGGCGGCTATTATGGCGGATTCCACGGGGGATATCACGGTGGATATCTCGGCGGATACCATGGCGGCTACTACCCGTACTATGCTCAAGGTTATGGCTATCCTTACTATTACTAAATAAATTTAAAAAAAAAAAACGAAAATTGTTTTTGTGCTGGTTAGAAACCGAAAGTTTATATTCATTGAACCCTCACGCACATACAGACGCCTCACTTTACTCACTCCTCATCATTCCTGTTTGTAACGGTTAGTTCAAATACTCTGTATTTCGCAAATCGCTTTTTCACGGTGCTCGCATCGTTTTGGTAGAGGTTTGCCTACTACCGCCACCTCTAAAAGATGATGTTATTCACAATGGATCATTAAAACCAACTTTTCTAGCAGCTGCCGCATCTAAACAAAGGAGCCACAGTATATGGACTCCAACAGTCGAGTAATGTCAAACACACAAGACTACGGTGGCGCTATCTGTCCATTTAATAGCGGCCGTTTTAGTTACATATTTTAATGGTCCATTTACTTCAAGCACAGACAAACAGACGTCTCGCTCTCCCCACTTTCCATCGTTTCCCTTTTCAACGACCTATTCAAATATTCTGTAGTTCGCAAATCTCTCGCTCACGGCTTTGCTCCAATTTGACGTTTGCTCACTACCATCATATACTCAGTGGGTTTGCGAAACACAGCGTAACTAGCATTGGACGATTAAACTCTGTTTGTCTGTGCTTCAAGTTACAGGGTGAGCGACAGGAATTATTCATCAAAGGGTTGAATGGGACAAACTTATAAATGCCAAAACAGCATATTATGTACCATATTTATGTACAAAATATAAATTCATCAACATATTGGGGAATATCATCAATAAAAACTGATTTTTTTTTCGATACACTAAGTCTTGGGTAAAACTTTTGTTTGGGTTATTGAAAGCTACCAGCGCCACCTAGCTACATAAAACTGAAATTGTGCCGTTATTGCTGCACATATTTGCACCAGTTTTTTTTTTCCATATAAATTTCAGGCTCGTCGAACATCAGCTCAGACTTTTTTTCTTCCCCGCTGTCGGGGAAATTAAGCAACTGCCTCATTAGACCTTATCAATTCAGCTATATTTTTTTGCTGTAGCTTAGGAGCGTCCAAAACAGCAAATTCAAATAGTAATACTAAGGATATTTAAGTTTGTTCAAAAAATCATTCAGTACAGATCTATTGTCGATTTATTTAACACGCAAAACACGTCCCGATATGGTTTAGTTCAAAATTTCGGGTCGCAGCCGTATACGTATGCAATACAAATCAAAGCTTTCTAGGTCCCATTTCAGGACCCAAATAAGTGTGCAAAATTTGGGAACGATCTGTTATGTCTACGTTTTGCGCATCGCGTTTGAAGTTTGTATGGGATTTTACATATGAAAACACACTTTTTTGCATTTCTCTCATAACAAGCTCGAATTTTTCTAAAACTATGTAACCGATAATGTGAAAACATAGCCTAGCGTGTCCTGAAAAACTTTGTCGAAGACCACGAAGTGATCGGATGCTTTTGAAAAAAGTTATAGCGTTGGCATTGCTTGCCGAAACAGCACGATTTTGTTGCTATTATTATTCCTGTTACATGTTCAAACATAAACACATGCATGTGGTTCGTTCGTTATAACTATTTTCACAAGCATCGGATCGCTTCGACAAAGTTTTTCAGAACATCCTAAGCTATCATTTCACATTATAGGTTGGAAAGTTTCAGACAAACTTTTTCAACTTATGACAAAAATGTAAAAAGTATGTTTCCCCATACAAAATCCCATACATATTTCAATTGTAACGCACAAAGTGTAGACGCAACCGATCGTGCTCAAATTTTGCACAGATACTCAGGACCCGAAACGGAACCAAAAAAACTTTGTTCTGAGAAAACGGTTCTGATGACCCACGCTAATACCTATAGTCTATACGTTTGTTGGTAGATCTGTACTTCGAGAATGGGAATCAAACTAAAAAACTTTTTATGGCTTCAATTTAACGACCCAGTTGTCCTCCGAAGAGCTCTTTTCGGATTTTTCTTAGGGTAGCACACTATCACGTCATGAAGTCAAGATGGCAAATTTTTGGATATAATGCCGTCTCATTTTTTTGCGAATATTGGAAAAGTTAAAAATTTAACATTACAAAATAACTGTTCGTCAAAATTTGAAGTCTGCATCCTAATGCTTAGTGGTGTCCTTCAAGCGTATCAGGTTATTAGACCGAAGTTCATTAGGCCAAAGTACGTTAGGTCGGGGGGTTAGGCCTAAGTTAATAACGCCAAATGGGTCAGTAGGCCAAAATTTTAATGTCCTTCATAAATTATGATAAAGAGTTTTTTTTTAATCCTTAAAAATGTTTGACTCTCTGTGACGTATCACGGTGTCAGAATTTCGATTATTATTGAACTTTCATATACAGTAGACGTTCGTTAACTGCAACATGTTTATGTTTCATTTAGCGAACAAAATTCGATAACTGCAATGTCTGACAGACGTCAACAATTCATCAATTGACAGTAAATGATCGCAAAATTCATTCGACTGTTCATTTGGGCTAACCTGGCGCACCATTTTGACTTTCGGAGGTGTGATAACTGCAAATTTGTTGTACTTATCGGACTTGCAGTTAAAAAGCATTGCAGTTAAACCGTTTGCACCGACCGAACGTCTGGGTCTTTGTTCACAGAAAGACTGCATTTTGGCTACATCCCTTTGGTGACAACCTAGCACAATTGTGCTGTTGACCAATAGTAGGTTTGCATATTTTTTCCATCTGTTTATTCTTCGTTTCTTTGTTTAATGTGATGTATTTTTTTAATAATTGAGCCATTACGTATACTTGTATGTGTGTAAGCAAACTTTTGTTTACGTTACTGCAAATCTTCACCATTTCTGGAAAATGTTGCTGAAATTTAAGTAGATCGACCCATACACTCCACCGATATCTCGACGTTCATCAAACTGACGCAAAAGTTGTGTTCAGATGATCGAAACATATTGTTGTTGCTTACTGTTTATGCAAAAGGATTGTAAATTGGTTGACTGTAACGAAAGATATTTGAATTTTGCTGAATTCCATATTTTTAAAAACTGTATTACTTGATTTTTAGGTAAAACTAGAAAACCATGCCTACTTAAGTACTTTAAAGCATAGTCTCGAAATAAACACGCTAGGCTGACATTAAATTCGATTTTCTTATCTCATCCCCTCAACCCCTCAACATTTTAAGGGGATACACAAATATTTTTTTCAAAAAGTTTTAAAATTTTAAGATGAAACTAAAGTCACCCAGAAAATTTCTTAACAAATCCGACGAACTTAACTATTTTTCTCAATGAATTGGAGATATTTAATCAAATACATTCATTATTTATCATCCCTCCCTTGACGAGTCAACGAGCACTGTGACAAAAAAAAAGAAAAATTAGGTTTGTTCCGACCTAATTATGCATTAAAAATCGTGGTCGTTAATACATAGCAATTGACAACTTTCGTTTTATTTTGTAAACTATACAATACATATAATCAAACCATTCATCTAGGGTGCCTGTTCTTGGCTTTAAAATTATTCAGCCTAATGAATCATTCGGCCAAACGACATGTTCGGCCTTGCGTAATTCAGCCTAATGTACTTCGGCCTAATGATCCAGCACCCCCCCAGCAGATCTAAAGATCCTTCAAATTCTATGAAAGCTCAAAAAACACGAGATTTTTCGACGAAAAAAAATACACTATCCTAATTAAATTGATGATTAGGCCACTGAGTTATTACAAAAACAATGATGAGCATTTTGTTAATTTTTTAGCAAATGCAATTGCAGACTTTTAAATGTTTGGCTAATATTTAGGACTGTTTGTTCATCTCTATATGATTTTTGGTATCTTTTAAAACGTATTTACTTTTTATCATTGAAAAATTCGGTAATTGAAACGTAAACATGTTGCACTTATCGAACGTCTACTGTATTGTTAAATACATGATAACCTGTATATCAAACGATCAGATTTGAATAGAAGATTCATTTAACCCTCTAATACCCAATCCCGCCTTTAGACGGGGTATAGTTTGAGCATTTTTGTAATTTTTGTTTCGTGGGAAATCAAACTTTTTATATTTTTGGCTGATATTTAGGGCTGTTCTGTATATCTCAAAATGGTATTTGGTGTATTTTGAACCGTATTTACATTTTTTAAAAATCATTGAAAAATTGATGTTTTAGTCACCTTTTAGAAGTCATTGTTTATTTTGTATTAAATCGCTACAATTGACATATTTTAAATTTTTCACAAATCATTCTATCCTTGTTTAATAGTTTAAGGGAATCGAATACACTCTAAAATTATTTTCCTTAAAATTACACGGAAAATAAAATTTTCTGTGAAAAAAATTTAAATTAATAATATTTCAACAATAATCATAAAATCTCAAAATGTTTTCATCTCATAAAATCCGTTCCCCAAATTGGCTTCCAGGAAAAATATAAAAGAGTGGGGATGTTCAAAAATAAAAATAAGAAAAATCAAAAACTGAAATTGACGAAATCGAGAATTAAAAAGAAGCATCTTCCAAAACATGTTTAAATCGATTTTAGATGACGAAAAATGATATTTAGATCAAAATCAAAAATTTGGGTATTAGAGGGTTAATGCTTTCTAATTGGGAATTGGACTTTTGTACTTCGAAAAAAATTAAGAAATACAGTGTATTTCTGACGAATTTTGACCTAACGCCAAGAAATTTGTTACATTCTAGATGCATTTTTCAAGTTTCAGGTACTATTCGAAGAATATAAATAATTATCTTCATTTTGGTGCACAATGAATCACAATCGACAGCAAGAGCCCGGAAATATCGTTCAATGAAGCTCAAAAACCGCGGTGTAGAAGTGCGTTGAATGTGTCTGTATGTATACAGTCAGGTTTTTTTATGCGGGGGATACGTACCGCGTAAAAATAAAACTCAGTTCAAAATTCAAAAAACCGCGTAAAAAAAGTCTCACCATTTCTCGAATCATGCAAAAATAAGACGATGAAATTTTTTTTTGTATGGAGTTTTCATTTACGCGGCCGCGTAAATAAAAACCGCGTAAAAAAAGACCTGACTGTATCTTTTGAATTCGCTCACAAAATGGCAGTATGAATAATTATATATATATATATATTATATATGGTCTTGGCTAAAAACTTGAAACGTCAAAAAACGCAGTAGGCAAGACAAAGTTTGCCGGGTACAGCTAAATTTGGAATGAATTTAGATGTTATAAATTACACAAGGCTACGGTAGTGCTATCTGTTAATTTAGTTCTAGTGAGTTTAATGGTTCATTTAAAGCAAATTTGTAATGAATTAGGATTGAATTTAGGTTGTGTTTGCATTAGATTTCATTTCAATAGAATTTGGATAAGCTTCGGATTGAATCGATTTTTTTTAATATAAATATATTTGCATCACAAGAAGAGTAGGGAAGGGGAAGAATGTAGTATATATCCTAGTAGTAGAGTAATCATAAACATATGTGTAAAATGGCAAGCGGCAAAAACACGGTTTGGATTAGTTGTTTTGTTTCAGTGCACTGATAGTCGACATAACAGTAGATTGACAGATGTGAATGAAATAAATTGAAATAAATCGACTAAGCAGGCGAAGCTTCAGGCTTGCTCGGCTTTGGCTTGGTCGGTCTTCTTTTGGCAGATTTGGAAACGAACGGACGTGTTCGTGTTGCGCTCCGTACCGGTGTCGGAGGTTTGATACGCAGAAGGATCGAAAGTTTGGCTACATTTTCTTGAACGGTGTCCCGCGGAACCGATATTTACGACAATATAATATATATATATATATATATATATATATATATATATATATATATATATATATATATATATATATATATATATATATATATATATATATATATATATATATATATATATATATATATATATATATATATATATATATATATATATATATATATATATATATATATATATATATATATATATATATATATATATATATATATATATATATTTATATATTTATATATATATATAATATATATTATATTAGTACTGTTTAAAAGTATAACATATGAACACAATGAAAAAACTACATTATTTTCTACATTGTATTTTTTTTCGATTACCGTAAAACGGAGTTACTTTGATAATGCGGGTAACTTTGATGTTGCTGCAGACTAATTATGATTCCTTTATAACAAAAAGGCAAACGTGGATCAAAACAATGCACATGAAAGTCCATTTCAGTGGTATCCCAAATTTGAAACATAGATAGACAACTAGTTGACAAACACACAGTGAAAATTTGAGATTTTTTATGCACTTTTTGAAAAGTTACAGCTAGTTTACCAAAAGAAAGAAAAAGAAGACAGTCGCTTATTACACCCAGGTCTTCTAAAAGTTTTGAAAAATCTAGATTTTTGCACCACCCTTATTTAAAATTGATCACCCTCATGAGGAAATATATAAAACGGGTCTAACAAGAGTCTAATATATATCGATGAACAACAAACCCACCAAGTTTTACGACATTCTGAGACTTACTTTATATGTTTTCTTTTATGGAATGGCTGAGTAGATGTAGAGCAGTGATGATAGAAGGTGATATTGATTTGATTGATCCTGCTCAAACGATGCCGGTGCATGTTGGCAATTTCTCTGAAAATTAGTCGAACAAAATTTTAAAAGATTGTTTTATTTTTCTGATTTTTAAGCTTAATAGGGTAAATCGCCAATTGTTGCACGGCTAAAAATTCGCCAATTATTGCACAACTCATAAGAAAAGCATGGAGTGCGCAACAATAGGCGAGTTTTTAGCCGTGCAACAATTGGCAAATTACCCTATCTGAATTTCAAGCAATTAATTCATAAAATCTAATTATAGGATTCGATTTATTTGAGAACTTGAATTATTCAGCCAATAACATACTGTACCGGCTGAAACAAGGATTCTCGAAAATCTAGCATAAACACATTCCTGTAGTGAATTACCAATAAATAATTTGCATAATAAAAAAAATAAGTTGGTATACACTTTTGCGAAGTATCGCTTGGTATCGTCAGTCACGTGTGTAGTAAATTCAAGTTTTTTTTAAACAGCGCATAGAATTTTGGAAAGGGTTGAAAAAAAAAACATTTGAAAAAATAATTTTCTTACTGCACTATTAACTCATACAAAACGGGTTCCACAAAAACCGCGGCAAACGACATTCCTGCATTTTATTTACAAAACTGTAGAAATGCTGCTGGCTTACCAACTGCCCAACTGTAAACTAGCTCCGCCTACTCACGTGACACCAGTTAAAACTACTTTCGAATATACGTCACAGTTAGATATACATAGCAGGCTGCATATACTACAAGAACATAGAAGAATCTACTAAAAGAAACGAAAATGACCAAAGTGAAACTGGCTAAATGCAAACTTTTGCGCGAGAAGTAGTAACAGTGGTTGCCAAACAGCGACACCACTGGAGATTATATAACCAGAATTACACATATGTAATATTAAAAAAGAGCTTTTGGCAAGTCCTACGTTCATATGCAAAAATCTTCGAAAAATATATTGATAAATAACATATTAGACGTATCGAAGTGTTTGCGAATAGCTTTCTTAAGCTAGCATTTCTGCTAATTAGATTCCGTTTTCAAAAGTCTAGGTTTAATTTAGAAAACAATGTATAAATGATTCAACGATATTTTTTTCAAAAAACTGTATGAAAATTTTTAAATAAACAAAAAAAATAAAGCTAAGGCGTTTATATTTAATTACACGGTTTCCAAGGTATGTTTAATGCAGATTAACATATAGAAAATATTTTGTTAAAAAATGTAAATTATATTTTTGAAATTTAAATTTGAATTCTTCTAAATCGATATATACATTTACTATCTGTACCCGGCAAACTCTGTCTTGCCTACTGCGTTTTTTTGACGTTTCAAGTGTCTAGCCAAGACAAAGTCCCCGGTCAAAATGTATGGTAGATCGATTTTCAAAAACTCTCAATTTTTACATGTTTTTTGCCTCATAAACCTTCCTTGGGTGAAAACTAACAGAACAAAACTTAGACGACCAAAATCGGACCTTCCAGTAGAATAACTAGCCACAGAATGTCAATGTCGCGACCGTTCGTGTGACCAACATCTAGTTTGCCACGCCCTTACAGCGTCAGTACCGGTCCTACAAGTGTCAAACCAATTTTTATAGCCAAAACAAAACATCCACAACAACATGTGTATTTAAAAATAATGGATCAATACATCTGAGGTATGTAATACAATTAATTAATTTATTGGCTACAGCGCCATTAGCGATCTAATTTCTCATACATCTACTGACCTTCCATTCGCAAGTTATGCGCAGTCCCACGTATGCCACTGCATTTATATAAAGATAGATAAAATCGTTATAAAAACTGATAAAAACTTTTTGCTGCATATTAATGAAGCTACATAATCTCATTTAATTTCATTCTTAGCTTCATGCTAAGAAGTAATTCCCCTTTTATAACACTAGTTTACAGCATTTTTGAACTCGGTAAGCTGATGATCATTTTTGGTGTAGAATCATGCCCTGAGTTCGAAAACGCGAAAGAAAAAAATTACAGTAGAGCGGAAAATTTTTCGACTTTCCATACAAGGTTGATGATTTGAAATCGATTTTTGTTCTATTTTTATGCAAAGCCACTCACTTTAAACATCTCATTCTCCGTAATCAATGCTCCGATTGAGCTGAAATTTTTACTGTAACTCGCCTACATATGATATGTCAAATAAACGTCGAGAAAGAATTTTTAAGTTAATTTTTTCTTATTGAAAAAAATACATTTCTTCAAAAAAAATTGAGAATTTCGCTAAAATTTAAGAAGATCGTCCCTAAAACTCGCAAATATCTTGAATTTCATCAATCTGACGCAAAACCTGTATTCAGATGATCGAATGGTATTGTATTCAGCTTTTAATTTATGGAAAAAGATTTAAAATTGGTTGAACAAAACGCAATATATTTGAATTTTAGTAAATTGCATATTTTGAAAAGTTGCAGAACTCGATATTGAGCTAAAACCCAAAAACTTTTCTACTTAAAATTTTTTGAAGGTCGGTTTCGAAACCAGCACTAAATTGTGCTTCAAAAATTTTGGTCGTTGACAAAAGTTCACGACTTTCGTTTTATTTTGTAAACTTGTGTAATTGCAATTAAATAACCAGTGGTAAAATTGTGAAAGATTTTATTTATAAAAAAAATAACTTTCAAGCATAGAATAATATCTCAGCTATTGGGAGAATCAGTTGAGAACCACTGATGGAAATATCAACAGGAAAACTAATGACGCAACCCAATTTAGAACATCGCAAAATCAAGCCATCTGAATTTATTAAAAGTTACACCTTTTCGACTGATCCCGTGTCTATGATTCCGATTATATATTCAGGTCTTCGAATTATGGAACCTTGTGCTATATCGCTGGAAAGCCAGCATTCTTGCAATACTGTGACGCAAACATCGAACGCATTCGAACGACACTATCGATGTTCTTGTTGTGTCAACGGTAGAAAGGATTTGATATAAATTTGGAAACATTTCTCAAGGGATCATCAGTCATTTTCTAACCAGATCGGTGGAAACACTACTAATCAAAGGGTTCTTCAAAAAAACACTTTGACAAAACTTCAAAATGTTGAAGGTACATCACAAAATCATTGAAAACTATCATCGACAATCAATCATTTAAAAATCTTTTTCTTTTCAGCTCGTTTGCCTGTTTGCCGTTCTGGCGGTTGCCATGGCTGATGTGAGGCCAGTGCCAGTCAAACCTGACACTCCGGTCAAGAGCGAAATTCAAGCACCAGATACCGCTACAGATCTGGATAAGGCAGAAACGTACGGTTTCGGTTACCACAAGCATATCTACGCTGTTCCCCAGTTCTACGGCGGAAGATACGGAGGTTATGGAGGATATGGAGGTTACGGAGGCTACGGAGGATACGGATATGGTGGATATGGTGGATATCACGGAGGATATCTTGGAGGATACCATGGCGGCTACTACCCATACTACGGTAACAGTTACTACTACTAATGTGTGAATCAATGAATAAATGAGAATTATTTTTGGAAATTACTTCATGGAGTACATTATTAACGAAAATGCCATGTTTCTTCTTCTTCTTTATGGCTCTAAGTTCCCACTTTAACACCGACTACCTTTCTTCAGCTTAATGTTCTTTGAGCACTTCAACAGTTATTAATTGAAAGGCTTCCTTTGCCTGCCACAGCATGAATATATTGTAAGCAATCCGAGTAGGTGAGAAAATCTAGCGAAAATAAATTCAGTTATTACTAACTGAATTACTGCAGACCAGAAACTGATATTGGTTTGATTGAATTAAGAGGTAAAACATCAGAAATTTAATCAAAATACAGTATGGAAAAGTGCTCAATAATAGCTTGTTAAGATATTATTACAAGATCAAAACAATATCAGACAAGATTTAAGGAAATTTTTCTTTCAAATTAAAAAAAATGTGCCAGCTGCCAGCATCGAACCTTCGACTTAAGAATGCACTGTTCTGAATAGCATAAGGTTCTTCGTTTCCACAGCTCATAATGCATTTCAATAACATTAATTAAAGCCTGTATCTGCAATAATCGGGACACAGAAATACAGTTGTAAATCTGCAATAGAAACATTAAAATTGCTCAAATTTGGCCTAATAACATCTTAATATGTGTTCATTTCACCTACAAAATTTCATGTGAATCGATGCAATACTTTTTGTTGTAGCGATGAAAGAGTAGAATGTGCGTCATTGAATTTTGTACAGCCCCTAGTTTTGCTTGTCAGCACTGCAACTTTTGAATTTGGTAAAGGTAATGGCTGAAATTTTGAAAACAAACCTCTCAATCTTCATTCGTTGCATAGGCAAAATTTCAAAAAAAATCGATGCACTATCAACAATTTTATAATCGAAACATGTATTGGGACTGAACGTAATTTTAGCCCCTCAGATAGCAATTAGTCAGAACCCTTTATTGTTTCGATTGTACTATTCAAAGTTCTATGTCAATAATCATCAAACACATAATCAACTACCTATTGTAAAAAATCATGAAAATTGGCAGAGAGATTCAAATGTTATGAATAGGCAAACATCGCACACGAAAAACACGAAAAAAAAAATCACTAACACTCACCCCTATCAACACCAGTAGCTTTCAAACCAGTTGATGAAAGTTGATGAAATTTTGCAAGAAAGTTTCTCTTTAAGTATCATGCTAACGAAGTTTCATAATTATCATCACAGAACTTTGAACTATAGCGTATAACAACCCTCTACTATGAGAATGAAAATTGGTCATGATTGTGCAAAATGCTTAAAACCACGTCTGTTTGTTTTCCATCCACAGTTAAAAGTAATGCATCGATTTTTTATGAAATTAGGCACAAACAATAAACATACACCAAAGAGTTCTCAGTCAATTATTTGGCCAATTTTACCGATTCATTACAGAGTTACAGCCATACTTCTGTGTCCCGATTGTTGCGGATACAGGCTTTAATTCTCAGGTGGCGGGCGGTGCTAAAAAGTAGCCTCAGAAGACGGTGCGTACAAAACACCGTTACACTAATTAAAAAAAAACATATCTTCTTCGTTTTACATTCAAATGTAAAATTTTTTGCATTGCTGACAGCCTTGTGACCTCAGCTTTCAAAATAATTTGTCATACATAGTCGTAGTGAGGAAAAACGATAAAAAAGGGCTATGCAAAGAGGGACACCTCGTTAAAAACAGCGTTACACTATATTAAATGCTCATATCTCTACTGTTAATCCATATACCTTGTAACCGTTCAAGAATATTCACGAGGTTTTTGAACCAAGATGGCTTAAGCGCCACTCCCGAAACTCGAGAGACCACCTGTCGTTTTGACTTTGCCCGACTTTGAAGACTTTTCCCTCAGGGGACTCATGAACGGCTTCACTATTATCCAACGAACCCGGAAATACGCCACCTTACCCTGCCCACTTACGATATAGAAAACCCCGACCTAGGCTCTTTCGATTCGTTCGCTTGGGATAGAAGGTGGAAGGTCAGAGGGTCGATTTACCTCAACCGTAAAGATATAAATTACTGTAAAAAAGTAAATTTCAATTCAACTATTTCAATCGGATTTATTCTAAAATTTTCACAATTGAAGCGTTGTCTCGCTGTCTTCCGACGACGAACGGTTCCGGCGCTTGCCGGAGCTGGACGAGGGATGCCTGTTGCGGTGGTAGATCCCTGTAGCAATGACGATGACGATGCTTGGCCGCTGTCGCTGTAGTGATGACGGCAGCGATGAACTCTAAAGCTCGGGAGTATGGCCGAAATATCGGTGCGGAGGAGGTGGAGGCTGGACGGAAGGCATCCGATTTGTCGATTCCTCCAGAGCTTTCGCTACGACGGATTGTCGAGCTTCCCGGGTTGTGACCGTCTCCTCTGGGCAAAGAGCCAACGTACCCTTCGAACGGCTTCTCCTTGTGGGTTCCACCGTACGCGATGAAATGAAACTCCTCGCCTTCGGGTAAGATCCGGTCCTACGCACGACACTTGGCTACGTAAGCGGACCGTGCTCTCGGTACTCTGTCTACTAGGGGGTTGTAGCGTGAGGTGGACTTTAACGACGGCTATTGGCGACCGCCGGAGAGCTTCGTTCGCTATCTAACGAACTTCACCTCGCTCCGTTTAGCTACCTCGAAAGGCGGGCCTTTGCGGATTCCCGAGCTTAAAAATGTCCGTCCGAGTACCTCGGACGAGAAGGGCGCCAGGGACGCCACGGGTAACCCCTAATTAACTCCGCTTGTCACACAAGTTGATTCCAGCCCGTACAATAAAAAGCGCCTTGGCGCTGGAAATAGTCCAACGCGAACAGTTAAACTAATCACTTGTCAAGTTAAATTTCTTAAAACTAAATTTACCTTTTTGTACGAATCCAAAATACAAAACGTAGAAGAATCGCAATAAAGGGTGATACGGTCAAAATTTGGTCACACAATTTGTTTCATAACTTGAGACTGCGTACACCAAAACAGCTGATTTTTGGACCAGTAATGGTATATTATATGTAGCTTATACCATGAAATTTTCATCAAAATCGGTTTAGTATTTGCGGAGATATTGTGAATCCTAAAAACTGCAATTTTAAAATTTTGTACAAAGAGGATTAAAAAATAAGAACACATTTTTACTCTTTTATTTATAGAGCCAGAAATACTGAGCAAATTTCGATGAAAATTTTTCTGTATGTAAAGTATACATATCAAAATGTTGTGTAAAAATTTCATTCAATTTGATCTAGCCGTTACAAAGTTATATTTGTTTAGGTGGTCAAATTTTGTCAATTTTTTTCAAGTCAAGCCAAATTTTGGTCACACAATTTTTTTCATAACTTTAGATTGCGTACACCAAAACAGCTGGTTTTTGGATCAGTTATGGTACATTATATGTAGCTTGTACCATAAAATTTTAATCAAAATCGATCTAGTATTTGCGGAGATATTGTTGAACCCTGAGATCTGCAATTTTAAAATTTTGTGCAAAGAGGATTCACACATTTTTACTGTTTTATTTATAGAGCCAGAGATACTTAACCGATTTCAATGAAAATTTTTCTGTATGTGAAGTATGCATATCAAAATGTTGTGTAAAAATTTCATTCAATTTGATCCAGCCGTTACAAAGTTTTATTTGCTTAAGTGGCATCCGGTCAGTTTTTTTCATATTCAAACTGCCACATCTTTAAAAGTATTCATTCAAAATGGCTCCAAATTTTACTAAGAACATATTATCAT
Source organism: Aedes albopictus (assembly GCF_035046485.1). Classification (NCBI taxonomy): domain Eukaryota; kingdom Metazoa; phylum Arthropoda; class Insecta; order Diptera; family Culicidae; genus Aedes; species Aedes albopictus. The sequence continues at coordinate 349,873,005 of NC_085137.1, forward strand.
GATAGTATTATACTGTAAAATTTTGATAAAAATCGGAGCAGTATTGGTAGTTCTATAATCAAAATTGTGCTTTACTGACCTTAAATTTCCGAAAATTTACTATGGAGCGCCTTTGTACAAAATTTTAAAAAGGTAGGTCGATGGTTTCATCTATATATCAACCAATACTTAATCGATTTTAATGAAAATTTTATGGTATAAGCTACACATAATGTAGCATCACTGGTCCAAAAATCAGATGTTTTGGTGTACGCAGTCTAAAGTTATAAAAAAAATTGTGTGACCAAATTTTGATCGTATCACCCTTTAATAACCACGGTACTAAATTAACGAAAAAAGACACTTAAACACTTTCCAGGAATTCATTTTTTTACACAAAATTACCTTCGGTACGGAAACGAAGGGCTCAGATTGATCTGATATACTGCACTTATCGATACTAAAAAACCGCGATTACTTCCACACACCAGCCTTATGATGAACGAAATGATCGAGCTTTGGTCAATTTTCCCTTAAATAAACTTCTTAAACCAGCGTTTCTCAAACTATGGGTCGCGACCCACTGATGGGTCGCGGACTGATTTTTGGTGGGTCGCGTAATCTTTATTAACTTATGTCGAATGTTATTGCTAGCCATTTTCTAATTTTCGAATACTCCCTTGGATAATGCATTTCTAGAAGAGTTATTTCTTGAATTTCGGTTTCTCCTTAATTCTTTTCAAAATTTTGTATTATAAGTCTTGTGTGGAGTATATTGAATATTGAAACTACTGTTCTTGAATCGATTGCGACACTAAGAGTTTTCAATTGGAAGTTCAGAGAAACAGACTTTACACTCCGCTCGCTTCCCATCGAACACCTCTTTAACGGTTGTATTACGAAAAAATAATGAAGCACTACAAACGCATATTAAAATATAACATATTGTGGTGGAACACAACAAATACGTAATAAATTAGGACATCACATTTGGACAAACACAACACAGAACACATATTTTGCCCTATTACCCTAGTGGATAACCATTTGTAAAGTATTTTGTATGGCTGGTTGCCTTTTAGTTCGCAGCTTCGGTTGCTTGCATAGCTTGCGTTTTGTCTAGAAATTTATAATCCTAAGGGGGCATCCCGATTCGGATTTCATCACTAGAGTTCTATAACTTGAAATCTGTGCCAGGGAAAGGTTTACATCTCCAGTACCTCATCGCTGCCCGAAATGGCCTGAATATTGGCAATCGAAATAGGATTGCGGCCTCTATTCTGCGAGAGCCCTATAAATGTGCATTAATACAAGGGGAATATTTACAAATTAAAATAGCACATTTAACACAAAAATAAAACTTGTAATAGTTGATTCAAATATTTGGTAGTTGGTCAATTGACCACTCTCGGCGTTGGTATTGTTTTTGGTCCTGTTTGACTTTTGCTCATTACCGCCACCTAGTGGTCTGCCCATATTCGCATAGTTGACGTAAGCGCCACTGTAGTTTTCAACACACTTTTGAAATTTTAACAATGAATAATGAAAAGCTTGAGATTTTTTTTACGTTGGCATCTAGCTAGTGATTAGAACTTGTGCTATATCGGATAAAACTGGTCACAATTATGCATATGTGATAGATATTAGCTTGTTAATGCTGACATTGTCAATAGTGGTTACGTCAATTATGCGATTATGGGCAGGGGTTTGCGTTTTCGAAAAAAAAAATAGTTCAAGTTGTTGCTTGCATTTTGTGTTAGACTTACACACCAGTTTCAGCAGTTCAAATATCAAAAATTAGAAATACCAAAAATCATCAAAAAATTACCAAACATCGACAAGAAACCTTGTCTTCAACGAACTTCAGTAAAATTATACTTCTGTAAAATTCCGATGAAAGTTGATCATCTGAACTTAAACGGAACAACTGAAAAATGATTTCAATAAAAATGAAAATAAAATAAGTGTGAATGATGAATATTTATTAAAATTTCAAGAGGACTCATTTGACCATTCAGCAGTACTATAATTCTAAAAACTACTTGATGTTTACCCACTCGCTGTGAATATCAGTAGCATTATCAACCGAGATTTAATTTAGTACTGCAAAAAGTACTGCAGAAGCATAAAATTACTCGTATATATTCAGAGCCAGACTTGTTAAATATATTAGAAACTTGAAATTTTTAAGACTAAGGATTAACTGATGCTGGAAACTTGGGCACCTTAACCTTTCTTAGACTTTTGCAAAAAAAAACTATAAGAGCACTTTAAATAAACATTTTTTTTTTAAGATTGAGGGTTACATAACGTAAGTTTATCACAACCTATGAAAGTGATAAAATGTTTTATTTGAAAAGGAAGTCCAAATTAGTAAAAAAAACTTATTTTATAAATTTTATAAAAAAAACTTATTTTATAAACCCACCAGCACGGTCGCCAAATTCTTTGAAAATCAAAAGTGGGTCGCAAGCTGAAAAAGTTTGAGAACCCCTGTCTTAAACAATCCCCTATTATTCGAATAATCGCGCCAACGAAGAATTCGAATGGCGATCTAAATTATTGGCGCATTCCTAGGTTCGTCAAGATGGTTTACATGAGTTTTGTATATTTAGGAGCCATCACTGCACTCACTACGTCATTTTTATAGCATCTGGTTTAGCCGAGACACAAACCAACATACACGTATAGATCTACACTGAAAGACGGTTTGCGGTTGAAATTACTATTCTGAGGGTGAATTTAAATACACAACGCCACTAAATTAGTGCAGACTGATTTCCGTTTCATTTCAACAGATTAATGTTTTCAATTTTACCATGGACCTGATTTACAATTAAAAAAAGTTTCTGTTGGATTCGAACCAAGAACCTTGAAATCACCAGGCTCGCATGCTAACACTCGGCTATCGAACCGGTTGACATGAGAAGAAACAAAAAGCACATAAGAAGCGTTTGTGGATCGACGATCTCGTTTTGCCATGGTAAATTTAAAAACATTTTTATGGTGGTCATTACCGCAAGCCGTCTCTCAGTGTAGATTCTAATTCAAACGAGCAAAGTCAAGACGAATTTGAATGTCGAATCTAATCTAAACAGTTTTATATTATAGCGATAATTATTTTATGGCATATTTCTGTAAATGAATTCAAAGCGTGATTTTACGTAAAAAGAGAAAAACGTCAAAGCGTTTTTCAATGTAGTTCATTACTTATTGAAGCAAAATATTTACTATAAACTTATCTCAAAGCAAAACAATTTTGCTTTAAAAAATAAAAAACGTCAAAACGTTACAACCTAATTACAATTTTCTTCCACCATTGCAAACCACCAATCTTGCTAGAAAAAATATCGAACATAGTTGTAGCTAGGAAAAGGGCAAATGTGGGGCACCCTATTTATGCGTTCGCCAAACACATAAAAAATATATGTATCAACGCCACTTTGCCAGCAAATCATGATTTTCTTCCACGGTTAGAATTTACAGATGAGATACTTCCAAGCAAAAAGCAAATGAGCGGAGCAAGGAAAACAGTAATGAGGCGCAATTCTTCGAAAATTGCCCAAAATTTCAATAAATCATTACTTTTCCATAAAGTAACAAAAAAAAACATTTTTTTTGCACCAATTAGAAGCTAAGAATGACATTGTCAAGAAAAATATCACACATAGGCGTTGTCAGTGATATGGGTTCACAAGGAGCTGAGAAATGTAGTTCTCAATCAGTACACATAATCAATATTCCATACTAATTTCGCAGTCATCAAATCAAAATTTATGTTTTCTTTTTTTACCCCTGTAGGCCACCAGAACCCACATTGAATGAATTAGGCATAGTCGTAGCAAGGAAAAAGTGATGGGAGGGGGGAGAAGAAAAGGGGCTTTAGTTATTTGTCCAACGTTGCCGATTTGCAGGTAAATAATGGCTTTCTGCCACGATTAGAATCTTGAGAGGGTGTAATTATAAGAAAAAATACAATACATGGGCGGAGCTAGGGAAATAGTAATAAGGGGCAGCCTCTAGAAAACTATACACAAATTTTGGAAAGCCATAACTCTACAAATTCTCATTTTCCTTCCTTCACAAATAAAAAGTTTGGAATCTTGCTTTATTGGAAAAGTGTTTAGGATAGAGACGAACCAGCCAAGGGCTGAAAGTCTCTTTAATAAAGACAAATCAATCAATCAATCTTTATTGGAAAAAAATATCACACATAGTAACATGGGTTCATAAGGGGCACCAAGATTTAATTTTCAAATAAACTTTGGGGATTGTTAAAAAGGTCACCTGGCTCCGGAGCAATCACGGAGTCAAAATGGATCATTGGAATTGTCCATATTCTGTTAATCTTTCTAGGATCCAGAAGTTCCTCCGGCGATTCTTCCAGGAACTCTTTCAGAAACTTTATTCCGCATGGGATTTCTCCAGGAGCTCCTATTGGCTTTCCTTCGGGAATTCTAGCAAGGATTCCTCAAGCAACTTCTGCTGCGATTGTTCCAGCAATTTATTCAAGAACTCCTCCAGAAATTCGAACTGTGATACCTTTTGGTGATTCGTCCAGGGATTTCTTCAAGGATTTAGCCAGGACTTCATCCTCAGATTTTATCCAGGTATTCTTCCAGAAGCTCCTCTTGGGATTTCTCCAAGAACTCCTGTTGGCCTTCCCCCAGAAAATCCAACTGGGATCCCTCAAGCAATTCCTATTTGGACTCGTTCAGAAATTCTATCTGCGGTACTTCCGGAAATACTTCTATGGATTTCTCCTGGCACACTCACTTGCTGCAATACTTTCGGGAAATCTTTCTGAGATTCCTCCAGAAAGGCCTCCTTCGATTCCATCAGGAACTCCTCCATGGATTTTCCCAGAATACCTCTGCCGATTCTTCGTAGGAGAACTGTATGTATTCCTACAGGTATTTATGCAAGGAGTTTCACTTATGATTCCCCCGGCATGCTTGATTGGGTTTCTCTAATAATACCGTCGTGCGGGGCTACTTTTGAAATGCGGGGCTACTTTGGACACTTTTGCATATGGATTTTTTGAATTCAAAATATGGTTCAAATCTGTTTGATGTCTTTGGGACTATTGTGAAGCAATAGTTTTCGCTTCATTTGGTTGAAATTATTTTTCAAACAGACCGTTTATTGCTTGTCAGGACGCGAAAAAACATCGAATAAACCAATAAAATATACATAACGTATCAGAACATTTGGTCTGTAAGCATTGTTTCTACAGTTCATAAATTTCAAAGGGTTGATCAATTCATTCAAAATGTATCAACGTAGCATATACAATCGAATATTTGTATCGTTATACATTGTAAATGACCGTTTCACCTAAATAAAGGATTGATGGTCCCTTTTTTCAGGCTATCTATATAGCAATATCACGCTGCTCATAATACCAAAGGTAGCACAGAACCTTCTTAAAACGCATATTTTTATTGAAATTATGTATGATACAGTATACTACAGTATTGGTACAAAGTAGTTTTCTAAATAACCCAGGAATTTGAAATGCAGTATTGTTATAGATAACAATGTCCAAAGTAGCCCCCATCCGGTTCTATATGACATGTGTCCGATTGGTGTATGAACAACTTTTTAGTTTATTGATGGATTTAGTTCAAATTTTGCATACATCCTACATACATACTCACAATTATTATGTCTAAAAATTTTGGAAATCCATTCACTACTCTGGGAGTTATAATGTCATAAAGTTGAAAAACCATGAAAAAGTGTATAAAGAAGCCCCGCACGACGGTACTTGTTGAGATTCTTCCAGTAATTCCTACTAGGATCCTCCAATGATTTTTCAAACAACTCCTCCTACAGTTCTTCCAGCAATTTATTCATTTATTCTAACTATGATACCTCCAGGAATTATTTTAGCGTTTGCTTTAGGAATTTATCCTGGTATTCTTGGGTTGTTAACGGAAGGGTTAAACACCCCTAGTAGCACATACCTAAGTAACCACGCTGTTGAAGCTGTACGTCACGGTGCTTCATTTACCGTTATAATAAAATAAAAATGACCATCAAAACCTTAAACGCCATTCTTTTTCTTTATCATTCCTACACCTCTGGACAAATTTTTAAAAAAATCGTTAGACGAAATTTTGAGTTACGCCCTTTTAAAGGGCCTAACCCCTAAAAAATCAGGGTTTCTATAGAAAAACATCATATTTCATAACGGAAGCATGCTTCTGCCAACAAAATTTGAAACGCCATTCTCTTTCTTTATCATTCCTACACCTCTGGATAAATTTTCAAATTAATCGTTAGACGAAATTTTGAGTTATGCCCTTTTAAAGGGCCTAACCCCTACAAAATCAGGGTTTCTATAGAAAAATATCATATTTCATAACGGAAGCATGCTTCTGCCAACAAAATTTGAAACGCCATTCCCTTCCTTTATCATTTCTACACCTCTGGATTTTTTTTTTAAATAATCGTTAGACGAAATTTTGAGTTACGCCCTTTTAAAGGGCCTTACCCCTTAAAAAATAGGGGTTTCTATAGAATACCATCATATTACATAACAGAAGCATGCTTCAAAGTCCCAAATAATAAAAAAGTATTATAATCAATGCTACAATTTGATACTATGCACTAATATTGACTTCATTTTGTATAAAAATTAGCCATAACGCCAGTATAAGGGAAGTATTCTTTAACCTGTAGGATACGGACGTTGTTGGCTACATTTACTATTATAGCCAGAACAATATACAATGAAAAACATAAACGACAGTTCATTTACTTTTTCACTTATAAAGTTATTGCACACCCATAAACTGAATTTCAAAAAAAAAATGTCGATCAAATTCTCCAGTTACGCCCATTTGAAGGTCATAAGTACTTATTATAAAACTTAGTTTCATTTAATCATGTTTATTCTTCGGTAACGTAGTTTAGCAGTTACATATAGAACTATCATTACAATTGATCATCTCAATCCTTATTTTTGTATGTTTATTAATTGAAAACGGCATTCACCAATAAAACTAACGAATGACAAAGGCGCATGTCATTGCTTGTTTTGTCTATAAAAAAGCAATACAAAAATCTTACGTCCCACGCTATGAATGGCAATTGATACAAAAATGATTGCTTCCTACATGTTTGAAAATACTTCCCTTATATTAGCGTAATGGCCATTTTTTATACAAACATCAATACAAATAGCCAATACAAGCGCATAGTATCAAATTGTAGCATTATTTATGATACGTTTTATTACTTGGGACTTCAAGGCATGCTTTTGTTATGAAATATGATGATTTTTTATAGAAACCCTGATTCTAAAGGGGTTAGGCCCTTTAAAAGGGCGTAACTCAGAATTTCGTCTAATGATTATTTTAAAAATTTATCCAGAGGTGTAGGAATGATAAAGAAAGAGAATGGCGTTTCAAATTTTGTTAGCAGAAGCATGCTTCCGTTATGAAATATGATGTTTTTCTATAGAAACCCTGATTTTTTAGGAGTTAGGCCCTTTAAAAGGGCATAACTCAAAATTTCGCCTAACGATTATTTCAAAAATTTATCCAGAGGTGTAGGAATGATAAAGGAAGGGAATGGCGTTTCAAATTTTGTTGGCAGAAGCATGCTTCCGTTATGAAATATGATATTTTTCTATAGAAACCCTGATTTTGTAGGGGTTAGGCCCTTTAAAAGGGCGTAACTCAAAATTTCGTCTAACGATTAATTTAAAAATTTATCCAGAGGTGTAGGAATGATAAAGAAAGAGAATGGCGTTTCAAATTTTATTGGCAGAAGCATGCTTCCGTTATGAAATATGATGTTTTTCTATAGAAACCCTGATTTTTTAGGGGTTAGGCCCTTTAAAAGGGCGTAACTCAAAATTTTGTCTAACGATTTTTTTAAAAATTTGTCCAGAGGTGTAGGAATGATAAAGAAAAAGAATGGCGTTTAAGGTTTTGATGGTCATTTTTATTTTATTATAACGCTAAATGAAGCACCGTGTACGTATATTGCATAAATAAAAAAAAAAGACACGGACACCGTCTTCAGCCAGGGGCTGTACAGACTGAACGAAACTTAACACTAGACAACGGACACGACATACATTACAAGCACCAGTGGATACGAGAAAAAACATTTCTTGCGAAAAGTTTCATCACTCGGAGTGGGAATCGAACCCTCACCCCATGACATGGTACGTTTATACGCCTGGTGACGCTAACCGCACGGTCACAAGACTCCACAAATAACGTACATATATTGATATGTATTACTCTATATAAACCAATAAAGTTGAATTACAGTGGGAAGTGGCGCCACTATTGTTGAGTTACGATTATACCAGTATAATCGTAAGTCAGCAATAGTGGCGCCACTTGCCACTTTATTTCAACTTTAATGGTTAATGTAGAGCAAGGTTTGTCAATATATGCGCCTTATATATGCAATACGTATAGCTTCAACAGCATGGTTACTTGGGTATGTTCTACTAAAGTATACACAACTACTATAAGACCAAATTCAGTCATACATGAGTTGTATGTACTTTTGTAGAATGTGTGTGTGCAGATGAGGACGTTTTACAAGCTTGGAATCTTGTACTGCAAAAATATCTAGCGCACCCAGGATAGGAACTTGTTAATGTCCACGTGAGTTGCTGAGGATGGGTCACTGCAAGGGTCTACAATCTACATTTAAAGAGAAATTCAACATGAAAGTAAATAAATACTGCTGCTAAATCTTGTTATTATATGTTGGTCTCTATTAAATTTCCTATCTTATTTTGATTTATTATGATTGTAGGCATTGCCCATTATCTTAAACTATTTCAACAAATACATTCATTTTGCTTGAAAATGATTTATTTCTATCATAATTTGAGCAAATTGTGAAGTTTGAATAAATGCAATCATCTTTTGTGAACGTGATCTGTTTTTCACAAATTTTGTTCTTGTTGATTTGCATCATTAAAGGTTAAAATCGACTATGGCGAATTTGAGGTACTATAGCCATAACTGGTACACTGAGCCTACACGGATAGTACTAATCGTGCCTAAGTGTGTACAAAATTGCATGAGTATCGGTTCAAAATAGACTGAGTTATAGCAAAAACTCGACCTTTTGCACTTAATAGGGTGTATATGAGGAATTTGATGACCTTCAATATACCGTTGACGTTGTGGGGGTCGATTTGTTTCAAAATAAAGAAAATAGCAGTTAACTCTTATGAACAAAATTTTAGAAGATCATACACGCTAAAACTTTATTCAATTGCGGTTTTAGCCAACGAAAGTAGGAAGAAGATCTGCAGCCTCGTTTACTACGGTTGTTTTGTTACATGCAAGCACATGATTGTCTTTCATTTTTCATTGTCTCGATACTCGTTCACGTGTATGAGCAATTGAGAAAGGCGTGGGTGAATCTCCATAAGAAACCCCTTAGAACGTCATCAAAATTGTTTGTAGGTTGTAGGTTACGCAAGCCATCTTATATCATTCACCGATCATTATCGCTCATTTAGATGTGCTAAATTCCGAACCATTCACTAAACATTCAAGTGGCCTGCTTCTAGAATGAACTCCTCAGCGTCGGCGGTCATTCCTTTCAATGATTAACCGAATCCGATTTGATTCCAGATTCCTCCCATTTCTTTTGGCATTGTGACGCAAATTCGCAAACCCGTGCTAACGACATTGGATTTCCCTGATCGCGGCCCTAACCGTTTGTAGTTCTGTATAAAACGGGACAATTTCTCTGCAGAAGGTCAGTCAATTCGCAACCTCCGCCAAAGATTCGAACGATCGTATTTTTCAAAAATCCCGTAACCATTCAAAATGATTAAGGTAGCGTATTCTACTAAATATAAACATTTCCGTTATGACCCATGAACTTGATTTCATTGTTTTAGGTCATCAGCCTGTTAGTTGTTGTCGCAGTCGCCGCCGCTAGTGCGCATCCCATGAAAACCGGTCCATCCCCCGCTGCTGCCTTGCCACTCCCACAGCTGATTCACACATCTAGCAATGCCCCTGAAGAGGCAACGCTAGCAGCGCAAGCACAAGACGATCAAATCACCACCGTAGCCCCGACAGAGGGAGGCTCGTCCGATGATATGGCGAAAGCTGAAACATTTGGATTCGGGTTCCACAAGCACATCTACGTTGCTCCGCAGTATTACGGAGGATACTATGGAGGATATGCAGGTGGATACTATCCTTACTACCCCCAGTATTACTCTAGCTACGACTATGGTTATCCTTATTACTACTAATGTTAATATATAAAAGAAAATAAAAATATAAAAAAATATATAAAATACATAGAAATATGAAATCACCTAGGAGCGGTCAACTTTTTAGATTCCATTAAAAAAAGACACTACACCGTCTTCAGCCAGAGGTTGCACAGACACATTCACTAACATTAGGCAACGGACAACGCGAAACACCCAGTGGACCAGTGGAGGATTTTTCGTTTGCCGAAAAGTTTCCTCCGGCTGGAGCGGGAATCGAACCCTCATTCCGTGGTACTAAACGCCTAAACGACTGCCGCTAACCGCCACGAAGCCCATATGGTCTCATTCATATGCACTGTGCAGTTTTAGCTCGATTATCTACCAGGGTAACTTGTTGGCTATTTCATAGCTTTACACCAGCACCTAACTTCTTTTCTCGATCAGCCTAGATATCTGTGTAGCGGTACGGTAGCCGTTGCCTCAATTGGCTAAGAATAACACTACGGACCACCTGTTCCGGTGGTAAGAATCCACTAAACAGGTGACCCCTAATTCATGGTGTGATGCGGCTTTATGCTTACCGTGCCTAGGAATGAATGGTCAGGGGGGTCTAATAAAAACCTAACCACTAACGGAGCCTTTGGAGTACCAGGGCGCCCTCCAAAGTATGTTGCTCTTACTGCGCTAACCGGAGCATAGGTGCAGTGGACCTTGTGTATCTCAGAGACAATCAGCTGCCCTTCTTTAGCATGGGCGAAGCCAGAGGGGGGAAGGGGGAGCCGTACAAATCCCCCCCTGGCAGTAGATTTTTTTTAAATCGAGCCAACTCTAATATTATCAATAATTAGGAGTTCCAGAAAAAATAATCTCTAGAATTTGAACAAATAACAAGCTTGGTTGAATGGCTAAATTTTGTGATGTTTATTCATGGAATACAAAAACAACATGCCAAATTTCCCAGATATGTGGAAACAAGTTCCGATAGGAAAAAGAAGGACTTTGTTGAAGCATATGATTTATGTTATGTGCTACTGCTACACGAATTTCACTAGTGGTATTCAATTCAAACAAACGTCATGCTAAAACTAAAATATTTGGTATTTCTTTACGAATTCTATCAAGGACACCTTCAGAAATTATTTTAAGCATTTATTGAAGGGGATTATTTCAGAAATACGTCAAGGAACTTCTCCAGGAGCATCTTGCAGGGTTTTCGATAGTGATTGTTTTAGGGTTTGTTCCAAGAAATATTTCAAGAATTCCTCCTACGATTCCTTCAGAAATTTTTACAGATACTTCTGCAAGAATGCATCGACGAATTCCTCCAGGATTTTTTTCATAGCTTCCTTGAGTAATCCCATCATGGATTGCTCCGGAGAATTTTTCAAGAATTCCTCTATGGGTTTCACCAGACATTCCCCCGAGAATTTCTGCTGAGATTCCCAAAGGAATGTCAACATATGACAATGATTTTATTGCCCTTTTCTGGCTATACCAGTCGGCTAGTATGTCTGAAATAGACATGAGATATACATGAGTTGCGTTCTTTCTAACGCAATTGGACGGCCGTGCGTACAGAAATTCTTCCAGGAATTTGTTAAGAAAGCTTTCCTGGGATTTCCTAAGGAATTCCTCATGGGACTGCTGTCGGGATTCAGGAACTTCTGCAGGGATTCTTTAGGAACTGCTACAAAGATTCCTCAAGGAGTTCCTGCGCGAACTCTTAGAATTCCTTCAAGATTTCTGTAAGGATTCCATCTGATTTTTTCCAGGAATACTTGCTGGGATATCTCCAGGAACTTCTCAAGGGATTCTTCCACGAATTTCTTCAGAGATTCCTCCTGGAATTATTCCTCTGGGAATTACTGCAGGGATTCCCCTAAAAATTCATTCAGGAATTCCTTCAGAAATGCCTCTAGAGATTCCTTCAGGAATTCTTCTATAAATAATGTCAGCAGTTCATCCAGGAATTTCTCCAGGAAATCCTTCAAAGATTCCTTCAGAAATTCTTCCACGATTTTCTCTAGGAATTTCTCCAAGAATTCTTCCAGATCTTCCCCCAGGAATTGCTGCAAGGATTCCTCCAGGAATTCCGCTAAAAATTCCTCCAGGAACTTCTTTAGGGATTTTTCCAGGAGTTTCTCTACGAATTTCTCCAATGATTCTCCAAGGATTCCTTCAGAAATTCCTTCGAAGATTTCTCCAGGAATTCTTCCAGAAATTTCTCCAGAAATTCTTCCAGGTATTTATCAGGGGATTTTTTCAGAAATTTTTCCTAGGGTTCCTGTAGAGATTCCTCCAGAAATTTATTCAGTAATTGTTGTGAGAATTCCTTCAGGAATTCCTTCAAGGATTCCTCCAGCAATTCCCAAAAGAAAATCTCCAGGCATTCCTCCAAGCTTTCATTCAGGAATTTCTCCAGGAACTACTCCGGGAAATTCTCGAGGAATTACCCCAAAAATTTCTTCAGGATCTCCTCCAGCAATTTCTCTAGGAATTTATCTATGAATTGCTCCTGGACATCCTTCAGAAATTATGTCAGCAATTTCTCCAGGATTTTCTTCAGAAAATTTTCTGGATTTTTTTCAGAAATTCTTTCAGGAAATTCTCCAAAAATATCCTAAGGATTTTTTCAAGGATGTCTCCAGGAAATCCTTTGAAGATTCCTCCAGGAATACCTTCAGAAATTCTTCCAGGAAATTCTCCAGGATTTTATCCAGGAACTCCAGAGATTCCTCCTGGGATTTCTCCACAAAGTTGTTCAAGGATTCCCCCAGGGATTCTTTCAGGAATTCCTTCGAGGATTTCTTAAGGGATTTTATCAGAAATAGAAAAATAGTAGAAATAGCAATCTCACAGAATCCCCATGGAGATTCCTCTAGAAGTTCATCCAATTATTCTTTCAAGATTTCCTCCAGAGATTCCTCCAGTGGGAATTAGGAATACCTCTAGGAATTCCTCTAAGAACTTCTCCAGAAACTCCTCCAGGAAATACCCCAGGAATTTCTTTAGGATTTCCTCCAGAAATTGCTTCTGTACATCCTTCAGAAATAATATCAGCAATTCCTTCAGGAATTTCTCCCGGAAATCCTCTAGAGATTTCTTCAGATATTCTTCCAGGAAATTCTCCAGGAATACTTTCTGGAATTTTTCAAGGATTCCTTCAGATATTTCTCCGGAGATTTCTACAGGATTTTCTTTAGAGATTCCCCCACGAATATACGAATATCTCCAGGGATATTCCCAGAGATTCCTCCAGAAATTCCTCCAACGGTTCTTCATTGTAATCCTCCTGGAATTTCTCAAAGGATTTTTTTCAGAAATTTCTCCAGCTATTCCTCCCAAAATTCCTCTGAAGATTTCTTCAAATTTCCCAAGGAATTCTAGCTGGGGCTTATCCAAGTATTCCTCCAGGAATTACACCCGGAATTTGTTCAGAAATTTCTCCAGGATTCTCGCTAGAAATTTTCCCAGGAACTACTTCAAGGATTCCTCCGAAAAACCCTTCTGGGATTTCTCCAAGAATTCCCCCAAGGAATCCTCCAGAAATTTATGTAGGATTTCTTCAAGGATTTCCTCATGAGATCTCTTCAGAAATTTCTTTAGGTATTCCTCCCATATTTTTATACAGGAATTCCTCCAGGCATACTTTCAAAAATTTTTCCAGGGATTCCTCCGAGAATTTCACCAGGAATTCCTCCAGGGATTCAACAGGGCTTCCTCCAGGCATTCCTGTAGAAATTGTAACAGTGATTCATCCAGGTTTTTCTTCAGGGATTTATCCAGGAAGTCTTCTCCAGGGCTTTCTCCGGGACTTCCTCAAGTGAATTCTTCACAAATTCCACCTCTCTATAAAAACTAATTCAGGAGTTCCTTCAGAAATATAAGAAATCCTACAAACATCTTTTCAGGGATGTACCCAAGAAATTTTCCAGGATTACGTGGTGTTTTTTTAATGTTTCACGAATTTGTGGAGGAATTCCTCCAGCGAATAGTATTGGAAGATAATTTAAAAAGGATGCATACAGGAACCAGGAAATTCTAGATTAGTCTTCAATAAAGTTCGTAATTTTCAAAAGATTTCAGCTATAATTTCTTATGAATATTTTGTAGACTTTAACAATATAAAAATCAGAGCAAAATAATGCACGAGTGAATAAAAATCCCTAATCTTCCAGAAATTGGTCACCTCTACCAGCATCACGTTGATTTGTGTAGATCAGGCGGGCTTTTTTTTAACATATTGATCAAAATACAAAAGCGTGACAGCTGAAGGATTTAAATAATGCTTTAAGAATATCACGTTAAATTATATACTCATTTTCATCGTGCTGCGTTTAGTTATAAAATCTAGTAGGTACAAATTTGCTAAGGGTTCTCGCCCCAAACCATTTTTCCCCGGTCAAGGGGAATAGTAACAACAGTTGTGCTAAGCAAAGCATGGTACCTTCCCCCTTTGCACCCTCCCTTTTTTGCTGGTATCCAAAAATACGTGGCTTTTTTGTATTTTTTTTATAAATTCGACATGTTTTGCTCAAATTTCATCGTTTTGCTAATCATCAATACACTGTTGAAAATGCTTTGACATCCATGTGCACAACAGAACATGTGCTCGATGAACAAATTGAGATTTGAAATTATGAAAAGAAATCCACGTACTCCGGTGAGACTCGAACTCACGACTCCCAATTCGCTAGACGGGCGCTTCTATTCCTTCAAGCTACGGAGTCACTCGACTATCTCCGTCGCCAGCAGGCCTAGAACTGAACTCGATTCCACAATCGCACATGGTTATCTTCTTTTCACAATCCAAACCCCCTTCGGATGGGATTAGATGAACATCTAACACATTGTCTGTTGTGCACATGTATGTCAAAGCGGGAGAGGAAGTTATTTTTAATTGTCGAGAGCTTCGGGCACTGCCTTCCAATCACTTATTGGTATGGCAATTAGTGTGCAGTCGGACTCTCGACGGGTCGGTCCTCGGCCGACCGAATACGGTAAGGGTGACCGTAGCACCTTACAAATGTCAATTTCTTGATTTTTGCTTTGGCTGACCAAGCCATGTGGGAAATTACACTGTTGAAAATGCTTTGACATCCATGTGCACAACAGAACATGTGCTCGATGAACAAATTGAGATTTGAAATTATGAAAAGAAATCCACGTACTCCGGTGAGACTCGAACTCACGACTCCCAATTCGCTAGACGGGCGCTTCTATTCCTTCAAGCTACGGAGTCACTCGACTATCTCCGTCGCCAGCAGGCCTAGAACTGAACTCGATTCCACAATCGCACATGGTTATCTTCTTTTCACAATCCAAACCCCCTTCGGATGGGATTAGATGAACATCTAACACATTGTCTGTTGTGCAAATGTATGTCAAAGCGGGAGAGGAAGTTATTTTTAATTGTCGAGAGCTTCGGGCACTGCCTTCCAATCACTTATTGGTATGGCAATTAGTGTGCAGTCGGACTCTCGACGGGTCGGTCCTCGGCCGACCGAATACGGTAAGGGTGACCGTAGCACCTTACAAATGTCAATTTCTTGATTTTTGCTTTGGCTGACCAAGCCATGTGGGAAATTACACTGTTGAAAATGCTTTGACATCCATGTGCACAACAGAACATGTGCTCGATGAACAAATTGAGATTTGAAATTATGAAAAGAAATCCACGTTTTCAGCAATTTCTCCAGGATTTTCTTCAGAAAATTTTCTGGATTTTGTTTTGGAGAAATTCTCCAAAAGTATCCTAAGGATTTTTTCAAGGCTGCCTCCAGGAAATCCTTTGAATATTCCTCCAGGAAATCCTCTAGGGATTTCTTCAGAAAGTATTTCCGGAAATTCTCCAGGAATACGTTCAGGATTTTTTTAAGGAAATTCCCCTGGAGATTTCTCTAGAAATTCATCCAGTATTTTTTTTTCAAAAAATCCGTTAGATATTCCACCAGGAATTCCATCATGGATTCCTCCAGCAATTCCTACAGGAATATCTCTAGGAATTCCTCCAGGATTTTATCAAGGAATTTCACCAGAAACTCTTCCAGGAATTACCCCAGGATTTTTTTTAGGAATTCCTTCAAATATTTCTCCTGGACATCTTTCAGAAATTATGTCAGCAATTTCTCCAGGAATTTCTCCTGAGATTCCATCAGGAATAGCTTCAGGAATTCCTCCAGAAATTTCTCTTTTCCCAAGGAATTCTCCAGGAAATCCTTCGAAGATTCCTCCAGGAAATCCATCAGAAGTTCTTCCAAGGATTCTTCCAGAATATCCTCCAGGAATACCTTCAGAAATTCTTCCAGGATATTCTCTAGGAATACCTTGAGGATTTTATCCAGGAACTCCAGAGATTCCTCCAAAGTTATTGAAGGATTCCCCCAGGGATTCTTTCAGAAATTCCTTCGAGGATTAAAAAATCTAGTAGGTACAAATTTGCTAAAGTTGCTCGCCCCAAACCATTTTTCCTCGGATTTTTTTTTTTAATCAAGGGGAATAGTAACAACTGTTGTGCTAAGCAAAGCAGGTACATTCCCCCTTTGCACCCTCTCTTGGTATCCGAAAATACGTGTCTTTTTTGTTTTTTTTTTTGTTATAAATTCTACATGTTTTGCTCAAATTTCATCGTTTTGCTAATCATCAATAGTTTTCACTGATTTTTGACATGCAGTCTATTACTACCTCTCATAGTCTATTGAAGTTTTGATCCCAGAGCTATTCTAAGGCCCCCAAAGTACTCTGAAGTTTGTGTCAAAAATCCAACATTCTAAACCAAATTGTACGCACGATGAATGATCACAGAACATAGTCTACGGTACTCAAAATGCCTCAAAGCACCCCTAGAAAATTCATGGCACATGAATTGGGTGATCTAGGTCATCCAAACTACTCTGTAATTCATTTTCTTAAGATCTACAACATCTACTATCGTTTGTGTTCACTCTGTTCAATAAATGTATTCACGTTGATGTGCATTAGACCTCGAAATGCTACGAGTAACTCGATATTGGGGTAGTAGGGTATTCCGTGAAATATAAATGGCCTCCAATACACTTTGAAGTTTGGTTTACGATATCTATATACTGTATCATTTTTTAATTATAAAAAATATTCGTGGAATGTAGTCTTTACTGCTGATGGAGCCTCAGCGCACAACCATAATGCTTTCAGTACATTCATGAGGTATTCCAGGCTATCCAAACTCCCAAGCAACACACATGTTATAATAAAGTTACGACAGCGCAAGTTTTGGTTGTATAGAAGCTTATTTTACGTAATTCTAACATTGTGTTGAAATAACGTAAAATAAACTTCTATACACTTGCGCTGTCGTAACTTTTATATAACATGTGTGTTACTTGGGCTATTCTGGAATTAGGACCTTCAAGGTCTACAGGCTCTACTCTTGTTTCTCTTCGCTCTATCGGCATAATCCTTTCACGATTGTGTCTGTTACACCTTATTGTATCACGACTGCCTCTATGTATTGTTATTTGGGTGTCCACTGGCATACAAATGAACTCAATGTATTTTGAATTATGGGTCGCAATATCTGTAAATCTTGGAATATTTTTATTGTAGCGAATGCTCACGGAATATAATCTACACTACTCTTAGAGCCTCAGAGTGCAATTCTAATAACTCAGCAACATCACTTGGTAATCTAGGTCATCCAACCTATTCTGGAATCAAGACCTTCAAGCCCTACAAGCTCCACTCTTGTATCTCTTTACTTTATCGGTGAAGAAACATGAAGGAAATCCTCCGGAAAGTCTTCTCAAAATTACTCCACGGATTCATCCGAGATTACTTTCAGGCATTTCTCCAGAAATTCCTCCTGGAATTCGCGAAGAAATTTTTCTTCAGAAATCCCTCAAAGAATTCTTCCAGAAATTCCTTCCAGGCCTGGCTTACCGGTTAAGCCGAGCGAGGTGAAGAACTCGACTCCTAGGGTCATTTTTTATCCAAACTATTCACTACGTCAGTGAGCTGTTCTCAACGTGCATGATGCAACAGGAAGAATAATATTGCAGATCAATCGCATATAAAACAATCATGCACAAATTCGATGAACTGTTGCACAACTCGTTAGTACCTAATGTATGCAAACCGAGACAGATTCCTAGACAATTGCAACGTCATGAATCAACTTTTCTCAGGCCACTACTGTTTGCCATTCGAAATTCAAAAGTCATCGTACCGTCACATCTTTAAGCGAGCGATAGGGGAACAAGGCGCATTATGGACACCAGAAAGTTTTTGCAAGTTTTTGCCTGCAGAACGTAAAAATAGGTACCTTGTTTGATGACTATTTTTAAAATTTGTTTACAGCAGCTATTGCTTAAGAGTGAAAATAAATAAAGTAAGATATTGGAAAGTTCTTAACGCTTAAAGATGTTACCTTTATAGAAGTCATTATATAATCGAGTGCGATTGTAATTTGCAATATTTATCTCGTGAAACTAAGCAAGGCATTTCTTGGTCTATCTCGACGTGTAGAAAATTAATTTTGACAAGAAATTGTTCAAGAAATAAATAAGCGTCACTTTCTTTTTAACCGGAATGCGGAGCTTAGAAGAAACTTCATCTTTAATGTAATTAATGGAATTAACATAACTTGAAAGACCACCTCAAGACCATACTTGGCTCAAGAGAAAAAAAAGTGCTGAATAGTTCACACATTTGAAGACATCGCGGGTGTCCATTCTGCCTCGCCAACCCCTAAAGGATAATATTTGCCTTTCAATTATACACCTCCAAGTTGGGGGCGACTGTTATCATTTACCAAACGCATGATTCACGCCCATATCGAACTGTATTTTTTTTTCTTTTCGTTTTCGGACCATCACAATCGTATGACGTTATTTCGAAATCCCGTGCTAACAAAATTGGGAATTCCGTCGGAGACACAAATTTTGTATAAAAAGAGATAACGGCTTTGGGGCAAATCATTGCAATTCACGACATTCGTTGAATATATCATTAGATCAAAATCTACTAAAACCGCCAAATTTCAAATAATTTCAAAATGTTTAAGGTGTGTGTTTAAAATTCTGTTTTAATGTTTAGCTGACTACATCAAAAATATAATATTTATTCTAGGTTATCTGTCTGTTCCTTGCTCTCGCCGTTGCGGTTGGAAGTGCAACTCCAATAAGCACAGAACGATCGATCACAGCTCGACCTCTGCCTAAGTCGTCACACGCAATTAGCTCTACTCCTAAGGAGGCACTGACCACGGAAGCGGAAGATGATGACACCGTGACAACCGTTGCACCTGAGCAGGCTTCTTCTGACATTGATAAGGCGGAATCATTTGGATTCGGTTACTACAGCTATCCGCAGTACTATCCACAGTACTATTACAGCGGATATCCTACTTATTACCGGTACTATCCTAGCTACAGTTATGGATATCCTTACATCTATTGAAATTTTGAATAAACTTATTTGCTCTCAACAAAGGTGTTTTTTTTGGTACAGTAACCGGGCTCATATAGCCATATCTGCAAAGGCATGCGGTTCCAGTCATGTTGAGGGTGACGGATTCGGTTCTCGATCGGTCTAGGAACTTTTCGTAATAAAGTCCCTTGGGCATAGACTATCTTCGCTAAAATCACGCTAAAATCGACATTTTTCGAAACCAAATCCCCCCCCCCCTTCCGTAACGCTTTTTTGTATGAAAACCCGAACATTTTGTATGAACCGCAACGCTCGGCTACACTTCCCCCTCTCCCTAGAGCGTGGATGGCACCTAGTTAGAACATTTCTGACTATATGATGCTTGATATGGTTTGATAGTATCTCAGCCCAACAAAAAGATAGCGTTTGTTTTGAATATTTCGACTCGATGAAGATACAACGCTGGCATCATCAACAAAACCGTTGATATATATAAGTGTCATGTATCTAAAGGAGTTCCAGCTGAAAATTACCGCATCTAGCAGTGATGTAATTCTTAGCACGGATATCTTGGTTTAACCCTTTGGAGCCGGAGGGCTCCAACATAGAAGCGGGTGTATAAATTCACCCATTCGATAAAACAGAATACTGTCTACGGCAAAGTTGTTGCAAATTGAGTTCTCTATTAGAGAAAAATGAGAATATTTGTATTTGGGACTTAATTGATAGAACATTCTGAACACCATGAATTTTGGAAAAACAAAATAATTGACATAGGTACCAGTTGTTCTAAAAGCTGAACTTGGATGTGGGTAACGCTTATATGTATTTATTAAGCCTTCGTAAAGAATATCAAAACGTGTTTTATATTCTGGGATGTTCTATGTGTTCCAAACTGTCCTATAGTGAAGTCCTTCCAACGTACAAGAATAATCCTATGGCTTTTTGGCCACAATAAAAGCGTTGCATAACCTACTGGGATCCATGTAGCTCTTGATATATACAATGCCATTTATAGACACTACAGAGATATTCCAAATCAGCCCCAAACTACCTTGGAGTTCAGAACTTCAGGTCTACACTCGTAACAATAGCCATATCTGTTATATTGAGTAACGTTGCATAATCAACCGCAGTTACTGGTGCAATCTGAAGTCTACTAGCTTATTATAAACCTTTGGGACATTCAGGGTCGTTCAAGCTGTTAACTAATGAAGTCCTTCATATCTACCATAACAACTTTGTGTTTTCGCCATAAATAATAGTATTGCATAATCTGCTGGGATTCACGAAGCTCTTGAAATATCAAATGTCATTTAGAGACACTACAGGGATATTCCATGTCAGCCAAACTACCTTGATGTTCGTTCAGGACTTCAGGCCTACACTCGTAACAGTATCCATATCTGTTATACTGAGTAACGCTGCATAATCAACCGCAGTTACTGGAGCAATCTGAAGTCTACTAGCTTATTATAAACCTTTGGGACAGGTTCATCCAAACTGTTCTATAAATGAAGCCCCTCAAATCTACAAGAAAAACTTTATGTGTCTCCGCCATAAATAATAGCATAGCATAATGTGATGAGAACCGTGAAGCTTCTGAAATCGCAAATGTCGTTTCATCTGATACTGTCTGTTGAACTTTCAGAAGATTTACTGTACATGATAGATTACAAATCGTAGCTTTGTATAATGAAATAAGTTACCGTTACACCCGCAGACTTTAGGATCTTAACTCAACAACAGTTTGGATGACCAAAGATATCCCAACTGATCTGATATTGTTTATTAACCTTTCAGAAGACTTAGGTACTGGACATGATAGATTACAAATCGTAGCTTTGAATAATGAAAAAAGTTACCGCTACACCCGTAGACTTAAGAATCTAAACTCAAGAATAGTTTAGATGACCTAGGATATCCGTGAAAAAAAATCTGCATAATATTCTACTATTTATGCTACTGACCACCAAAACTACAGAAAAACTCCATATTAGCGCTTGGAAAAATTCCGGCTTCAAAGGGTTAAGTACCTACAAGGCATCCCGCAAACAATCACTTATATTTTCATTCAGCAATTCTTCCCGATAATGTTTCATTGTTTTCTTCTAGGATTCCTACAAGGTTTCATTTTGTGTTTTCAATTGAGAATTCTGAAAGGATTTCTACCAGAATTCTTTCCGGTATTCCACTCAGTGCTCTTCCTGGGATCCCTTCCAGTATTCTTCTAAGGATTGCTTCAGGAATCCTTCTCGAGATTCATTCATTCATTCATTCTTTCAGAATGTTTTCAAGCAGTGAAGAGAATTGTCAGACAAAAGAGGCACAAAACAAGCAACAAAGAAGGTGCGACGATTACTCTTTATCCCTACTGGTAACAGATAATGACATGATCTCGAAATTTTTTGTTGCAGACAAAACGGAAGCTGAATTTGTTGCGTACTTTTCAACTCGTGAATAATCAATTATTGCTAACCCAAAACCGAAACTGTTTGATGATAGAGCTTCCACAGAGTTGCAGTGTTTACCGACTCGAAGTTACCGTTCGAAAATCGCAATGCAAGGCTTAAAAATCTCTAAACTCGTGGTGTACGATGTTAATCAACGACCCGTTATGCCTTCGCTCGATGTACTGTGCCCTCGTCCGTTCTATTTTGGAATCAAATTCCGTTGTATGGTGCCCGTATCAGTCAACGTGGATTGCGAGGATTGAAGCAGTCCAGAGAAAGTTTGTTCGTGCAGCGCTGAGGCACTTACCATGGCGTGATCCCATCAACTTACCGCACTATGAGGACCGCTGCAGACTACTCGGTTTATCCACGCTAGAAAATAGAAGGAGTGTTGCCCAAGCTGTGTTTATCGCCAAAATTCTGCTCGGAGAATCGGATTCCTCAGCGTTACTAAGTCAGCTCCATATCTACGCACCCGAACGGATTCTTCGCGAACGTAACTTCCTGATGCTGGAACAGAGGAACTCATTGTATGGCGAACATGACCCTATCCGCTTTATGACGACTAAGTTCAACGAAGTGTATGCAGTTTTTGACTTCAATGTTTCGTCGACCACTTTCAAGAACCGCTTGAGGGAATGGTTTCGATAAGCGGCAGACGAGAACCCACCGGTACAAGGATCACTCCCATTAGAATGGAAAAATATTCAAATTGACTTTTTTTTTACCTAATTGACTTGTAAATTGTATTGTATTATGTATTTTATACGTGTAATTTGTTGTGTATGCTTGTTTTGTAAACAGATATAGGGTTTTTACGCCGATTTGAGTAAGTTTTGAGAACAATTCACACAAATCGGCTTTTCCCTGTCCCTTATGTTCATTAAGACCAGCTAGGTCAGATGAATAAATTAATAAATAAATAAATAAATCCCATTATTTTCAAGTTGGGACAAACTTATGTCGCATGGGTTTGTTTGTCGCAACAAATACAGGTTGCGACATTGTCATTATTGTTGCGCGATGGTTGAATTTTGATTCACTGTTTTCAAGGAATTTCTCAGGATTGCTTCGGGGATTTCTCCCGGGATTCTCCAGGGATTCTATCATTGATTTCGCATGGGATTTCTTTATAAATGTCTGCCGAGTTTTCGTTAACGATTTTTCGTGGGACTCCTTCAGAGTTTAGGCCCGGAAATGCTTTAGTGATTTTCCCGGGGTTCCATTTACCCTTCCCGTGATTCCTTTAGGGATTTCTCCGAGAATTTCTTCAGTGATGTTTTCCGGCATTTCATCAGAAACTGCTGCCAGGATTGCTTCATTGATTCCTCTAGAGATTTCTCCCGGGGTTCCTTCCAAGTTGCTTACGGATTGTTTCATCAGGGTTTCCTCCCGGGATTATTTATGGTTTTCCTTCAGGGTTTTCCTCAGGGATTCCTTCAGGAATTTCTTTCGGCATTTTTACATTAATTCCTCTGTGGATCCCCCTTGTTTATTTTTATCCTTTAAAAATCATGGAAGGAATTCCTGAAGGAATCCTTGAAGGAAGTTTGTGAGAAAACCCTGAAAAAATTCCTTGAATCCTTAAAAGTGTCCCTTTGAGTCCCTAAACGTATCATAGAGTATGTGGAGCAGACCTGGTGTGACGTTTAAAGCCCATGATCATTCGGAGGACTTAGGATCGAACCCCACTCCCGGCATGACATACTCACAAAAATGTGAATTCTTCCTTCGAAGGGAAGTAAAGCCATAGGTTCCGAGGTGGACTAGCCCCGAGCTAAACATCTCATTAAGGGTTTCTTTTGAAATTCCTTCTCAGATTTTTCGGGTAATCCCTTTATTTATTCTTCTTGGATTTCTTTGGGGATTTTTCCGGAGATTCTTTCAAGGATACCTTCCCAGAAACTCATTCGAGATCCCGCCGTGGATTCCATCCTAGGTTTTTCGTAGATTCCTTTGGGAATTCCACCAGAAATTCCAAAGATGTTTTCAGGAATTATTGTGGATTATTTTCATGGATTGCTCCCAGAATTCCTTCAAAAATTTCGCCAGAGGTTCCTCCCTCCAAAGATTCTTTTGAAGAATTCTTTTGGATTCTTTTAAGAATCTCTTCTAGTCTATTTTTAGTAAAATATTCGAACAGAGTCTTCCTTAATGAAACTAAGCCAGAATGAGAAAATTTACATTTTAAAGAATTAGTTGCAATTGATTTTATACTTAGTTACTTCAGACACTCCGAAGCACATCGGCCATATTATACATTGCAGCATCGATGCTCTCTTGATGATAAAAGTCATGCACCAGGGCATGAATAGTGTTTTTTTATTCATGAATTACGTTATGTATTTCTTATGGCTATTTCTCCAGGGACTCGAATTTTATATGAATTTGTATCTTGGAAAATTCCAATATCGTTACCAATTCCTGTCAGAAAGAAATTTCTAAAATGAATGCTATTTGAACTATCATTTCTTCACAACTGCGTACTGTGAGCAAACAAAACAGTTTCCTCATTTAAGGTGAAACATCAAGAAGTCCAATTGCAATTTTGCATACAAATCTGACAAACGAAGCATCGCACCAAGCCACCCTTGTTTATCCTGGCTTTTACAAATCGAGAGCACTTGGTTAGGGTCGATTTTTTAGGATTGATGCTTTTGAAAACGTCTCCAAGTCGACTATTGTGGCAGCCATATTTGTATTCTTTGATGTTTCTCCTTAATCTTTTGTTTGTTTTGCAAATTGTTAAGAACAAGCTCGTTAATATCCCAAGATGGCCGCCAAAATTGTTGACTTTTGACCTGACCTACTCACGATTATGAGCGCACAAATATCACAAACAACTGAGCCAGCGCATCGGATCTTCTTATATTAAGCATTATTGCAAGTGAATAAAAAAATCACTGTTACAGAAAGTTTGCTTTTTGAGATTTGAGCATTGGAACTTCTGATGCAAAGTTGTACAAGGATTCAAAGACGTTCGTCCTTAAATTTGAGAAACTTTTTTCTTTATCTAGTTTATTGATTTGAGGCTCAATCGCATTTAACGCTTTACGGAGCAGTATATCATATTTTGTATACTATTTACAAATATCTTCAAATTTAACCTAGTAAGGGACGGGGCGAAGATACTCATGGTAACTCAAGGTTAGTGGGTCACATATGCTTCCGAGGATGGACATGGTAAGAACTAAATAGGGATAGGGGTTCTCTGAAGCTCTCTCGAGAGGTACAACGTATTGGCGTTGTCATTGTCTTCGTAGCGATTCAACGCCAGGATGCCTGGCTGAGAAAGCTTCCCGTTGGGGCTTCTCATTTCACAATGCATCCACCCAAAAGAGGCCGTCCTGCTACCCTTATTCTGTCGAACATTTCACTCGATATGACTAAACCAATCACTAAATCTCTAAACGTTCGCACCATGGATCCTGTCCAATAACACACCTCCTGCAGCGCTACGATTCCGAACCCGCGGTCCTTCAGTATATCGGCGAGTATGCGGGTGCTCCCAATGAAATTGAGAGATCTGCAGTTCCACGTACCGACATTCCAATCGCAAGTCCCCTTTCGTCGCTGTGGTCGTTGCCATTGGTATCGGTTCGCATTCTTCTCTTGTTGATTTTCCGGTGCTAGTCTTTTCTACGGCTGGCTCGCAGGGCCTGACACCAACCCACTAATCCAGGGAGCTGGGCTTACCTTCCCGGAAGCTACGGGTTCTGCATTGGCATTTCCTCCAACTACAAAGCTAAATAGCTAGGCTCAAGCGCCAGTCTTCGCCGAAGGTGGTGTTTTTAATTGGCGCCCAGGAGATAACATTTTACCTGAGCTTCCACCCCCATTCCAGAGAACAATAAATAACAAAATCGCCCTTACGGATCCTATCACGTGGTCTGGAACTACAACATACCTTTGGACTAACTAATGATAAGAAGCTTAACTTTGGCGACAATTGCAGAAAAAATGCGACAAACTCATCAGATCTATATTATCCCTTTGTAAATCAATGTGCAGAACTAGTCTAAATGTTGAAATTCACAAATATAAAAAGAATTTTTAAAAATCTTTGCAGATCGTCACTCACATATACTGCCGGTGGACTCATAAAGGTCCCATGTGCAAAAACAGACAATCGAGAAAATCGCGTCCAAAGTTCGAAAAAGCAAATTGTCTCAACTATGAAGCATACGTGCTGAATCGTGTTCTAACATCAACCAATTTTGAATTTGAACATTAATTTTTGTTTTAGAGAGATTTTATAGTTCCATAGGATTGCGAATGAAACGTGACGTTTATGCGTCCACTTTTTAGAATGTTACAAATCGGCCTTGCATTTTTTCAACAATTTTCAGAACAAACTGTCAATTTTTATTTCCCTATTGTAACGATGTACTAAATGTACTACGGTATGAAAGAGTTATTATATAATGTCACAGGCCACTCAAGGGTTACTGAATAATATCGCCCACTTCTATATTGTTGGGAACGTGAGAATGCCGTATGTGTATGTGTATGTAATGGGTTAAACCTCGGGTTCCAACAGTACAGCGAGACAAAGGAAAGGGGATTTGTTTGTAGACTATCGATGATAGCGCACGTCTCTACGGAGCGCCAATCGGATATAAAGGAAGCGGTCATCAGATTTTACAATGGCTTCGAGGAAAATCGGTAAGTCAGATAATTCTATTGAAATACAGCGAATTGCGAAACCAGAGAATATTTCCGTAAAACTTCGGAGAGGGAACGATAAAAAAGCGTTGTGGAGGAGCTAGGAATGGTGAAATAAAGAAAGGAAAGTGCTGCAAAGAAACGGCTGCCATTGAGGGCAGAGACCTAGATCCGGAAGAAAAATGTGTTTTGCCTTATGGAAATGCGTTTGTTACTAAAAGGTTATGGAACGGGAAGGGTTCATTCAGCAGAAGGGATTTTTAAGAGTGAGTACAAAGAAAAAATGACGGTGCGGTTGCTGCTTAGAAATACAATTGCGGAAAGTATTGGATCCGAAGATGTTCCATACAGATGAAAGGTTATGCTACGTGCAATTTGTTGGCAAGCTTCGTGAAAGGTTATGCTACGTGCAAATGGTGGAGATGCTTCGTGCAAGGTTATGTTACGTACAATTTGGTGCAGAGCTGCGTTCAAGGTTATGCTGCGTGCAAATGGTGGAGGTGCTTCGTGCAACGTAATGCTACGCGTAATGTGGTGCTGGATACTGCATACAAAGTTGTTACATGTTGGGCAAGCTACGTGCTGAAAGATTTGTTATCCTTATGGTGCGTACGATATTGGGCTCAAGAATAGTCTGAGCAAGGTCGTAGCCAGTCGTAGCTCATTTTCGTAATGGTATTGCAATAAAAAAAAAGAAAAATATTGGCAAATAAGCGCCAATTGAGTTTGTAGTTGAAGGTTTCATAGAACTAATCATTTCTTTATCTGTTGTCGGCGATGCCTCCGTTCAAAGTTGGAGGAGATCCAAGGAACGATTGAATGAAATGGAGGAAAGCTTTTGATCGGTTTTTGCAAGCGAATAAGATTGATAATGACGAAGAGAAGTTTGATCTGCTGCTGGTTCTCGGCGGTATAGAACTGCAAGAGTATTATGACAAAATAACCAAGTATGAAGTGCAAAACGTTCTTGTGACTGGGGAAGTAGAAACGTTACAGTATGATTCGGCCGTCACCTCGTTGGAAAGGTATTTTGCTCCATAATTGAACAAGCGGTTCGAGAGACATTTGTTCAGGGCGATGAAGCAGGAGGAAAGCGAGCCGTTTCATGAATTAGTGTTGCAAGTGTAGTAGCCAGAGGTGTCAGCTTATGAGTTGTATATTTTGAGAGTTTGGACAATTTGAAAGTCTTATCATACTGTGTGTGATTATCATTATTTTAGCGTGCACGAATGAATGCTTGTGAACGTGCTCTCGAAACGCTAACGCTAACTTGACACCTTGCGTGCGAGATGTAACAGAAACGTCAATCATGCGTAAGCATGTGCTGGATGGAAATTTAGATGTACTTCAGTTTAGTGAACGTTGTTGTGACGGACGGACGTCCGTGTTGGTTTGTGGTGAAGGCAGTGGAAAAAAAATCGGCTGATGGCGGATCAGCCGAAAAAATGTGCTCGGACACCACAGCAAGGTCAGGAAAAACGTAGCGATTTCGTTGATGTGGATGATATGGTTATTGATCAAGTCGTAGAGGGTTGCAAGTCCACAGAACTACGAAAGAAACTCTTGACCGACGACTTGACCCTGAACGACATCATGACACTCGGAAAAACGATTGAGGAGGTTCAAAAGCAATCGAAACAATATGAAAGGCCTACACTGTTGTGCATATGCACCGCTGGTACAACGCATTGAAAAGCGACCGGATAGATATCAAAATACTGAGTCTTGCAGACGGTGCTACAATTGCAATCGCCCTGGTCACCTAGCCAAAGAAACAGAGAAATGCGCAGCGAAGAACGCAAAATGCCATGGCTATGGAAGTCAAGGACACTTCAAGGTGTGTTGCCGAAAACGGAAGCGGGAGGACTCCCAACAGCGACCGGGACCGGCACCGAAGCGCAGTTCAGTTCATGCTATTCACGACGAAAAGGCTACAACGACAGGAGTCTTCACAATCGACGATGGAACTCAGCTGAAGGAAGTGTTGGAACTGGAAGTAGGTGGGATTACCATGAACCTGTTGGTGGACTCAGGATCCCCAGCCAACATTATCAGCCGCAAAAGTTACGCGTGGCTGAAACAGCAGGGAGCCAGTATTTTGAATGAACGTCGTCCTCACGAAAATGAAACCAACTTGACAGCTTTTGCATCGGAACGGAAAATATTCTTCAGCGATGCGTTCGAAACAGAAATCAAAGTGCCAGGGGATGAATCAGAAGTATGGACCCATGTCCTGGTAGCACCGGATGGCCAAACAAACATACTGAGCAAAGCTACAGCATTCGCTTTGGGTGTGTTGAAAATTGGCTACAATATTCACCACATATCCAGCACGACTGAACCTGTGGAGGAGTTCCCCAAGGTTCCGAACGTATTGCTAAAAATCCAAATCGACGAAACAATTCCGCCAGTTGTTCAAGTGGCCAGGCGACTTCCTATGTCTATGGAAGCGGACGTCGAAGAGGCGATTCGAGATCTACTGGACAAGAACATAATAGAACGCGCTGAGGGACCACTGACATGGGTGTCGCCTCTGGTACCTATCCGGAAGGCAGATGGAAACATACGGCTCTGTGTTGATTTGCGAGCTGCAAATCAGGCAGTGAAACGGGAGAATTATCCAATGCCCAACATCGATGCCACGATGATGTCAATAACAAAGATTGCAAGATTATCGAAGATTGACAGCAGCTTACTATCATTTCGAATTGGATGAAGACAGCCGTGGAATAACAACTTTCGTAGCTCGTAGTGGGGTGTACAGGTTCCGCAGATTAATGTTCGGCATTAAGTCTGCGCCGGAACTATTTCAAAGAGAGATGAATAACTTGTTTCGAGGGAATGATGGGGTGATCGTATATATGGGCGATGTTTTAATCCATGGAGCCACCGAAAAAGAGCACGACACTACGCTGCAGCGGGTGCTCGAAATTTTGAAAGACAGAAATATGCGCATCAACGAACAGAAGCCAGTCTACTCGGCCACGGAAGTCGAATTTCTGGGATATTGTGTCGCGGACAAGGGAATTCGGCCGACCGAAGAGAGGGTAAAGGCGATTCTTGGTTTACAAGCTCCATCGTCGGTTACCGAGCTGAGATCCCTACTGGGTCTTATTAATTTCGTTGGCCGGTTTGTTCCAAATCTTTCGGCCCTAACTTTCAACATGAGACAGCTACTCATTAAAGACAGCTCCTTCCAATGGAACGAAGCTCATGATGCCGAATTGGAGAAGATCAAATCGATCCTAGGGAAAGTCGAATCTCTGGGATATTTTGATCCGGCAGATGACACCCAGCTTGTAACAGATGCTAGTCCGTATGGGCTAGGTGCCATATTGATACAAATCAAAGATGGAGTACCCAGGACAATTTCTTGTATCTCTAGGAGTCTGGCAGTACACGAAAAGAAGTATTGCCAAACCGAAAAAGAGTGTTTGGCGATAATCTGGGCAATGGAAAAGCTATTCGTGTATCTTTATGGTATCAAATTTACTTTGATCACTGATTGCAAGCCTCTTGAGTACCTGTTCAACAGAGTACAATCAAAACCATCCGCTCGTATTAAACGGTGGATTTTGCGGCTGCAAAGCTACGACTTTGTAGTACGATATGAACCAGGCAAAAACAACATGGTAGATCCATTGTCAAGGATGTCTCAGGGCGAAGAAGAAATTGTCGGAGAAATTGATACGGTTGCGTGGCTCGCACAAGAAATAAAACCATGTGCTCTTTCCATCGAAGAGATCGAATCAGAAACCAAACGCGATGATAGACTCCAAGCTGTAAAGGAGGTCATTTTCTCCGGTCATTGGGACGCGGTTCCGGTCGAGTTCAGGACGGCTACAATAAAAGACGATTTAACTACCTACGGTGAGCTTATTCTACGAGGTGATCGGATCGTTATTCCGAAAGAGTTACAGAATAGGGTTGTTGAGCTTGCCCATTCCGCTCACCAAGGTAGCATGGCTATGAAAGCTCAGCTAAGAGCAAAAGTGTGGTTTCCGTCAATGGATAAGGCTGTTGAGAACTTGGTTCGTAGATGCAAACCTTGTAGAATGACAGGAGTTCCGGACAGTCCAAACCCGATGGCGCGCCGTATACCATCGGAGCCCTGGCAGGACATTGCCATTGATTTTATGGAAGGACTACTATCCGGCCTCTCCTTGCTGGTCGTGGTACCACAAGATTTATTCAGGTGGAACCTATGAAACCAGCAACGGCGCAGAGAGTAATAACAGCATTGCTGCGGATGTTCAGAGTTCTCGGCATTCCGAGATCCATAACTGCAGACAACGGTCCGCAATTCAGGGCAGATGAATTTTCTCGTTTCTGTGTTTGCTATGGTATACATCTGAACTTGTGAACGCCATACTGGCCTAAACAAAATGGCGCGGTTGAGCGCCAGATGCGCAACATAGGTAAAAGACTGAAAATCAGTGAAATTCAAGAGACTGATTGGCAAACGGACTTGTACGAATATCTAACGATGTATCACGCCACTCCTCAGGAAACTATTGGAGTTTCACCAGGAAAAATGATGCTGGGTCGCGAAATCAGGACACGCGTACCGTCGATTCGTACGCCTCACAGTTTGCTATGGGAGGAGGCTCGAGATAGAGACATGGGAAAGAAGGAATACCATAAGCAAATAGCAGATGCTCAACGTCATGCGAAAGACCATACACTGGTTAGAGGAGACACGGTCTTAATGCGCAACTTGAATCCGGGAGCACGAGACTCTACATTTAGAGGGGAGGAATTCGAAGTCGTCGATGTGAATGGGAATGCAGTGCAGGTGCGATCCACTAAATCGGATAAAGTCTATTTGCGAAACAGTGCTCATCTAAAGAAAGTCGACAGGGCCCAAGCAGCGGAAACCGATGAACAAAGAGCAACGGATGAAAAGGTTGAAGAATGCACATCAAAGGAGCATCGAGAGACAACTTCGACTGAAGTTGTGAAGGAACACATCTCCAAGGAGCAACTCGGTCATGGATCTAACCAGCGTACGCGTAAACGACCAGTAAAGTTCCGTGACTATGTCGTAGACGATTAAGAAACTCTGTATGATAAATGAGTGTTTGAAAAGTGGAATAAAGTCACAAGGTCTTAAAAAAAGGGAGAGATGTAACGATGTACTAAATGTACTACGGTATGAAAGAGTTATTATATAATGTCACAGGCCACTCAAGGGTTACTGAATAATATCGCCCACTTCTATATTGTTGGGAACGTGAGAATGCCGTATGTGTATGTGTGTGTAATGGGTTAAACTTCGGGTTCCAACAGTACAGCGAGACAAAGGAAAGGGGATTTGTTTGTAGACTATCGATGATAGCGGACGTCTCTACGGAGCGCCAATCGGATATAAAGGAAGCGGTCATCAGATTTTACACCTATATGATAGTACACCATGATACATGGTCATGGGCTGCAAAATCTTAATATTGCCAAAAATGCACATAGGACAATTATGCTTCCACCGGCAGTATAGGTATATGAGTTTCCTGCCTGGCACAATTGCACACAAAGCCATCGTAACTATAGAACAAAATTATATTATAAGGGAACGTCCATAAATTACGTCACGCTTTGAGGGGGGTGCGGGGGGGGGGGGGGGGTGGTTCAGCAAAGTGTGGCAACCCATATAAAAAAATCTGAGGTCTCATATAAAAAGTGTGACATAGGGGTGAGGGAGGGGGGTTTAAAATGGTCGATTTTTGCGTGACGTAATTTATGGGCCTTCCCTAATACTTTGATCAACTAAACACCACCCACGGTAAGAAATGGTGTAATAAAATATATTGGCTTAGGGCCGGTACCTACTTCCTCAAGAAATACTTTCAAGTATTGCAAGAATTTAAATATTGTTGCATAGTTTTGTTAACACAGTTGTAGGTTTTAACTTTTCAAGGACTTCTCATTATTTAAGACACCCTGTTGATCAGACTATCCTATTTATCACATGAATCATTATATCGAGTATTCAAACATTACCTTAGATGTACAACGACCCATCCGCTGGTCCCAGGTAGTGCAGCGAAATGAGCAGCACATCGATCAGCGTCCAAACACCCAATCCGCCGAAGCTGAACAACTTCCCGATTCCTTCCTGCCAGTGCCCCAGGAAGAACCGATCCACCCCGAATCCACCCAGCGTGATGCTCAAAATCAACGTCGTCGACCAGCGATAGCCTTGCGTCCAGTTGCAAGGAACCTTCTTCATGAATGTCCGATGTCCCATGCAAAGAATCTCCCCATTTACGGTACAGTTGGTTTTGAACTGAGAATCAATCGAATTGCAACCGCCCTTCTGTTCGCAGGCTTGCTCCCACCGCTCGGTCTGGTAGCAATAGCGGCACAGGGTTTTACGCTTCACTTCCGTTCCACCGGATCCATCCGCCGGGACACAGCTGACGGTGGGCTTGGGACTGCAAGTTACGTTGATTTCCGCTCCGTAAATGCACTGCGGATTGTACTGGCAATTTAGGCAGGAATTCGGCAAATCGCTGCACAAGGTTTCGTTCGGACAGTGACTGGTGTCCGACAGGATTTTGTTCTAAAAGCAGGAAAATGAGCAGGTTTGAGTAATCTAGCTGAGAATAGCTGGTCAAGGAAGTTTAGCTTACCCCGGAATTGTTAATCGTGAGAGCATTCCGGTCATTATCAGTACTTGTTTTCTCCAACTTTGTAGGCTGTAATAATACGAATGATGAATACATACCTATTTTATTTGAAATAGCTAAAAGATAACACTTACAATCACTTCCGGGTTATTTGAGTTAACAGCTGAAATAAACAGGTAAAATTTTAAAATATCTACTTAAGTTCTAAACATAAAACTTACAAGTCTGGGTGATCCTGATATGTGTAAGGATCAATGACATGATTAAATATACCACCGATCTGGTGTTCAGTCGTATACATCTTTGACCAAGCATTGTGATAGACTAGATTTATGGTATTATGAATACACAACTGTCGTGAATTTCCGAGAAAAAATCTGCTAAAACTACGAAACTACGATATTTTTTTGGCATTCGCTTTTCCGTCGCAGCCGAGCACAAACAAAATATTTTGAGATTTTTTTTTTGTCACCGGTTAGAGACTTGCGCCGTTCTGTTTACTCCATCTCACGACAGCGGGGGACAGGGCTCGAAATTCAGGATCAATTTGTGAAAACGGCGAATCTGATGAATGCTTTGCATGATATTATCGAGCAAAGTTTTGCAACAATGCTATGAGCCATTTTTTTAACTGCACGAACAATATGAGGCCAAGCTAAACGGAATGATAGCTGAACGGCAACGGAAACGAAACCGGTTCGGGCAGAATGAACTATTTTCGTGGTTGAAACCCGAAGTTTCCCCACACCCGACAATCAAATTTTCTCAAAATCCATACGTGGAACCTAACGTCGGACGTAGTGCGTTGGACAGCGGACCTGGCCCTCTATCCAGCACACTGTGCCGACGTACATCCGACACACGGTTTAGGAGAAAAATCGATTTTCGCGTGTCAAAAAAAATCCGATTTTCAACTGCACGAGTAATAACATGCACGGAGTAAAAACACAGACGAATTTATACAGACGTAAGAGTGCGGTACAAACCACCAAAAAATTTCGGTACCATGTTTTCTTCTTCTTGTTGGGCAGAAGTTTTCCGACGGGACTAATTATTACCATTTTGCGGTAGTTTTTTACGCATTGATTTACCCCTCTCTCAGAATTTTGACAGTTTTTCGCCGCCTTCGCCGGCTTTCGCCGCACCAACTTGTTTTGTTTATGTTTATGTCGTGATGGTACGCGACCGATGAAAAAAAAAATGCTTTGCTGGACCGAAATGTTTCCGCTGTTCCGGGAGGATAAATTTCACAAGGAAATGGATGCTTCGGGCGTGGTGGCATCGAATACGTCTCACGGGTCAACGATTACGTCCCACAGATTGTGGTGGAGTTCATTCATAAGATCATTGAAAACGGTCTGGAAGCAACTGTTTGGTAAGTTGACGATGGTTATGAAATTCAATTGCATGCCATTCAAACGGAAAATGTCTTTGTTGCAGGTAACGTAGCCGGGTTCGACAAGCACGAGAAGTCCAACTAGGCTAAACTGGTGTCGGAAATTTACGAAGACACTAATTCCTTGCTGGAAGCCGGAAAGAATTCAGCACCACGGAGGATCGTCAGTGCGAAAAGCGATTGCCTTGTGGACCAACAACAAAGCGGATGAACCACGGTGGAACAGTTCTTTGGGCACATGATGCCACATCGAGTGTTCTGCCGTAGCTTCCGATATTTATGCGTCTGGAGTGGATCTGAAATATTGTCAATCCAGCTGGAACCCGGTATTTTCGATTACCAAAGTTAGATTTTTCTCCAATCCATACATCGGAGTGCATCGGAGCTAACTTCGGAAGTGGTGCGCTGTATAACGGAGCTAGTGTACTATACAGCGCACGAACATAGGTCCGATGTACGGATTTGGAGAAAAATCCAACTTCGCTAGTCGAAAACCCCGATTTTCAACTGGATTGATAATACCCTCACCACGATCACAAACTAGATCAGAGTGGGACTCAAATAGCAAGG
Organism: Aedes albopictus; assembly: GCF_035046485.1. NCBI lineage: Eukaryota > Metazoa > Arthropoda > Insecta > Diptera > Culicidae > Aedes > Aedes albopictus. The sequence continues at coordinate 349,908,321 of NC_085137.1, forward strand.
AATGAGTTAAGTGTTTGTTTCAAGCAATGCATCTGATAATCTTGGAGTGCAAGATAACATAGTCCCTCAAAAACGTCGTCACTGTTCAGCTAGTTCAACACAAGTAGAGCCACTCAACTGCGACTTGCGTTGTTGCTGCATTCCTGGAAGGACATCATGAACTACTCCGAAAACACAAGGGAAATGGCCGTGCAATACGAACGCTTTTTAATTCTTCCTCGACGGTGAGCACTGGACCCGGTATGTGGTCAGCGGAAAGCCAAGCAATTCAACCTGTAAACCTCGGTAGAATCTGACCTGCAACAAAAGCTCAACACATCCGAGGAATCCATCTATGTGACCCTTTGCGTTAACATTGACACCCGCTTCACCCTGGATGCGGTGTATGATTTGGTGTCCCACAGCAAGGTTGACAACCGGGACCACAAACAGGAACTGTGCTGTTGAGGCGGATTGCAAGCTGTACCATCGATTTGCACATTTCGGCGCCAATCAAGGGCATCGGAGGAGGAACTAATAGAAGCGCAAATGTGAGTAGTTCTATGAACCATTACTGAAAAGCCCCTTCCCTTCAATGGATTTGCACAGATTGTTTTCGGCAGTTTCCTGAAACATTTGCATCTCTCCCAATTATCCTCAATTTTAGTTAGGGGCCGTTCATAAACCACGTAGACTTTATGGGAGGAAGGGGGGTCGGGCCAAAGTCTACGCTCCATACAAATTTCAAAATTTTTGTATGAAGAAAAGTACGTGGGGGAGGGGGGATCTGAGATGGCCAAATTTTGGTCTACGTGGTTTATGAACATCCCCTTATGTTGGGCTTATTCAACTCAGAAACTCATCATATATTGAGATGATATTCGGGCCAGCGTAGGTACCGGGAAATCTGAATTTCCGGGAACATTTTTTTATTTAATACAATGTCAGCGAGCAGCAATATGAGAATATTGTGGCGTTAGCACTAAATTGGTTTCCGAAAAAACTTCATTGACTTCCGCTGCCTTTCCTATGCGTTAAACATCACGTCGGAAGTAGTGCGGTGTATAAAAACCAGATTTACTGTACAGCGCACTACTTCCGACGTTATGTTTAATGCATAGGAAAGGCAGCGGAAGTCAATGAAGTTTTTTCGGAAATCAATTTAGTACGAAAACCCACAATAAATGATCTTAAAGTTGTGTTAGCAAAAAGTTTCTAACCAGTCTCAGATCATAAAAGTTGTTGACCCCAAAATTGTCATTTCGGCACATGCTTCCTGTGGAGCCATGGCTGACCATAAACACTACACTATTATATCTAACAATGCGGAAGACAGTGTAGTTTAAGTACCTGTTCCCGGAAATCAAAGAGAACGAACTTGCCGAAATTATCCATCGTTACCCTATAATGAGTTTCTATGTTGGAAGAATTGCTAAAATAAGTTAAAAAAATGTATAATTGATAGACAATTGACGGAGATATAAATATCAAATTCGTGAGTACTCGACGAGGCTCCCGGGTACCCTGCCGGCATTCCACGTCATAAAAAATCGGATCTCTTCCTTCTGGCCCTTTTTTTCGCCTTGGCATAACGCCTCAACGGGTACAAACCCTGCTTCTCAGCAGAGTTTTATGAGCACAGTTATTAACTGAAAGCTTCCTCTGCCAATGAACATTTTGCATGTGTATGAAGTGTGGCAGGCATGAAGATACTCTATGTCCAAGAAAGTCAAGGAAATTTCGTTTACGAAAAGTTTCTGGACCGACCGGGAATTCGTCACCCACTTTGCTGAATACCTATGCGCTTCCCGCATCAACTTTAATATTAGGTCGACCCCATCAATAGATAAATATAAGTTATATTAGATCTAGCAGATTTTCAACTTCCTACTATCAAAAACCCTTTGAATACTGCGGAGGGCCCATATTCTGTCTACTTTTTTTTTCGTTTAAATCAGCTGTAATAAATTCCAAATTGCACAGATTTACCGTGCTGCGAATATTCCAGAAGGTGTAAGCGTATCTGAATTTTTACCGCGCATAGTCTATATATCCTAATTCGACACTCTCTTTTTTTACAATGCTCCTTATTCTGTGCACTTATGCTACTAATTCTAGGCACATGAATGACCTATAATATGATAACATATTGTAATAAAAATATGATTAATAGATCAAAAACAATTTAATATTTAATTTTTAAATTTCATGCGACATTACGATCATATTGGTATTTTTGTTTCATATTAACCCTAAAAGGGATACCTTCATGGCTTCAGTTTCGTCACTTCGCTGAGTGTGTTCCATCAAAGACGAGCTCTGAAAGGCGCCTGGAGTCCAATGGACCCCAGGTATCCCTTTTAGGGTTAAGATAATAAGATGATATTTACTATCAGCATAGCTATATAAAGGCATCATATAGCCTGCAAAAGCTTGGGTATTCAGCATAACAATTCTGAGGGTGGACGGGTTCGATTCCTGGTCAGCTCAGGAGCTTTCCGTCGAGGAAATTTGCTTCACTTCCTTGGGCATAATCTTCGTGCATGCCACACGATATACACATGCAAAATGGTCAGTGACAGAGGAAATCAAGTCAAGCGGAACAAATGACTTGTTTTAGAAAACCGAAATGTTCTACAAAAATGCTGCAAATTGCTTTAGGGTTTCGAACACGCGGGTTCAGCTTTGGCTAATAACCAGTCACGCAGTTCCGACTGAAAACTCTTAACATAATTGTAACGTAATATTTTTAGTGAAAATGATTAACATTCCAGCCCCAAAAACAATCATGAACAAATCGTTTTTAAATTCATTCCAGGTGTTCCTGACAAGCGCTGACAACTTCGGAGGCTAAAGCAGCTGTTAAACAATCGTCGTACCCTGGTGAATCTTCCTCTTACAATCGTTATTGCAGCATTTGGTAGTAAGTTAGTTATATGCATTATACAATATTTTCGATAAATAAAACCTTTTAGAGGGCGTGGGAGAGGGAAGGGAATCAGCAAGCGGTTTCTCCGAAAACTGCAAAACATCCGAAAACAGGCCCAAGCGAAAAAACTTAAGTATCGAACGTAAGTGTTATTCTACTAGCATCTAATACAATTTACTTAGGAAAGATCCGACACCTTTGCTCCCAGATTTATAAGAAATAAGTGCGCTCGCATGAAAGAGGAGTAAAATAATTTGATTTACATTATCTAGATTCACCACGTCCTCCCAATTTGTAACGTAATGCTAAAAAAATCATTTAAATGGGTACTTTCTTTAAAATATTCCAGAGGAGCAATTGCATGGTGATGCAAAAATTATCTGTTTTTGATACTGACCACTTTTGCCAAAAATATGTAACTTTGTCTCAGAGGTTTGGACTGATTTGTTGGTTCACTGAGTCCTCCCAAATTGCATGGTGATGCAAAATTTATCGGTTTTTGATACTGACTACCCTTACCAAAATTATATAAATTTGTCTCAGAGGTTTAGACTGATTTGTTGGTTCACTGAGTCCTCCCAAATTGCATGGTGATGCAAAAATTATCGGTTTTTGATACTGACCACCCTCACCAAAATTATATAAATTTGTCTCAGAGGTTTGGACTGATTTGTTGGTTCACTGAGTCCTCCCAAATTGCATGGTGATGCAAAAATTATCGGTTTTTGATACTGACCACCTTTACCAAAATTATATAAATTTGTCTCAGAGGTTTAGACTGATTTGTTGGTTCACTGAGTCCTCCCAAATTGCATGGTGATGCAAAAATTATCGGTTTTTGATACTGACCACCTTTACCAAAATTATATAAATTTGTCTCAGAGGTTTAGACTGATTTGTTGGTTCACTGAGTCCTCCCAAATTGCATGGTGATGCAAAAATTATCGGTTTTTGATACTGACCACCCTCACCAAAATTATATAAATTTGTCTCAGAGGTTTGGACTGATTTGTTGGTTCACTGAGTCCTCCCAAATTGCATGGTGATGCAAAAATTATCGGTTTTTGATACTGACCACCCTCACCAAAATTATATAAATTTGTCTCAGAGGTTTGGACTGATTTGTTGGTTCACTGAGTCCTCCCAAATTGCATGGTGATGCAAAAATTATCGGTTTTTGATACTGACCACCTTTACCAAAATTATATAAATTTGTCTCAGAGGTTTAGACTGATTTGTTGGTTCACTGAGTCCTCCCAAATTGCATGGTGATGCAAAAATTATCGGTTTTTGATACTGACCACCTTTACCAAAATTATATAAATTTGTCTCAGAGGTTTAGACTGATTTGTTGGTTCACTGAGTCCTCCCAAATTGCATGGTGATGCAAAAATTATCGGTTTTTGATACTGACCACCTTTACCAAAATTATATAAATTTGTCTCAGAGGTTTAGACTGATTTGTTGGTTCACTGAGTCCTCCCAAATTGCATGGTGATGCAAAAATTATCGGTTTTTGATACTGACCACCTTTACCAAAATTATATAAATTTGTCTCAGAGGTTTAGACTGATTTGTTGGTTCACTGAGTCCTCCCAAATTGCATGGTGATGCAAAAATTATCGGTTTTTGATACTGACCACCTTTACCAAAATTATATAAATTTGTCTCAGAGGTTTAGACTGATTTGTTGGTTCACTGAGTCCTCCCAAATTGCATGGTGATGCAAAAATTATCGGTTTTTGATACTGACCACCTTTACCAAAATTATATAAATTTGTCTCAGAGGTTTAGACTGATTTGTTGGTTCACTGAGTCCTCCCAAATTGCATGGTGATGCAAAAATTATCGGTTTTTGATACTGACCACCTTTACCAAAATTATATAAATTTGTCTCAGAGGTTTAGACTGATTTGTTGGTTCACTGAGTCCTCCCAAATTGCATGGTGATGCAAAAATTATCGGTTTTTGATACTGACCACCTTTACCAAAATTATATAAATTTGTCTCAGAGGTTTAGACTGATTTGCTGGTTCACTGAGTCCTCCCAAATTGCATGGTGATGCAAAAATTATCGGTTTTTGATACTGACCACCTTTACCAAAATTATATAAATTTGTCTCAGAGGTTTAGACTGATTTGTTGGTTCACTGAGTCCTCCTAAATTGCATGGTGATGCAAAAATTATCGGTTTTTGATACTGACCACCCTCACCAAAATTATATAAATTTGTCTCAGAGGTTTGGACTGATTTGTTGGTTCACTGAGTCCTTAGTTGCTCCAGAGAGAGAGGTCCAAGACGCTGTTTTAACAAGGTTCACGAAGTCCTCCCTTATTGCATGGTGATGCAAAACTAAAAGTCTTTTTCTGGAGTTGCCCCAGAGAGAGAGGTGCAAGACACTGTTTCAATAAGGTTCACCACGTCCTCCCTATTTGCATGATGATGCAAAACTAAAATTTCTGTGCTGGAGTTGTTCCAGAGATAGGTCCAAGACGATTTGTTTTAACAAGGTTCACCACGTCTTCCCAAATTGCATGGTGATGCAAAATTACAACTCCTTGCTGGAATTGTTCCAGAGAGAGGTCCAAGACGCTATGTTTTAATAAGGCTCACCACGTCCTCTTATGGTGATGCAAATCATTTTTCTAAACTGTTCCTGAGTTAAAAAAAATGATCTATTCAGGTCCCCCTCGTCCTCTTAGATTTGCATGGTGATTAAAAATATCATTCTTCTTAATGCTTTATAAGGTCGAGAATAAGACGAGGTGTCTAAGCATACTATTCACCCTCATTCTTGTTTACGGGCTTATCCACTTCCGAACGTATTTGGTTCGTTCGAATCCGCAGCCCATTTGATTTTACGTTCGAAAGTGAATTCGATCGAAAACAAGAATGAGGGTGTTAATCTGTCTCTATAACCGAAAACCTCTGGGATTGTTTCAGAGCTCCAATAAAATTTGAATTGGTTTGGTTCAGCACATCTTCTAAGATTGCATAGTGATGTAAATCATCGGGCCTTTATTTCAAGTCGAGAAGGAACTTATCGAACAACAAAATCACAATGCATACTGAAAATTCAAGAACTGCGTAGTTTGTGTCATCAGCACTTTTCTCAATATACTCATCGAAACCCTGCCGGTAGACCAGGCTCCGTCTCGTCAAAACGCTAAAAATCGCTTCCGAACACTTTGACGCCGTTGATCAGCTCGTGGATCGATATTGCTGAAAAAGCCATCTAGTTACATTCAGGCTTATTCTGCGCGGCGTGTGAGGTGAGACGAGTCGAATGAGGTGACAAAAGTCGAATCGCCCCATTTGATTTACATTAGTCGTCTCACGTCACGTGAGACGAAACCGTCCGTCTCACCTCACACGCCGCGCAGAATAAGCCTGATTATCGAAAGGTCTTGCGTCGGACCGGGACCGGCCGAACAGCGCAAGCATTTTGATGGACTAGCATAGCGGTCGATTCATGGCCTTGGCGAACTTGCTGCAGAGGACGTTTTGTCGAGTGGTAGGCCGCGAAATTTCCCGACATCGATGATGTGCAACGCTCGGACGATTTTCTGCTTTTCAACCTGGATGCGGAAATAGAGAAATTTTATAATATTTAAAAGAACGTGTTTTCGTTTAGACAAATATTTAATCGGATAAATGAGGTATTTGAATTTGCCCTGCTACGGTGGCTTACCTTGGCGAAAATTTCCCCGTTAACAACCGCCCGCGGCGATAGAACTATGTATCTGAAAATCCTCAATTCGCGCCCGACCGGATTTGTCCCGATCGTAGTAGAACGCAGAGCCGTTGCCTTTGATCGACCGGTTCATCCACCGTCATGAAAAACCAAACGTTTGGATGCCACACACACGGGCCTTGTCAACACATAATCCGGTGCACATTTCGAAAATCCACCCGTCGGCGAGATGCATTTTTGGTCCACCTTTTACTGACGTCGTAGCGTTTCCTGAATCAGTCCGGTTTTACAATTGATACTTTGCCGGCCAAGCCCTTTAGTCACTGTATATGTCGGTAGGCCAAGTCCTCGTTGAATTGCAAATGAACTCGAAAAAATCTGTATCCTCTTCCATCGTCTTCGTTACACATGATCAGATGCGCTTCCAGCCGGTTCGTTTATGCCTACTTCGCGAATTCTACAATGTTATCCGGATCAAAAATATCCGCCCCGTAGAAGGGATCAAAGATCTCCGGAGATCCCATTTTTCACGGTGTTCCGGGATTCTATTCGACCGACTTGCGTTTTGGTGCTGCTAGAGAGGTAGCAAAAAGCAGAACTTACTTACAATTTTTTTTATAAACAAACATGTTGATGACAAGTCGCTTGACAGTTCGCTCATTTCGCCCGATCAAGGGGTCCAGCAAAGCGCGCTGATTACACAAAGCGAGAGGGGCTTACCAAAGGGTGAAAATAAAAGTGGTACCGAAAAAAACGATTACTGCTCCGTCTGTATCTTCGTTTGTGGCTTTTTCGGAATTCGCACTCCGTTCATAGGGGTATGCCTATATCGCGGCGTGTTCTTCCTATTAGCTTTTTCGATCTTATTGGATCGAACACTTTTCTTGTTAAGCCAAACTTTTCATATCATATACTGATTTATCGACCGTATTCTATTAATAACTTGATGATTTTTTTGTGGCTATATCGTTCTCTTTCTACTCATAGTATAAGCACAAACGAAGATACAGACGGAGCAGTAATCGTTTTTTTCGGTACCACTTTCATTTTCACCCTTTGGCAAGCCCCTCTTGTACTGTGTAATTAGTGCGCTTTGGTGAACCCCTTGAACGGGCGAACTGAGCGAACTGTCAAACGACTTGTAAACAACTTTATTTGTAAATATTGGAAGTTTTGCTTTCTGCTACCCAGCAACACCAAAAATCGAATCGGTCGGGATAGAATCCCGGATTTGGCCCGCCGACAGATCCAGGGATTGAAGGGCTTGATTGACAACGATCGAGGAGGCTTCGTTTGTCGATTGAAAACCCGTATTGACCAACAATTGGTTCAGCAAACGCTGTGGCGGACCGCAAAACGCGTCTCGCTGACGGATGTATTCGCGAAATGTGCGCCAGATTACGCGTTGAAGTGTGTGGAAATGTTCGGAACGACCGGTACGGCGTTGTGTTGCAAGCGAGCGATGAATAAGGATCGAACCGATTAGTTCTTCATATCGGTGGATGCATCGGCCGATCAGAGCAAAAGCATTCGAAAGGTGTTTCTGAGCAAAGGCAATGTATTTTACTAAGTACTTACGATCGGGACGAATCCGTTTGCACGCAAATTAAGGACTTCCAGGAGTTAAGGATATTTCCGCTAAGGTAAGCCGGGCAAGTGTTCAAATAACTTGTCTTCCTCATTCTTGTTTATGGACGTATCAACCTATTTGAATTGCCAACGAAAACGGGAATGCCAATGATTTACGTTCAAAAGAGGATTCGATCGTAAACGAGAATGAGGGTGTACTTATCTGATTATCTGTCAAGACTAATTTTACTTTCTTTTCCCATAAAATTGCTCTGTTTCTACATCCAGGTGAAAAGCAGAAATCGTCCACGCGTTGCACATCAAAAGCTGATCGACGGCGCTAGTGCTCGAAAACGACTTCGAGCGTTTCAATTAGGCGTAAACTAAGCGGCTATACATGGACCGCTCTTCGTACGGAATGTGCAGATTGATCTGAAGGGAGCCGAGAAGCAGCCGGATCCTGTGGGTGGAGCAGATTCAACTAGATTTACTCGTCGGTGCTGCGGTTCAATGCGCCCGAAGAACTGAACCTGGGGGGTTTTTTGTAGGCCAAATTGCCTGAAATTTGGACATATAGCTTGATTGGGAAGGATTTGAGGCCAACTCGGAATTCAACAGATTAAAAAAACATGAAGAGAACAAAACTGCCGAAAATACGTAGTTTCCCTAATTATGATGTTTATTTCATTCATGTTTTTGATTAATGCTTAAAATAAAGGCTACTGTACCCAATAAATAAGTATGATCTACTCAGCGGTTGTCCATATATCACGTGGAATAAATTCTGACTTTTGATCCCTTCCCTTACCAAGTGAACGAACGTGGGCTTTAGTTTTGCAGCAGCGTGAAATATTACCATGCAATTTGGAACATAATGAGAACAAATCCTTCTGGACTTCTTGAACTGCAGTTTCTTGCATCATTATGCAATGCAATTCGGGACATCTCTAGATATTTTTGGACCTGGTGAACCTTATTAGATTGATTAAATTTTCTGGGACATCTGTAACAGCCCCAGAAATGAACTGTTTCAAAGTTAGTTGTTTGCTTGACATGCAATTCGGGAGGACCTGGTGAACCTAGATAAACAGGCTTATTCTGCGCGGCGTGTGAGGTGAGACGAGTCGAATGAGGTGACAAAAGTCGACTCGCCCCATTTAATTTACATTAGTCGTCTCACGTCACGTGAGACGAAACCGTCCGTCTCACCTCACACGCCGCGCAGAATAAGCCTGTTTATCTAGGTTCACCAGGTCCTCCCGGTTGCTCTTCTTGGACCATTGGAACAACTCTGAAATTGAACGCTCGAGCTTAGTATCATACGGGCGTATCTATAATGATCGATTTCTCTTCATCGACTTTCTTTTTGGTCAATAACTCGGCCGGCAAAACATTGCCCGTTATGTCTATTGTTCTAGATGCTAGTTTTAGCTGTCCTGCGCCGAAAAACATCAAGAGATCATCCGAACATTGGTCATATTTCCCGGAAAAATCCAAAGAGAAAATCGATCATTGTAGATACGCCTGTACGATACTAAACACGAGAACGCAGCCGTTTGAAAAGTAAGTTTCTTGCATCACCATGCGATTCTGGAAGACCTGATGAAGCTCTAGAAGTGAACTGTTTCCAACGTGGATGTCTTGCATCACCATGCATTTAAGGAGGACGTGGTGAATCAAATTAAAACAAAGCTTCTTTGAGTCAAGCACGATGCCTTGCATCACCATGCATTTTAGGAGGACGTGATGCAAGACATCAAAGAAGCTTTGTCCTGATGCATTGCATCACCATGCATTTTAGGAGGACTTGGTGAACCAAATTAGGACAAAACTTCTATGAGTCCAGCATGATGTCTTGCATCACCATGCATATTAGGAGGACTTGGTGAACCAAATTAGAACAAAGCTTATTTGAGTCAAGCATGGTACATTGCATCACCATGCATTTTAGGAGGACTTGGTGAACCAAATTAGGACAAAGCTTCTTTGAGTCAAGCATGATGTCTTGCATCACCATGCATTTTAGGAGGACGTGGTGAACCTAGCCAGAACAAAGCTTCTTTGAGTGAAGCATGATGTCTTGCATCACCATGCATATTAGGAGGACTTGGTGAACCTTGCTAGAACAAAGCTTCTTTGCGTGAAGCATGATGTCTTGCATCACCATGCATTTTAGGAGGACTTGGTGAACCTTGCTAGAACAAAGCTTCTTTGCGTGAAGCATGACGTCTTGCATCACCATGCATATTAGGAGGACTTGGTGAACCAAATTAGAACAAAGCTTATTTGAGTCAAGCATGGTGCAAGCTTGCTAGAACAAAGCTTCTTTGCGTGAAGCATGACGTCTTGCATCACCATGCATATTAGGAGGACTTGGTGAACCAAATTAGAACAAAGCTTATTTGAGTCAAGCATGGTGCATTGCATCACCATGCATTTTAGGAGGACGTGGTGAACCTAGCCAGAACAAAGCTTCTTTGCGTGAAGCATGACGTCTTGCATCACCATGCATATTAGGAGGACTTGGTGAACCATATTAGGAGGAGCTTCTTTGCGTGAAGCATGACGTCTTGCATCACCATGCATATTAGGAGGACTTGGTGAACCATATTAGGAGGACTTGGTGAACCTTGCTAGAACAAATAGCTGAAACGTTTCAAATGCTTTTCAGGAATATAGCATATAAAAGAGACATTCTATTTGGATTTGGGCTTGGATAGAAACTTGAAACGTCAAAAAACGCAGACGCAAGACAAAGTTTGTCGGGTACAGCTAGTAACATATGAAAGAGACATTCTATTTCATTGTGTTTTTATTTTCAAGTCTTAATTAACTTGTAATTTTATTGGGATGTTTGGTAAACTAGTCACTTGATTCTTTCCATATTCTTATCAAAATTCTCGATGGTTTCTTTACTGTAGACTTAGATTTCTGAAGGATTTCTTGCATAAGGCAAGACTCAGTTTACTCAGAATTCAACCCACATAGGTATTTCTATCAAACAATTAAACCTGCATATAATCTGGTACGCATCATTGATAATATAGGATGTATTCGTGATTTATCAACACAGATATTTTGCCGTACCAAGAAACACTTCAAAAGTTCACCCAAATTTTAAATTTACATAAATTTAAATAGTGGTTTGTTCGAGAACACGGTAGAAAACTATTATGAATCTTGGAAAAAAAAACTCTTAAAAATGCTGTTTCACGGTGTCACCAAATCATGTCACGAGTAATCTGAAAAAAAAAATCATTTGATTTCTGTGAGGACTATGCCAGGAGACCATTAAAGATGGCGTTTGTATACAAAATAAAACTTGTGAAAATTTGTGACAGACATGTGAAAATTCAGGTAAGGATTTTCCAAGGAAAGTTTGCTAAATAGTTTTAGAAAATACATTGGAAATTGTATTTGTGGTTTGCAAAAGAAGACTACTTTAAAAATCTGGGTAAAATATTTTAGATTTTTTTAGGGTTCAGATATCACCATGAGTTAAAAATGTATTAAAAAGGTGTGTAGTAACTTGGGTATCCAGTTCTCTAGTGCATAAGGTTTTAATTGACTTTAGAAGTGCTTAAAGAACACTAAGTTGAAGAGGCAGACCAAGCTTTACTGGGAGCGTAGATCTAGAATGAATCAGACGAAGCACTACGCAACCATCTCGGGAAAATTTTTCTGTGATTATTACTCAAGTTTCAACAAAGCTCAAGTTTCAAAAATCAGGATGAAGTTAATACATTGATTTGATCGTAAATCAGAATCATGGACGTAACAGTTTGAAGAAATAATTTAGCAAGTTTTCAAATTCCATACCATGTTGTATAACTCGAATACAGCATCCGCTCGATAACTGACTGCTGTTTAACTGGACTGCTTTTTAACTGGGCGCTCGATAACTGGACCAAAGTCCAGTTAAAAAGCAGTTGCCTGTCAAAAATAAACGAATTTTAACCTCACATTTTGCAAATCAGTAAACAAAACAAAATATAACAATAGCCTCCGGCTCCGGGAGCTCAGTCCAGTTATCGAGCGGCGCTCGCTAACTGAACCGTCGTCAAAGCCCAGTTATCGAGCGGAAGCTGTACATCGTTTATGATTTTCGTGAAAAGTTTTCCCTGACATTCCCTGACTTTCCAGGTTTTTAAATTGTCAATTCAATTTCAATTGTTCAATTGTCCTTTCGGTCCTACCTCGATAAACCTTGTCATTTTCTCAAGCGTGGCCTAGAAATGTCTACCTAGTCATACACAAGTAACGTTGTTCAGCTAATAAAAGGTAGTCAGTTTTTTTTTGTCCAAAATGTCACGTCGAACGCATTGACGTCAACATTCGAATCTATCAGCACAATTAAGTGCTGCAAATCTCCTTCCCACTATTAAGTGTTCGGTTGATTTTAATTGCATTATTTAAAGACAATATGACCAAGTAACATTGTAGAAGTTCGAAATAGCGACTATGACATTAGTAAATTATTAATCAAAATCAACCGAAAAACATAGGAAAGAAAGCCCAAACAACATTTTGAAGTCAGCTGACTGTAAAAGGTTCCAAAACCTGTCACAAATCCTAAAATACTTTTATTAGGATTTGTAACGATCATCAAAACCATCTCAAATCCAACCGACTTGGAACTATTGCTTGGGAATAGACTCTAATGAGCTCCGGCGGTTTCTCCGTGTTTATCGAGCATGTATGATGCATATGATCAGCCATACTCCATCTGCAGCAGCCGATTCGTGGTGAACCGTTGGAGGCGCATTAAAGTGTTGAAAAGGTGATATGTTTCACTAAAGAACGCTACATTACAATAATCAAAATGAAACTCCTTCACTTTAATACCGTCAACCGCTGCGAACTTGGCCAGGGGAATCAGGCCCACCATTTAATACCGGTTCCTAATTCTAAACACCTAAGAAGAACAAGAAGATTATGAAAATAAGAAGAACACTGCAGATCCTGATTCCTCGAAGATAGCAGTACAGGATGCGCATGGAAAAGCAGACATTATTGCAGACCACATCCCAAATTGGACTATCACACTTTTTTGGTACGCCTAAAAAGTGTGATAAAAGTGCACATTTGCCTCGGATCATCTCGACGTCTTCGGTGCATTTATTCCTCCATTTACAAGGAATAAGTGCACTGAAGACCTCAACTCGATCCGACTTGACCCTGCGCTGCAATCACACTTTGAAGGTGTGTGCACACTATTGTGTCAGTCCAATTTGAGGTGCAGTCAGCAATATCTTCATTATTTATGTTGCAAAATGCTCCAGCTGATGAGGCAATTTTTTAGCAGCTTCGCTAACGGACACAGATTTCAAGCAATTTCCAGTTACTTGCAACACCATTCTATTAACTTTTTTTTTCAAAATAATGGTCGTTAGTTTTCTTCGCACACTTTTTCATTACTATTGAAACAATATTCAAAAAATATATTTGAAGCTAATATTGATCTAGCGTCCACAGGGAGGGTGCAGGCACGTCAAACTCGAACAAACCACGCCTACCTAACATGCGTCGAGCGGGCATGATTGATTGATTTGTCTTTATTAAAGAGACTTTCAGCCTTTGGCTGGTTCGTCTCTTGAGCGGGCCTTACCAAACAACACAATGAAACAATGACACAACGACATCAGGAAACCAGAATTCATAAAGGCGATCCGCTTGATGAGAGATCACCATCAAAATAAATAGAATGAACCATTCACACCCACCCATATTTTAATCAGTTGTTTAAAATGGAACAGAAAAACTTTGTTCCAGATTGGTGCTATCAAATTTGAATTCTCCCATACAACGTTGATTCCCCCTTATACATAGTTATCGAACTCACCTAGATGATACTGATTGCATCACTTGACCAAATCGTACGGAGCAATCAATGCACACCAATCCTTTCGGCGCGCCCTTCACCAGATAGTTCATCTCTAGATCGCCACCAATGTCCTGCCACGTTTGTTGTTTGGGTCGTTTACTTTCTCAACCAGCGCGGCATGCATCCGTAGGGCGCATATCTTGTGTACGTACTTCTAAAGCTTTTTTGTCCAATTCGGTTTCCGTTTGACCCTCGAACACCAATAGGGGCGGGTAATGTTCTGCTGGTAAATTTTCTTGTCTTGTTCTACAATTTCGGTGATATCCTCGCAATCGCTGGTTGTGCCACTGTCCGTTTCAGCCAGGTCACTTCCATCCACCATGAATTAGAAGTAATGTGATATGGTATTCTGTAAGAGATGTTGCTCGTTCGATTCCAGTTTGTTGCGCTTCGAGATTCTGGTGCTGTTGGAGGACATTGGAAGCGGACTCTCTGGGGTGTGGGAACGGTGCCGCTTTCGGGCGCCAGATTCGTACGACTCGTCATGTGATAGCCAAGAGAAAAACCTTTGGTTCGTCATCAGTCGGGTAGCTTCGGTTTAGCACGATCTGCCTCCTGCAGCTCCTGAAAGCGATTTTCACGGGTCTCCAATGGAAGTTACTGGGTATCATCTGCTTGGCGAACCGCCTCCGGCCATATTTCATGATAAACTTGTTGCGATGTTGCGAATCGATTAAAACTGGGTATCTGCTGTTGTTCAACGGTGTTGTAGGGGAGTACCAACGTTTCCGGCTACCGTTATCGGCGAAGAACTTCACGTACAACATACGTTTTTTTTGTTGGGTGAGTTCCTGATTTGACCACTTTCCGGTTCAAGACTCACAATACATAGCCAGTGAGTGTGTCTGGGCCTTGAAAGCGCACCACGGTTGTTGTCCGGAGTTGAATTCAGCAGAATCGCTACCGGTGGCGTCCGCTGCGGAACAGATTGGATGACGTCTTCTATAATGGAGGATCATAATACACCTGCAAGATATTTCCTTTTGAGTGACAAAATGGTCCAATTTGAAGTCATATCAACTTACCGAAAAGTTTGCCTATTATCATTGATCTTTAACGATCTCCGGGAGGTATTCGTTGCCCCTTGTGTCCACATCTGGTGATAAGACGTAATGGCATCTATGTCCTTGTGGCCGTCCTGCCAGAACCGCGGAACCGGATCGGATTTTCATCCACCGAAGAGCGACTTTCGGACCACGCACCACGCACCGTTAAAAAATGTAAACAAAACAAGACTTTTTTTGTGCGGCGAAAGCGGCGAAAAACTGTCAAAAGTTTGTGAGAGGGGTAAACCAATGCGTAAAAAACTACCGCAAAATGGTAATAACTAGCCCCCTCGAAAAAAATCTGCCCAACAAGAAGAAGAAAACATGGTACCGAAAATTTTAGGCGGTTTGCACCGCACTCTTACGTCTGTATAAATTCGTCTGTGGTATAAGGGAGTAGAGATCAAGTTTTCCGTGGTCGATTTGGTTTTCTGTTTGATGGTCGGGTGATCTCCAGGTGGCTTTGTGGATATCTTTGCGGGGGAAGAACGTGCTTCGGACTACCATACCACGGGAGGCTGCAAAGTTTACGTTCGATACGGCGTGCAGGCTGTTTCGCCCGATTACCGGTCTGTACATTTCCTCCCTGAACCTGCGCGTTCATGTCGCCGACAACGATTTTCACGTCACGCGGCGAGCAACCATCGTATGTTTGCTCTAACTGCGCGTAGAACGCTTCTTTCTCGTCATCGGGTCTCCCTTCGTGTGGGCAATGGACGTTGATGATGCTGTAGCTGAAGAAACGGCCCTTAACTCTCAACATGCACATCCTTGCGTTGATCGGCTGCCACCCGATCACACGTTGTCGCATCTTGTCCAACACTATAAATCCTGTTCCCAGTTCATTGGTGGTGCCACAGCTTTGGTAGAAGGTAGCCGCTCGATGCCCGCTTTTCCACACTTTCTGTCCAGTCCAACAAAGTTCCTGCAACGCCACGATGTCGAAGTTGCGGAGATGTAGTTCGTCGTAAATTATCCTTTAACATCCTCCGAAACCTAGTGACTTGCAATTCCATGTTCCAAGTTTTCAATCGTAGTCCTTATTTCGTCGCGTGGGTCTTTGCCGATTGCATCGAGTCGTATTTTCTCCTATGTTATTCGCAATGGGGATTTTTACGGGTGGCTTATTGGGCCTACGCCAACACTCCTGTCTCGCCGGAGGGCCATCGTGCCAGTTCTGTTTGACGTTCCAACCAACACTGGGACGACCACGCTGATGGGGCTGCCATCTTGGGTCTAGCTGGGAGTGGTGCAGCGTTTCTAACTCAGCCGCTGAATGCCAGAGCAGACGCTGTTTGAGCCGCACCTCCTTGGTGAACAGAAAGCAATCCCAAAAGTTTGAGTAGAAAGGGGCAAGAGTTTTTGAGCTGAATTCAAATTATTTCTTTTGGGAGTCAAGGTTGTTCAAAGCTTTTTCGAAAAGCTTAATATACACAAAATATACAGGGTGTTAGGTTCATGAGTGCAAACTTTTTGAAGGGTGATAGAGGACCATAAATGGTGAAAAAAATTGGTCTACGCATATGGTCAAATCTCAACCGTTACGTAGTTATTGGACTCCCCATGTTTTTGACTCTTATTGCCTTAACTGGCTATAACTTTAAAATGGTCAAACTTATCGCAGTTTGTTTTACTCTTATTCGAAAGATTATTGAATTTTCTATCAAATGGCATGTTTGAATCGATTGGTTTAGCTAAATAACAAAGTTTTCTAGAGCAAAATAGCTAAAAATAGCGTGTTTTTATTTGTTAATGTCCATTATCTTTGAAACATGCGTAATAAATTAAAATTCTTTCTTTGGGAAAGTTGTGGCCCCTGCTCCACTCTACAATTTGTTCTTTGACGCAAAACTTCTAACTCTTATCGTTTTCTTGCAATTTTGATTTAAATGTGCAGCACAGTGCGCAAAAAAGTGCTTACTATGACGATTGCAAATTTCTCATCTGAAATGCGACGTTTAAATCGAAATTGCAAGAAAGCGATAAGAGATAGAAGTTTGATGTCAAAGAACGAATTGTAGAGTGAAACAGGGGTCACAACTTTGCCAAAGAAAGGATTTTCAATTATTACACATTTTTCAAAGATAATTGACAAAAACAAATTAAAACACTCAACTTTTAGGCTATTTGATCTAGAAAACTTAGTTATTTAACTAAACCGATCGGTTCAAAGATGCCATTTGATAAAAAATTCAATAATCTTTCGAATAAGGGTTAAAAAAGTGCGATAAGTTTGACCATTTCAAAGTTATAGCCAGTTAAGGCAATAAGAGTCAAAAACATGGGGAGTTCAATAACTACGTAACGGTTGAGATTTGACCATATGCGTAGAACAATTTTTGTCACCATTTATGGTCCTCTATCACCCTTTAAAAAGTTTGCACTCAGGAACCTAACACCCTGTATAAAAAATGACTAATATTTGGAAAAGTTGGTTTATGATGATGATGATGATATTGTTCTACCATCTATTGTAGCAAGGCAGCTGCCTATAGCACTGGAATAATCTGAAAAGCGATTTGATCAAGATTGTGCTGTTGTTAGTGGTCAGTCATTCTCCTGTATGAAGGGCCAAAAAGGGTTATGCGGACCCGCAAGCAGAGACACTTGCGCGAAACCCGCGTCAGGGGGAAAAGAATCTCCTTCCAGAAGAAAGTTCTCACGAACAACTGCAAAATCAAGCCCTCGATTGACAGAATACTCCCAATAGATGGGGTCGAAGAGCCCGCCCTCAATCCACGAAATGTTAACAACAAGGAGGAGGCAGTTCCAAGCTCCTGTCCAAATCGTTTCAATCGGGTGCCCTGATGGTCCCTCCCTTTCCCAATATATGATGAGATATGTATATGTGATGTATGTCAGTGTGTGTTGTGTATGTTTTGTTATACATTTGTTTGAAAAACAATCATAATCATGAATAATAAGCATTTATATACAAAACATTTACCTGATTACTCCTGAAATAGAATGTGGATTAGCAACAAAACATTAAAAAAAGCACATCAAATCTCGATCCTGGAATGTCTGCTCATCACTGATCGGCCACTTCAGGCATGAAAACATTAACAAGATCGAAATTTGATGCGGTGGTAGATCTTACGCCGCAACGCACCATTCTAAGGTGATCTACCCACGTTACGGGGCATTTGGAAAAGTTGGTTTATGATCAAAAACTTTGTAATTTGCGATAGTCCTTGCAATGCATGGATTGGAATTGTAATGAATTTAAATTCGGTGTTACCAGGTTTATTTTGAAGATGCATTGTTTAACTTTTTGAAAAGTAGATTTGGAAATCATACTTTACAGATAGTGGGGCAAGAGTTCGAGTCATGTTTAAATCTCAATAATAATAATAGAGATTATTATCTCTAACAATGTAATAAGACAAACGTGTTTGTTTATACCAATCCGAAGCATCAACAAATATTGTATTCTATCTATATATATAAAAATGAGTTTGAAGTCCCTTTGAGGCAACAAAACTCAAGAACGGGTAGACCGATCAGCACGGCTCTTGCATGGTTCGATTCGTATTCGTGGTGGCTGTGGTTATATGTACAAAAAGTTACGAAAATCCACTAGAAAAGTAAGAAAATTGATAAAATCCTATTTTTTATGAACGGGGAAGAAAACGAACACGACCGCAATCAAACCGATCTAGAGTGCCGTGCTGCAGTGAATCCAACAGTTGTCAAACCACCACAGCTTGGCAAGACAAAGTTTGCCGGGACAGCTAGTTATTCATAAAATCGATCCTAGAAAAGCTTGCATAGCAACACGATATTGATACCTACGCTTGAAAACTGACATACAACTATGCATTGCATATTGATTTGGTCATGTAACATTTTATTTTATAGTGGCATTGAACTTTCTCATATAACAGCAAATTATGTGAAGCTTCACATAAATGTTGAGAAGCTTCATAACGTGAACTTCTCTGCGCATGCTTGAAATTCACCGGAATATTTTGATACAGGATAGCGTTTCTTGTGCTTTTATCATGGTGACGTTATAGACGGAGATAAACGCAAGTAGGATAAAAGCCACAGTATGTTATCGAACTGTCAGGACACGGGCATTCATATCAACTGAAATGAATTACTAATTATTATATTTCAGTATCGTGTGATATACAGGAATATTGTATACATATATGTCTGAGAAAGTCTGAGAATTGAGGGGTTATATATGATGAGGTCGGGGAATTTGTTTTAAGAATGCTATGTCATGTCATCCAAGCAGTAGAATCAAATATACAGCATTTTGCGCCTTGTTCCCTAATGGGCGCGGAGCGTATATATGAAACTTTCAACGCGATTATTTCGAAATAATGTTTTTTTTTCCAAAAACGATGATGCGGTGACTACGATTGCGGAGTCAGTTTTCAACCGATTTCAACTATTTTTTTTTACTTACTTACTTTCAGTCCTGGGCACCCACGGTGGTGCAGAGGGCCGAATTGAAAGATATCCATCCTGGGCGATTGCCAGCCATCGCCTTGACCTGTGGCCAGGTCAAATTTTTGTCGACTTGCTTGATTTTTTTGTTGAGGCTGCGCCGCCATGAGCCGCCATGAGCCTTCGTTTGTGGTAAAAACATTAGTAAATACAACCAAATCTTAGGTAATTTTAACCAGTATTTCAGATTGAAATTTGCACAAACAAAATATTAGTTTAACTGAAGCACTCACCTTGTTTACAACAAACTAAACAACGAGGTTAAAATTTTCGGGCGATGGCAGTTAAGCTCAACAAAGCATTACCCGGTCAACCATTTCACAAACTGCGTTAAAGATCGTTATCAAAATTTAAAAATTAATGTCGACTATTCTTTACTGGTTATTACGTTACATATATTCAAACAACTTCATCGATCGATAACCAAACTTGAAATATGTCCTTTATCGGTGATAAGATATAAATCTTTACCGAAACGTAACTTAATTTCGTTAAATTCGGTGTTGTCGTTGAAACTTTGTTTTTCTTCATGAACATTTATCGGACAATATTCAATTTTCGATATCAACGTAACTTTGCCTATTGATATCGAAGCACAAAGATTAGTCACGATACTCCTTTATCGTTATTTTCATTATCGTTGGATGAAGCTGAGTAAAGGTGTTCTGATATCTCATATGACAGGACCAATGTTTTGGTTTTGCTTGAATTAGAAAAAAAAAATGAAACCGAGAATGGACCAAGACGGTTTCTCCTTGGAATTCTCCGAGCGAAAAAAGGATGCCAAGGTTTGGATTAGGATGCAGCTCGCTGGATTGCTTCCCAAGACACCAACATAAGCAGAAATTCATGCAATTGGTAGGTATTTTGGATATTTCGTTGGCCGTATGAACCCACCTACACCCCCGGATGCGTGATTTCCGCCGTCAAGAAAAACTCACTCCTGCGTCGGGGGAACCTTTTGAGATGTTATGTGGCCGTGTTTTACTTGCTAAAATTATGGTTTCTCAATAATGCTGCAATTCATCAATGCTATAGAGATTTTTAACAATTCGGTTGTGCCTTTGAAAACTGCTGAAGGCTAGACTGAAGACTAATTATTTGATGGATATATATTTGAATACCTTTGGTCACCTAAAGGTGATTGTGATGGCGTGACTCAGTAAGTAAGTATCAACATAAAATATCTAAGTTTCTAAAAATGTAAGTTCAATTCCCAATTTAGGAAATGATTGCAAAAAAAACATAACAAACATGAACAGGAAGGGTGGGGGGTGGCGGTGAGGTGGCTGTTATTTTTAGTTTTTTGGGTGACTATGACGTGTCGATAAAGTAGAACCCACTATTTTTATATCGCCAAAAATCTTTATCAATCGATAACGAAGTGACTTTGTTTTTATTTAAATTTCTTTAAGAAACGATGACGATCGCTATCGATTTTTGATATGAACGTCTTTAAAGATCGTTATAAAGAAATGTAAAGATTTTTAAAGAAATGGTTGACCGGGTAGTTAAAAACAACAAATTTTTTAATTCTTTCTTTTGACAGCTGTGAATTTGGATTTTAGGTTGAAACAACCAAATCAGATTATTGTCGGGCCGCCACCAAACCGGACTTCGCACAATCAAGTCGCGACGCGACCCAACTCGCGACGTTTTTTAATCATGTCAAATGTAGTGCGCATCCTTCCCGTTGTTGTCAGCAACACAGCGCACTAGATGCGAAACAGTTGCGACACTTGTGGACCAAGAAAATTGCAATTTTTGATTGAATGTTGGTCTTGATTCCAACCGGATAGACAATATATTGGAGCAACCAAAAACTGGTTTCTTGTTACAAAAATACTAGTTTGAAAAGAGCAACGCGCTATTCCACCTTCTAATTCTTCTTATTTTTTTCCAAAATAAATTAGTTTATTTAATTTCAATCATAAAAATTAGTTTTTCTGTTATTTATTGATCATTAAACGGATTGAGGTACATAAATTACGATCGTATTACATTGAACCCTGATATAAGCCAACAAGCACACGGCGAGAAATCGATGTAGTTTGGAACAAAAAAAATCTTGGTTGTTTTTCAAACTAATAAAATGGTTGTTCAAAAATTGTATTTTATAATTTCAAAGTCACATTTTTTGTTGTAAGTGAATATGTCACTTGGTTGTTCCTACCTAAGGACATTATTAGGAAACAACCTTTTTTTGGTTGTTATCAACCTCGTTATCAACTACGTTATTTGTTGTTCTTAACAATCATATAGTTTGTTTTTACCAAAAGTTAGGTTGACTAAAATCGATGTGGAGCTGATTATTCAACCTAATTTTTTAGGTTGATTAAGCCGAGCGGACATGTTACCAAACTAATATTTTGCTTGTAGCGAAAGAAACAAGAATTACGTTATCATCAAACTAAATTATTAGGTTATTATTTGCTTTGTTGATTTGTTTACCATTCCTCCCTTTTGATTTTTGCGTGGCGCAGTAGTTTATCTTTGGGAAAAGCTGCAAAGTATTTATTCATAATTTAAATGATTCCCGAATAATTAAAGGATTATCCCGAAACATCAGGTAAGTGAAAATAACATCTGTAATTAACAATAAAATAAGCTCTTATATTACATTTTTAGTTTACAATACAACCGGAGTTCTTAAATCCATCCCAGATTCATTTCCCGAAACTGGTAAGATTAATGAAAAACTTCACATTTTCGAAACCGGTGCAGTTATTAATCGTTTACAGAAGCACTCTGCGACAGATCATAAAAAGGACTATGGAAACTCTGACAATACGGATGGTTCCGGCTCTGCTCCAGGTGTGGATTGAAATTTGTCGGGGACTGACCCGAAAACGACCAGAACGGTCAATTTCCGCAGAAGTGATGCCTTCTGCGGATAAGTCAAGTTCAAATCGGCTTATATTCATTTTCGGTTGGTCAATTGGGTTGTTTAGTGAATTAAATATTGCCATTTTCTTTAGCCTAATCAAAAGAACTCATTTTTCTGAGAATAAGGTGATTTTATCACAAACGAAGATACAGACGGAGCAGTAATCGTTTTTTTCGGTCGCACCTACTTTCGCAAGCCCCTCTTGTATTGTGTAATTGCGCTTTGGTGAACCCCTTGAACGGGCGAAAACTGAGCGAACTGTCATGCGACTTGTCAGTCCTTGTTTATTTACAAATATTTTTATTTACGTGCTCTTTTGGTTTGCCTCAGTTCGATGTTTGCGGATTTCTCGGGAGATCTCGTTTAATCATTCTTTTTCGCGCTATTTCGGGGAACTTCCGGGTTTCATTTAGTGCTGATCTTGGATCGTGATCGTACTAGGTTGGTTGAACAATGAACTACCGTAGTGAACGAGTGCCAGAAGAAGTACAGCGGAAAGACAGCATTAGCAACGGAGGCTTTAAAGATTAATTTCTTCCATGTAGGTGCGCATCCCAAAAGTCGTCAAAGTAAACCACTAAACGGAGTATCGATAAGAAGAACGGACGGAAGGAAAGTGTGTTGGCGTCTTCGAACATCTTCATCGATTTCCTACGGACCGCTGCTGCACGAACTACCTACCTAGATTCCTCACCAGAGGCGCTCGAAGATCAAGTCTGTTCATCGCATCAATCCACGGCTCAGAAGCTTACGCCAGCACTAGCGATAATTCCAGTGATAAGCGGGCCCCACATGATCCTCAATAATTGATCAATATCGGTAGTTTTTGACGGAATTTTCGTCAAACTTATGATTTTTTCAATGTATTTTAGGAAAATCTTTCGATTGAGCTGAAGGTTTGATGAAAATCCCGACAAAAAGTACCGGTTTTGATGAAGTATTGACACTCGTGTGGGGTCCGCTATACAAAACGAAAACGTAGTTTATTGACAATGGAACTGAAAAAGTCCGTTCGGAAGCGGGTACGAAATCAACAGCAGTATACCTCACCCGGAGGAAGTTCCGCAGGATAGATGTGCAAATTCCCGGCGAAAAAACATCCATGTCGTTAAAGGATCGAAATTGTGTCGCCTCCAACCAACAATTCAGTTGAGCGTCACTCTTCTACAATGTATTTAAAGTCCGAAGGCAACAGAAGTCGAAAGAAAACTCGTGTGAAATGGGAGTCTTGCTGCAGCTTGTGGACACCAACTTGTATCTTTGTAGTTACCTCATATATATACATATAACTGGACTTACCTTCGAGTTTCCCATGCCTATAAAGTTTTTGATGGGGAGATCGTTTATAAGAAGTAGGTATCCATTTCTCACCCGAAAGTGGACCACCGACGCGGAAGGCCAGAAATTTCAGGAGCAGACTAGTGATTTTGGAAGGAATTTAATGCTGTTTAGTAAAGATGAAGGTAATAATAAAATAATTCAAAAAGAAAGCTGATACGTTTCTTTTGTAGTTATTTTGAAGATATCCCCGGGAGAGCAAACTCTCCAGTCGCCCGTTTGGAAATTCCTCAGAGACCTGTTTCGATGATTATCTAGGATTAAATCTGGAGATTCCTCCGGAGTTTGTTATATATCTTCCGATTTGATCTGGTGAGTTCCTTCCGAATCCCTAGTCCATTTGGTTTTGCTGGCGAAAACGGGAATGCGAACGATTTACCTTCGAATTACGTTACGTTAGAGAATGAGGGTGAACAAGATTTGTTCTTGAATCTCAGGGACAACTTCAGAAGTTAATCGTCGAGGTGAATGATTTCAGAAATATACGCATCACCACTCATGAAAGGACGTTGTGAACCAAATTAGCATAAATTTTGATGGACCTGTGGAACAACTTCAAAAGTGAACATATTAATTTTTAGCATCGCACTACTACTTAGGTGCACCTGGTGAATCTAGATAAGGTTAGTTTTTTTGGGCCTCTGGAACTGCTTCAGAAGTGCATTTTTTATAAGTGAATTTCGTGCATCACCATGCAATTTAGGAGGACGTGGTGAACCAGAACCTTAACAGAACAAATTGCCTTGGGACTTTCTCTAGAACAACTCTAGCAAAGAACTTGTACCTTCCAGCAAAGTTACAAGTACTTTGCATCAGGACGTGGTAAACCTTATTAGAACAAATCGTCTTGGATCTCTCTCTGGAGCAATTCCAGCAAAGTACTTGTAGTTTTGCATCACCATGCAATTTAGGAGGACGTGGTGAACCTTATTAGAACAAATCATCAAGGACCTTCAGAACAACTCCAAAAAAGTACTTGTAGTTTTGCATCACCATGTAATTTGGGAGGACTTGGTGAACCTTATTAGAACAAATCGTCTTAGACCTTCAGAACAACTCCAGCAAAGTACTCGTAGTTTTGCATCGCCATGCAATTTTGGAGGACGTGGTGAACCTTAATAAATCAAATCGTCTTGGACCTCTCTCTGGAGCAATTCCCGCAAAGTACTTGTAGTTTTGTATCACCATGCAATTTGGGAGGACGTGGTGAACCTTATTAGAACAAATCGTCGAAGACCTTCAGAACCACTCCAGCAAAGTACTCGTAGTTATGCATCGCCAAGCGATTTTGGAGGACGTGGTGAACCTTATTAGAACAAATCGTCTTAGACCTTCAGAACAACTCCAGCAAAGTACTCGTAGCTTTGCATCGCCATGCAATTTTGGAGGACGTGGTGAACCTTAATAAATCAAATCGTCTTGGACCTCTCTCTGGAGCAATTCCCGCAAAGTACTTGTAGTTTTGTATCACCATGCAATTTGGGAGGACGTGGTGAACCTTATTAGAACAAATCGTCGAAGACTTTCAGAACAACTCCAGCAAAGTACTCGTAGTTTTGCATCGCCATGCAATTTTGGAGGACGTGGTGAACCTTATTAGAACAAATCGTCAAGGACCTTCAGAACGACTCCAGCAAAGTATTTGTAGTTTTGCATCACCATGCAATTTGGGAGGACGTGGTGAACCTTATTAGAACAAATCGTCGAAGACCTTCAGACCCTGATAAAAAAGATCATAGAGATACAACAGAATGGATTGTTACAACACGATAAATTGAATGGTACTTACCATTAAAGCAATTGTTTAAAACGATAGAGTAACAACAGATCTTATGGTTTTCCACCATAGCATGTATTGTAAATGTCACTTTTACAATAGAAAATGGGGGTTGTTATGTATCTTTACCATAAAAAAATCTAAATTTTCTGGAAAAAAATCAAGTCAACTACCATTTAACTTATGGTGTTTTTATTATTGAAATCTCTAGTGCCATTGATTTTATTGTACACGTATTGTAGTTCCAATACACCATTTTCAGCAGGAAAATACGTACACAATATAATTTGTTGTTGAATACAGTTACGATTCGTTCGTTGAAAGCTCGTTAGATGGGCTGTCTCGGTGGTTGAATGTTCACTGATTGGGGCAAAACCCAACTAAAAAGCACTGTCAATGTCAAAATAGATGTCAAAACGAGTTTGACGTCTGACCGCCGTCGCATCACAGCTCCTGTATACAGAACGTTTACGCAAGTATGTGAGTGTTCCGTGACGTATTTCTCGTCACTTGCGTGTGTCTAGAGCATTTTGATCAGTTGTCAGTTGCCCCAACGAACGAACACGATTCGCTAATCGGGGCGCACTCGTGACCCAACCAGCGAATCCGGACTGTAGTCAAATTTATCATTATTCAATGGTAGTTTATGGTGATTTTATTGGAAATTTTTATCAGGGGAACTACTCCAGCAAAGTACTTGCAGTTTTGCATCACCATGCAATTTGGAAAGACGTTGTGAACCTTAATAAAACAAATCGTCTTGGACCTCTCTCTGGAGCAATTCCAGCAAGGTACTATTAGTTTTGCATCACCATGCAATTTAGGAGGACGTGGTGAACCTTATTAGAACAAATCGTCAAGGACCTTCAGAACGACTCCAGCAAAGTATTTGTAGTTTTGCATCGCCATGCAATTTTGGAGGACGTGGTGAACCTTACTAAATCAAATCGTCTTGGACCTCTCTCTGGAGCAATTCCAGCAAGGTACTATTAGTTTTGCATCACCATGCAATTTGGGAGGACGTGGTGAACCTTATTAGAACAAATCGTCGAAGACCTTCAGAACAACTCCAGCAAAGTACTCGTAGTTTTGCATCGCCATGCGATTTTGGAGGA
Organism: Aedes albopictus; assembly: GCF_035046485.1. Taxonomy (NCBI): domain Eukaryota; kingdom Metazoa; phylum Arthropoda; class Insecta; order Diptera; family Culicidae; genus Aedes; species Aedes albopictus. The sequence continues at coordinate 349,935,001 of NC_085137.1, forward strand.
CGTGGTGAACCTTATTAGAACAAATCGTCTTAGACCTTCAGAACTACTCCAGCAAAGTACTTGCAGTTTTGCATCACCATGCAATTTTGGAGGACGTGGTGAACCTTATTAGAACAAATCGTCAAGGACCTCTCTCTGGAGCAATTCCCGCAAAGTACTTGTAGTTTTGTATCACCATGCAATTTGGGAGGACGTGGTGAACCTTATTAGAACAAATCGTCGAAGACCTTCAGAACAACTCCAGCGAAGTACTCGTAGTTTTGCATCGCCATGCGATTTTGGAGGACGTGGTGAACCTTATTAGAACAAATCGTCTTAGACCTTCAGAACAACTCCAGCAAAGTACTCGTAGCTTTGCATCGCCATGCAATTTTGGAGGACGTGGTGAACCTTAATAAAACAAATCGTCTTGGACCTCTCTCTGGAGCAATTCCAGCAAGGTACTTTTAGTTTTGCATCACCATGCAATTTAGGAGGACGTGGTGAACCTTATTCGAACAAATCGTCGAAGACCTTCAGAACTACTCCAGCAAAGTAATTGCAGTTTTGCATCACCATGCAATTTGGGAGGACGAGGTGAACCTTATTAGAACAATTCTTCATGAACCTAATGGAACAAATTGAGTATGTATCGCCAACGACTTGATCCATAGCAACTTGATAATTTAAAGAAAGATGAATAATAAATTATTACATCTCTATATTTTTTCAGCCATTAAAAAAAACATAATCAAACGCTCTGAAAATAGATACAAATATGTAAGATTTTCGGATATGTCATCTCCATGCCCATTTCTAGCCCATGCCAATTATTTTTACTAACAATGATAATCTACAAAGTTGAAAAACAGTAACATGAACAATACGAAGACAGCAAAAATACCTAGATATAGTTCGATCGTCTATTACATTTTTCACCATGGGAGACGCCGATTAGTTTTGATGCCGGTTTTGCGTTTTCGGTAGAATGGTCAATTGTCTGAAAAAGAAAGAAAAACATTAAGCCGATAACTTACTCTTTAGATGTGCCACACTCTTGCATTCCCTTATTATTAATTAATATTGCATTTCTTAATAAATCATCCCTACAAGACATTTAATTGTTGCTTATTCCGGTGAAGTTCTTTAAAACTCAAATCAGCTGAATTTATCATAATACTCCGGGCGTCGAGGTATTGGTGAGTATATGGGACAATCTCCTTAAATTTAAGCAAAATTTTCATTTGAGTTTTTTTTTTCAATAAGAAAAAAAACAAATTAAGTTTTTTTTTCAACTTACTATTAACATATAAGATGTAAGCAAGTTACAGTAAAAAATTCTGCTCGTTCGGTGCATTGGTTACGGATAATAAGGTGTATGAGGAGAGCAACTTTGCTTAAAAATAGAACAAAATCGATTTCAAATCGTCAGCATTGTATGGAAAGTCAAAAAAAAAAATCCGCTCTACTGTAATTTTTTTCCTTCACGTTTTCGAACTCAGAAAATGATTCTACACTAAAAATTATCATCAGCTTACCGAGTTCAAAAATGCTATAAACTAATGCAATTTTCTCAAAAAAATCTTGTGAATTGTCATCAAATAAATTAAAGTTTTTGTTGGATGTTTTTTGTAATTCCTTCTGGCATTCGAATATCACCCAAGAATGTCTGGAACAATTCCAGAAGCTCTTGGAAATAGTTAACTGTTTTTTGAATCACCATACTCAAAACTTGGACGATCGTTAGAGTGAGTAATAAGATAGTCTTGTAATAAAAAATAAATCACTTCCAAATGCTTCAAAAATACGCTCAATATTGAAAGTGACCCATCTTGCCCCGCGGTCGTTTATATGGAGATTATATGGAATGTATCGCATAAGAAAAATGGCTGAAAAGCCATATAAAGTTCAGCAAAAATTTTGCTGAAATTCAGCAATTTATTTTGCTGATTTTTTTGTGCTGGAAGCGTTTTGAAAAATTTGGTGTGTAAGAAAATTATTACCATAATCAAAACATAAGTTACGCTCGGAAATGGGACAGACCCATCTTGCCCCGCCCCTACCCTAAACTGTTTTTTTGAATCACCATATTTAGGAGCACTTGATTTTTTTTTCAAAGTGATTACGGCGGTAGCAACACTGTGCTGATATTCTTCACCGCACCCTTCCCCTACGTTCGCTTCTAGGAGCCTCTATTTTTGTTTCAACACACAGAAGTACGTAGGCATATGTGGCCCACGTCGACACTGTTCTGGCCTGCATTGAACAAAAATAGTTTTAATAAAACTTTCCCCTTTTGCTTTTTTTTTTGTTTTTTTTTTGTAGTATGGTCCATGTAGTTAGTTAGGTTCTTGTCAATTTGTCAATTATTCAAAGTAGATCTCCAAAGTTAGAGTTAATTAAGTCATTTTGATCTGTTCTCCTATATCAGTTTAAGTCTTTGCTTTATTGAAAAGTGTAGTTTTATTGGAAATCATTGAATTCAAACATCAATATTTGTAAATTGATGAAACGGAATTTTAATTTTGACTTGAAGTTAAATCTATATATATAAAAATGCAGTGGCATACGTGGGACCGCGCATAACTTGCGAATGAAACGGCCGATTTTGTCCGTCTTTGTTTTGTTCTGTTAGTTTTCACCCAAGGAAGGTTTATGAGGCAAAAAACATGCCGAAATAGAAAGTTTCTGATAATCGATTTTTCATCCATTTTTAACAGGGACTTCGACTTGAAACATCAGAAAACGCAGTAGGCAAGACAAAGTTTGCCGGGTGCAGCTAGTTAAGCCATAAAATAATAGGATATTATCGGCCGTATAAAATTTAAAAATTTTGAAAGTAAAACACATGTTTAAGGAAAAGCATAAAAGAATACAAATATGGCTGCCACAATGGCCGACTTGGTCGCCTACTCACGTTTTCAAGAGCACCAATGCTTTGCGATTTGTCTTGTCAAACGAAAAATGTAGTTTCTACTCTATTAAAGTTTTATGTCATAAAGTTATTTTCATTATGTTAGTGATTGTTAGTCAATATGCTTATGCGTCATTTTTTGTTAAAAAAAAAGGTAATTTCTGTTCATACTCATTGACCTAAACACTAATCCAAAACTGATGAACCTTTACACCAAACACGTTTTGCTCCTAGACTTAGAGATGGTCGGGTTTCAGATTTTACAGACCCGAACCCGACCCGTACCCGAATAAATTTCAATTTCAGAACCCGAACCCGACCCGTACCCGATAATTTTTTGTTCCGTCAAACCCGGACCCGACCCGAACCCGAAAAAATTTCGTCGATCAAACCCGAACCCGACCCGAACCCGAAAAAAATATTTGCCAATAAACCCGACCAAAACCCGAGTTAAATAATAATCATTAACCTTCCGTTAATCGCGCTGTTGTACTTTGTACAACACATGAGAATTATCGGCTATTATTTTGGAACTATCTTTTCTATCGATGTCAACCCCAAATGTATTCTACAGGAATCTTGTTTGGAATATTATAAGACATTTTTTGAAAACAGTATAACTCCTTATAATGCGGAAAATAGAAAATCGCAATATGAAGAACGTACTATATTTAAGATAAGATAGACAGTTGAATGTGAATTAGTGTATTTCAAAATCTAAATGATCTAGAAATATGGCGTCTTCGGCAAAGTTACTTGGGCCTTCGCGAGGTCATCTGAGAAATTCAGATTTCAACCGATAGGCGGCGCTAGTGAGCATGTAATTTTTTAATCCCATATAACTCAGGATCTCGAGTACTTAGAAAGATGGTGTCTTTGGCAAAGTTGTTTGGTTGGTTAAACACTAATTGATGGAGAACCGTTTGGTTTGAAACTCCACATCTAGGTGGCGCTAGTGGGCATTGAAATTTTATAACTCATACATCTCAGGACCCTTATTACTTAGAAAGATGGTGTCTTCTGCAAAGTTGTTTAGTAGATCAAACACTAACTGATGAAGACAAGTATGATGTGGAATTCCACATCCAGGTGGCGCATGTGAGTACTCAAATATTATAACTCATATATCTCGAGATCCTGATTACTTAGAAAGATGATGTCTTCAGCAAAGTTGTTTAGTAGATCAAACACTAACTGATGGAGAGCCGTATGATTTTAAACTCCACATCTAGGTGGCGCTAGTGGGTATTCAAATTTTATAACTCATATGTCTCAGGACCCTGATTACTTAGAAAGATGGTGTCTTCTGAAAAGTTGTTTAGTAGATCAAACACTAACTGATGAAGACAAATATGACGTGCAATTTCACATCCAGGTGGCACTAGTGAGCATTTCCATTTTATACCTCATATATATCAAGATCCTGATTACTTAGGGTGTGAACCATTTCGCTTGTTCGTTTAACTTTTAGTTAAAATTTGACACTTCGATAGTTATTTTGCGTCCGATTAAAAATAACCCTACTCCCGACCAGGGTTAGCTTTGACAGTTCGATAGTTATTGTTTGTTCGCTATGAATTGGCTGCGTACTGTATTTTGCTCCAAATAACTACTCGTCTGTCACATTTCAAACGGGCCGCCCTCGTAGTTATTTTTTAACCATCCGATGAAAAATAACCACCAAAGTGTCAAATTTTAACTAAAAGTTAAACGAATAAGCGAAATGGTTCACACCCTTAGAAAGATGATGTCTTCGACATTGTTGCTTGATGGATAAAGGATGGATGTACTTATCCCGTGACATTGACAACCTTAAGATAGAGCATACTGAAATACGACGGTCAGATATTGAATATTTTACTAAGTGCTTTAACTTCATGTAAATTAATCAATCAAGTGCAAATTTAAACAAATTATAATCAACTAGTTGTGTAATTTTCAAATTTTGAAAACTTTCGGAAGTATAACAATTTACAGCTCGTTGATTTTTTTTTCTAGATGAATAATAACACGTTCATGCATTTGCAAATTTACAACTAGCGTCTTCTGGTGGCAAAAGCACGAATCAAATGGTCAATCAACTGAAAGCCCTTGATCTACCAACCAACCTTGCCAAAGATATCAACTTCCCAGGTAATCGGACTCGGAGATATATAAGATATAAAATTTGCATACTCATTAGCACCACTTACTGGCGAAATATTGATTTCAACGACCCATCAACCAAATGCACTTAACCTATTTGACAACTTTGCCGAAACCACCATCTCTCTTCTAGTAACCAGGATCCTGAGAACTATTGCATATACATTTTTTATATTCACTAGCGTCATCTAGTGGTGAAATTACGATTCAAACGGACAACTAATTGTAAGTTTTCGATCTTTTAGAAGGTCGGCACGAGAGGTAACTTTTCCTCCATTTGGTCTTTGATCCTTGCTTTGATCTACCAAACAACTTTGCCGAAGACGCCATCTTTCTGAGTAAAGTGGAGCTTCGTAGCCGTTCGGTTTGCGTTACCAAGTGTGTAACCGCACCATGCTATCCACTGGTGCATGTAATGTATGTCGTGTCCATGGTCTAGTGTTAAGTTCTGTTCAGTCTGTACAGCCTCTGGCTGAAGACGGTGTCCCGTGCCTTTTCAATCGGGATTCTGAACTACATGAGATTAAAAATTTACATGCTCACTAGCGCCTCCTAGTGGTGGCATTTTAAATCAAACTGTCACTCATCTATAAGCCCTTGATATACCAAACATCTTTGCCGAAGACACTATCTTTCTAAGTGTGATGTCGTCCGATCTAGTCAGGCCTGCACGATAGAATGACGAGTGGTGCCGGCTATTCGTGGTTGGATCGTTCGTTCGCTAGTGCAGCCACCCACACTAGTTCAACACATATACCACATGGTATCATTCACAATATAGATCACCACATCCCCTTTCCATTATAAGATAATTTCATAGACATTAGATTGTTATTTCATTGTTATTTAATTGTGGTATATATCTCTTACCTTAAGTAACTGGTACATAAATGTCAGCTGCAAATACCTAACCTAAGCCTCAAATCTTACACGCGGTTTGCGGATACGCTCAGAATATCGACGTTCCCCGATGGGCTCAGCCTGATGATTCTGGGTTTCGTCAGACTCATCATTTTCAGACTGAGCGGAAACCTTTTTCAAGTGAGCCACGTTCCTGTTGTAGCTCTTTCCAGTATCCGTTGATCGAACCCGAACCTTTGACCCATTGCGATTCTCTACTACGAATTTCTCCGCTAGGAAATTGGTAGAGAGTTTGTTTGATGGATGAAGGTTCTTCATTAGAACCATGTCTCCCGAGATGATGTCACTCGATTTAGCTTTCCTTCTCTTGTCTTCTCCTACTTTTCCTTTCAGTTTTTGAGTTGCATCTTGGTCTGCATAATCAGTTGATGTTACAGCGGTACCTAGGTCATCTGGATCCGGGAACTTGAAGCGCAGCTTTCGATTTTGTAAAAGCTCGCTTGGAGCTTTCCCGGTTGTTGAATGTGAAGTGTTGTTGTACATTTCAAGATACTGGTTCATTTCCACTTTCCAGTCACCATAGAGAGCATTAGCAATCTTCAAACGCTTGAGAAGTGACCGAATGTTGTTCTGGCTGATATGATATCATCCTCATCGTGTACTTCGATAACTGCGTCAAACACGGTTACCAACTCCAACGGTATTCGCCCATAAGCCATGAACTTTTTAGACCTGTCACTTCTTTCCGAGAAATAGACTGCCTTGTTCAGCTTCATATATTCCCACGTTTGATCGTCTATTAGGTTGTACGCAGATCCTGAATCAATTAACATTTCAATAGTGACTCCCCCAACGCGACACTTTAGTAGCTCATCGTTTTCGTTGTTGATTTTGTAGACTGAAAATTCTTCCATATCCTCTCTTTCATCGGTCAACTCAACATTCCTAACGCTTCTGAATCGTTTATGCTGTGGTATTTGTTGGTATCGTTGCGGTGAACGTTTCCGTTTCAATGACTGAACATTAACAAATTAAAGAAAGGAAAAAAACAACCCCCAATTACAGTTATATTTTTTTTTCATGGTATTAAAAAAACTTATTTCAGTTCCTTACATTTCGTCCTGGTGTCTTACACATCGATTGGAAATGACCCGTATTTCCGCAACCGTGGCACTTTTTATCCGCTGCTGGGCATTTTTCAGACGTCCGATGTCGGAAACGACCGCATCGAGAGCATTTTTCTTTATAGGCTGGGATCCCTGAGTTCTTGTAATATGGTGTCCTTTGTGTATGCGCAATCAAACGGTGAACATCCGCGATTGGCTTTGGTTTAGAGTTCATTTGGGCGGCTTGGTAACTGACGGATTGATGCGCATTAACGATTTTGGTACAAGTATCCAACGTCAATACTTCTTGTTCCAATAACTTACGACGCAGATCGTCCGGCGCGTTCTGGATTATTTTATCGATGATGGCCGTTTGGCGACATTCCAGCTCAGTTTGTCCAAATGAGCATTTATCCGCCTTTTGCTGAACCCTGAGAAGAAATTTCTCAATCGGCTCATCATTGTCTTGCGTCATAGTCCAGAATTGGAATCTCTCAAAACTCGAGTGTTGTTTTGGAGCAAAATGTGCCGTCAGTTTTTCCTTGGCCACAATATAGGGGTCCCTTCCATCTGAGCCGTCAATATCAGCCCCCGGAATGCCATAGAAGACAGATTGCAACTCCATGCCTCCCATAGCAAGCATCTGCGCTTTACGGCTGTGGCTCTCCAAAATGTTGGTCGCTAACATAACGTTGTCAAACCATCTTATCCACGATGTCCAAGCGGTTCTTACCTCCGTTGCGGGTAAGTGCGAGAACTTGAACATAGGTAAATTATACGACGCTGGGCTGAAGAACGCCATGGTTTGAAAAACCACCTCTTCGTTTGCCATGATTGCCTGTTAGAAATAAATGTATGATCATCTTTCCCATTTCAACTTTTATATCATGTGCACTAATATTGGCTATTGTTTCATATTAATCGCGCTGTAGTCTGCCTTGACACGTGATTATTTAATATTGCTACAAACATTTTCAACCAACTTAGTCCAACAATATACATCCACAGACTAAAATTACTTTATGTTGGATCCCTCTTCTATTCATACAACATACACTTTCATTATGGTGGATTTAACACAGCGTATCACACGCTCTTAGTGAATTTAATCACAGTGCATTGCGCACTCTCAGTGAATTTAATCACAGCGTTTTAAACGCTCTCAGTGAATTTAATCACAGTGCCAACGGCATTATTTCCACAGTGAATTTAATCACAGCGTATCATACGCTCTCAGTGAATTTAATCACAGTGCCAGCGGCATTCTCGATAAGTCGTCTGCTGCTAATTTATTACTCAGATTAGCACACTGTCCGAAAACTCATAATACATGCATGAATGACCAATCACACCAAAATAAAAAGAAAGTTGATCAGCCAACCAATACAAGTTCAAATGATCATTGAGCTCCGGACATGCGAGAACATAATGTGATGGATTCAAATAGGAAAATACAGGGTGGTTCTCTTTTCCATTTTCTTTGGTAAATAGGATTAATGGTTGGATGTACACAGCACTTTGCAACCATTAGAGTGCTAGCTTTTACTGTTTTGAATATACAATATAATTACATACCTTTGCTGCCCCCAATCATAGACAAATTACCATAATTTGGGCCCAACATGAAGCAAGGAATCCGGTGCGATGATTATGACCTTTATCAGCTCGAAAGCCGATTGTGTGCCGCGCTGCCACACATGATTTTCAATCATCATAATCTCACTAACACTAAATCTCGTTCTTGCCACACACGATAACAGCCTCTTTTTTTCCCCCACACTTTGAATGCAGACCACTTGGCGGTTAATGATCTAATGATCATACCATCCATCATCATTTCTTCCATTCACACCACCACCATTCGCCGCATACTATGCGGTGCTTCATTCATCACCCACACCAGAATATTCGGTTTTCTTTCACTATCACTGTTCGCCCCGTTCGATGCTCGTTTTTTTCCATCCGCGGGCGCGTCCCCCCAGCATGATGAAAAAATGGCTGCCGCGAGTCGTATGCACATTCTCAAAATTTTCATCCCCATCACCGTGCACTTTTCTGCCAGGGCATATTTCCTCTTTCATTCATCACTAGTTACCTCCACCAATTTTTGTGATCACATTAACCTTCCCATAATTTCACTGTTCACCATCCAAAATTCTTTTTCACCCCCATCGGCGTGGGTTGCACATTTTTCATTTGTAGAGCACCCTTTCACTCGCGTCACGTTTCAAATTTATCAATGGCAGACTACGGCGCGATGTGTTTTCTAATTTTGAATGATATTTCTCATCGCGGATTTAATTTTCAATTCATTACCTGCTGTTAATACAAACTTTAACACTTAATTCACTTTGAAAAGAATTCAACGCGTTTCTCCGATTTATCTCGTCGCCACGTGTGATGTCGTCCGATCTAGTCAGGCCTGCACGATAGAATGACGAGTGGTGCCGGCTATTCGTGGTTGGATCGTTCGTTCGCTAGTGCAGCCACCCACACTAGTTCAACACATATACCACATGGTATCATTCACAATATAGATCACCACACTAAGGAATAAGGGTCCAGAGATACATAATATATAATATTTACGTGCTCACTAGCGCCGCCCAGTGATGAAATTTCAAATTAAACTGCGAATCATCCGTAAGTACTTGACCTACCAAACAACTTTGTCGAAGACACCATCTTTCTAAGTTATCAGGTTCCCGAGATACATAGGATATAAAGTTTATTTGCTCACTAGCGCTGCCTAGTGGTGGAATTTCCAATTAAACGGCCAATAATCTGTAAGCCATTTACCTACCAAACAACTTTGCCGAAGACACCATCTTTCTAAGACATCAGGATCCTGAGATATAAGATATAACATGAAATTGCTCACTAGCGCCGCCTAGTGGTGAAATTTCAAATTAAACTGCGAATCATCCGTAAGTGCTCGACCTACCAAAAAACTTTGTCAAAGACACCATTTTTCTACGCAATCAGGATCCCGATATACATAGGATATACAGATTATTTGCTCACTAGCGCCGCCTAGTGGTGGAATTTCCAATTAAACGGCCAATAATCTGTAAGCCGTTGACTTATCAAACAACTTTGCCGAAGACACTATCTTTCTAAGACATCAGGATCCTGAGATATAAGATATAACATGATATTGCTTACTAGCGCCGCCTAGTGGACGTATTACGAATCAACTTTGTCAGCATTAAGTAGCCCATGAAATTTACAACAACTTTGCCAAAGACAGTCCTCCTCTAAACAATCAGGATCCTTAGATATTTCAGATTGTATGGGTGTTGTACAAAGTACAACGCGCGACTGCTCGCGTTACAAAAAATGGCGCGAGTACTGAAAGGTTAAATGTATCGGATACAACAAATAAAGCATTTTTCTAAATAATGATTTGTCTACATTGGTAGCAAACCCGACTTGAACCCGACATTATTCAAACCCGACCCGACCCGTACCCGAAAATTTTGAAATTGTTTAAACCCGGACCCGACCCGTACCCGAGTATTTTTCATATTACCAAGCCCGAACCCGACCCGTACCCGTCGGGTTCGGGTTCGGGTCGGGTTTCGGGTTTGAAAACCCGAAACCCGACCATCTCTATCTAGACCCTATCAATACACGGCGTCGCATCCTAGCAACGCACGGGTCAACTATTATGTATACATCCCTAAAAAAACTTTGAAAAATATTTAAATTAGTTCAATTGTCCTATCGGTCCTACCTAGATAAGCCATGTCATTTTCTAAAGCGTAACCTAGAAATGTCAACCTAGTCATACACAAGTAACGTTGTTCAGCTAACAAAAAGCAGTTAGTTTTTGTCCAAAATGTCACGTCGAACGCATTGACGCCAACAATGCGTTTAAATGTTCGCACGTTAGCTTCGAATCTATCAGCACAATTAAGTGCTGCAAATCTCCTTCCCACTATCAATTCGTCGATTGATTTTAATTGCTTTATTTAAAGAAAATGTGACCAACATAGTCAAAATTCGAAAAAAGCGACTATGACATTAATAAATTACTAATCAAAATCAACCGAGAAACATGGGAAAGAAAGCCCAAACAACATTTCGAAGTCAGCTGGCTGTAAAAGGTTCCAAAACCTGTCACAAATCATATAATACTTTTATTAGGATTTGTAACGATCATCAACGCCTTTTCAAATCCAACCGACTCGAAACTATTGCTAGGAAATAGACTCTACTGAGCCCCGGGGGTTTCTCCGTGTTTATCGAGCATGTCTGATGCATATGATCAGCCATACTCCATCTGCAGCAGCCGGTTCGTGATGAACCGTTGGAGGCGCATTAAAGTGTTAAAAAGATGATATGTTCCACTAAAGAACACTACATTACAATAATCAAAATGAAACTCCTTCACTTTAATACCGTCAACCCCGGCGAACTTGGCCAGGGTACCATATTTAGGAGCACTAATACGACAAAATATTATCCAAAAAGCGAATATTATCCAAGAATGGAATCCAAGGAACCTATTCCAGAAGTGGGGAATAGTAAACTGTTTTTGCATCTTGGAAAAAACCCCGTGAAACGACGGAAACTTTAGAGGAACTCGTCCTGGAAATTTTTTGAAAGATTTCATCTTAGAGAAATTTCCGATGAAATTCCAATAATTTCAATCGCCGCCGAAGGATTTATTTTTGTGGGAATATCCGAAGGAATTTCTCTTGGAAGAAACTTCAAAAGAGTTTCGCAAGGTACAATCTTCAAAGAATTTGGCATTGAGGATCCTTCGCAGAAATGCTTCTTGAAAAAATCTTAAAATAACGAATCTAAGAAGGAATTCTTCTTAAATCAATCTCAAAAGAAAAATGTCTTCAAGATCATGTCATTATCTGTTACCAGTTGGGATAAAAACTAATAATGAATAAATGAATATGTAACGTAAATGTAATAAAGTTACCTTTAGGTAATAAAATTAAGTTTAAAACTTATTTCGACTCGTTTTCGTTTGAACGAACATGAGTACAATCAAGAAATGTTGCATATTTAATGCTTACGTACCTTCGCCGTCGCTGTTGTAGCTCCTGATAGCTTGGTCGGCTATCCTGTTGTTTGGGTGAGCTCTGTCTACTATCACTGGTTGGGTCACCGTTGTCCCGGATCGGTGCTGTTGGTTTTGCATCCGCTGTGGCATCTGTCCCTGACCCATGCTGCTGCTGCTGCTGTGATGACTTTTGCTGTTGGCCACAATCGTACTTATTGCCACCTAGCCCACCACCAGTAGAAGATACGATATTCATGGGTCCGCCATTGTATGAAATGGACCAAGAGCTGGAGCGTTGAACGAGTACGACGGAGAAGGGGACATTACTAATGGACGTCCGGCTGGTACGTTGCTGTATCCTTGCGACTGGTTTTAGGATTGCTGCTGCTGGTGGTGATCGGATGAAACAAACCAACACCTCCGGATTTGACAAGGTTGGCGTACGTTTTGGTGCAGCAACAGCGTTCGCATGCACCAACTGCTGCTGATCTTCCACGGCATTGTCGGCATCCACTTTCCCCCATCCTCTCCGGAACGATCATTCTCTTCGAGTTCGTCGTCGGAGTCAATGTCCTGATACTGGAAGATATCATTATGGAAGTAATGTAATACTTATTCGGCGATTGGACGGCCAGCACGAAGGATTGCGTGATACGGTGCCGACGGTAGCCTACGAATCCACCTGGCTAATCTTGGCATGATAATCGCGAAAGTGCTGGATCTTGTTATGGATCTGTTTCTGGTCGATCACCAGTGTGCCTTCGTGTCCAAACCACCATGGACGAAGCTCGCCGAGTTGTTGTTGATGAAAAGAGGGGCGATATATTTTATCCGCGTTCCGAAAGTGCTATCCGGATTTCGGTCTTTCCGGGATTGTCCGCTTTGTGCCCTATTTCCTCTGCTGGCTCCAACAGAAGAATCTGTTGGGAAATAGAGGGTAATAATTTTGTTTGTGCACTTATTTACTAAATGCGACGGCTCAACAAGGCAGAAATCTTTGCTTCATACTTACCATTTCCGACGGCGATGAATAATCGCTTTCGGTGAAATCTTTTCCGGTTTTCGCTGGTCGCACATATTCCACTAAAGTCGAAAATTTTTCTAGGATGATGATCTGCCTCTACTTTCTACAGCCTTTTCTCGAGCGCACAAAAATGTACTGCCGAAAGATTACCCGACCGCGCACCATGATTTTCAAACATAAACAAAACATTGCTTGGTGACCGAGGCGAAGCGGGCGAAATATTGGAAAAACTGTCAAAATTTGGCGAAGAGGGGTAATCTAATGCATAAAAACCACGTAAAAATGGTAATTATTAGTCCCCTCGGAAAATTCATGCTCAAAGAAAAAGAAGAAAACATGGTACCAAAAATTTTCATTGGTTTGTACGGCACTCTTACGTCTGTATAAATTCGTCTGTGATTTTATTGTGTTCCAATGCCTTTGTTTTGATGGTTAAATAAACAAAACAGTTTTAATTTGGATAGAATGACAGTTCAATCGATAAAGTGACAGTTCGCCACGAACAAAAAAATTTCCCCATACAAACTTGAAATGCATTTTAAAAATAGTTCCCGGGCACCAAAAGTGATGAAATTTCGGATTTCGACTAATTTTTGGACGGAGATTCCGATTATGCAATAATCTGGATAACCCTAAAGAACCCAATTCCCTAATTAACCAACACTATATAGTACAGACCGTGAGGCAGACGGTTCAACAATACCGCATATTGTTCGAATTGTATCTCGAATGGCTGGTTAAGCACATCTTATGATTACCGTGAACTATTCTGTCATTGTTTAAGTTCGGAAAAAATCTATTGAGATCAGAATAGCATGCTTCTTCGTGTTATACAACAAAATCGGGAAAATATTTTTCATTTTAGGAGCCTATTGGGGGCCATTCCAGTTCTTCTGTAGGATGTGACAACAGAAATAATTTTTTTGTAATTACGTTGTAAAAAGATCCACTTTTCAATTGCCTGGGGTGTGCTGAAATGGCCTACTTTTCACCACTAATGCAAGTGTGCCTAAAAGTATTACTTTTCCGCACTCTTAAGAGTGCTGAAAAGTAGCACTTTTCGGCACCCTTGCCAGCACACACTTTTTAAAGACTTCCGGGGCTTCCACAGATTCGAAAACTGCTTCTGCACTCATTGTGCATCTCGAAGCCTAATCTGGACCTGAGTGGTGCGAATAGAAACGGTTTTATTTTTCACACGCTAACCCTCAGTTACCCAGATTGGTGTCAAAGCGACCCAGATTGAGCAAAACTGCAGTTACTCTAATCTGAGTAAAGGCACCTTTACTCTAATCAGGGTTACCGATGTTGGTGGCAAAATCTGGGTAACCGGTACCCAGCTCCTCCTGGACCTTGATTTTGTTAATTTATTTCCAATTTAGATTTTTGATAAAAAGCTCCCAATTCCCGTGTGCTGTTTACTTACCTGATGCAGGAAAACAGTTCCCTGGAAGAATTTAACTGTTTCCCGTCATTTATCCTCATATTTTTCGAGGAAACATCCATAATTGCAAGCGTTCGCCTGACCGCTGCCATATTCTCAAGCCGGAAAGTGACAAAGTGTCGATTACCCAGATCTTTACCCAGATTCAATCAATCTGGGTTTTCGGGTTACCCGGATTTTGACAACTGCTAGCAACATGAAAATCCGGGTAGAATCGACCCAGGCGATGGGTAGTTTCAGGTTAGCGTGCAGGCTAACTAACACACACCTGCACACTCCCGGCACACAGCTTGTAAACACGCACGAGCGTTCAATTTTCTTGCAGTCACCTCTCTCAGCGCGGTTGTCAAACACGCCGTCGCGACGCTGTTCGGAAATGGTAAACATGATCAATCCACCATTATTCCAATTTTGTTCTCGTGTTATATTATAAATTCGGTTGGAAATCAAATAACTTTTTTTGAGAAAAATATTTTTGTTTATTTTGGTTTGTTTACAACATCCATCGGAAGTGACGTATATAATGGTGCATCATTGAACGCACACAGCGCACTACACCCGGTACTGAAAAAAAGTGTCGCTAGTCGAAAAGTGTCGCTAGTCAAAACGTCGCTATTCGGTTTGGTGCTGGCTAGACCTGTGCGCCGACGATATTTTGCTCGGCGGCGGCGTAAGGGCCATTTTTGGCCGGCGGCGGCGGCGTCATCGGCGTCACGCCGGTAGCAGCTTTCGGCGGCGGCGTGAATCGGCGTGACCAAAATATGACTATAATGCTAACATTGCACAATGGCCCACGAACCAGATTTACGAGGAAAGATGCATGCAGCGCCTTCAAATGATTTTTAAGACAAATATGGTCTTCTACATATAGCCGAGGCGGTAAACGCACGGGTATTCAGCATGACCATGCTGAGGGTGACGGGTATCTTCGTGCCTGCCACACGATATACGCATGCAAAATGGTCATTGGCAGAGGAAGCTCTCAGTTAAAAACTGTGGAAGTGCTCATAGAACACTAAGCTGAGAAGCAGGCTTTGTCCCAGTGAGGACGTTACGCCAAGAAGAAGAAGAAGATGGTCTTCTACAAAGTTGTCCCTAAAAATAAGGCCATCTTTTCAATATACATAAAAATTAGGGTGGTTCACATTTTCGAAGAAATTGGGAACCAAACTTTTTTATTTGCAATAATAACTACCGTCTTACCCCGCTCGTTCGACACGTTTTAATACGACACTTTTTAATTCGTACCCCGCTTATTCGACACATGTCGTATTAAAAAGTGTTCAAATGTCACAGCGATGTACACTGTAAAAGCAAAACAGTTTGGTATTGCGCTTATACTCGCACCCGCAGCAGCTCCTCTTGCAGCCGCTAATTCCGGAAGTTCTGCATTGGTGCTATTCGACACCCAACCGCCTGGAGACCAACCGGAATGAACTGAGGATGGCAACAATCGTAGAAAGAACGAGTTTTTCATTCGCACCACCGCAATATCTGTTGAAATTGTGTTTCATAACAAACCCGGGGATCAAAACAAAAACAAAAACAGAGTTGCCAAATTTCAATGAGCATGATGGTGTAGGGTGACCAGTTTGTCGAATTAAAAGTTTACCCCGATTATTCGACAATAGTCGGTGTCGTATTAGCGGGGTAATACGGTATATACATTCTGCGGAATAGTTGTAGATTTATCAATTTTGAGCAGGTTTGCCGAAGACACTTTTTATGTAGCTTTAAAATTGACCGATCTAGAGGTATTTTTCTGAATAAGCTTAGGGTGGCTCAACAAAAACCGGTTTTCTGGCGTTAACTTTTTCAGTTTCGATTTCTCATCAAAGTCGCCCTAGAAACACTTGTAGAACATTTGAAGACGCGTCGTTTCGTGCGCTGAGATGATCGTTATCTCTTTTGTTTCAAAATTTATAGGCATTTTTCTTAAAAAATCATAGTTTTTAAAAAGGTGTTTTGACGGGTTGGGGCAAACATAAAAAATATGTTTTGCCCGCATTCAAAAGAAGAAATGTTGTTATAAAACATATCAAAAAATGTTATTTTTGTAACTCATGAGAAAAATACTTGAAAAGTGACTTTTTTTCGAGAAAATCATTAATATCTTTTGAACGGAATGACGTAGCAACATTCTCAGCGCACGAAAATGTTTAAAGCTCTAAAACTGGTTCTTAGACAACTTTGATGAGAAATTTGAAACAAAAAAGATAAAGGGTTTAAACTGTTTTAACCAAATTTGGAGCATTTTCCCATAGTTTTCATAGGGTGACGCTAGAACAAGCCGTTCTATTGCTTTATCTTTTTTGTTTCGATTTTTTCGTCGAAGTCGCCTAAGAATCACTTTCAGAGCTTCCAAAAACGCACATTTTCGTGCGCTGAGAATGTTGCTACGTCATTCCGTTCAAAAGATATTGATGATTTTCTAGAAAAAAAATAGGCACTTTTCAAGTATTTTTCACTTGAGTTACAAAAATAACACCCCTCTAATTTTTTTATATGTTTCATAACATCATTTCTTCTTTTGAATGCGTGCAAAAGATATTTTTTATGTTTGCCCCAACTCGTCAGAACACCTTTTTAAAAAACTATGATTTTTTTTAAGAAAAATGCCGATAACTTTTGAACCAAAAGAGATAACGATTATCTCAGCGCACGAAACGACGCGTCTTCAAATGCGGGCGACTTTGATGAAAAATCGAAACTGAAAAAGTTAACGCCAGAAAACCGGTTTTTCTTGAACCACCCTAAGCTTATTCAGAAAAATACCTCTAGATCGGTCAATTTTGAAGCTACATAAAAAGTGTCTTCGGCAAACCTGCTCAAAATTGATAGATCTACAACTATTCCGCAGAATGTATACAGTTATTCTTACAAATAAAAAAGTTTGGTTACCAATTTCTTTGAAAATATGGACCACCCTAATTTTCAAGTACATTGAAAAGAGGGCCTTATTTTTAGAGACAACTTTGTAGAACACCATATTTGCCTAAAAACTCAATTGAAGGCGTTGAATCATCTCTCCTCGTAAATCTGGTTCGTGGACCACTGTGCATTGGCGAAGCAAACAAGTTTTCATTACGCTCTAGAATTTGTAGTTTTGCATAACTACATTGCAAATGAAGAGCAATAAAATATTGATTTTACTCAAGTTTTTGTTTTGTTTTCTTGAAACCTTCAGAAGCTATCAAACTTGATAATAAGGTCGCTTTATTTACATTAAGGAATCCCCAAATGATTTAAGGGAGGAATCTCAGAAGGAATTCCAGGAGAAGTCTAAAAGAAACTCCTGGAGGAATCAGTGAAGAAAATTTTTAACTTATCTCCGCAGGAACTGCTGTATTGCTGCATGCTGAAACCCTGAAGCAACTTCTGCAGGAATCTCTGGCGATTGAAGTCTCCCTGCAGAAACTTGTGCAAGAAGGGGAATTATAGCAGGAATCGCCAAAGAAATACCGTGAAGAATTCCTGAAGGAATTCCTGCGGGAATTTATAAAGGAGTTCGGGAAGGAGTCCTCTAATGATTTATAGGAGGAATCAACGAAAAATATCCTGGAGGAACCCCAAAGAAATTCAAGCAAAAATCCGAAGAGCATTTCCAGAAGGAAACCTCAAAAGAGTTCCAGTGTGAATTTCCAAGGGAATTCGAAAAAAATCTCCAAAGGATTTCAAGGAGGAATCAACGAAAAATATCCATGAGGAATCTCTGAAGTAATTTCGGGAGAAATTCCCGAGAGAACTCTGGGAGGAATTGGGGAAGAAATTCGAAGAGGAATCACCAAAGGAATTCCAAGTGGGAATCCCGAAGAAATTCCAGAAGTAATCCCCGACGGAATATTAGGAGGAAGTTCTATTTGTAGGAATTCTAGGAGGAATCCCGAAGGAATTCCAGGAGGGATCTTCGAAGAAATTTGAAGAGGAATCATCATAAGAATTCCAAGAGGAAATCCCGAAGGATTTTCGGGAAGAATCCCCGATGGAATTCCAAGCGGAATCCTCAAAGGTATTTCAAGAGGAAACCCCGATGGAATTTCAAGAGGAATCCCCATATCAAATCCAGAAAATCCCATGAGGAATTTTCGAAGGAATTCAAGGAGAAATCACTAAAGAAATTTAAGAAAGAAATCTCGAAGGAATTGCTGTAGGAATCTTGGAGTATTTCTGGAGAAATTTCAGGAGAAATCTTCAAAGTTATTATAAAAGGAATCACCAAAGGAATTTCAGAAGGAAATCCCGAAGAAATTCCCGGAGGAATCCACGATGGAATATCAATAGAAATCCCTGAAAGAGTTTTGAGAGGAATCCATGAAGAAATCCCCAAAGGAATTCCAGTAAGAATTTTCAAAGGAACCATCGAAAATATCCAGGAGGAATCTTCGAAGGAGTTCCAACAGGAACCCCTGGATGAATTTCAAGAGGAATCCCTGAAGGAATGGAATTCTAGGAGGAATCCCCAAAATAATTCCAGGAGAAATCCCCGCAGGAATTCCAAGAGGAAATTCCGACAAAAGGCAGCTCAAATCCCGAAGGAATTCCAGCTGTAATCCACAAAGCAATTTCAGTGGTCAGTTCCAAGGGAATTCGAGAAAAAATCTCCAAAAAAGGAAAAATACTCAGAAGGAAACTGTGTAGGAGTTCTAGGACAAATTCCTGAGGGAATTCCTAGAGGAATCCTCTAAAGAATTCCAGAAAAAAATACCGAAGAAATTACAGAGACAAAGCCTGGAAGAAATTCTAAGAGGAATCCCCGAAGTAATTCCAGGAGGAATCTCCGAAGATATTCGAAAAGGAATCACCAATGGAATTTCAAGAGGAAACTCCGAAGCAAATCCAGCAGGAATCTCCGAAGAAATTCCAGGAGGACTTCCCGTAAAAATGTTAGGAGGAATCCCCTTCGGAATATCAGGAGGAATCCCTGAAGAAAGTTCAGGAGGAATCCTAGAAGGAAGTCCAGAAGGAATCCCTAAAAAAAATTCTAGAGGAACCCCGAAGGAATTCCAGGAGAATTCCCTGAAAGAACTCTAGGAGGTATCCTTGAAGGAATCCCAAAAGGAATCTCCGAAAGAATTTAAGTGGAAATCTCTGAATTCCAGGAGGAATCCTTGAAGAAATTCTAGGAGGAATCTTCGGAGGAATCTTCGACATAATTCTAGGAGAAATCTTCTAGGGAAGTCCTGTAGGAACCCTTGAAGGAAGTCCAGAAGGACTACTCGACGGAATTTCAGAAGGATTTCCTAAAGGAATTCCAGGGAAAATCGCCGAAGAAATTATAGCAGAAGTCTCTGCAGGAATACCACGGGGAACCCTTGAAGAAATTCTAGGAGGAATCTCCGAAGGATTTCCAAGAGAATCGAAGGATTTTCAAGAGGAAACCCCGAAGGAATTCCAAGTGGAATGCTCATAGGAAGTCCGGTATAAATGTCCGAAGAAATTCCAGGAGAAATCAGCGAAGGTCCCAAGTAACCATGACGCTGGATATAGAACATTAATTTCGCTTTATAGTGTATTATATGACATACGATATAAAGTTGTTTTGTCATATAAGTACCATTAAAGTAGGTTTAAAGTCGAAAGTGGCGCTACTAGTGTTGATTTAAAGCAAGCTTCACTGTGGTGATTGCTAAAGCATATAAAATGCTTGTACCATATAGCTAATGCAATGAAATAGTATGGAATGCATACTTAAGGCATAATGTCAACAAAAGAAAAAAGTATTTTTTTTTTTTCATTTTTATGTCTATTTTTATCTACTAGTACCTGTTCCGATACTCTCACTCTGATGTTTTTTTTATTCTAATTCGGGAATTGAACCTAGACTGCTGACACTGAACCACGATGAAACTTGGACGCGCTAACGCTGTGCTACGACTACCATGTATTTTGCACCTGGAAAAATGTGCAACATTAAGCAACGCATACTCAGCTCGTGCTTTATTGAGCTGTGTTTTCAGCAGCTCTAAAAAGTTGTGCTAGGGTCTGAATGCCATCAGTTATCTTACTTTCCCAAATCCCTTTGAAAACAAGCGATTACAGAACCGATTGATTCCACAAACGAAGATAAATCTTTATATTATATTATAAATTAGTCTGTGTTGATTCTGTTCTTATTGTTTTCATACGTGCTCACTTCTATCATTTCTTTTATGAAATCGGAGCACTATGTTAAATAAGGAAACCAATATCTCAACCCCACATAATTTTTGTTCCCTCAGCATCTGATTGTCTTCATGTCCCAAGCAAAAACCAAAAAAAAAACATACACAATATAAATTTTCAAACAGCAACATCTGAGCATAATAATCCAAGTTCTACGCAGCAATCCATGAAAATTTAGGTTTGTTTTTCTTTCCTTTTGAATGGTTGTGTTTCTAAAAATGTTTTACAAATTTTCTTTCGAACCGAGGTTTTTTTTTCTGTTTACAACGATGAAAGCATTAGTAAAGGCATATATAAAGTAATAAATCCTTGCATTATGTGTAGACTAGACTAGACTAGACTAGATATAAAGTAATAAATCCTTGCATTATTGATTGCCATAAAGCTTTTAACATGGTAATGCAATGAAACATTAAACAACGTCCCTATAGAACTATACCGAACTGTCAAAATCCCATAATGCTTCAATGCTTTCATAATGTAGAGTAAACGCTTCATTACTTGACAGGTGTAGAATAAAAGTTACCTCGCATTAGCTAAACTATAATACAATTGAATTAATGTTATGATATAATGCTTGTGGTTACTTGGGGTACTCTAGGAGAAATCTTCGAATTAATTCGATGAGGAATCCCCTGAGGAAGTCCAGGAGGATTCCCCGAAGGAACTCCAGGTGGAATCCTTAAATGGAATCCCCGGAGGAATTCTAAGAGGAATCATAAAAGAAATTCCTGGAGGAATCCGCGAAGGAATTCCAGGAGGAATCTACGACGGAATATCAGGAGGAATCCCCGAATGATGTTCAAGAGGAATCTTCGAAGGAATCCCCGAAAGCATTTCAGGAGAAATTTCCGAAGAAATTCCAGGAGAAATCTTTGAAGGAAATCTAGGGGAACTCCTGAAGAATGTCCAAGAGGAATCACCGAAGAAATTACAGGAGAAATCACTGTTGGAATTCCAGAGCTCATTCGCAAAGGAATTCCAGGGGAATCTCTCAAAGGGAATCTTTCCCCAAGAGAATTCCTGGGGGAATTCTTATAGAAACTCCATGAAAAATCCCTCGGGAATATCCTGGAGATATGCCTGATTATAATTCTAAGGAAATTATTGAAAGAACTCCTACAGGATTACCTAAAATACCTCCTGTAGGAATTCCTGAAAAAGCTTCTGGAGAGATCTCTGATGTAACTCCTGAAGGCTTCCGTGAGTCCTCATGGAAAAATCTTAATCTTGATCTACATTCTGAAAGAACCCCAGAAACTGGAAGAACTCATGGAGGAATCTCTAAAGGAACTTCTCGAGGAACTCCTTGAGGATATCCTGAAGGAATCTTAGAAGAAACTTTTATGCCGTAGAGATTTCTGAAAAATCTTCTGCGGGAATCCCTGAATAAATGAGGAATCTCTGAAGAAACATCTGCAACAATCCCTGAAACTCGTTAAGCAATCTCTGAAGGAACTCCTGGACTAATTTTTAAAGACCTCCTGCAGCAGTTTTGGAAGAAACTTCTTACGAAATTCTTGATGGATCTCCAGGAGGCATTTATGAGTCCTCCTGAAAGAATCTCTGAAAAATTTTCATGAGATGTCCCGAAGTAACAGGTTCCAGGAGAAATCCGCGAAGGAATTTTAGGAGGGATTCTCGAAGACGGTCCAGGAGGAATGCCACAAGGAATTCCTGTAGGAACCCTTGATGAAACTCCCGGAATAATCCCTTAGGATCTCCTTGAGCGATCCCTACAGAACGTTAGCAGAAATTCTTTGTTGGATTTTTAAAGGAATTTTTGATCTCCTAGAGGAATCTCTGAGGAAACTCCGTGACTAGTTCCTAAAAAAACTCCTATAGGAATTCCAGAAGGAACTTTAGAAGGAACTCTCAGACTTATATCTGAAAGACCTCCTCTGGGATTCCCTGGAGGATCTTCTGGTTGAATCTCTGATGTACCTTCAGGAGGCATCCCTGAATCCTCTTGACAGAATTTCAGAAGGAACTCCTGCCAAGATCTTCCTGATATAAAATAAAATCCTGAAAATAAAATAAAAAATAAAACAAAATCAGGAGGCACTCTGAAGAATTTTCGGGAAGAATCCCTGGTGGATCTCTTGGAGGCATCACTGAATCTTTCTGAAATAATCTTTGAAGAAACTTCTTGAAAATAATAAATAATAAATGAAATCTAGAAAAAAAAATTTAAAAAAAAAGTTCTAGGAGTTTCGCATTTGATTGGACACCCTGGAATTCCGTTTGAATTTCTTCAGAAATTCTAAATAAGTCTTTTGCAGAGTTTGTCTAAAACACTTGAAAGAAAAAATAGACAGACCAAAGTTCCAATGACCAAATCACAAATTGTTAGAACTTACTGTTTTTCATTTTAATATCATAAGGGCATAACTTTAGTGATTCATTTTTTTACTATATTCTCTTAATAGTATGAAACTATTCGTTTTTAAAATAATCTTATTGTAATCTGGTCGACAATGTTTTGACCAGTGTCTATCTGCAAAAGTTACCAAATATGACTAATAGATTTTCTCTTTGATGATGAGAAATCAATTATTGCAGTCAAACTATTATGATAGTGATCTTGAGAATGTTTTATAAATATCAACTTTGTGTAAACTTAATTTTGTTCGTGCACTGACCACCGGCGCGAAAAATGAAAATCGGCGGCGTGACAAACAACGGCGTATGGCGCGCCGCCGATATCTCGATCGGCGTCGGCGTGGGCTGAAAAGTGTCGGCGGCGGCGGCGTGGCGCGGCGGCGCACAGGTCTAGTGCTAGCGCCATAATAAGTGTTTATTATTTTCCATTCGCGATGGAAATTTTGATGGGTAGTTGTTGAAAAATTAACTGAAATAGGCTCAAAACAATGTTTATCCTTCCCCTCGCTTTCCAACGGCTTGACAACGGCAAATGGAGATATCGTGACAACAGTTTTGATTACATCCGCAGCACCTAGATAACAATACTCTTCAATCAATCACACAGGTTCAACAAGGTTTAACATAACCTCAATCTTCAATGTTTGGCTCCCGATGTTTGGCTCCCGCTGAGAGAGCATATTGAGTCAGTCCGCGACACTCAGATCTGGACGATTCCTATCCCGAATCGGACTGCAGGTCGGGTGAAAAAGCAGCAGCTGAAGCTACTTTTGCGACTTTTGCCGTCGCTTGTGCACAACTGTTTGACAACGGGGGCTCGATCATAGGCTGCACCATAGCCTACCTAATTAAAAAATCTACACTGACAAACATGGTCGCATGTGGTTTCTCCTGATGCATGGTTGTGCAGCGAGGAAAGATTATACTTAATGTGTATTTTTCGTAATTACAAAAAATGTTGTATGCAACTCGTTGCAAAACTAGATTTTTTCAGCACTCGTCGTACTTATCGTCGTAAGACTCGTGCTGAAAAAACCATCATTTTGCAACTTGTTGCATAAATAACACTATTTCGTTCGATTTCAGGCCAAACATTTCAATAGGTCCTATCTGCATTTGAGAGGCTCTCTTTGTTCACTTTCTCTTTCAATTATTGCAATGTAATGGTACACTTCAACTATTTTTGCAGTACAAATCAAAATACGATTGTTTTGACCATCGTTCAATGCAAGGAGACAATCATAATACAAATAAACAGCTGAGATGTTAACAAAAGAGAGGGAAACCATAGAGAGCCTCTCTTCTGCAGTTAGGACCTTTAGACATGTTTGGCCTGATTTCGTCAACACTGAACGAAACCCCCCGCCCAAGATCGACTGAGAGGCGATACGATCACGCCCCTTAACGACATTTGGTCGGAAAACGTATGGTCCTCCGACCGAATGATGTCATCTTAAAATCGGATGACAGCGATATGGAAATAGAATGTCGACCATATGGTCGAGCAACTTTGTTTTTTAGCGATTGATAACAATAATGTCACCGCTATCTTTTTCAAAAAATTATGTGCTTGGCCAGGGTACCCTTGCGGGCGGGCACCCTCTTCAAAAAATATGACATGTCCAAGATAGGACATGCGAAGAAAAATCGTCAATGTCCCGGGTGTCAAGATCAAGGAACTTGTTACGCTATCGATGAATAAATTTGGTGCATCTGTGTTGCCCTCGCTCTGCAACTAATATTCATTCACATAGCGTGCGTCGGCTCATACGCGAATAAGACGATCGTCATCCGCTTTTTGGGATGATTGCCGTATGACTGATTCGTCATTCGAAAACACGATTTTGGTAGTTTGGACTGGAGGTCGGACAAATCAGTCGATTTCGGGATGGGGTTTTCGTTCAGTGAAGAGTCTGACGGAGCAACAAAATCACACCGGGTAGAGTGACTGGAAGGTAGAGTGGAGTCAATGTCAAAATTGGAACAGCGATCAGCTGTCAAATCCATACAAATTCCCGTTCCAAACGAGCAGGAGACCTGTCAAAATTGGAACATGACGCCACTCTCCCTTCCAGTCACTCTAACACCGGGGAGTTTCACCTTCCTATCCCGCCATCAGATCAAAACGTCAAAAGTGACGTTTTGCCGCTGCAGCCTGCAGTTTTGTCAGTTTTGTTTATCCGCACACTTCCACCACCACCCAGCACCCACCGTTGTTTTGTTTGATCGCATCGAGCGCAGCAAATGCGAATCCTCAGTCGTCTCTTGCGTGTTCCTGTAGCGTTCAGTTTTCATCACCATCAGTCCAGTTTAGGATTTTGTGCCGTTTTGAAGACGTGCGGATTGTCTGCCTCTGTTTCGTCGGTTCGGTCTCGGTCTCGGTGTCCATTCCATAGTCTCCGGTGGTTCGTTTCGTTTGTTCCGTGAGTGTGTGCATTCACGTTTTTTGGATCATCGTCGGTGTTTGTCGGGAATAGTGCAGCAGGAGTCGGAGCCACAGCGAAAAAGTGAACTCGGGGGTCGGTCTGTCCGTGTACAGAGGAAAATACGGAAGAAGGTGAAAACTCGGGAAAATTGTCTAGCTGTCATCATTCGGTCGGGGAGGAAATTTTCCTACAGAGTGTCTTAATTGACGACGGGTTTTTTTCTTGTGTTGTGATCCGTCTGGAAGTGCATAGATTCCTCGTGTTCGGTGCATTAAGGTCAGAAGTGCAATTGAAGTGTTACTTGTCTTTCTAATAGTGTCAAAAGTCAAGATTCCGTACAAGGAGGTCGCTGCAGAACTGCGCTCGTTTTGGAAAGAAAATTGTGATTCATAAATATTTCTCGGATATTACGCATGAGTTTGTTTCTCATCCACGGAGCTGAAAAACACTGTCTGCCGGATTGAAACCCGTCTGATGTCATTGTTAAAATAAGAAGAAATAAGAATAAAGTTCACTGTTAGCTGAATCTCCCAGAAAACAGATTAAGTTCGCCATCAATTAACGCCGCAGTTTGCTCCGTCCCATTGATTTTTGCGGTACTTGTCGATCTGGCCCGTTCTAACGCAATCAAACCAACCGAAGTGAGGTTTATAGTGCATTAAAAGAAGCATTCAAAGCAAATCGAAGAAGAAAATCAAAATCATTCAGCGGAGATAGTTGAGAAAGGAAAGTAAATTACTGAGGAAGCATATTCTACGGTCTTTCTGGTTCGCGATTCGCAACAAATAATAGAAAGAGGGAGTACCCTCGCTTGCCGGAGTGAAACAATCAACGTGAGTCTGCGGCTGTTGTGCGAAGTGTAGAGGTAGCCAGCCAACCAAGAAAGAGGTGAGTCCAAGACGCAAGATCTTTCAGTCAGAATCGGGGCGGCTGCGGCCGGAGAAAGGGGGCAGGTATAAATTGTGGAAATGTGCAAACCTGCAATCATAATAATGGTCTGGAACGACGAACGTACGACTGGTTTGCCGGGGTTGGGGATGGCGCTCAACAACTGGTTCTCCGTTTCTCTGTTGATTACTGGCGATACCGAAAAAGATGATTTAAGATGGTATGCAAATTTTATGTTCTGCCGCTCGTTGTTGCTGTTTTGGATTTTCAATTCCTCCGGGCGGAACGTTATAAACAGGTGCTAAAAGTGTGTCACTGAGCTGATATTGGTCGCAATGCAAAAGAAAGCAGCTCATATGGATTGGGTGAGATAAGACGAAAGTTGCTCTATATTGTTTTATGAAGGGTGATAATATTGATTGTTCTTTTTCGGTTACGGTTTTTTTTGTGAAACTAGGACAAACTTTAAGATAGTGCTGTAGTAATGCAGTTAAAAATCTTTTCACGCCCATGACTCGTTATATTATCGAAGAGTCCCCTTACCACTCATATTAAATAATCAATTCAGGAAAACCGATAAAAACATGAAGCGAAATTCACACCGGTAGAAAACCTAGGATGAATATTTGATGGAATCAAGGGATAAATTCCTCAAAGAATTGCGGAAGAAAACCCGGTACGGAATTTCAGCACGATGCCTGGAAGGAATTTCTCAATGCGTCCCTGAAAGAACCCAGGAGGAATCCTTACAGGATTCCCTGAAGAAATCACGGGAGTAATCCATGAAAATATTCTATAGAAATCCCTGAAAGAAACTCTAGAGAAGACCCTTAGAGAATCTTGGAGGTATCACTAAAAAATCTTAGAAAAAAATCCTTAAAGGAATCCCAGGACAAATCTAGAAAGGAATCACAAGAAAGGACTCATAGAAAAAATCATTAAAATCGGAATTTCAGAAGGATCCTCTGAAAGAATCTCGGGTGAAGGAATCCCGGGAAAAGCACCCAAAGAAATCCCGCAAGAAATCAATCAAGAAAGGAAACAATGATGGTTCTCGGGAAAAAATCCTAACGAAATCCCGGAAAGAATTCCTAAAGGTATCGTAGAAGAAACTCCTGGTTTAATGCTGAAGAAACAATTGATGCAATCTCGGGAATAATTCGTGAAAGAACCCCGACAGGAAGCTCGGAAGAAACTTAAATTCTGGTTGGAAAACCTGATGGAATACCGAAAAATATTTTTGACGGATTTTTTTTATAGGAATCCTGAGAAGAATCAGTGAAAGAATTCCTGACTGAATCCCGAGAGGAATTTCTAACGGTATTTTAGAACGGATTCATGGAGGAATCCTTGACAGAAAGAATTCCTAAATGAGTCCCGTAGGATATCACCGAAGGAATCCCGTGAGAATCTTGGAATAAATCCATAAAAGAAGTTTGGAAGAAATCAATGAATAAATTACTGGAAGAATCTCTGAAAGAATCCAAAGAGCAATCACTTATGAAATCCCTGGAGGAATCTTTGACGGAAACCCAGGAGAAATTTTTAATGAAATCCCGGGATAAGACCCTAAAGGAATCAATGAAGGAATCGCTGGAGGAAATAACTGAAATTCCTTCCAGAAAAAAATTGGAGGAATCTCCAAAGCAATCCTTAAGTGAATCTCGGGAAGAATATCAAAAATATTGTTTTTGTAATTGCGTTGCGTTTTCCCCTACTTTTCACTCGCGGCTGTAACATTGAAACGGCCTACTTTTCTTCACTAAAACAAAAGTGCCGAAAAGTACTACTTTTCGGCACCTTTGCCGGAACCCACTTTTCGATAACTTTCGAGGCTACACTCATACCAGGAACCTAAATATTATCGAACTTGCATGAATCTAAAATCTTTTTCCATAGGGTTTCAGCTTATGGTCTTACCTTTCAGAAAAGCGTTTGTTCAAAATATTCTATCGGTAAAAATTGAAATAAATCAAGTTTGAAGATTTTCTATCAAGTGAGGTATATTCAGAGCATAACTTTGTATATCATCCCGAACTGCAAACAACAAGGCATCGTGCGTGACCTGTCACATACCCGATGGTCTCTTCTTAGTTTTATAAACATTATATTCACTTGACATTTCTCCGGCATCTGTGTTATATGATCAGCCCAAGGGGGTCTGCCGTGGTTAATTAGTTCATTTTTTTTTATTTTGTGGGCTTCGTGGTCATGCGGTTAGTGGAGTTAAACGTTTAGGTGTATATGTAGTAAGCTATGGAGTAAGACTCTGAAGAAACTTTTCGTGAAACGAAAAATTCCTAATTAGCTTCTGTGTGTTGTCTGTTATATGGTGGTTATATGGTGGTATTCAGTCTGTTCAGCGTCTGGCAGAAGACGGTGTGAAATGCCACAAAAAGAGTTTAGGTTCATGCAAGTTTGATAATACTCGGGTTCCTGGTATGCGTTTCTTTACTTTTCGGCAATGTTTCTTGTCATCTTCAAAAGAAAAACCTTTGTTCGTTCTGTGTCTGTTGAACTAACCAAAATGATTTGTTGAAAGAGTCTGTTGACTGCTTAGCCGAAAAAATCAACATTCATTGCATCCAAAGAGTCACACTCAAACTGCCAGTTATCGTATCGTTTATCAAAGCCTCCTCCAGAATCCCAATGTTAAGTACTTGGCGATTTACAATTTCGGATTTCGGCTTAGGCAGTCTTTGGTTTTAGCGTTGATTGTTTCTTATCTTCGCCGACGTTTCGGTCCTCGGATCGGACCTTCTTCAGGGCTCGATAATAATCAACTGGTCAATTTATAAAAGCTTTTTTTTTATAATAATGGCCACAGCATGTTGAAACCCCATATTGGGAATTGATATTGTGTGTGACATCTTGATTCTATTTCGGACCATGATCATATATTACACCATCATTGTAGTGATCTTTTGTAACTTTGGAAATTATCAATATTTTTTACTTAAAATTGCACCACTTCATCATCAGTTTATATTGACAATCTATGGTCAGAACTTCAAATTAATAGAAATTTCATATAATTTGAAAAGCTGTGATAAGTTATGTGAAAAAAATATCTATTGAAGAAATCCGTATTTTAGTGAAAAATTGAAGTAGCTTTATGAAAATTTCACTGCAGCGTCAGAAAATATAGGATCCAATTTTCATCCAGTGTACCTTATTGTAAGCAAGTTGGTGGGCATCACTTGGTAACGCATTGTAATATATAGTAACGCGTGTAACATCACTTGTTTGCTTACAGTAAAGTTCTTACAGTATAGCCAACATTTGAAATTCGTACATAAAACTAACGAGCCTGGATAAAACAAAGAGGAGAAACGTCAAAATTGGAACAGTCGATTTGCTGTCATCCCTATAGTTCCAATCGAGCAGGAGACCTGTCGAAACGACAAGGATTCGTTACTTTGGTATACTCGAGACACTTTACACAAAACTTAAGTTGACAATTATAGACAATTGTCTATTCATTGACATATGTTTGTAACGGATTACGCGTAACACATTATGTGTTACGAGTGCGATACCATATCATAAATAACTAATATAGAGCTTGCTGACGTTTATTCACCTTTCTCTTTCAAACATGTAGGAGCGGATCTGGTGTGGTGGTTAGAACACAAGACTATCGCGCCGAGGACCTGGGATTGAATCCCACTCCCGACATACTCACAAAATGTGCGTTCTTCTTTCGGAAGGGAAGTAAAGCATGGGTTCCGAGATGAACTAGCCTAGGGTTAAAAATCTCGTTTATACAGACAAAAAAAAATCAAACATGTAGGCGGAATAGAATTTTTTGTCATCAGGAAAGGTTTCCCGATGAAAACAAATCCTATCCCGCCTGCATGCTTGAAAGAGAGAGGTGAATAAACGTCAGCAAGCTCTATTCGGAAATTTAACCTTCCGTAACTCGCGCGGTTGACTACCTGCGTCAGCACTACGCTGATGCTGAGTACAAAAAGCGAGATTTTTTCAACGTGTTGTACAAAATACAACAGCGCGATCGCTCGAGGGTTAAGTAAACGCGTCATACAATGGGCCTTTTCATTTGACGTCTTAAATCAGTTGATTGTTCGGGCGTTTGACAGTTCTTCTATGAAGATGACACGTTCTTGTTAGCAGGTGTTGTTCAAGCTTTGTAAACAAATGCATGCACGGATCTGTCACATGAAAAGGCCTATATTAATTGTATTAGAACTGAACATGGAATGGAAACAATTGACGTCGGCTTTTCTGCGGCACTGGTGCTTCATTATGGTCAATACGGAGTGAAAACTGTGGGCATCCAAATAACTACTTGAACTTTGACGATGGTTGTGGCCCAAACCACTAGATTACAATTATTCAAATTTCTACCACATAATTTCCTATATTTTCTACGTTGCAGTAAAATTTTTATAAAGCAACTTCAATTTTTCACTAAAATACGGGTTTTTGAAAATAATATGTTCGAAAATGACTCTTTGAACGATCGATTGCTCCTCATCAATTTCATCCAAGTAAAAGGACGATAAGGATGACGTCACAAGTTGACGTCCAAAATTGAAGTTTACATTGTTAAATAGCGTGCCTCGTCTTCTGGTATACTGTGTGCCTCACCACACACACATTGCTGCCCTCGTTAATGCTTCTTATTTGTTTTCCACCCAATTGTTAGCAGGACGATGGCCTAACCTAAGCTAACCACGTAAATAAAGTCTGATGGAAAAAGCTGCGATATTGCGGTAGGGCTAAAGGAGATGGCTGATGTGGAAATCGCACAGGCGAATGTTCATGTTACTAAAAATATTGTACAAATATGGTAATTCACACCGTCTTCAGCCAGACGCTGAACAGACTGAATATTACTTTCATCATATAACCGACAACACACAGAAGCTAGTTAGGAATTTTTCGTTTCACGAAAAGTTTTTTTTTTCGAGTCTCACTCCATGACTTACTACATATACATCTAAACGTTTACCACCACTAACCGCATGACCACGAAGCCCTAATTAATTAACTACGGCAGACCCTCTTGGGCTGATCATATAACACAGATGCCGGAGAAATGACAAGTGAATATAATGTTTATAAAACTAAGAAAAGACCATCGGGTATGTGAGAGGTCACGCACGATGCCTTGTTGTTTGCAGTTCGGGATGATATACAAAGTTATGTTCTGAATATACCTCATTTGATAGAAAATCTTCAAACTTGATTTATTTCAATTTTTACCGATAGAATATTTTGAACAGAGGCTTTTCTGAAAGGTAAGACCATAAGCTGAAACCCCATGGAAAAAGATTTTAGGTTCATGCAAGTTCGATAATATGTAGGTTCCTGGTATGCGTGGGCTACCGTAGACACAGCTGCTACTTCTACATCCTCTGCTGAGCTCGAATCCGAATCAGGACTATCCAGATTCAGATTAAGACTGCAGATCAGGCGTAGAAGAAGCAGCTGAAGCTACTTTTGCTCTTTCCCATGGTGCGGTTGCGGTATGACGACGAAGGAAGTTTGCAAATTTCTGACACCTACCCTATCATAGCCTACCTGATCAAACAAAAGCACCACGCTGCCGCGCATGAATGCTGCCACGTGGTTCGTCTTGATACATGTACGTGTAGCAAGATTATATCAAGGATTATACTGGATGGGTATTTTTTGCAATTACAAAAAACTTTGTATGCAACTCGTTGCAAAACTCGATTTTTTCAGCACTCATCGTATTTATCCAACTCGGCAAGCCTCGTTGGATAAATGTACGACTCGTGCTGAAAAAATCATCATTTTGCAACTTGTTACATAAATAACTATTTCATTATTAGGCAGTTACAAACATTTGTTTCACTTTTTGTCTCCCAATTTTTGACTGCTTAGGGGGATAGATATAATAAAGCATTTATGGTCTTATCTTGAAGAGCACAAATTTCAAGAACACAATGATGGTTTGAGCCAAGGATCGGTATATTCGTTTCACTCCATTCATTTTCACTCCTCTTTGCTGAAGCAAATCGAGAAAGATGCAGCAAAAGGATTGTCGTGATCAAACATGCAACCCCCCCAGTCAACCAGTGATCGTATACGAAGTTGAATAAGACGTTAAAGTGGAGGCGATATACGTACATTTTACATGCGCCTAAATGGAGGCATGCACGCATATAGCCTCCACTTTATCATCTTTTGCAACATCTTATACGATTACTGGTTGTCTGGGCCATCACCAGTGGGAAGCGATGCGCAAATTGCTTGACATGGATATTCGTTGCCGTTCGTCGCAGTTAGGATCGCAAGCAAATGAATAAATGGCGAATGCTGGTGAGCGATCAAAGCAGCTATTATCATAACTTCTGCATATAATGCATACATGTTTAGTGTATTCTTGTTGAAATGCTAGATTAACAAAGAAACAAATAAACATTTTTTGAAAACATCAAAAAATCGTATGCACAAATTACTCGTATCACTCACGAATCGCATCACCGCTCGATCGATTGCGATGCGAATGTGGACGAAAGAGTAATTTCCTAGTGTGGCTTCCCACCGTTCGCCGGAGCTTGCTGTCGTCGTCGCTGACAAGCAAACACACAAACTAAAGCGACAACTGTTCGCTGCTGACTGTCTTCGAATGTGGAAGAAGATGAAAAGTGGAAATCAGGAATCCTGGTTTGAGATGAACAGTTGATCGATTGGTTATCCACCAATCGATCAACTTTGATGGTAATTTGATGGTAGTAGTGCGTGTGTGGAAACTTGGAGTGGGATAGGATGAGGGTGCTTGTTAGTGTGGGTGGCCGAGATACTCGCGGTGACTCGAGGTTAGTTTGTATTGGTGGTGGGTGAATGGAAGAGGTGGGAATGGAACTGTGCGAAGAGGATGAACAGCAAAGAGAAAATGGCAACTTTACATGTAAGCAAGGGTTGAAAAGCTGCACACCGTTCGTGTGGCGCGCGAACACGAGGAAGTAATCAATAAAAAATCCCAGTAAACGAAATTCTAGAAAAAAAAACATGGAGGAATTCTTGACGCAATCCTTGAAGAAACACTAGGAGAAATCTTATGAGGAAAACCGAAAATGATCAAAAAGTCCAGAAAAAGTACTGAAAAGAATCCCGCGGAAATTGCTGCTGCAGCCTCGGGAAAAAATGCCAGAAGAAATCCCTGAAAGAATTCCGTGTATCAGGTACCAGTAGGTCGGCTCCAGAGGCGCGTTCTCCTCCATTTGGGAAATTTGTGCCATCGCCATGAACACAAGCCTGTTCACCATTTACCTGATGGAGAAGGGTAGGAAAAAATGATGGGACAGGGGAATGGACAGGTAAGGGAATAGGATCGTCATACACGTCATAAGCGTTCCAGAATGGGTTCACATAGCCTTCTGAAAAGGTGACTGTATAATATGTATAATATTATAATAACGCATAAGCGTACCACAATGGGTTAAAACAGCTTCCTGAAAAGAGCACTGCGATAACGCATAAAGCATAAAGAGAGCCTACAGCTCTTTATCACAGCGGGTCAAGAACAACAGAACGTCCTGAAGATTCAGGTTTCTGAAATCAGTTTCACTTGATAATGCTCCAGTGCGAGCTAACTCATCAGCTTCATTTCCAGCGATGGCCCGGTATCAATACAAGTGAACAGCGTTTTCTGAAGTCAGCTCCTCGATTTGAGTTCGACAAGCGATAACTATCTTCAACCTAGAGTTGACCGAAGAAAGTGCTTTAATAGCAGCATGACTATCTGAACAGAAGTATATTACTTTGCCCATTACGTGTTGCTGAAGTGCTGATTGCACTCCGCACTTAAGAGCAAAAATTTCGGCCTGAAAAACGGTGCAGTGTCTACCAAGTGAGTATGACTGTTACAGCCTTAGCTCACGAGAATAAATACCAGCACCTGCTCGACCTTTGAGAAGGGAGCCATCACTGTAATATACGATGCCGTCTGAAATACTTCTCTCCAGATAGCCAGATGTCCACTCTTCCCGGGAAGGGAATTTCGTGGAAAATGTCCTATATGGAAAATTACAAGCAATTGTAAAATCACTTGGAGCAAGGACAACTTTGTCCCAATTCACCAAAACTGGAAACAACGAGGTGTGTGTTGAACTGTGGTTCACAGGAGTTTCCTCTAGTAAACCGAGTACCCATAGGCGGTAAGTGCAAGAAAGTGCTTCTTGTTTGAGATGAATGTGTAGTGGGGTAACGTCAAAGAGAACTTCGAGACAGCGCCATTAAGCACATCCTTTGGAGATGGCCTAATTTTGATTGGACCGTTCTCACTTCGCCCTTTTGCCACCACACAAGACATCCATAAGCCAATATTGGCCGAACCACAGTTGTGTAAATCCATTTGATATACTTGGGTTTTAGACCCCAAGTTGTACCAAAAGTACGCCGGCATTGCCCGAAGGCCATACAAGCTTTCTTGATTCTGAACTCAATGTGAGGTGTCCGGGAAAGCTTGGAATCATGAATGACTCCAACGTACTTTACCTGTTTAGTCACATCGATTTCAGAATCAAAGAGACGCAAAGGTCGAACGTCATTACGGTTTCGCCTTTCCGTGAAAAGAACAATAGATGTTTTACTCGGATTAACCGAAAGTGAGATTAAGTTGGAAAATTTACTTGATTCCTATTGGATACGACCTAGTATTTCATAATGGTTTGTTCACTTGAAGTTATGAACATCAAATGGATCGAATGAGTAGTTTATATCGTTTGTAGCAAAATGTTGACATTATAGTGATTTATTTTAGTTTTTATCAACTGTATAGTGAACGCAGTGGACCTATGGACGAGACGCCACTGACCGAAAGGCCATATTGGTGACACCAACCCTCAACTACCTGAAGGGCGCTTTGCATCAGGTCGAAAAGGGTGCTGATGCACATACCAACTAACAATGTTAGGTAGTCGTCGGCAAAACCATAAGTAGGAAAACCGCTATTATTGAGTTGCCTCAATAGCGTATCTGCTACGAGATTCCACAAAAGCGGTGATAAGACTCCCCCTTGGGGGCATCCACAAACACTCAATTTCCTAATCGCCGCTTGACGCAATGTCGAGAAGAGATGTCGGTTTTTGAGCATTTGGTGAATCCAATTGGAAATCATTGGAGATATACCATGACTCCGTGCGGCTTCCAATATGGCATCGAAAGGCACGTTGTCAAAGGCACCCTCGATATCCAAGAAAACACCCAAACAAGATTGCTTTTGAGCGAATGCTTTCTCGATATCGTAAACAACTTTGTGTAAAAGAGTCACAGTGGACTTTCCAGATTGGTAGGCATGTTGGTTCACATGAAGATGCACGTTGGCTAGATGAACATCACGGATGTGATGATCGAAAATTCGTTCTAAGCATTTCAGAAGAAAAGAGGTCAAACTGATAGGTTTGAAACTCTTTGCTTCTTCATACGACGCGCGACCCACTTTCGGAATGAACTTTACAGTAATATCTCGCCAGGATTTGGAAATATACCTTGTAGCAAAACTGCAAACAAGTAGTTTTTTTCAAATCCTGTTTGAAACAATCAAATCCCTTCTGAATCAAAATTGAATATATCTCATTTGCTCTAGGAGATTTGAAAGGATCAAAGCTGTAGTGCCTAGCCCACTCAATCGATCCTAAAGTTATGATACTCCGAGCCGAAGCTAAAGAATTATAACTACAAGAAAAGACATCTGGTTAATATTTCCGTAAAGGATTGCCCATCACTGAAATATCTACTAAACTCTATTAGGCTCCAAAGCAAACCTAGCTGGGTCGCTGGTCCACAGAAAAAAGAGGCCGAACGGACTGGGTAAACGTCTATTGACAGTAAACCAAGCGGTGTGTGTGTGTTATTGTATGCTCTTCTATAGGGGACAATATGGTATCTCACAGGTTCATCCGAAGATGTAATATCCACACATCCGAGGAAGGGTGTACTGAATATACATTCCAAAACTTCCTCATAAGAGGAAGTGAAGTCTCCATTTGGCACACGAAGTTCGTTCACTTAGAAAATACTTAGATTTTGCAAGGCTTTTGTTCAACCGACTGACTTAATTC
Source organism: Aedes albopictus (assembly GCF_035046485.1). Taxonomy (NCBI): domain Eukaryota; kingdom Metazoa; phylum Arthropoda; class Insecta; order Diptera; family Culicidae; genus Aedes; species Aedes albopictus. The sequence goes on from NC_085137.1 coordinate 349,971,413, forward strand.
AAACTGGAAACATTTGTACAAAGGTTTTTTCATCCGGATCGTTCAGAAGATCGAGAGCTTTCCTGTAGGCCTTGCGAGCCGACCTGAAAGTCTCCGAACCAGTCGAACATCATCTGTTCCATCTCTATCTACATTGTTTCCTGAGCTCGGCCAGAGCAGAGTTCCACCAAGGGTTTCCTCTTGTAGTCTGTCTTTATAGACCGCAGAAGGCAAGCTTCTTCAAAAGCTTCCATGATGAAGGCCGTTGTAGTATCAACGGCATCATCTAAATCACTTTGAGTGTCAGTGGATGGTGAGTATCCATGAAATTTGGCAGCAACTGAATCAGTGAAGAGATCCCAGTTGGTTAACCTAGGATTCCTGATACACAAAGTTTGGGAAGTAACATTTGAATGTTTAAAAAAGATGTAGCGATGGTCAGATGAAGATTCTTCATCTGACACATGCCAATTGGACAACTCGTGATGGTTTCTGTTAGAGCACAGCGTTATGTCTAACACTTCATCTGTAGCCGATACCATGAAGGTTGGGCGGTTGCCTATGTTAAGTAATCCCAGATCTGTACTACTTAAGTATTCCATCAATCTCTCAAGGTAATGTCTGAGCTGCCCCAGATAATATGGGAAGCATTAGCATCACTGTCAACAATTAGCGGATGGCCTTTTGAAGTGCAGTATGCGATGACTTGTTTGAAAGCACCCGTAAGGGATGGTTCATCATGCGGTAAATACACCGAACAATAGACGTAAGGTACCCCGGGGCAAGTGAGAATCGGGGGCAAGTGAGACCTATAGCTAGTATTTTTTTATTATTTATTTTTAAGACTAACATTCTTCATGGAAAACATAGGTATCACACCTACGGATGCTTTGAATACAAAAAATGTTATTGTTTCAACCATAAAGATACCATATACGTTATTGTTGTTCATATGTAATTTTCAATTCACTAGGTAAGATTGACGAGCTCTACTACATTCGTCATTTAAAAATAGATTTGTTATTCTACAAATACATTTTTGGTTTCAGGATAGTATTTGGAGTTCATGCAAATGATTTCAAGCGAAAAACCTGTATTTTATTTTTATTTATTACCTTTAGTTTACTGCTTTCACTTGCCCCAGTGCATTTCGCTATCTGGGGTAAGTGGGACCTATAAGAATAAACAAAGACAGTTTTATGGGTTCATCTCGCCTTGTCCAACCTAAGATGAAATCAGCACGAAAGTCAATAAAAATTGACGCGTTAAGTAATTTACTATTGAATTATACTTTATTACCTCTATTTAGATGATGAAATTCTTGTTAAAAATGGTAAAACCTTGGGTAAAACAATAAAAATCAAAAGCTTGTATTTTTTATGTTTTTTTTTTCAATATCTTCCATTATTTTCATTTAACGCTGCATATTGCATTCTTCTGAGCATTCGGGAACCATCCATAAAAATTTAAAATAGGGAAATCGCCTGTTCAAAATTCATGATTAAAAATACATTATTTAATGATCGTAAGATTATGTAAGGGTGAAGATATTACTGAAAATCTCGAAACCCCAGATTTACTATTGGTGAGAATCATTAACTATATAATATAGAGACCAAGTTTCGAAATCTTTTGTCTCTTCACTTTACGGCGCTTTTTGTATAGAAAAAAATAATTTATTTGCATGAGCTGCTAGAATTTATTCAATGACCCCCAGCGATTTTTATGTGTTACGTAATTTATGCATGATACCATACACCTCTTCTTATTTTAATCTCTAAACATAGTCATTCATGTAAGAGATTTATGATTTATGTTACCTTATTTGTTGCAACTTATATTAAGCCCTTTGAACAAAAACTCTGAATAGGTCTCACTTGCCCCGTGACACGCAGTAAATGAAGATCTGCTACACTTTTTATTATATGCATAATATATGAAATGTAAAAATTTTGAAACAGTTTTAATGTACGTTAATAAGTACAAATATACCAACAACGTCTTTTGAGTCCATTGGAATTATTAAAGAATTTGTGTTCTAAAACTTTTGGCATGACAAACCCAAATTAGCATTTTTTTAGGTCCCACTTGCCCCGGGGTACCTTATTTCCTGTTGAGATGTCCAATGGAAACATCAATTGTGATGGCACATACATCTCTGATGGTTAGTTCAGAGATTGCGTTGTTGACAAGCACACACACGCAGAAAAAAGCATGGTAAAATCAAAAATATTTCAGGTAAACTCAAATAAATTGTCAATTTGTTCTGGCAACAAAAATAAAACTGTTTGGAGCAAATCGAACGTCACATTTGAAGCAAATTCAATCCATTTTTGAAACAAACATGTATCTTCTGACTGGTTATGTTAGAAACAAATGTAAAATTTTTTGTTTTTTTTTTTGTGGCAGGTCGGCCCTACGGAAATATTTGTTTTCCAATTAAATTTACAAAATTTTTCCTTCTCTAGGAAAATCCACTTCCCGCGTGGCACTTTCAATGCCAACATCATAGGCGCCAACTTGTGACGTAGTTGAGGGGGCGAAGCTCTCCAAAATTGGACAATACTGAACTTTTTTTACCTCAATGTATTAGTTTCCACGTGAATATGCCTAAATAAGATGAACTGCGTCGATATATGCCGGATTTCATTGATTTTGGTAGTAGAGGTTCCAACCCGGGATATCCCGGGACAAAAAATCCCGGGATCTTGAAAATTTCGGGATTTCCCGAAACCCGGGATAAAATTTTTCACCGTCCCGAAAATCCCGGGATACCCGGGACACACATTTCTTACATATTTTTTCGCTTTGATTTGGATTTGGAGAGTCTGTGATACGTTTTCGAAGAGTCGTGAACATTTTTCGAAAATTACCTTCAAGAAAAAAAATCACGAAAATGTTTCATAAACCACTTCAAACTGTGTGTGGACGTCCAAACTCGTTGGAATTCGACTGAAACGATGCTGGAGCACTTTATTCGCAGTTTTGATTGCATCAAAGAAACACTTTTCGAAATACTGCCTTTCAGGTCTTATGTTGGACATTGATTTAGAGGTTGCAATAAACCTTCAGAAAGCTCTTCAGCCAATTAGACTCGCTTAGGAAGCATTGAGAAGACGAGATGCTACATTACTGTCTGCGGAAGGTAACTTGAGTTTCTTGTTTTGGAAGCTTAGGAAACGTAATTCCAAAGTTGGAAACGTCCTCTTCAACGCAATCACGAACAGCGATAAAAAGAAATAATACCCAACAGCGCTGAAGCACAGAGAACAGATATCCAAGTCAATAGAAAATTTTCTCCAAAGGCAGTGTAAGAATTCGAAGTTTTTAGCGTTGACAACACTAGGGTCACCTATGCGGCCAGTTGCTACAGTCAGTGGTGAGTACGCATATCGAGATAAGTTTTATTTTCACCACTGACAACAGCGTGGGAACTTTGCGATAGCAGCGCCACCACTTGTGTTGTCATTCCAAATGACCGTTAAATTCCTTACACAGTTTTGGAATTGGACTTTGATGTCTGTTCTCTGTGGCTGAAGTTCCTTCAAGGCCTTCCGTTGTCAACGAAATGCCAGCAGAACTCGAAAGCTTATCGAAAACGCAAATGATAAAATTCATCAAGGAACTAGGAGTCCGATTGTTACAATACTGCCAAAGACTGACTGATAATGCTGCTGCCGAGTTGAATGCTGGATTGTCCTGTATGCATGATACCATCGAGCATGCATGAATAACTGGAATCGGCTATAAAGGGCCAGACTGATTTGGCAATGTTTGATTTTTCAAAATTTATTGCGAAAGAGCAGTCACTTTTTGAACAAAATTAAACCAACAATTGAACCGTAGTCAAATAATAGCGAGCGCATCTTTTCGAACTCCGGATATATCTGTTATAAAAAGCCTCACCCGATGAAATCATTATTAACATTTACTTCTTGAAGTCGTATCTTCAGAGAACGAATTCAAAATGGTAATAACAGTTACTTGATTTTTTTAATTGATGAATAAAACATATTCCTAACCACAAAATTGCGTTTTAGGCACATTGAAAAAATTCCCGGGATCCCGGGATTTCCCGGGACAAACAACAAATTTTATCCCGAATCCCGGGACAAGCAAATTGGTCGGGAAATGGAACCTCTATTTGGTAGGCATTGCCCCCCCAACTACGTCACAAGTTGGCGCGTATGGCCAACATCATGTAGATAACATACGCTCCCGAAATCAATGGGATTTCGTGGAAACTATTGGTGAAACTTGCCTTTTTTGCAAGAGGAAATCTTGTTTGGTGATGCAGCTGGAACTTGAGAGTTTTGTTTATGTTCTCGATGGCGGAACGGGGGGCTCTTCAATGGGTATTGTAGAAATCAATATGTAATTGAGTTTGTTTTAAAAATTAAAAAAAAAATTTTTTTTTGAATGTGGAAGTATGCATTTTTGACCCATTCTCACCCCCAACGACGGTAGGTAGAGTTTGAATTTGACTCACCAGCAGCCAAGATTGCACGATTTACATATTTAAGGAAAACTGAACTTAACAGCAGAGCGTTCATTGAACTTTAATGCTGAGGCTATGCAAACACGAAAGAACGCCCTGCACCCCACTACGGTCCCATTTCGAAAACGTGAAAAACTAGTCACTAGATTAGCGTGTAAGCGGCCGACGAACAATGATGCAAATTAGTCCACGTTAATGACCTTGCCCTTAAAAAAAAGCTTAACAACCAACCAACTACGAACGCGTCTTTCTCGCCGCTCTAAGACGCCGCTTCTTCACTGCAAAGAAATACGAATGCAGTCGTAAACGGTAAGTTCACGCCGCGCTACCTCGTGTGTGATACACGTGAAACCGGTTTCTCACGCGTATATTTTTTAACCATTTAAGTGTTCAACTGCAAAACACCCATGGTGGCGAGGTGGCGGACATTTTCGGATGCAATTCTGCAGTTTTTTTCTTTTTGGTCAACCGGACTCTCTGAATTGGCATGCCTTTTTTCTGCAAGGCTACTGACAAAAAGCGAACCAAATGCGTTCAATCTCTCCAGTAACATCAACAAACGGGCCAACGAAAAAAAAATCTCGAATCCGCCGGAGAAGTGGATCGCAACTGTATGCGATCGAACATTAAATGGCGCTGCCTTTTTTTATCTCCCGAAGAGCACGTCGATTTTCATGCACAGTCGTCAGTCAGTCAGTGGTGGTGAAACAGATTTGTTATCGAATTGGAGAATCGAAGACCGGGATAAGGCAAATTTGTTCGATTTAATTAGACGAGGCTAAAAGTGAAATGAAGTGAAAGCCGAAATAAAGTTTACCTTTTCTCTTTAAACGAGAAAAATGTGGAAATTTGCTTGATGGTCTTTTTTTTTTGGGTGAATGGTGCATTGCAGGAGTCGATTTGATGGGCAAATAATGAATGCACATGGCTATGAGGGGGTTAGATCGGCAAAAAAAAACCTTCCGATGCACATCTGTCCACTGGTTGCCCACGTAGTTCCGAAAAATAATTGAATAATGAATTCCGTTTCATTTCAGTTAGAAATGGAAATTTAACTCAAAATAGCCAGGCTTATTCTGCGCGGCGTGTGAGGTGAGACGGTCTGTTTCGTGTCACGTGACGTGAGACGACTAATGCAAATCAAATGGGATCGAGTCGACTTTCGTCACCTCATTCAACTCGTCTCACCTCACACGCCGCACACTGGGGCAGAATTGAAAATACATGGAAAAAACCTCTAGCTCGTCGAGATGTCGAGATACTCATTTGGTGTCTTCAGAGAAAATATTTCTATGGACATGGTCGATATTCTGAGCGGTAGTCAATTTTTCTTACGTTATTCGCATAAAAGTCCTATAAGTCATTTTGGCCATCTTTCATTTTAGCGATATGGTGTCTTCGGCAAAGTTGTTCGGCTATTTATGCTGAAAAAGTTTGCTGAAGACGTCAAATTTCCAAAGCCTACTATTCTTGAGATATTAACCGATTTATAAAATACCTATCTAAAATCGATGTTTTTTTCATTAAAATACGTTTTTAAACAAATTTAATGTCCGTTTTCGAGTTATAATAATGAAAAATACTAAAATAAAACATATATCGAGGAAATTAGTTGAAAAAATAAAATATGCATTGATTTTATATAGAAAGTTCCCAAAAATCACGCAAAATGTATATAGGACGTTCTTGCAGTCGGGCAAGTTCGGGCAAGTTTTTTCATCGGCAATCACCTAAAAAATACATTAGCTTTCATGTAAAAAAATTTCACAGACATGATATTTAATGATTTTTTCTAAATTGGGTTTAAAGTTTACTGTTTTGAGTAAATTAGTACAAAATTCATGCTCATAAAATACTACGTTTTAAGATACCAAGTGAACCATGAAAAGTATAGATGCAATTCAGTTACAGGTTTAGTTGTTTCTAATCTCCAAACAAATTATAAAACACAAAAATGTCCCAAACGCCAATGAAAGTATGCTTTGGTTTTATCATTCGTCAATGCGTTATACAGTCACACACCATGAATATTTTTGATTGTATGACTATTATCTTATTTAATACAGATATTAAAAAAAAAATGTGGAGAGTTATAAGCATAAATACCGTCAAGGCGCCATTCACCGTGGGGGCTCCATTCACCGTGTGCCTTCGAATATTTTTTTCATTATTTCCATATTATGATTGAATGATATGACAATTTCCCTTCAATTGCACCAATACAACACTAATGTATTGTTACCATGTCAAAACGCTCATTAAAAACATTTAAAAGTATCATTTTGACACTAAACTGTGTTTACATGAAGCGGGTTTCTGCTCGTTCACTGCATTCATAGTGAAAAATCGAAAACTGCGCTAAGGTGATTTAAGCGATAAACTAAATGTAGTAACGTTTTTATTCCACCAAGAAGCAATTAAATTCACATATCAGGTATGTATTTTGCATTACCGAAGTAAGTTTAACAAGAAAGTACGATTACTCGTACTTTTTAATTGAAACAAAAAGGCACGGTAAATGGGTACCCTTAAAAATCAATGGTCTCCATTCACCGTGCCCCATATTGTCCCATATATCTAGAAAAAATCGAAAATTTAAACATTCGTTTTTATAATAAAATCTTGCAAGTTATTACTTGAAATGAATTTAAATGAAGAAAATTCCCTTGGCTGGGTTGTTTTGATCATTTTTAAACAAAGTAGAAAAAAATTTCTCATACACGGTGAATGGGTCCCTACTACCACGGTGAATGGTGACCTACCACGGAATTAGGCGACCCTACTACCCTTTACTAATTGTACTATATCACCAAATTTTGTGAAAAATTTTCTACTACTGTGGATATTGTTTTAATTTTAACCTATAATGAAGGCAATTAAAAGCGGCACCAACAATGTTTATGAGACTGGTGTCAAATGACAGCCCTTATTTGCCCCGAATCCTCTTAGATCCACGGTGAATGGTGCCTTGACGGTAAATGTATTCAATGATCTAAAAACTCAAAAGCATGTGAGTAAAAAATGTAGAAAAGCTTTTCAATTATTTTAACCCAGTCGTACGTACTAAATATTTAAATATTTTGCGTACTAAGCAACATTAATAACAATTCATCAGAAATATACCAGTAAAAACTATTCTTTGTTATTTGATTCCTCTATTATTTAGCTGTCTTTCAAATTAGTGGCCATCACAGGAAGCAAACATATGTCTAGATCTGTACAAAATCTGGATGTGTTGTAAAACAGTCGTTGAATCATCACGCAAATACATTACGTTCGAATAAATCATTAACGAATGATAAATCAAGGCATGCTTTTAATGGCGGCGTTTGGAACAATTTTGTGTTTTACAATTTGTTTGTAGATTAGAAACAACTAAATCTATGACTAGATTGTATCTATACTTTTTATAGTTCACTTGGTATCTTAAAACGTAGTATTTCATGAACATAAATTTTGTACTAATTTACCCAAAACAGTAAACTTTGAACTCAATTTAGAAAAAAATCATTAAATATCATGTCTGTGAAAATTTTTTACATGAAAGCTAATGTATTTTTTAGGTGATTGCCAATGAAATCACTTGCCCGAACTTGCCCGACTGCAAGAACGTCCTATATACATTTTGCGTGATTTTTGGGAACTTTCTATATAAAATCAATGCATATTTTATTTTTTCCAACTAATTTCCTCGATATATGTTTTATTTTAGTATTATTCATTATTATAATTCAAAAAACGGACATTAAATTTGTTTAAAAACGTATTTTAATGAAAAAAATCGATTTTAGATAGGTATTTTATAAATCGGTTAATATCTCAAGAATAGTAGGCTTTGGAAATTTGACGTCTTCAGCAAACTTTTTCAGCATAAATAGCCGAACAACTTTGCTGAAGACACCATATCGCTAAAATGAAAGATGGCCAAAATGACTTATAGGACTTTTATGCGAATAACGTAAGAAAAATTGACTACCGCTCAGAATATCGACCATGTCCATAGAAATATTTTCTCTGAAGACACCAAATGAGTATCTCGACATCTCGACGAGCTAGAGGTTTTTTCCATGTATTTTCAGTTCTGCCCCAGTGTGCGCCGTGCAGAATAAGCCTGGGCATTTGATGGCATTTATTGCAATCGTAAGGTCGTTATCAGCTATGCTTCAAATTTTTGTCCATTACAATGACAGTTATAAAAATTTAGAACGCTTCAAGTATACAAAATTACACTTGCTTTCATCGGCATTTGTTTCAACTTCCAAATTGCCAATGTTCCGTCAACTTCTCCTAAATAAACCAGTTTCTCGGTCATGTCGAGGGTACTTGAAGATAGGTCATGGCTTTGGAAAGAATTAAGGGATTCCGTAGATAACAAGCGATTCTGGATGTTCAAGAGATTCAAAGCAGTTGGTGTTTTCGGAAAAACAGCAAATAAAATACTCCGAAGGTCCAATAGAATTCTTCAAGGAGTTTCACTAGGATTTCCACCGGGATTGTCTAAAAGACGTTCGCCGGAAAATTTTCCAGGAGTGTCGCCGAGAATTTTTCTAGAAGTTGCGCTGGGTATTTTTGCACTATGAACTCCAGGAATTCCGCAGTATACTGCTCTAGGAATTCTACCGGTACTTACTCCTCAAGTCCCCTTAGATATTTCCGCAATTCTTCAAGAAATATATCCCAGAAGTTTTACCAGAAAAGTGTTTAAGATTTCCAACGGCACTTCTTTCAAATTTCCGCTGAAAGGACTAAAATTTCCAACGAGAATTTCTGTAGAAGTTCCACCGGGAATTCCTCAGTTCATTCAATGGAAATTCAAATTGCTCCAGGTGTACCAACGAGTATTTCTCTAGGAGTTCCACTGAGGATTTCTATACGAGTTTCTTTTGGAATTTCCAAAAATGTTCTTCCGTGTCGTCTCCCAGATGTTCATTTGAATTTTATTTTCAGGAAATCCTTCAAAAATTCTTCCAGTTTCTGTTCCGAGCCTTTCCTGCAGGAATTCGTCATGAAGGCACTTCCGGAATTTTTCCATAGATTTCTTCGGAATCCCTTTTTTTGAGAATTGTTTCATGCAGTTGCTTCGGGATGTATGTTAAGAATTACTTCGACTGTTTCTTGGGGCTTCCCCTTGCAAAATGTGACCAGGAATCTCTTAGAAAAATCATCCTGGAGCTCCTCCGTGGTCTCTTCCATAAGTTTGTTCAGATTTTTTTTCCAAAAGCTGCTACTGGAATTCTTCCAGAAGCTCCTTAGCGATCTTTAGCATGAGTTCCTTCGTGATTTTTTTTCCATACATTTCTCCAGGAATCTTGCATGATTTTCTAGCAATTCTTCTCGGAGCTCCTCTCGAACTTTTTACAAAGATCCATGCAAATTCTTACGGAAAACCTCATTTTTTCTAATAGTTCCTTTGGGAATTTTTACGTAAGCTTCCTCGACTACTCTTGCAGAAGTTTCTTTGAATTTTTTTACGGATTCTGGAAGTTTCCGCAAGAATTCTACCATAAGTTCCTCTACTGTGATCTTCCCATATAATCCGTCGGAAATTTTTCCGGAAGTTTCTCCGGGAATTCTTTAAGAAGTTCCTCTAGGAACTCTTCCAGAAATTTTCTAAAAAAAATTCAAAAATTCCTACGAAGGATCCTCCGAAGATTCTTCCAAAAGTTTATTCAAGAATGATTCCAGAAATTCCTCTTAGAATTCCCGAGTAGTTAAAAAAAATCTAATAAATGGCATATTACTGATTGAATTACTGAAGAAGAAAATCTGATATTGGTTTGATTGATATAAAAGGCAAAAGATCTGAAATAATAGCACAATCTTAGTATGGTGAATTGCTCAATAAAAGCTCGTTAAGAAATTTCAAGATCAAACCAATATCAGACAAGATTTGTCGTCATTTTTCTTAAAAAATTCCAACATCCAGCATCGAACCTACGACCTTAGGATTCACAAGCGGCGATGCTTGCCACTCAACTGTGGCTCACTGTTGTGAATATCATGGGAATAAGAGCAGATGGCACATGGCATCTAGACCAACATTTGAAAAGGGCGTAACAGCCATTTCGAATTTCTGCTTCTCCCGTCCCTCCTAGGCTTACCCCCCATTATTCATAAAATCTTTTACCAGTATCAGATAGATCTGACTCCCCTCTATCTGTTAACGGGAAAAGTTTGCATAAAAATATTGAAATACGCCCAGGAGGGACGGAACGAGTGAGAATTTGCAATGGTTGTTCCGCCCTTTTCAAATGTTAGTCTAGAATCTAACATTGAGCATTGGGTGTATGTGTCCCATTTCGTGCAGAAGAGCTAAATTTGTTCTTATGCAGAATTTTTCAATTTGGAAATGGTAGTAATTCGGGCGATTTTTAATTAATCTTTGAATTTAATTCATCAAAATCACATCGAGCTATGACATCAAATATTGTTCGATTTGAGATATGATTTCAATATTCTCGTCTACCCGGGATATTCCAAAAGTTTCACTAGGAGTTCTTCTGGAACCTTCTCCAGGAATTTGTCAAAAGACTCCTCCAATATTTTTTTCGAATTCTTCCAGGATTTCCTCAAAATATTTGTCTCGTATCCGGCTAAAAATTTCTGGAAAGAAGTTTTTCGTAATTCCTGTAGAATTTCCTTTAGAAATTAGTCCATCTTTTTAGAAGTTTCTACGGGACATCCTTCAGAAGTATTTTTTTTAGTTCCTTTTGAATATCCTACCGGAGTCCCTCTAAAATTTCCATCAGGACTCAGGACTCACTGAAGGAGTTTTCTTGGGATTTTTGTAGTAGTTCTCTCAGAAACTTAGAAACTCATCCAAAAGTTCCTCCAGTTTTTCCGTGTTTTTTTAGAATTCTTCCATAAAATCTTTCGGAGATTTTTCAAGTGTTTCGCTAGGAATTTCTTCAGGAGAAACTCCGGTATCCCTTCAGAAGTTCCTTTGGAAATTTGTTCTACAGTTTTTTTTTTCCGAAAATCTCTTTTGGAGTTGCTACGAGGACTCCAGTCTCCAGTTAGCCTAGTGGTTAAGCGTATGGATCGCCAATCCGGAGACGGTGGGCTCGATTCCCGTTCCAGTCGGGAAAATTTTCTCGACTCCCTGGGCATAGTGTTTAATTGTACTTGCCTCACTTTATACAAATTCATGCAATGGCAGGCAAAGAAAGTTCTTCAATTAATGATTGTGGAAGTGCTCAAAGAACACTAAGTTGAAGCGAGGCAAGCCAAGTCCCAGTGGGGACGTAGAGCCATAGAAGAAGAAGAAGAACGAGGACCTCCAGCAGGAACATATTTAGGAGTTTCTCTGGCATTCCTTTCAGCAGTGTTTTCAGTACTCTTTAGAAGTTCTTCCACTATTTTTTTCCAGTAGTTTGGGGAGACTCCTGTATAAATTCTTTCAGAAGCTCTTCAATGCATCCAGAAGGAATTTCTCAGGAATTCTCGTATTCTTGTAGGAACTCCAGGAAGATTTTCTTGCGTAAAAACCTGGTAAAAAGCTCGGTCAAATTCCTTGGGGAATTTTCGGTAAAACGCCTCGAAAGAATTTCGGAAGAAATTTTTGGAACTCTTGGAATTTTCAGGAAGAAACCCCAGAGGTGTGATCGCAGAAATGTCTAAAATATTTTTTTTTTTGAGAAATTCGCGGAGGAGCCTAAAATTCCTAATGCATTGGAATAGTTACAAATTATGTATTACGGGTCAAAAATAGAATTCATTCAGGAATTCACCCTGGAATTCATTCAGGAATTCCTCCAGAGATACCTTCAGAAATTTCTCCATGCACTCCTTCAAGAATTCTTCTAGGAACTCTTTCAGAAATTCCTCAAGAATTTCTTCAGGTATTCTTCGCAGGATTCCCTCAGAAATAGCTCCTTGAATTTCCTCAATTTCTCCTATGATTTCTGCAGGTATTTCTTTCATTAATCCTTTAGTGATACTTCCAAGAAATCCAACAGGGATTCATTCAGAAGTTCTTCCAGGAATTCCTTTAGGAACTCCCCTTGGAATTGCTTCAGGAATTATTCCTTGGATTTTTTCAATAATTCTCCGGAGAATCTTCTAAGATGTTTCAAATGGATTCATCTGGAACTTCTCTAGGAATTCCGCCATGGGTTTTCCAAGAATTCGTTAAGGGATTCCTCCAGGAATTCCTCAAGGGTGCTGTCCATTTATTACGTAAGGGAATTTGATAAGATTTTTTGTATGAGAGCCCAAATATTTTTGTATGGCGCGTAAGATTTTTCAAGGGGTACTTCCATTGACTGCTTCAGTGCTTACACGAGGATTCTTTTAGGAATTCTTCCAGGGATCCTCAAAGGGGTCATTTGAGGACTTTTTCCAGAAATCCCTCCCTTTCTCTAGGGATTTATTTAGAATTTCCAATTATTTTTACTGAATTTTCTCCAGGGATTCCTCCAAAAACTTTCCATGGAATCTTTCAGCGCTTTCTTCAGTGATTAATTCAGGGATTTCATCAGGAATTTGTCCATGAGTTTTCGTCAAGAATTCTTTCAATCAAAAATTTCTCCATGGATTCTATCAGATTTTTTTTCCAATATTTCCTCCAGGAGTTCCTACGTGCAATCCCTCATAAATTCATTCAGAAATTATGTCTGATTTTCACAAGGGATGCTATTTAGAGCCGTTTGAAACCAAGCCAAGCCAAGCCAACCTTGAGAAGTTCCTCTAATGATTGTTTCAGAGCTTTTTCCAAGGATTTCTCCAGGAGTTCCTACATAGATTCCCTCAAAAACTCCTAAAGGAGTTCTTCCGGGGTTCCCTTCAAAAGTTTCTCCAGGAATTTCATCAGTTAATCCTCTAGAGATTTTTCCGTGGTAATCAGAAAATCATCTAAAAACTTCTCCAGTATCTTCAGAGATTCCTTCAGTAATTCCTCTAGGGATACATTTAGGATTTTCTCCAGTGATAGTTTCAGGGCTTTTATGGAGGTAGCTTCAGAAATCCCTTCCAGAGTTTCTCAAGATTTACCTCTAGAAATTTTTCTTTTGATTTCTTTTTTGGAATACCGGTTTTCAGGATTTCATTGGGCATTTTATTCTGTAGTTTCTTCATGGATTTCTTCAAAAATTGATCCGGGGACTCGTAAAGAATTCAGACAATTCTCTTTGGTTATTTTCTGAAATTTTCCAATAATTCCTCCAGCAGTTCCTACATGGGTTCCCTCAGGAGTTTTCCCAGGGATTCCGTCAGATTTTTCTCTATGGAAGCCTTGAGAGGTTCGTCTAATGATTGTTTCAGGGCCAGTGAATCAAAATTCAACCATCGCGCAACAATAATGACAATGTCGCAACCTGTATTTGTTGCGACAAACAAACCCATGCGACATAAGTTTGTCCCAACTTGAAAATAATGGGATTAACATCGTACACCACGAGTTTAGAGATTTTTAAGCCTTGCATTGCGATTTTCGAACGGTAACTTCGAGTCGGTAAACACTGCAACTCTGGTGAAGCTCTATCATCAAACAGTTTCGACTTTGGGTTAGCAATAATTGATTATTCACGAGTTGAAAAGTACGCAACAAGTTCAGCTTCCGTTTTGTCTGCAACAAAAAATTTCGAGATCATGTCATTATCTGTTACCAGTAGGGATAATGAGTAATCGTCGCACCTTCTTTGTTGCTTGTTTTGTGCCTCTTTTGTCTGACAATTCTCTTCACTGTTCAGGGCTTTTCAAAGGATTTCTTCAGGAGTTCCTTCATTTAGAAATTTATTCAGGATCATCTCCAGAGCTTTCTTCGGGAATTCCTCCAGGGATGCGTGTAGGATTTTGTCTAGGTTGCTCTAGGTTTTATTACGAGAAAATCTCAGGGCTTTCTCCTGGAAATTATTCCAGAGGTTCTCGAGGGATTGCTCCAGTAATTTATCCTATTGCATTGTTTGAGCAATTTCTTCAGTAGTTTTTTCAGCAATTTCTTCAGGAAATTATCAAGTGATTCCGTCAACAATTAAAACAAAAAATTCTCTATGAATCCTTTCAGATTTTTTTTCCATTTCATTACTCCAAGAGCTCTCACATGGATTTCCTCAGGAGTTCCTTCAGGCATTTCGTCATTTTTTTTTTCAGGGATGCCTTGAGAGGTTCCTCCAATGGTTAATTTAGAGCTTCTGTCCGAGAATTTCTTTAGAAGTTTAGAAGGGACTTCTGATGGAATTCTTCTAGGGCTCCCTTCCTGACTTCCTTCTGGTGAATCTTAAGATTTCTCCAGGGATTCTTTCCAGGGTTTCTCTAGAGATTTCTCCACGAATGGCTTCAGAAAATCATCTAGAAATTTCACTATGAACTTCTCCTCAAGTTTCTTCAGAAATCGATCCCTGGAATACATTAAAAAGTCCTTCCAGAGTTTCTCGAGGGATCCAGTTTTTTTTTCTTACGATTTGTTCTGAAATAGGGTCTGGGATCATTTGAGCAAAAGCACCTATTTTGGGCACTTGACGCTGTAGCTTAGTCAATTTTCAGCCAATTGACTTAATTGTTCTGATACGGTTAGATACGCACAGTATCTAGCCATGTACAAAATTCCATATCAGTTGGTTTGAAATTGACTGAGTTATAGAAGCAAGTGCCCAAAATAGGTGCTCCTGTCCAAAGCGGTCCCAGATCCCATAACCGGTTTGCGTGAACTTTGAACCATCAAATGTATTTGACGAAAGATGAGATCATATCAGCGATTCCTGGTCGCTATATCAACGTTTGCCCTACTAACATTCCTCCTTGAGAGTTCTCGAACTGTGTACATTGAGAAAGCCTCATTCATTGCACGCAAAAAAATCCGTGAAAAATACGTGAACTCCCAGTCACGGCAACGGGAACAAACGGGAACTATGCATAGCAACGATAACAACAATAAGAAATGTACACCGTGAACTAGATGTCACGGTTTCTAGAACGCCCATATTGACAGCTGGAACTAGTTCCAGTTCACGGTGTATATTTGTTTGTTCTCATATTTGCGTTTGTTTGTTCACGTTTATCAGAACGATTTTCTGAGCGTGTGGTTCTCTGTGCAATTTTGATTTCTCCGTTCAATCACGGAACAGCATCTACGACTTGTGCGGTCAGCTATGAAAAAGGATGCTTAAATCAAATTCATTCAAAAGTACGATAAACATTGTACATAGTACATAATATGTATTTCTCCAGGAATAACTCTAGGACATATCTTGCTATAGTATGCTCTGAGATGAGTATATTCATGAATTTACTTGTAATAATTTCAAAACTTATGATAACATTCTGTTTATGCAACCGACTTTAAAGAACTTTCTACAGGGATGTACTAGGAATAGGAAGAAAGAAGAAAGGAATGCTGTTGATTTTATTTAACCAATGGATATGTTTCGATTGCACTTTTTTGTCATGGTTGTTCTCTTTCTGAAATGTTGAAGGATGTTTTTTAAAAGTGTATCTTTTTCGCGCGACCAGAATAATGTGAAGTAAGTATTTCCAGGAAAAAATCCCTGCTGAGTTCTCGAAGGAACTTGGAGGAACTCTTGGATGAATTTTCGCAAGAACCATTCGAAGAATTGGCAAAGGGGTTATTTGGGGATATCCCACACCAAAAAATGCTTGGAAGAAGAGCCAAACGAGCTCAACTTAAAGGATTCTTGAAGAAATTTAAGGTGACACTCTTTAAAATTCTACTGAGAAATTGCCGTAGGAACTTTTGAAGGAATTCTCGAAGAAACTTCAGAAGGGCGCACACAAGTATTATAGTACATGTACCCGAGCAGAAGGGAATAACAACAGCATAAGGAGCTGTGTTATTTGGGCAAAATAACTGAATAATAAAATCGATTATTACCATAACATATTGTGTTATAAACTTGTCTGTCATAAGCGGCAAAATAACAAATTCCATAACAAAAAAATGTTCCTGGAAAACCATTTCAATAACTTGTTTTGTTAGTTTCAATAACAACTTAATAACAGTGAATTCGGAAAAAAATCAATAACAAATTTTGATATTAATATGTTATTGATAATAATCGGAGAGCAGAATTTGCTATGATATCAAACTCGTTACCGAATAAGTTATAATACTTATTATATAAAATTATTCGCTTTGTCTCACAAACCCGCCAATAACATAAGGTTCATCACTCTGACATAAGAAATATTTTCAAATGATCGAAAAATACTATATTCAGCTTTTAATTCATTCTAAGAGATTTGAAGTCGCAAGATAATCAAACTTTAGTAATTTCTATATTATCAAATACGACGAGCTTCGATTTTCACCTGTAATTTATAAGCTGTTATACTTTAATTGTTTTCGGAGCACGTGTGACCTTTTTTTCAGCATAGAAAGTGAAGAATTTTTAGAATGCTGAACAGTTTCGCAAAAAAAATTTTGGGACATTGGTAATATTGTACAGATTATTACAATTTTCCTGGAAAGATTGTTTTAATTCCTCCGATTATTCCCTGGATTCAAGAGTTATGTCGAATATTTCTCCTGGATTCTACAAGAATTCCTCCAAAAATGTTGCTATAATTTCTCCTGAACTTCCTCTGATGATTCCTACAGGACTTTCACCAGAATTTTTTGCAATATTTTTATCTAAAATTCCTATATTCATTTCTTCAGGGACTCCGTCAAAAACTCCTTTTATGTTTATCAAATGACTTTGTCATAAAATTCTTCCAAAAATTTGATTATAAACTTTTTCATAAATGACTCCAAAAATCTTCCAGAAATTTCTCCGAGAGTTCTTTGACGGAATCTTTCATGGATTTTCAAAGACTCCTCTAGAAATTCCTCCAGAATCCTGCATAGAATCCCTTCAAGGGTTTCTTCAGAATTTCCTGTGATCATGATGCCTGAAGTTCATCTTAAGATTTCTCTGAAAATTTCTTTGGGGATTTCACCATGAGTTTTTCCGAAGGATTCTCCAGAAGTTTTTCAAAAGATTCTGCCAAGAATCCTAATAATTGCTCAGAAGAATTAACTTCGGAATTTCTAAGAAAATTGCGCCAGTAGTTCTCTTGAAGACTTCTCCAGGGATTTATCGAAAGGTTCTCCCATAACTTCCAAGTGCTTATCCGAAAATTATTTAAGGAGTTCTTAAAAAGAGTCGTTCAGGAATTTCCTTTTTAACTGAATACGAAAATAGAACAACACAAAGGGACAGGTCATAATTGTCGAATTGTTGCTGTGATTTCAAAACTTGTTACTATTGTGCTATTGCTGATAAGTTGATCAATAGTACAACAATAATTAAACTTGTACTTCAACAAAACATGTTATTTAAATGTAATTTAGTTAATGTATATCAATAGCTTGATTATAACAAAATGAGATTGTCCAACAAAATTTGTTATGGAAAAGCTATGCCTTGATAATTTAATAATAACAAAACAATATATAAAAACAGGTTATGTGATTTCATAGTTATAAACTTGCTATTCTCCTCTGCTCGGGTAGGTAGACACTATAATGTTAAACTAAGAATGTCAAGTAAGTAAGAATGCTGCAGCTAGTAGGTAAATACTAAGCTATTTAGTGATTTCAATTCGTATACCCATGGGTTTAGAACATTGGACCAAATAGCTGTTGGGAGAACAGCCTGGAAACAAAAAGCTGATGATGCTGAATCTCGTCCCGCTCCCGGCTATACCCCAAGGTAATCATTTCAAGTGTTTACCGTTGAATGAACGCAGCCGCATCTTCCACCGATTCATCATACGTGTTAATCCATAAATCACTGGCTGTTCCGCTGATTCGATCCCATATCGCTTACATCAATTTGTAATTTTCCAATTTTTCAACTGACAGCCGTGTAAATTTTCAATGCTGCGTGTATGCTTTAGCTATATGTACTAAATATAACCGTAAGAAATTGACTCGATTTTTGGGGGCTTCGGAGAGCAATTTACAATTTCTTCTTCCACCTGTGTGACCAACTTTTTTTATATTCATATAGGAAATAAATGTGCTAGTCGCGTCAGACCGTCGTCGTCGACCACTGTTTATGGTTCCCCCTATAAAAGTGGAATCAGGTTATCGCCGGCACAACCAGCAGCCAGCCAGCAGTGGCATCAATCGAATGTACGAGTTCCAATTTTTTGGGGCATCGCACATCACCTAACCAAGCCACCGCTCTGTGCCGTCCAGCCTAAAGCCAGGCAAGGGGCGAGCTTAGAGCTCTCTCGGCCGTTGGCTGATCCCGGAATGGAAAGCTATATGGAGATGTGTAGTTTGATTGAAGACTGAAATACATATAAGCGGTGCATGGGAAAAATAAGTATTTTTCCAAAAATAAAATGCATGTACTATTCAAATTGTTGAAATAAGAATAATTTTCTTGAACAAATTCTAATCTTTAATGTAAAATCATTTATTACTCAGTGACTAAGTTGATCTTACTCAAAAATCGCCAGAAGTCCTTTTCTATTAAGTTTTAGCTAAAATGGCAACATAGTTAATGAGTTGTCCCACTTTTAACAGAAACTGGGTAAGAAAACAAAAGGCTAATCGATTTTTGAGTACGACCAACTCGGTGACTAAGTAGATATTTTTATGGGTGCGACTGGTGTTGAAACAATCATCTTTTTGCAATTCGTTACATAATTAACTATTTCAACCTTCGCTTATTGCTTTTATCTTTCAATAATAAATTGCTTTTCTAAGACATAACCATGCATCTGTCTCTCAATATTAATATAATTCGCCAGCTACCACTCTCGATTGATGGATGGAAAGAGTGTATCATTCGGTCGTCTCCGGTGGCGGAGGTACCGATCGATGTCGGCGCTTGACCGCAGCAGCACCGACCCAAAGTGACGAACAATAAGCTCCTGCTGACTGTTGCTGCTGCTGCTAGCTGCTGACCGACAGCTTTATAAATGAGTCAGTCGATTCTCGCGCTCACTTCTTACGCCTCCGCGGGCTGCCCGCCGCTTGGATTTATTTTGTTTTTGTTGTGATGCGAAAATTTCAATTGAATCGTTTTCATTGAATGGTGTTGTTTTTCTTTCTGTTCGTTTGGCTACGGATCCGAATCAAAAGGTTTATTTTTCTTGCTGGTTCTGAACCTACTGCTGTTATTGCGAGATCGGATCAAATGCGAAATCGAGATGATCTCTGTAGCAATCATTTAGTTTTTTTTAGTTGCCTTACTTTCTTTTTCTTTTTTATTCGGGTTGCCTGAAATCACAGTAACGGTTTATATCTAAATAATTGCTTTTTCATACAAGGTTTTTGCAACTTGCTAAAATTAGAAAAATCTTCAATCATCATAAAGTTTCATCCGATACTGGATAATTAAAGCCAAAAGTTGAAAAAAAATGTGAGGTTGTAACGTTTCGTAATATCCCCTCAGCAAATGTTTTTTGCGGCTTAGTGTAGTTTTCATCAATTTGTTCAATTTCATTGAACAGTCGAAAAGCTTCACCGTTGCATGCTCGGCCCTTTTAGATGGCTTGGTCGTTTTAGATCTTAAACAACTGAATGTGATCAAGAACACGAATCCTGTGAAATAGTTGTAGCTTCTGAGCCGCTTGTAAAGGCGGATTCATTTCATCCTCCGAAGACTTTTCTCCTGAACTGCTCGTCTCCAGTCCGATTCGAAGAACTTGATGGCACAGGAGTGTTTGATTTTCGTAAGACCAATTTTCTTGCCTTGAACATAGCCTTTCAAAATATGGAGTGGTCTCGGCTGGATACTATTTCCGATCTTGACGATGCAGTCACAACTATGTTCTCGTTTTCCAATCCCGACCTCGTCCACCTTGGTCGAATGGTAACCTTCGACATTTGAGGTGAAAACGTGCAGCTGCTCTCTGGCAAACAACAGAAATGTGTTCACAAAACATGCATTTTTACTAGCTTGTAATAAGTACAAATCGATCAATCGTAAGCTTTATAACCGTTATGTCAGACGAACGCAAGAGCGTTCCTATTGATGAGAGGCCATAAACCTTTGCAAATTATCTGATGAAGATGTTCGCCTCGCGATAAGCAAATTAAAGTCTTCGGCTAATGCTGGACTAGATGGAATCCCATTGAATGTTCTGAAGCAATGTGCTAGTTCACTGAGCACACCATTGTGTATTATTTGCAACAAGTTGGTAACACTAGGATAGTTCCCTGAAAGTTGGAAACTTGCAGTAGTGTTCCCTGCTTTCAAGAAGAGAGATAAACGAAACATACAGAATTATACGAAAACGGTGTTATGTTATATGGGGTAAAAAACTATGTCTCGACGGATTTTTTTCCCGGAAGGTCGATCAATACCAATCTCGTTGAATTTATAAATGTAATAGAGGCCTATGGTCAAGTGGATGTCATCTATACCAATCTAAAATCTGCTTTTGATCGGGTGGACCATAGTATTCTGCCAGCTAAAATGCAGTGTCTGAGTGCTACTGCTAGATTTACTTCGTGGCTGCAATCATATTTGGACCATCGTGTTCTCTATGTCAGAATTGAAAGTGCAATCTCTGATTACTTCCATGCTTGTTCTGGAGCTCTCGATATTTTTCAACGACATCTGTTTAGTGCTTCCTGATTGATGCAGACTACTCTATGCGGACGATTATGCAGACCTTCACGACGTCTAATGCTTAAGAAATATGCTAGCAATAAGCATCTCAACATGCTCCATACGTTTACGCGAAGGTGAATTTCCATTGTTTGGAATTACAAGATATCCAGGATCCAACTGCAACGAGTCTCTGTAGTGAAAGACCTTGGAGTGCTACTCGACGTCGACACAAAGCTATCGTTTGTGGAGCATTACTCTAGCGATGATAGACGCTAAAGCTAACAGGAACCTCGACTTTATATTCAGGATAGCAATCGAGTTTCGTGATTCGTATTGCCTGCGTGCTTTGTACATGTCTTTGGTGCGTTCTTTACTAGAATCGGCGTCTATTGTGTGGTTCCTTACTCTGACATCTGGAGTAGATGGATTGAAGTCGTCCAGCAGCGTTATTTTAGATATGCCGTCAGATTTTTACTCTGGAATAATCCGGACAACAATAATCCGTCCTGCGAAGAACGCTGTAGCCTTTTTGGATATGGAAACGCTTACAAATGGACGAATTGTTGCTAAAGCAGCATTTGTTGGAAAACTACTATTGAACGTAATCTCCAACTCTACTGCGCTATTCCTCCTCGATTATTAAGAAACAACGATTTCCTGCGACTGGCATTTCATCGGACAGATTGTGGCCAGAATGAACTAATTAGGGCAATCAACAGTGTCGTCTGTATATTTGATTTTTGTATATCTGTAGTTAGTTGTATGAGAAAACCTAATTGAATGTTTATTAGAAATTAAGGTTTTGATCGAACATTTTCCCAAGAAGTCCCGTTAGTGTAAGGTGAAAGAATTTCGTTGAAATCAAAATAAAAATCTGAGATAGCCTACCTCCTCACAGAACCCCATATGGTTTTACCGTGGTTAAACCACAAGCTTATAACCCAACCCCAGCCACAGATGCGGGTCTCGCCAACCGCTGTAGACGACGTCCGGCGAAATATAAAGGCAAGTAAAGTTTCGGCTGTACGCTATACCAGACCGCCGGAGATCAACCTGGGCTGCAAAACGGTGAGTCGAAAAGGAGAGCGTCCAACATAGCTCTGGTACTCACAAGTCCTACCTCATGCTTCGACGAGTCAAGCGATGACAAAGACCGCCAGCTAAGAGTTGTGTAGTTGTGTGCTTAGCTAGTAGTGCAGCCTGGGCACTGGTGTTTTTCCTTCAGCTAGATTGAGGAGATACGTCTCGAGCGTCTGTTAACCAAGGAGGTGCGGCTCAAACAGCGTCTGTTCTTGCATCCAGCGGCTGAGTATGAAATGCTCCTCCACCGGAAGCTATACCTAAGGTGGCAGCCCCACAACGGTGGATAGGGGACCTTAGGCCAACAGCCTACTGTTTCCGAAACCAAAGAAACAGTTACAGAAACTGAAAATAAAAGATAACGAACTGATTAAACGGCAACGACTTTTAGCGCGAAACAACGGACAAGAATTGGAACTTGGAATGTATTAACCGTAGCCCAGCAGGGTAAACTGGCACAACTAGTCAATGAGGCATGCCGTATAAAGCTTGAGATCCTAGAACCGAGCGAAGTCCGTTGCGAACTTTGGAGAACACAGATTGGCGTCGGGTCAAATTCTGCTATACTCTGGCCTACGAGGTGAACACGTTCCTCGCCGCCATGGGGTTGGTTTCCTGCTCAGCGCGGGTTCGAAACCTTACCATGGTCCAATGTTACGCGCCAACCGATGCTGTTGAATTGCCAGACTTTTAAAATCAACCGAATGCTGTCGTGGACAAGGCTCCGAAACGGAGAGCTGTTTGCTGAGTTTTGTGGCAACAATGGCATGGTGATTGGGGGATCGCGCTTTCCTCATCGTCCAGTGCACAAAGTGACATGGGTTTCCCGTGATGGCGTCACGGAAAATCAAATCGACCACATCTGCATCAGCCGAAAATGGAGACGAAGCCTTCTTGATGTGCGGACAAAGCGTAGTGCCGACATTGCGTCCGACCATCATCTCCTAATCGAAGAGATCCGACTACGCATTCGACTAGGATCAATAGACAGGAGGAGAAAATCGGGCGCCGGTTCAACATACGCCGAGTGGAAGATGCTGCGGTGAAAATATCCTTCGTAGAGGAGCTAGAGAACCGTGCTGCTGATATTCCAGCAGATGGAAGCGTAGAAGATCAATAGAGCGCCATCAAGAACGCCTTCATCGGCACCGGCGAGAATAGTTTGGGTGCGCTACGCACCCGTAGAAAGCAGTGGATCACAGATGACCTGGAGATACCACTGGAGGATACCTGGAGGAAGATAGAGGAGCGAAGGAATGCTAAAGTCGTGATAGAGCGAACGAAAACACGAGGAGCCAAAGCCGTAGCCCGTCAGCGCTATTCGGCTCTCGAGAAGGAAGTGAAACGCTCATGTAGACGGGACAAAAGAGCGCGGGCGAACTCCTTAGTCGACAAAGGCGAAAAAGCCGCAAACACCGGCGACATTCGCCTCCTCTACAATGTGTCATCGTCACCTTAGTGGGACCAAGATGAATGCCTGTGAAAGACCATGCCCATGAACCAATTCGTGGATTGCCTTGGCAGCCCATTACTATGGAGCACCTAAATGACTTCGAACTGGCTGATGACGTTGCTCTCCTAGCTCAACAGTGCTCTGATATGCAGAGCAAGCTCAATGATCTTGCTCCTCAGCGGCAGGTCTAACCATCAACGTCAACAAGACCTAATCGTTGGATGTAAACACAGTCAACCCTTCCAGCTTTACAGTAGCTGGGTAATCAGTGAAGATTGTTGAAAGCTTCCAATATCTTGGTAGCCAAATAGCGGCCGATGGCGGCATCAACATCGACATAGGTGCACGGATCAAGAAGGCAAGGGCTGCTTTTGCAAGTTTAAGAAATGTATGAAAAAAACAACCAGATCAGTCGATGCACCAAAATCCGAATTTTTAACTAGAACGTGAAATCTGTGCTTCTATACGCCAGTGAAACCTGGTGTGGAGAACACTCAACGGCTGCAGGTCTTCATCAATTGATGCCTGCGGTATATAATTCGTGCATGGCGGCCTCACAGTTGGATCTCCACCGTGGAGCTCCATCGTCGATGTCATCAAAAGCCGATAGCGACAGAAATTCGGGAGCGAAAGTGGAGGTGGGTCGGCCACACTCTACGCAGGAGCGGAAACGACATCTGCAAGCTAGCGTTAGACTGGTATCCAGCAGGATATCGCAGCAGAGGCAGACCCAGAGGCTCATGGTGGCGCAGCCTCAACAACAAAATCAAGTAAGTCGGCAGGATGGCATTTGCCCACGATTGAAGTCTTTCGATTCGGCCCTCTGCACCACCGTGGGGGCTCAGGACTGAAAGTCAGTAAGTATACACATTTTACGATCAATTCTTCAAATTACCATAAGGATCATTTGTATGCCAGCGGGTGTACAAATAACAACACAAAGAGATACTCGTAATATTATGAGATACATCAATGATACATCAGAAATAATCGTAAATGAATTACATCGATAGAGTAAAGAGATACAAGTGTAGAGCTTGTGGGCCTTGAAGATATCAATTCACGAATAGTTTGGATGACCTTGATCATCAAGTGAATGTTGTTAAGTTATCAGAATTGTATTCTTAGGCTTCCAGAGTAGCGTAGATTGTATCACGGGAGCGTTCGCTACAATAAAACTATCCTAAGATTTACAGATATTGCGACACATACCTCATTATACATACGTATTCCAGTGGATACCCAAATAGCAAAACATACAGATATTTGTATTATTATGAAGTGCAACAGAAACAATCGTGAAAAAATATGCCGATAGACTGGAGAGGAACAAGAGTAGAGCCTGTAGACCTTGAAGGTCCAAATTTCAGAATAGTTGGGATAGCTTGGGATATCCCATGGATGTACGAAGAGCATTATAAATAGTTGTGCACTGAGGCTCTATCAGCGGTATATTCCACGAGCAGTATTTACAATTAAAGCATGATACATTATGTAGATGTTGTAATCCGAACTTCAAAGTGTATTGGAGGCCATTTGTATTTCACGGAATGTTCAACTACCACAATATAGAGTTGCTCGTAACATTGCGAAGTCTAATGGTCGTCAACGTGACTTAATTTCTTGAACGGAGTGAACAGAAGTGATGGTAGATCGTGCAGATCTTAAAAAATCAATTCCAAAGTAGGTTGGATGACCTAGATTACCTAGATTAGATAGGCTTTATGAGTATCGTAGACTATGTTTTGCGATCAGTCATCGTGTATAAAATTTGATTTAGTATGTTGGATTTGTGACACAAACTGGGGAGTACTTTCGAGGCCTTAGATTCTTAGGATTAGAGTATAGTTCTGGGATGAATCAACAGACTATGATGGGTCGTGATACATTGCGTGTCACTGATCAGTAAAAACTACTGCACAACTTTTCCCTTTGACTATTGCAAAGACTCCAGGGTTAAATGTTTTAAAACAAAGAAGATATTGCATTTCTTTCAAAAAACGAGATCGTCCCGGATTTTTATGAATTAATCATGAAGAAGCAAGCATAGATATGTGCACTATGCAGTCAGTCTGAGCTAAGCAGGGGCTAAGGATGCATTCGGTTGCATAGCATCGCTAATGGCAGCCTGACCCTAACTTTATCAATTCATGAAGAACTACATTAAGATTCCTTATCGATGAATTGCAACACTTTGAATAAAAACCCTGGCCTGTTCATGACTTCGAATCATAATCAGACAACATACCATGGTAGAGATAAATAATCATCTATTGTACCATTCATCGGAATCGTTTCAATTAGTAACGCTACGCCCGATGATAAATATAAAAATGATCCACCCTAATTCCACCCGCCGCGCCGCTTGGGCTTGGCTATGCGCAAAAAGTGTGACCACCACGATAGCAAACCACTTGCCAATTGCCGGTAGAAAAGAGCAATCTTCACCTTACCGTGAGATTTACTATTGCATTGAACGGTGCATATCTCGGCCAGCCGGCACGCGATCAGCAGTACTGTAATAAAGTCAATGATGGCGATGCGATGATCATGCCTATGTTAATATTTGCCTGCACACGCTACGGCTATCAGCCAGCCACCGCGCATACCTAGATGCAAGCACAGACTGACCGTTGCGTTACCTCATGCATGCAATGCCTCTAGGTCTGCTGCACCTGTCGGTCCATATCTCTCGGGGGAAGACGTCTTGGTTTATCATCGGTCGGCCGACCAACGCAACGGTGATGATGGGCAGCGAACATTCAAGTGAAATCAAAATCGCACTCTTATCACCACACCGCTGCGCTGGCTTGTATGCGGAAATTAGTCTGCAAATAAGGAGTGGTGGAATGGATCAACTGCCCGATTGATGATGTGATGGTTCGACAGCGTCAACGACGGTCGATGCAGAGATTCTCCGATCGACGAGCCGTAGCAAATTGGTATTGCCCTTGCTCTACAGATCAGGTGTTATAGCTCTAGCATGTGGTAAAACAGTTAACCATTCAGGTAATGCAAAATATGATGCTGTGGATGTTTGAAGTTTTCCTCCTTAAACACATGTAAAGTCTTATAACGATGCTTACCAATGTAAGCTTGTAGAAAGTTGTTTACATTTGCAAGATGTGTTTACCGGACGCTGCGTAATGTTGACACGAACGCAATGCACAGTATAATTTTGTATTGCATGTTGAGAAGTTGGTTGGTACACATGCCAACTTGTTACTTTTGGTACCATCTGATACCAACGATACGAGCAAATATGATGCTTTTCTCAGTTTCAATTCGATCAGAAAAAAATGCCTTAAACTGCAATGAACTTGGTAATAATACTTATGAGTAAAATAATGGCACTAAATTATTACATATGTATATACTTCATAATACCAAATCCATAACAACACCGATCATTTCAATACGCAATCAATAACAAACTTGTTATTCGTTTGTTTTTGAAAAACCTAAAGTTGTTTCATGCTAAAAACTAGTGAACAAGTGGAATAAGCTTTACTCAAGTAACCAGCAAGCATTTAACATAGCATTCTTTCGCATAACAGTTGTCTTAACGACATCACTTTTTATGCTTATTGACCCCATATAAGTACTACTTCACAGCAGATTTTGATAAAATAACGGGCTATATTAGTGCTACTGCTACACCTGTCTTTCAAAACGTATCAAAATGTCAAAAAAAGTAGTGGCTCGTCCTCATAAAGACAAAAAAGAAAGAGATTTACGCCTGTTTCTTGCTCGCTTTGCTTGTTGATTTCCTTGGGCACAGAGTATTTCAGGATCAACAGGCTATTCATTAAGCCGTCCCTTATTTTGCAAAAATTGAAAATGTTATAAATTCGTTGTTGAAAAATGATCGTTAGCTCAGAAATGATCGTGTAAAAATTTGAAGTTCGTATCTCAAGGCTAAGTGGTCCCTCAAGAGGCTTAAAGAAAGTTGTCAAAAAATTGTATGGGACTAAAAAAACATGTTTTTTTTTTCGACAAAAAATACACAATAAAACCGATAATTTTAGGGTAAAAAATGTGCTCAGAATTACAATATCTCCACTTGTTTTTAAGTAACTGAGAAAAATAGGGTAGTTTCTTTTAAGATCGGCAAAAATGAACAAAAAATGCTGATTTTTCTGTTGTTTTTTTGTCAATAACTAAAAAAACGAGCAGAGATATCGCAATTCTAAGCACAATTTTAGTCCTTTAGGCTCCTAAAATCATCGGTTTTAGTAGAATAGCGTATTTTTTCGTCGAAAAAAATTTCATGTTTTTTGGTCCCATACAATTTTTAGGATCTCCAGTTGGCCTAGTGGTTAAGGCTATGGATCGCCAATCCGGAGACGGCGAGTTCGATTTCCGTTCCGGTTGGGAAAATTTTCTCGACTCCCTGGACATAGTGTATCATTGTACTTGCCTCACAATATACAAATTCATGCAATGGAAGGCAAAGAAAGCCAGTCAATTAATAACTGTGGAAGTGCTCAAAGAACACTAAGTTGAAGCGAGGCAGGCCAAGTCCCAGTGCGGAAGTAGAGAAGAAAAAAGAAGAAGAAGAAGAACATTTTTTGACAACTTTTGGCCTCTTGAGAGACCACTTAGCCTTGAGAAACGGACTTCAAAAATTTTCACAATCATTTCTGAGCTAAAACGATCTTTTTCCAACAGCATTTCCATTTTTTGCAAAATAAGGGACGGCCTAGTATTCATCCATGCTAAGGTTGTTTTCGTTCATCCAGTCTATGTCTAGGGGCATTTCGCGATAGAAATTTTAGAAAGTATAAAGTGTCTTCGTGTCTGCCATACAAAAGATAAAATAAAGTAGAAGTTTTCAAGAAAAATAAAACAGATGTGATAGGGGTCTCCAGTTAGCCCAGTGGTTAAGGATATGGATCGCCAATCCGGAGACGGAGGGTTCGATTCCCGTTCCGGTAGGGAAAATTTTCTCGACTCTCTGTGCATAGTGTATCATTGTACTTGCCTCACAATATACAAATTCATGCAATGGCAGGTTTGATGGCAGGCAAAGAAAGCCCTTCTATTAATAACTGTGGAAGTGTTCAATGAACACTAAGTTGAAGAGAGGCAGGTCATGTTCCAACGCGAACGTCGAGCCATAAAGAAGAAGAAGAAGAAGATGTGATAGATTTGAAGAATGTATGGATGCCTCTATTTTAGAATTGATTGGTGGTGCGATCTCATAATTTAATACTACGACTCGGAACAAATAAGTCTTGTTCTCTCTAAAAAATTAAACCGGTCAGTATGCTAATCCCAACCACCGACCGACATGCATTCATATGTAGCGGAACAGATTCCACATGCAGCAGGTGCATCGATCGGTGAAGCTACTTTCCATACATCAGCGGGCAGCGGCAGTCGCTGTTGATGTTGATGAAGTGGCCCCTACTCGCCTACGAACGATTAGACTCATCAAAAAGCGGTGGTGCTCGATTAAGTAAATTAAACGAGAGAAGGAGAGAGTTTACCGGTTTATGAGCACATGTCGGCTCGCGGCAAAGCTAAATCATAATAATCGCGTTCGCTCCCCATTAGAGATGGGCAAAACAGTTCTTTCAAGGGAGTCGTTCTCAATTCAACCGTTCTTTGGAAAGAACTAGTTCTCGGGAACCGTTCTACCATTCAGTAGTTTTTATCGTTGTTTTGTGAATCTAATGTTGAGCTAGTGCTTAGGTAGATGGCCTTACTTATCCTTGACTCGACGATGAATTCATATTTTATTTACGTGATGACAGAGACTATTTTATGTTTTGTAAATCCAAACTCTGTCATAATTAATCTAAGTTTTGAGATCTTGT
The DNA here is from genome assembly GCF_035046485.1 of Aedes albopictus. Classification (NCBI taxonomy): domain Eukaryota; kingdom Metazoa; phylum Arthropoda; class Insecta; order Diptera; family Culicidae; genus Aedes; species Aedes albopictus. The sequence goes on from NC_085137.1 coordinate 350,000,756, forward strand.
GCACCCTCCCGTTATTCTTCAATTGCTGGTCTCCGATTGCATATCACTGTTTTCTAGTTAGCTTGGCATATCATTTACAACTCTCTCATAAACCAAACTTTTTTCTCTGAAAAGGTTGAATAAACGGTTCTAAGAGACATTCAGTTTTCTCGTTTTTGAAAGAATGAGAACTACCGTTCTTTTCAATCGAACGACCGTTCTGTCATTCTTTTCTAAGAACTAGTTCTTTTGAACCGTTCGCGAACAGTTCGCCCATCTCTACTCCCCATCATCGTACGGCTATGGCTGCATGCTTGGTATCTATGTATGCTTCAATACGTCTAATCATCGAGCGCAGGCATAAAACCATCATTGACAGCTTCTAATGAGGGTCCATATAGCCGAGGCGGTAAACGCACGGGTATTCAGCATGACCATGCTGAGGGTGACGGGTTCGATTCCCGGTCGGTCCAGGATCTTTTCGTAAAGGAAATTTCCTTGACTTCCTTGGGCATAGAGTATCTTCGTGCCTGCCACACGATATACACATGCAAAATGGTCATTGGCAGAGGAAGCTCTCAGTTAATAACTGTGGAAGTGCTCATAGAACACTAAGCTGAGAAGCAGGCTTTGTCCCATTGAGGACGTTACGCCAAGAAGAGGAGAGAGGAGGACAGCTTCTAATCAACTCAACGCGCGCAGCTCGTCAATCGGGAAGCATTTGACGAAGGGGAAGTTTAACGACGGATCATATGCTAATTGATCGGAAATGCGATAAACGTTATACTAAAAATGTTATGATATCCGAGATACAACATAGATGTGTTAGAAGAAATATAGGGATGTAGTTTTATGTCAAGTACTTAACTGATATGCATTCAATCTTTTTTACTAGCGCATATTAAACCTATTCCCACAACAAGTTCTCCTGCTCAGTGTCTGTTAGCTTTGGAAAACTTTAATACACTAACTTCACAGTAGAATACAGCGAGCTCGTATAGCTCTTTAACTCAAAGAGTAGATCTTCAGATCTACACTTGTGACAGTAGCTTTTTTAGCTTAGCTTAGACTGACTGCACATATCTATGGTTGGTACTCCGTGGTTGACCCGAACCAATGACAGTTGCACAATGAATCAACTGAAAAATTGACTTGAAGTGAGTTTGTGGCAGTAGCTTCTTTAGCTACACAAAGTAATTATACACAAACACAACCAACCATGTTCACTTAATCTTTTTGGAGAACAAAAGGCATTCCCGAGTAAGTGGAAAAATCTAATGAATAGCATACTCAGTTAACACCCAGCATCGAACCTACGACTTTAGGATGTACAGGTGGCGATGCTTACCACTTTTTTTTTTTATAGAATGAGAAAATCTGCAACAGATACCCAAGAGGTGGTTCCTCGGGTGATGTGGGGATCGACCCACTAAAAACTCATTCTCTCTCTTCCTTACCTTCGCGGTACGCCCGTTAGGGATGACTTCGAGAAGGGGGGGACCGTACATGAGTACACTCTAATAGGAAGCGTTCCACCAGCTACCGCCTTAAGTTGTTCACTCTCCCCTGGAGGCTCGGGTCCTGGCCAGTACTTAGACTACCCGTTGAACTCAAGCTCCTGGATGGGGAAGGGGGGGCAACTCAACTAGCTGTTGTTCGGCTCGCCATTTACTCTGTAGTTCAAGTACGATTCGAGAAACCGTGGAAGTAACGGAGTCCCACTTGTCCGCCCCCATACACATCCTTTCAACAATGTTGTCAGGCGTGATATCTCTACCGCATACCTCCTGCATACTCGACCTTTGCTCCACGAAACGTGGACATTCAAAAAGCACATGCTCCGCGGTCTCGTCGCAGTCTGCACACTCCGGACATGCAGGGGAGCCTGCGTGTCCGAATCTGTGCAGATACCACCTAAAGCACCCATGGCCTGACAGAAATTGAGTCAAGTGAAAATTCACCTCGCCATGGGGCCTGCTCGTCCACTTGGACACGCTCGGTATGAGCCTGTGTGTCCATCTACCCTTGCTGGAGGAATCCCATTCGCTCTGCCACTTCAGCATAGACGAGGTTCTGGCGATACGCCTCGCACCTCTTATGCCGCGTCGCTCGAAGCATTCTTCATCCTCTGCCACCACTAAAGCTATGGGCATCATGCCCGCTAGCACACATACCGCGTCCTTTGAGACCGTGCGGTATGCGCTCACCACCCTAAGGCACATCAGCCTGTGGGTACTCTCAAGTCGCTTCACGTTTCGGTTAACCACCAGCGCCTTCGACCATGCAGCGGCGCCATACCGTAGTATGGAGACCGCTACTGCCGCGAGCAGCTTACGCTTACTCGAGACTATTGCCGAGCTGTTTGACATTATCTTTGACAATGCCATTATCGCCATGCTTGCCCTTTTTCAGGCATATTCTACGTGGCTTCCGAATTTCAGCTTATCGTCCACAGTTCGAAAAATCCATGTAATTTTCAGCCACTTCTAATGCACATAAATGGAATGCGAAGAATAGCGTAAGATTACAGACTCACTGTTGGTCATTCGTGTAAATTTCAATCATCGTGTAATCTGTTGTTTGTTTTGGTTTGCTCCGCATCCAATGCCGAAGTAGACATAAAAAAGCGAAAAAACTACAGAACAAACGAGCTGAGGGATTTGCAGTCACGACAGCTGTTTAGCGAGGTTTAGTTTCGGGAAAATGAAGAGTAAACTGGCTTTTCCTAACAGCACTCATTTATTTGTTTAAATCTTATAAAATCATGTGGATTCTGGAACGGGAACAGCGGTAAGCAACGCAGGATGCAAACGACAGCATCGACAGCGGTTTTCGTTCACTCGACGCATTTATTCTTCACGTATAAATGCACAACACTTTAAACGCAATTGTCAGAATGATTTGAGAGATTTATGTATCACCACAGACTTAAATTATACACCCTTTTCCACTTTATTTATTAAGTTTTAAGACGCAATTTCACTGTTGACACTGACTGTGAAAACTTCTTCTAGACAATATGGCGGCAGCAAAAATTTCGAGCCACGACGGCATCAAAGCTAGTTCGATGGAATATCGTGTAAATTTGTGCGTCATTAGTTGAAACGTAATCGCACGTCTCAGAGAATACAAAGCAGATAGTATAATTTTGATTCACTTTCATGGAACGATGTATGTACATGATAAATTATTTAAATTTCTGTAAGAAATGAGATTACAGTAAGCAACATTCCGTGAACTTTCAAATTACGTTCCTTTTATTATTAAAAACTTTTTTCTGTGTCGATCATGACCCCCAATTGCTTCAGTGAGCGCTTAGAGTTGATCGTGCATCCACCTGTGGTGACCACTGCCTGCTGTTCAGACTTGCGGTTGTTTACCACCACCACCACCTCCGTTTTGTGGTGCGCGAGTGCTCTGTCTCGACCTCATCCAGTCCTCCACTTTTCCAATTGCGTGAGTTGCTGTCAGTTCCACTTCCTCTATCGACTCGCCGTATACCACGATCGTGGGTAATATCATCGGCGAAGCCGACCAACTTTACGCCCGGTGGAAGTTTGAGCCTCAATACGCCATCATACGCCGTGTTCCATAGTACCGGGCCCAAGATGGACCCCTGCGGTACCCCTGCGGTGATGTTGTAGCTCCTCTCGCCTTCCTCGGTGTCATAGATTAGCACCCTATTCCGGAAGTAGCTCTCCAATGTCCGGCATAGACTAACCGGGACTCCTAGGTGGTGTATTGCGCACTCAATGGCGGCCCAGCTGACGCTGTTGAACGCATTCTTAACGTCCAGCGTGACGACCGCGCAATAGCGGATTCCTGTTCGCTTCTTTTGGAGTGCTATCTCGGCCGTTTTGGTTACAGCCCTAATAGCGTCCACCGTCGATCGACCCTTCCGGAAGCCGAACTGGTTATCCGAGAGACCAGAGTCATCGGGTTTCTCGGTATAGACCATCAGCCTCGACAGAATGATCCGTTCCAACAGTTTTCCGGCGGTGTCCAGCAGGCTGTATGCCGACGGGTCGCCAGGTGCCTCCCCGGGTTTGGGCAGTAGAACCAATCTTTGCCTTTTCCACCTCTCCGGAAATTCGCCTCTGTCTAGGCACATCTGCATAGCTTACCACTTAACTGTGGCTCACTGTTAAGAATATCATGGGAATATGAGCATGAGAATCTTCGCTTCGTATTTCGACAAGAGCAGAAACTGATATCATATCATTTTGAGTTATTCGTGCGATATTCATTACATTTGTGAATAACACATCAAAATCACATCGAGCTATGACAGCAAAAATTGTTCGATTTGAGATTTGATTCAGATATTCTCGTCTTCACGGGTTGTAATACAGTTTTGATATATTCTGTGTCATCCAATCTGTTATGAGTCTTAGTTCTGTAAATTTACCACAATAACGTTAGTTTCTATCACTATGAATGATATAGTTACACACCTAAAAACGATACAAAAACATTTTAAAATATCCATTCCAAGATTCATATTTAGAGTTCAGAAACGCATGTCTTGCGACTGTAGCATTTTCTACTACGATAATAGTAGTTTACGCAACAAGGTGCAGAATGACGATTTTTACAGCACGAGTCGTATATTTATCCAACGAGGCTTGCCGTGTTAGATAATTACGACGAGTGCTGTAAAAATCGAGTTCTGCACCGAGTTGCGTACAACGTTTTTTGCAAGTTCATAAATTACCGCTTGAGGATAGTTTTTAACAAAACTTTTGCATCAAACTGCACACTGATGATCATAGTTATGTTTAAGAAAATCTGATCATAGCAGGTTATACTGTGCAGTTGTCACAATTTTTCAAAACTGCGTCCAGAAAGCATCAAGAAGTTGATCAAAACTAAAAACAGTGCTGTAATGGTTCATTACGCAACGCAAATCAGTGCTGTAATGAACCATTACAGCACTGTTAGTTTGGTGTGGGAAAGTAAGCCTTTTCCTGTCAGATTTGCGTGAGGTAAAACAGCCTATTACGATGAGAAATTGCAAAAATAATGTTACATGATCAACCAGGCTTACTGAGTTTTTGGCATTGTTTTGCTTTTTTTTTCAATATTCTGGGTTATCCAAACTATTCTGGAACCCATCCCGAGCAGGAGAAAATAGCTGAAGAATACCAAACTCAGGTATGGGAAATCGAATATCTACAACCTGAATGAGGTATTGAGAAGCCCTACATAAGAGGTAAGTTTTGAAATAGATTTCAATACAATTTGGAAATTTTTCCTTCGCCAAAAGATTGTTTGAATAAAAACTATGTGTTATGACATTCAAGCAGTTCACCATCATTGGATAACAGCATATTAACCCGCTGTTTCGTCTTGCCCCACCCGTTTCAACTTGCACCGGTGTACCTTCGCGATTTTCCATAATTGAATAATATCTCAAGCAGTCCTCAACACCAAACCAATAACTCGTTGAGGTATTTTATCAATACCTACAAAATACCAAAATAAGTTATTTTCAATACCTGGGTAACCGACTAATTCCTTGTCTTGATATGATATCTTGCTTTGGTATGCCGCAGTTATGTGCTTATTTGTGTCAGTTATTTGTTTCTGCTCGGGATTTCTTGAAATCTACAGTCATAGCAGTAACTAATTTTACTTTTAAAAGCAACGTTACACAATCCACTGGGATTCATGAACTCTTTGAAAGCTTAGGAGGCATTTCAAAATACTTTGGATATATTTATTCAGGGTTACAAAACTTCCCCACATCTAAGAACTTCAAGTCTACGTAAGTGATAATATTCTTTCCTGATGAATAGAGTAGCATTCTATAAACAACCATGTTCACTGAATTGTTCAAGATCAAAAGAAAATTTTAAATACGATGAGTGCTGTAAAAATCGAATCTTGCAATGAGACGCAATGTTGCTTACAACATTTTTTGCAATGACAAAAATAATCACTAGAATATGATCATTTCCATCAGTACCATCGTGCTTGGCGGTGGTTCAATGGGAACGTACCATTGTTTCGATCATGCTAGACACGAAATTTGGTTCAAGCAAGTCGGGTTATAACCGTCACAGTTTTGCAAGCTCTTATCGTGACAACTCAGGTTGTGGAAATAGAACTTTGCTGTATTTGAAAAAAAAAAAGTTGCATATTTGATGTTCTAAAAGTGCTCGGAACAAAGTTTTAGCGAGAAATCAATAAATGAAAAGTTATTGAAGGAAAACCTTTTTTCATGTGTCACCTTAACTTGTTTCTTTCAAAAATAATATTTCTGAAACCATTAGAGATAGAAGTATGGTTCCTTACGCAAAGTTGTTGTTCTGAATGTGTATTGCTCTATATGGAAAGAGTAAAAAGGTGTATTGTGATTTTGAGAACAGGGTCGTCCATATTTTACAACATTGAAAAAAAAGTTGAAAAAATATGAAGCGACACCATATAGGCCCAGTGTATCAGTTATGGCTATAGTACCTCAAATTCGCCATAGTCGATTTTAATCCTTTAATTATGCAAACCAATAAGAAAAACTTGTGAACAACAGATCAAGTTCACAAAAGAAGGTTGCAATCATTTAAACTTCACATTTTTTTTTTCAAATTATGATAAAAATAAATCGTTTTTCTTAATTTTTCGGCTTCCTTGCACCCTATTTCGCCATAGTGTACCAGTTATGGCTAATACCATAAGGAATACATGTAAATAGTGCGAAGTGGAACCCAAATTAACAAATGTGTCCATAACTGGTTCCTATCATTGGCACATACCGTAATAAATACTAAAAGTAGTTTTGGATCCGTATCTATAGTTTACCTGTAAAGTATGAAAACCGATCAATCATTTGACGTATCGATGACATTCGACGGTCTTCTTTCTATTTGTCTAGAAATAGTTATTCTTAGGTACTGCGATAACTGGTATAGGCACCCTAGTTGAACTGAAACCAACAGTTTTGGCGTAACACATTTTTGCTAGATAAGTGTGGCTCTCGGACCATTGTGCACTGCTGCCTAGGATTGCCATCGTTCGCGGTGCCTCCAGTATTTGGTTTTTGACGCGTTTACCATCAGTCCGATCTTCACTGCTTCAAATTTCAGGCGAGTGTACAGTTCTACCCTAGGTTCTACCACTGTTACAAGAAATGTTATATCTTAGTTGTGGGCCTCGTGGCCGTGCGGATAGCGGCATCAGTCGTCTAGGTGTTTCGTAAGCCTCGGAGTGCGGGTTCGATTCCCGCTCCAGTCGGGGAAAACTTTTCGTCAAACTGAAAATTCTCCATTGAGCCACTGGGTGTTGTTACATGTGTTGTCCGTTGTCTCGTGTTAGTAATGTTCAGTCTGTGCAGCCTATGGCTGAAGACGGTGTAGTGTCTTTTTCAATATTATCCTTATCCATGTCATTCGCAAAACAATCAAATTGGCCCCCAAAACCCCTCCTTTGTGCACGGGCTTGATTTAGTAAATATTAGTCATTCTAATATACATGTTGTCATTATGGAATCTATTTGTGGGTCATATTCCAATACATTTCAAAATGCGTTCGCCCGCGGGCCGCAGTTTGGTGAGCATTGCTTTACAGACTACATTATTGTAAGTATGTATTTTATCGATAGACTTAACTTGAACTACTTCCGATATCTACATCGATCCTTAAGCCAGATTAGCAGACTCGACACAACCTTTCTTCAGATTATGTTGGATACACATTTTTTTTATTTTTGAAAATTGCTTGAAACTGCATTCCAATATATTTAGAAATACTCTTGTAGTTTTCAATAGTCCTCTGGCTTGTAGGGGTTATTCAAAAATTCGCAATCATCTGCTTTGTTGTAGAATCTACGGCATACGATATACACATGCTATAAGGTCATATTCAGAGGAAGCTCTCAATCAATAACTTTAGAAGTGCACATTAAACACTAATCTGAGAAGTAGATTTTATTCCAGATGGGACGTTACGTCAATAGCCAGAAGAAAAAAGGGCGTAAATTAAAAAAAAAAAACATCTCACTATACTTTTCATGATCAACTCAGTGTGAAATTTTAGCTTTCCAGTGCGTTTCAGTTGCACATTCGGTTTAGCAGCCTTTCAAATCGACACCTTTCACTTACTACCATCAAATTGGCCAGCCAAAGCAATCGAGCGTGTAAATTTGTTATTATCACAAGTGTGTGACTCGTTAGATTTTTTTGTTTCCATTTGTATTTACTCATCCGTTTTTTTTTTTTTTGTTGTTACACGCCAAAGGTTCAACAACCTCCTCTAGGCGCAGCGCGGCGAAACGATTTGTGGCATACCTGTTCAGATCACTGTAAAACTTGGCAATAATTTTATGTACGCGGCAGACGCGTTTCTTCCCGCTTCACGTAGTCGTGCCGCCAACAACGCATAACAGATCGAGACTTTTGCCGAACACGTGTTGGGTGTGGTGTGTAGGTACTTGGTTAACTAGAGTTCCAATTTTAATTACCAATTCAGATTGTTTCTAGTGTTGGTTTTCTGGTTGAACAACTTGTTGTAAATATACAATTGTATGAATCAACGAGTTTCAAGTTAAAAAGGCGTATAGCTACACTGCCGTGTGCAGCATAGTTGTCCCATGTTGAATTGTTAATAGGTTTTCCCATAGAACATGGGACAACCATGCTGCACACGGCAGTACAATGGTAGAGACGTCTCTATGTTTACAGAGTATTTTTTGCATTTGTTTTTCTTTTATTAGTCAAAATATGGTTTTAAGGTCTAACATCTTGTAATCCAATAGTAAAATTGCATATAGGCACAAATCTGACGGATGAAGCATATTCCAGCACTGTTGTTTTTCTTCGGATATTCTCATTAATGAAACATTCATATTAACAAAGCCTGGTGCACTGGTTTATGAATTAGAAGGAACGTTTGCTTGTGTTACAATTCTTTACCACTCTGGAGTTTTAAACAATATCTTTGGTCGTGCTCATAGATCACTAAGCTGAGAAGCAGATTCTATTTCATTTTCATTTGGGTATACTAAAAAATAGAAAACTTTTCCATCTTGGAGGTAATTGCAGTATCTACCCGACTAGAAAATTATATCAAGTTTATATCATATTGTGTTATGATGTTATAATATTATTCTATAACTTATTACGTTATAAACTAGATGCAGGATGATGTTAACTAAAATTGTAACTAAAAGTACACTGTTATGATCAGATCAAAATTATAACAAAATGTGATATGAATGTTAGCTTCAGGATTACTAGTTCCTATCAGAACGTAATACAATTTTATGAAACTACTGTCCAAATGTAACAGAATCAAAATTAAATTATACTACAATGAGTTATCAAACAGCATTTATGACATAATGTGATATAATTGAGTTATAGTATTTCAAAGTCACCAAGGATGTTGAACATGATTATATCACAATGAGTTATAAATATCATGGTTTTTTTTTAATTATGTTATATTTTTGTTAAAATTTTCTAGTCGGGTATCCAGCAACAAGTTCATTTGTCTATTACTCCCTTGTAACGGTATTCTTGAGTTCGTTCCAACTGCGATTGGATATTATGCAACTTCGGCTATGCAAATACTAACCACGATTATACAGCTAAGCCTTTTATTATACAAAGTATAATTCGCTTGGTTCAGCAGTTCATCTCGTTAAGGTTCTTCGAATAATTTTCTTTGAAGGCGCACAAGGCTAGCACAAAATAACAGAAAATTAGCAGAAAATCGCTGCTCCCTGGTACAGTACACACATATACGTTGCTCAATTTTCCACCTACATGATCACGTCGATCACGGGTTTGTCTTGGGCGTCACAATTCACCAATCTGAAGAATTGCCGGTTCGTGCCGGTGTGTTGAAACGAGGAGAAGACCGCGCCAAATTGGGTAGCCTGCTCCCTGCTCGGTTGGGGTTGGCTTTATTCAGTTAGACAACGTTGCGTCTTGCTTGTGCGCCGCCGTTTCCTAAAATCATTTTCAAAGCAGCGTTATTCTGATATTCATCTGCGGAATCCGGCAACACTGCCACCTCCGCACTTGAATGGCTTCGATGGTGGTGGGCTCGTCGCATTATTATTCATTCTGTGTGCTTGATCAACATGCTTACACGCCGATTATTGCCTTGCTGAGTCGAGAAGAAAAGCTCTGAAACAGAATGCGGTCGTTTGGATCTAGCTTCTCATTGGATGTTATTGCTTAAGCAAATTTAATCCAATTAATCTATGGGGAACTATTTTAGTACGCTTCGATGCATCGGAGTCGATCAGCCGGTTTTGGTTCCACAGAAGTCATCGAGACGATCGCATTCAGTAAAGCTGGAATGTGTGCCGTGCGGAAAACCTATTTGTCATACTCGACTATGTGTGGGAGTTGTTAGATTCGGATGGATGGAAAGTCGGTTTGATGCAGTTTTTTTCCTGCGCTTTTTGTTAGTTGTGAGAGCTCTGGTAATTCATTATATTTCCTGCAGTATGAAGAAAATGTAAACACCTGCTCAGCGCAAAAAAAACGTAAATGGCACATGGAACTAACATTGTTAAAGTTAATACTGAATTCTGTTGCAGCTACCCCAGCAGAAGAGAATAACTACAGCATATTAAAATATGTTATTTTGGCAAAATAACTGAGTAATAAAAAGAGTTATTTTTGTGTTATTAGCATAACATATTATGCTGCAAACTTGTCTGTCATAAGCGGCAAAATAACAAAAATCATAACAAAAAAATGTTTCTGGGAGACCAGTTTAATAACACGTTTTGTTAGTTTCAATAACAACTTAATAATAGTGAATTTCGAAAATATTTCAATTACAAGTTTTGTAATCAACAAGTTATTAATAATAGTCTGAAGGCAAAATAAGTTATGATATCAAATTCATAACAAAGTAGGGTATACCCAGTAAGATAAAGTAAGTAAGGTATAAAAGTCAGAGCCTCATTTACTATCATTTTTCGTCAGCTTCCCGCCAAATCATTTCTGGATTTTCTCAGTGGCAATTTCTTTCGATCTACCAAGCATTAAAATTGTATAAAAGTGAGAGCGCTCTCAGGAGTCGAAATATCATAAAACATCATTTTTATGTTTTTAGGGTGTTCAGTGTTATAGCGGCCTAAACCATGGACTTCTGCACTAATCCATGCTGGCCTTCTTAATCTCGCAGTAAATTTTGATCTTTGAGCGGTCCCACTTCGTTCAATATTAAATTTTCTGTAAAAGTGAGTAGGCCAGCATAAATTCGTGCAGAAGTCCATAAGCCCATATTGGTTCTGACACAGTTAGTATGTAATGTCAGAAAGAAGAGGAAGAGGAACTGATGAGAGAATACTCATATGTTCTTCATCACGGAGTGCTTTAAACAAAGTTTATCTCGAAGTTCTGAATTCAATACTTGTTATTATTGCGCTGTTGACGATCAAATATTTGTAGACTCTCGAAAATAAAATAATAACTATACTTGTTCAACAACAAAACATGTTATTGATATGTTATTTTATGAAAGTATAGCAATAGCTTATTTATAACAAAAAAAGATTGACCAGCAAAACATGCATCAATAAGTTAATAATAACAAAATAAGATATAAAAAACAGGTTTTGTGATTTCGTTGTTATTAATTTGATATTCTCCTCTCCTCGGGTAGGGTCATGTCAGTCAAATAAACCTATGACCTTTAAATAACTCATAACGATTAGAATGAATTTCATAAGGTCGCTTTATGACGCAGAATCTACTGGCTTTTATACGCATTTCAGGCCAAACATTTCAATAGGTCCTATCTGCATTTGAGAGGCTTTGTTCAACTATGTTTGCAGTACACATTAGCGTAAATAGGGGGTGGCCAGGGGGGGCCTGGCCCCCTCCAGAATTACGAGATTCAGGCGAAATGTATGTTTTGAGCAGTTCTGGAGTATAAAAATCCATATCGATATGGCCATGGCCCCCCCTAGATTTATGACCTAGTTACGCTTATGGCAGTACAAACCAAAAGACGATGGTTTTTACCATCGTTCAATGCAAGGAGACAATCATAATACAAATAAACAGCTGAGATATTAACGAAAGAGAGGGAAATCAAAGAGAACCTCTATTCTGCAGATAGTACCTTTAGACATGTTTGGCCTGATTTATCTTATGTAATAAGGTCATAAAAAGCATCCTCAGTTTTCATACGGTATACTTATGACATCCATACTTTACAGTTATGGCTAAATTTCATAAGGTATTTTGATGAATTTCGTTTGTTTACTTCGCTAAGTGTATCATTTGGGCAGGTGTACCTATTTTGGGCACTTGGTGCCATAACTAAGCCGTTTTTATACCAATATTATGTGGGAATTCATTTTGCTATCAAATATCACTGAAATGGAAGTTTGCAAAAACTGTAACTGCTGGTTTGACTACACAGGTAATTCAAGGCAGTAAATAGAACCGGTGTTGTTTCTTCTTCTTCTTCTTGGCGTAACGTCCTCACTGGGACAAAGCCTGCTTCTCAGCTTAGTGTTCAAAGAGCACTTCCACAGTTTTTAACTGAGAGCTTCCTCTGCCAATGACCATTTTGCATGTGTATATCGTGTGGCAGGCACGAAGATACTCTATGCCCAAGGATGTCAAGGAAATTTCCTTTACGAAAAGATCCTGGACCGACCGGGAATCGAACCCGTCACCCTCAGCATGGTCATGCTGAATACCCGTGCGTTTACCGCCTCGGCTATATGGGCCCGGTGTTGTTTAGTTACGATGATTGCAACTGCTTTGCCTTTTTAGTAAAAGGAACTCCCATGTTCTTCGCTATCAGGGCCCCAACAAGTAGTCTCATAAATGTAATCTGCGAGCGTGGCAGTCACCTAAAATAGAAGAATAGAGTGTAGCGTGTCTGGCGATACTGGAATAACATCTACAGGCGGTCATTCACGCTCAAACTCCTTCAAAAATTGTTATAGAGACTTCTGCAGGAAAGCCCTGAAGAATTCCTCCAGAGATTCTTTCAGGAATTTCTTCACAGAATCCTTCAGTTATTCCTTTATGGATTCTGTCAGCATCGGGAAATTACCTCCTGAATTTTCTCCAGGTGTTCCAGTTGTTCCTCCAGGGTTTGCATCAGGCCTTTTTCCAGCAAGACTTGAAGAAATAACTCCAGAGATACTTTCGGAGATTTCTCCATGCATTCCTTCAGAAATTTGTTAAAGGATTCCTTCAGAAGTTCCTTCAGAAGTGATCCCTTCAAGAGTTTCTTCAGAGATTCCTGCAGGAATTCCTCCAACGAATCCTTTCGAAATGTTTCCGCAGTTTCTTCCAGAAATCTTGGTATAGTTCTTTCGGGAATTTATTCTCAGATTTGTTCAGGAATTCCCTAGGGATGCATCCATGAATTCCTGCAAGAACGTCCCAGGAATACCTCCCGGAGTTTCTCATGCGGTTCTCTCAGGAATACCTTCATTCCTGCGAAAATTCTTTAAGTGATTCCTCTTTAGATTGTTACATAGTTTTTCTGAAGATTCCTTCCTTCAGGGAATCCTCTAGAGATTCGTCCCTGAATATTTCTAGGAATTTGTCATGCGATTTCTCCAATATATATCATTGGAGGAATTTCTCCAAGAATTCCTTCAATAGTATTGCAGGAATTCCTTCATTAGTATTGCACGAATTCCTTCAGGAATTTCTACAATAGTTTTAGCCACGGAAGTCAATAATTCAAGTAATTTTCCAAGGATCTCTCCAGAAAATTCACCCAGAGATTCCTTTTGTATCTCTTCCATAATTTGTTCCAGGATTAATCTAGGATTTGTCTCAGTCATTACTCCAGGGATTTGTCCATGAATTCGTTAAGAAATCCCTCCAGCTATTGCTCGGAGGATTCCTTCACCGAACTTTACAAGAATTCCTCCACGAGTTCTTCCATTTTTCAAGGATGCGTTGAGAGGTAGCTTCATGAATTCCATCAGGTGAAGTTAACTTTTCATTTTCCGCGCTTCTATATTGTGTACAACACGTTGAAAAAATTGCTTCTTATACACAGCACTAGCGTGGTGCTGGCGATGGTAGCTGATCGTGTGACTGCCGGAAGGTTTAGAATTTGTCTAGGGATTTCGTCAGTCTGCCTACAGGAATACCTGTAGGAAATCCTTTAGAATTTTCTCCAGGTTTTTTTTAGGGATTTCTCTAGGAAATCCCAGCATCCCAGCAGCATCTCAGGTAGGATGCTGCGAGAGATTCCTCCAGTGAAAGTTTCAATACTTTTACTTCTCCAAGGAATGCTGCAGTGATTTCACCATTGCTCTTGTCGAGAAAACCTCCGGGATTTCTTCAAGAACTCCTCCAGGGAATACTTCCAGAGTTTCCCTAGGGATTCCTCCAGGATTTCTCAAATAATGTTTTTATTTGGGATATCTGAAGTTCATTGCATTTTTTTTGCTGATTTGTGAAAACTTTGAGAAATTTAATAATTGCAGTAGTCCCTATTTTGAAAGGGATCTTTCAATCCAGTAGTAATTCATTCGTTATAGTTATAGCTGAAAAGTTTTCATAGATTGTTCGCCAATTGCCCAGAAGGAATATACATATAACAAACATATAATCTCACTAACCATTTCTTGAGTAGTGTTTTTACTTGGTGATAGAAAGTCCGGATGATTTTATGAAAGACGTCTGAGTTTAGCAATGTATCTGTGTTCAAGTTTACTAAATTTAAGTGTACGACGTTATAAAATGCAATACTTTCTCACGACGAATAAAGTTATACCGGTTTGGCATTTTCACCCATATAGAGAAAAATAAGTCCAATTCACAATACCACACAAAACTTACTGAATGTGTTAGTCCTTTAATCCAAATAGGCTCGAATATATCTTATTAGACATGTCTTGAGAACAGAAGTAGATATCAATACTGAAATTCAATGACATTGATGTAAAAAAAATAATATTTTTTCGAGAAAAATCCAAAAAGTGTCAATCGATTATATATTTTTTTTCAGCGTTCAAAAAGTACCTATGTTTCAATAAACTTGTGAAGCGTTAATATATTGTTGATAAACGTTGAAAATTTCATTCAAATTCACTGGTTTCCGAAATATGGCAGTTCAAAAATTAGTTGTCTAAAAATTGGTGTTTTACGAGAGCGGTTCTAGCTTCACGCAAGATTAACCAATCGAGCTCAAATTCGTACCAATTATGCACATATAGGGTATGTGTACCATTCCTTGGCCTAATATGCCAGCCGCCTTGAAAATTTTGACCATAACTCGTGAATTAATAGCACTAGAAATGATGTGTTGACTCTATCACGCACTCTAGGCAGTACATTTTTCTCCAATTGGAAGTAAACTAGTATAAATATTCAAGAATTTACTTAATTACGTTGAAAAGATTCGATGCGATGGTATGCAACGTTGGTCTACGGTACAAAACTTGGCCTATTAGTGGATACAACTTTGGTCTATTGCTTTCCAAACGCTTAAACCACTTTTTCTCTCATTTTTAATATTTCTGCTGAAGTATTATCACTGTTTGTTCGCCAATCTTACTTTAAAATTACATTTTCGGTGGCAAATTTTCAAAAAACTATAAATAAATCACTCAAACTAAAGTTCTTTCTTAATTTAGTAACGAAAACAACGCAACCCTATTATTGTGTTATATTTTCACAATCTCCGCACACAAAATCTTTCTTCCTGTTCGTTCTTTCTGGTTCATTCGCAAGCAATGTTGCTGACGTCTCTTTTTCGGTGTTGTTGACGTCATTTTACTGATGGGCCAAGATTTGTGTACATAGTGAAAAAAAAATGTCCTCAATATTCGGCCCACATTTAATTTGTAGAATAGTTATTTTTCGTTGAAAACAAATATACAAGTTCAAAATAGTGTCTTTGACCGTCGCATAAAATGTTCAGTTATCGAAAAGTCAATTCGAAATGTTTCAGAATCATGCCATTTATGGTCATATGTATAGACTACCCACTAAGCCGAAGAATCATGGCGTCTACAAAAGCAAAAAAAAGTAACATTTTCATTCAACTTTAATGCTCGAACGTGTTAAAATTGAAACGAAATGTTACAGTTGTTTGATGCATAGCTTTTCCGATCTCCAGTTATGCGTGTTTGTTTGAGTTTTTGGATAACGATAAGATAGGCCGAACGAGGGGACCATGCCAACGAAGCATCCTGATACCCTAATAGGGTGAGAAACAGTCAAAAATGTTTGATGCACTCTATGAAAAGTTACAGCACATTGAACTTTTTTATGAGAGAAAAAAAAGTTGCCTATCCCATGTTCTGTAAAAATTTCAAGATGTATTTTTTTCGTTCCTGAGTAATGATCTTTTTTGTGCAAATTAGTAATTAAGACAATCGAAAATCAACCAACATCTGGGCAATTTCCACATAGTTGGTCATTACTCAGGAACGAAGAAAACACACCTTGTGTCTACCATGCTTCGTTCTTGAGTTATGATTTTTTTAAAGAAGGTGGTATCTGTTAAAAATAATTGTTTTCCACTGGAGTTTCCCGGAAAATCAGGTGACTCTGATTTTTACAATTTAGTTTTTGTTCATATAGGGAAATTATCTATTCTCGGCCGTTTTGTTCTCTTCGTCTTTGGGGGTTTTTTGAAACCTATTGAACTCAGAGTTGGTCTCAAATCCTTCCCAACTAAGCTAAATTATATGGCCAAGTTTCAGGCAATTTGGCTGACAAAAACCCCCCATGACGAAGAGAACAAACCTGCCGATAATACCCATTGTCACCCTATATGTGAACCGTACCTGTGAAAACTATTTCATTAAATTCTGAGAACTTCCGTACCAACCGTAGAACTTCCGTACTAGTTGAGAAAACTGATCATCGTTATTTTATCTGATTTAACCCTTTATAAGGCTAAGAAATCTAGAAGAGTTGTCAACGCATATTATTATGGAAATGGTGATATAGGGTGACAGTGGGTATTATCGGCAGGTTTGTTCTCTTCGTCATGGGGTGTTTTTGTCAACCAAATTGCCATATCATTCAGCTTAGTTGGGAAAGATTTGAGGCCAACTCTGAGTTCAGTAGGGTTCAAAAAAAACCGCCTAGACGAAGAGAACAAAACAGCCGAGAATAGGCAATTTCCCCTACATGATTACACGTACAAAAGAATTTTTGTTTGAAAGAAACTCTCAAAAATCTAGGTGGCAATATAGTTGCCACTGCCCGTTTGAGGCACTTTGAGCTGTTGAGGTGGCAATTTAGTTTGCACTGCCCGTTTAGGCCACCAGCACTGGTGGCAATATTAGGATTAGAAGTCAACCCATAATATGATTATTTCTTAAAATGTTTACTGTCTTTTCGTTCAGAACAAAAGTTTTTGCTATGAAAATATATTCACTGTACTCCACATGAGGAATAGAATGCAGTGAATATATGTTCATAGTCCTTGTTTTGATTTGCAGCGAGAAAACTGCTTTTTTATTTTTCGAAAAATGATGACGGATGCTTGAGCCTTAAACAGTAACGTCAGAAGGAAGAAGGCCTTTTATTTCATTGGGTACATATAGTTATAATAATTTGTATTTGTAACAAATGATTCGTTTGAATGCAAAGTTAGCTTAAAACTGCAACTACTTAATAAATAAAGAACCTTTGGATCTTAGTCGCTTTCGGCGGCACTACTGAATATGCCATCAAAATGCGGAAGAACAGGATATAATAAACCAGACGACGATATCGATTGCTTATCGTACGAATAAACCCGTTAGCTTGGTTGGCTTCGGGGACGACGACGTGATTGCCACTATTCGGCGGTGTCGGAACGGAACAACTTTAGAACGAGAGATGATGCGGAGTCAGCATTTTTCAAACGCTTTGGTTGGTATTTACTTGCAAACGACAAATGAGAATCGTGACTACGACTGTACCATTATGGTTTAAGTTTGTTTACTATCAACCAACTTGATAGACTGGTGCAGTTCAACCGCACCACTTTTGGCAAGTTAACACCCAGGCTTATATCTGGTAGTAGTAGTCTTGTGTTTGCGTGATTGTAATGATAGAAAGATACAACCAAATTATCATACCCTTATCAATTGATGTAAGAATGAAAATGAAAGAAATGGCAGCATTACCTAAGAATTAGGAAGTTCTCAGTTGATAAACGTTAAAATTCTCACTATCTGTACTATGAGAAGCAAGCTCCTACCCGAGTTGTGATGTAACACAAGAAAGAAGAAGACACTCATAAATTTAATTTGAAGCATAAACATTACATGACGTGGGCACTAAAGGGTTAGCATGAGAAGTTATTTCTGCTATGTAGAAACAAACGTTACGGGGAACACCTTCCAATCCAACAGCGCCAGACGAGTGGACGACTATTACCGGTGGCGGTCGATGGCGTCGGCGACGCGCTGTTTGTTGTTGTTTAGGTACCTACAATTTGTTTTTACTTTCGACCAGACCGGCTCAATACGTGCCGGCTATGGGGCACTGCATGAAATTCTCTCCTTCTCTTTCACTCTTAAAGAAATTTTGTAAACAACAAGGCCACGAAACTTCAAAATCCCATACAAAATCAAAACAGTGCAGTGCCCTATTGGAGGTGGCATTTACTGTCCCGTCAACGTCGTTAATAGTCGCGTCGCAACCATGGGAAATTTGTTTTTTTTTTTTTTTTTTTCTGTTCATTCACTATCAAATCAAAGTTCTCGTTGTTTATTTTTCCGTATTGCGTTTTCACACCTTAGTTTTTTTTGTTCGGTTTTCGTTCATTGGTGCCTTCTACGAGCTCTAGTGAAGTGCTTCACTAGAAAGCCCACCGCCAACATAAACCTAGCAGCACCATACCACCCGCTGCGAAGTGTTTGCACCGACGACGCGACATCGCATCGCCAGGGTGATAGCGATCAACCGTTTATATCAACGTTTAATTATGACTTGTCGTTTACTTTTATGAGCCCTATTCTTCAAATTACTGGCAAAGGTTGTAATTAGCATGTCGTATCGAAGCGAAGTCTTAAAGAACGTCATATCATGCGTTTACAGGTGATTGTGGTTTTTATTTTTGAACACCACTGATGGTTCAGCATGTTTTCCTCACGCTAGGGAAATATTGGAGATTGCAAGTGGTGCGTAAATATCAACTTGATTGAATTTTACTGCAATTTGATGCTTCATTTGAGAATATATTTTGCGATATGTAGCATGGTTCCAAAAGTTGCTATTTCTTCTTCCACAGATCGAACTGTTTTCAACTGTGAAATTGTGTCATATGGAAGAGCTCCCTCTATATATTTGTAATTCAGTTGTTAAACGTACAGCTGTTTAGCAAGACCATGCTAAGGATGTCTGGAAACAATTTCTACTTCCAAAATCATATCAGATTGCTGCAAAATTCTTCTTCTTCGTTACCTTCGGCATAGGTCTGATATTTGTTGTGCTTTCGTTCTTGCAGAATCGTTCTATCCAGGATTTTTCCCTAGAATTTTCTTTAGGGATTCTTCCAAAAAATCCTCTAGAGGTTCCTCCAGGAATTTCTCTAGTGAGTTATCTTATTCCTTTAGAAATCCTTCTAGGAGTTTCTCAAAAGAATTCTCCAATAATTTCCCAAATGACTTTTTTTATTCTTAACCGCTTAACCTTATTTACAGCTCAATTGTCCATTGGACCACTACGAGAGCGATTACAACTGATAGCTGCACTTACAGTCTGTACAGCGCCTAATTTTATTCTTTCTACTATATCGAATCGGTATTTGTGCTGCTTTCACTTTACTACTCTGTCCATGGTAGAATGATGAGCACGAGGATGTTGATGTGTGGCTGCTGTTCCTTTTCCAGGCCGATTGAGAGTCCATTGTGATTGGCCATTTCGCCGATAATTATTCGGGCCCGTTACAGCTATAAGAACTCAGAAGAGGGGTAAGTGACAGACGCTCTCGGGGGGAAGAGCAACTGACGAAGTGCCGGGGCTCGGATCGAACCCAAGACCATCCACTTATGAAGCGAACGTGTGACCACTGCGCCATCAAATCCTTCAATTTAATTTATAATGATCCAAACTTCTGACTTCAGTCTTTGTTTCAACTATGTATTTCAAATACTTTGATAACAGGTTCATCGTTTGGTCTCGTTTTACTCTATTCAAAAAAGTTAACTCAGGAATTTTGAAGTCGGCATTACTTTTGTTTCTAAAACTATCCATTGACTTATTCAGGAATGCACCTATTCCTTTAGAGATTTATCCAGAAATACCATCCAGAACATCATCTGGAATTTCTTCAAGAATTTCGTCAGGGATTCCATTATTACTTCATGGATTTCAATAGGAAGTATACGAAGATTTTTTTCATGAAATTTTCTAGTAATTTCTACACATACTTTTTCCCAGAATTTCATCAAGGATCATGTAACTCTAGCGAGCAAACTAGGGATTTGTCTATGCATACCTGTATTAGGTTGTCCCAAAATTGCACATGGTCGAAAAGCTTGGGGGCTCACCCTGCAAATGATAGCTAAGGGTGTAAGAAGCAAACTTTTGTATGACGGCAACTTTCAAAAATGACGTTTAGAGGTCACCCCGGCGAGATTTTTGAAAAATGGCCTTTTTTCGTAATAAATTTCATACAAATATTTTTTACCGTACAAAAATTGGCAATACCCACTATTTTTATATTTTTTACAGCTTGATATGGGTCCAAACTTTTTGGGAAAAATAATTAACGACATGTTTTGCAGGTAACTTTTTGATACTGAATTTTTGAATTTACTAAAATTTGTCATTTTTTGATATACTTTGCATTTTACCCATCATAAAAAGTATCTGAACCTAATGCTAATTTAAAACAATTTCCATAAAAAGATAGGAAATTTTATGAGGAAAAACTTTGCCGAAGACAGCATGGCGTTTTTTCTATCCGTTTTACAGTTATTCACAATTTACTATTTGGTGAAATTTGGATTTTTAGGTATTTTTCTAAAAATCTCACATAAGAACTTCCCAAAAACACATACAAAATAATAAATCACATATGCTCAACAAGTTTTTGTCTTGATTGTGTTATGGCATTATGGTGACATCATTATTAGATTTTTATTTTTTGTTATTCAATCCCTTTATATGGACATTAACTAGCAAAGATTTCTTAAAAAGCTAGTTCTCGTGACAAGCTTCGTACAGCCTATTGATTTTTTAAAGATATTTTCTACAAAAAGTTGAGCCATATTTTCGCGTTTATCTTAATAATAAAGGCGAATACGTTGATCCATGCCAAATTCAAATCGCGATTATGAACATCTTACGCAAGAATACCAATTTTTAGATATTAAGTTCCAATTCAAGACATTCTGAAAAGCAGCCCATGTCTTTTTTAACATCTACTGATGTGAACTATCTTATCAACACCGAAAATAAGATACACCGAGGCAAATTGAAACGGGCGGGATAAGATGAACCAGTGAGTTAACGGAATGTTATCCAAGGTTAGAACAATTTGATTACCATAACCAGTGTATGCAGAATATGGCACCGCAAGCAAAAAATAGGCAACAAAGAAGGCACGGCAACAACGCTTTGTTTTTTCGTTAGCAGATAACGACAAAATCGCTCCCGAGTTTGTTTACAACAAAAACGGTAGGAATATTTGTCTCATCCTATTCACATCGTGATTTTCGCATTGTTTAACAACTGAAACTTGACTCTGAGGATGGCAAGAGTCTTAATTTGTCCAAATGCTCATGAATTCGATGATGTGGGTCGAAAATTTCAGCAGAAAAGCCGAAATATCGGCACCCGCACGGCAAGCGATGTTTGTTTTATTGCTCTCATCGCTTGACACGCGTTTGTTGCGGAGCGCCTTTGCAGAGCGTTAATGATTAATCATAAATTTAATCATGATTAATGATTAATGATTAAGATTAATCAAAAATCAGTAATCATAATCACCAAAATTTCTCATTTAATCATTAATCATTAATCTTAATCACACTGATTTCGCAATTTAATCATTAATCAGTAATCATAATCATAAGAAAAAAAATTAATCAATCATTAATCATTCATCACCAAAAATTTTTCACCATATAAAATATATGATCCAATTTGAATTGGTTCAAATGCTGTTCTTCTTGATTATTTTTTCAATAATCTCCCAGACAGAGTTACCTTTTACTTTTGGAACTTCAAAAATATTTTAAACAATAATTATATTTTAATCATTTCCTGTTTTTTGTGATTGATTAATCATGATTAATCATGATTTTTAATCAATGAGCCATTTTTAATCATTAATCATAATCAATAATCATAGATAAAATCAATTTTAATCATTATTCATAATCATTAATCATCCCAAAAATCAAATTAATCATTAATCATAATCAATAATCACCGAAATTTGAATTTTAATCACCAATGATTAATCATGATTAAAATATTTGTTAATCATGAACGCTCTGCGCCTTTGTTACCAACATGCACCGCTTAGGACAAAGCGTTTGTTTTTCGGCGTGATCCGTTTTTCATACCCTGACCATAACACATACACGGCATACAAAAAGATAAGGTAGGCTATTATTGGTAAACAACAGTTTTGGACGTAAACAAGTGACGTCATTTTTATCGTCCTATCTGTTGATCAAAATAACAGGGACTACTAGAACGTTTTATTCATGTCTTTGAACGATTTGAACAACATCATTGAAAAACAAAATCGACATGTTTTGCGGAATGTATCACCTTCTAAATGATATAGAAAATGTGCCCTGCGTTTGAATGTGTATTGTGCTCATATAAACCATTGTCAGTACATAACCGTTATAAATGCCATGGCCTACTAAGGCATCTCAAAATGGTACCTAATGATAAAGATTCTCGCTAGTATGCGCCTTTCTAGATCAAAGAAAATGGATTTGTCAACGGAAAGAAAAATTCAATGAATGATGCTACCATAATTCCTAAACACAATCAAGACAAAAACTTGTTGAGCATGCGTAATTTTTTACTTTGTATGTGTTTTTGGGCAGTTCTTTTGTGAGATTTTTAGAAAAATACCTAAAAATCCAGATTTCACCAAATAGTAAATCGTGAATAACTCTAAAACGGATAGAAAAAACGCCATGCTGTCTTCGGCAAAGTTTTTCCTCATAAAATTTCCTATATTTCTATGGAAATTGTTTTAAATTAGCATTAGGTTGAGATACTTTTTATGATGGGTAAAATGCAAAGTATATCAAAAAATGACAAATTTTGGTAAATTCAAAAATTTAGTATCAAAAAGTTACCTGCAAAACATGTCGTTAATTATTTTTCCCATGAAGTTTGGATCCATATCAAACTGTAAAAAATATAAAAATAGTGGGTATTGCCAATTTTTGTACGGTAAAAAATATTTGTATGAAATTTATTACGAAAAATGGCCATTTTTCCAAAATCTCGCCGGGCGACCTCTAAACGTCATTTTTGAAAGTTGCCGTCATACAAAAGTTTGTTTCTTACACCCTTAGCTATCATTTGCAGGGTGAGCCCCCAAGCTTTTCGACCATGTGCAAATTTTGGGACAACCTAACCTGTATGGATTTTGCAAGAGTTCATGTAGGGATTCATCCAAATATGTATACAAGAGTTTACCTTGAAATTTCTCAAGGTGTTTACCCGGAAACTTATTGAGAATTTCTTCAAGAATCCATGTAGAGATTTCTTCATGGATTTTTCCAGTAATTTATTAATAACCAAGAATTTATTTTGCTTTGCTAGGGATTATACCAGGCATTTCTGCAGGTATTGCACAGGAATTTATTTATGGATGTTTCCAGGAATTCATCCATTAGTTATACTAGCGTTAACTTCATAGATTCCTCTGGAAATAACTTTAGAGAAGATGCCTTAGCGAATTCCTCCTCAGTGATTTTCCGTTCGCGTCAAAAATCAAATTTCTCATCACCCACTTCAATTTTCCTACTCAAACCACTCCCCTTCTCTCCTATCTCTCTGTTTGACTCCCTTCCATATATTTTGAAACAACCGTTGGGATAAAATTGATAAAAAAAAAAAACGAAATATCTCGATTTTGTCGGCCTGAAATGCAAAGATTGGCTGATAAAATTGGGTTATCGCTGTATTGGAACAAACTTTTGTTTGGCTTTCTGACAATTCATCATAAAAATCCTACGTGAGGAATTGCAGCATTTTTAGAAATAGTTATTATACTTTATTTCCTTTAGTTGTTCCATCAAGGACTATTCTGAAATATAGCTCATCCAAGTCCAAGCTTGAGTCATTTAATATCTGGATGCATCGTTTGATTTACTGCAGCGCTCCTAGTGGTCGGATTTGAAAAAATGTTGACAGCAATTTGTTTTGGAATGCTGCCTTCTTCAGTGCTGAAAATTTCGTCACGAATCGCTATATTTCGAATAAGTTACATGGGATGGAATCCGCGAACCGAAAATTAGTTTTGGACACTCACTTCGGAAATCCGATGTGATCAGGTTCAAAAATTGCGAAATCGTTTAAATTGGCCAAATTCTCAAACGTTTCCGTCAGGGTCATACTATCGATCGGCAGGTTCATAACAAGCGTTATAGTGAAATAAAGGATCGGAAGTTGCATTTGAAGATGTTGAGAACATTTAGGGCAAACTCTGGGTGGGCGGATAATGATGCCGTCAAAAAAATAATGCCATCCAAGGTACCGTCAGGAGAATTTAGCTGCGAGAAGGATTCTGATCTTTCCGGGCCAGTAAGCTACCCAACAAAATACTAAAGCACAACCTAGTGACCGAAACGAATGGGTGACAAAACGTCGAATGCCAAAACGTCGAATGCCAAAACGTCGAAAGGACAAAACGTCGAAGGGACAAAACGTCGAAAGGACAAAACGTCGAAAAGTGGGTAACTGTTCGCAGTTCAGTGTGGATTTTTTTTTTTATTTTGTGTGGATCGATTTAATCCTGTTGATAGCCTGAGAGGGGTGGCGATACGGTACACTGCAAATTTTGTTTGCTGGTATTCAGCAAACTTTGCTGATTTTTTTTGTGCTGATTGCATTCAGCAATACTAATTTACTGAGTATCAGCAATTATTTTTCAACTTGCTGAGCCATCCAGCAGTTTTGACAGTTGATCAGCAACGTTGTGCTGAAATTCAGCAAAAATATTGCTGAAAATCAGCAATTTGTTTTGCTGATTTTTTTTATGCTGGAAGCATTTCGAAAAATTTGGTGTGTAGATCCACCAAGATGGCAGGATGACGAACTAATTTACGGGGACACACTCATTATGTCTCATTCATTATCTCGAGTCACTGCCCAAGCGCTGAAGGTCAGTGCTTCAGACCCGAGTTGAAACCACCACCTGTGGAAAGATTATTGTGTGGATACTTGGCATTGTTGTGCTAGTACCTTAATCTGAAATGTCGGATGAATTGCGGAGAAAGACAGCCGTAATCAACCTGACGCCCTTGAAGGAATAATGCGCCCGATGATCGCCATCGACACCCTAAAGGTGCCAGAGATCCGGCCGACGATAGCTAGAGGCCGCCATCGAAGGAATTTATGACGTAATGCTGAAAAATTGTGGAAGGTGCCACTGACATTGTGCCACTCGCAGTGCTGCATTTGAACGAGATCAAATTGCGTTGAAGTTCAAAAACGGCACGCTGCTATCTAACATATTTGAACATTCTTTATTACACCAACGAACCTAACCTCAAAATGACTGACAATTCACAGTTCGTTTTGACAGATGTAACATGAGCATGAAAAGGACGGCAACAAGATCGATAAAGTAGAATATATGATCCGTCTTTTTCGTGCATGTGTGTGGTCTGTCAAAATGGCCTCAGAAGTGTCAAACATTTTCATGGCTAGCTTTGTTGGTGTAATGAAGAATTGTTCAGTTCAAAATTTGGAACGCACGTAAGCTCGAAAGTGAACGCAACTTGAAAAAGAACTGCACCCGCAGAATGCTCACATGCCAACATGGTACCCTGGTACCTGGTAAACTGAAATGGTCATGTTTCTACCATTTTTTCACCAATTCTAGCAATCTTGGGCTGATTCGATTCAGAAACTCACCCTCAATCGAGAGGTGGAACCGGTTTGGTCACCGTGGATTACCGGAAAATCCGGATTTCGCTGCAGAATCTTAATGCCCGATGGCAAAATGTCCCATTTCATTGTGGCGCATATTTTCGCGAAAGAACGCATGTATGCAGATGCGTCACAAAGTCCTAGGGCAGCACCTTAGTCAGGACGCACATAAGATTTGATGATACATCCAAGCTCGCAGTTTATTTTTGGCTCCTTGTTAGTTCAATTTCAACACTGGGTGCCAGTAGAAGGGGCTCCAAAGAAGTAAGAGAAGAAAAGGCCGGGAAAGTCTGGGAATAAATAATGTTACATATACTTACCGTGACGTGATGTGAGTTTTTATATACGACAGTGCGAATATTCCCTACCTGCGAAGAACTGGTCACGAAAAATGCCCACCCTGAGGTGTTGTTTCAGGGAGCCTCAGGAAGGGTTCCCCTCTGAACTAGTTGGCAGATACAAGTTAAAGAATGAGTATCCTTTAAAAGAATAAATAACTCACTATTTGCTGATATTACTCGTTTTCGACGTTTTGTCCTTTCGACGTTTTGGCATTCGACGTTTTGTCTTTCGACGTTTTGTCCCTAAGCCGACCGAAACACGTGCCCGGAAATTGTATGACGAGATTCTGACGAAGTACGAAGGATGCATTTTCAGGGACGATGAAACTTACGTGAAAGTGGATTAATGCCAGCTTTTCGGAAAAAAATATCCTTAAAGGTCGGAGTAATGTCTCTAGTCAGTTCGAGTTTATTTTGCCGATAAATTTGTATGAAAAGGCAAGGTATTCGCAGCTGTGGGCAAAAAACTAAGGTTTTCGTGACAAACAAAACCGAGGAATTTAAAATTTACAAGCAGGAGTGCCTGAAAAACTGTTTTCTTTCGTTGATTGTAGCTCACAATGGACCTGTAAAGTTTTGGCCTAATTTGACAAGTTGCCACTACAGTGGTAACGGGGTGGATTTCATGAAAAAGGACATCAATTTCTGAAATTGCCCTCAGTTCCTTCCAATTGGGAAATTTTGGGCAATTGTCAAGCAGAAGTCGAAGAAGAGTGGAGAGGTGGTTCGGGATGCAACGTAGATGAAGATATAGTGGAAAAAAATGACCAGTCGAGTATTTCAACAGGCTTTCCAAGACATCATTAGTGGTTTTCTAAGAAAGGTTTAAGATTTTATTAAAATCAAGTCGGAATAATCTCAACGCCATTTTTCTTTTAAAGTGCAATAAATATCCTAAATATTGAGTGCAAAATAGTTTTTTATTTCAATTACATATTTCCGAGATTGCTCCGGTTTCTTGCGTCCAGATATTAAATGACTCAAGCTTTAATCGAAGACTTTTTAAAGCTTGGAATTTTCAAGCATGGATGTACACTACCCGTCACACGTACGGACTCCCTTGAAAAAGTATTACTACACTCAGTTAGATATTGCATTACCTTGAAAAGTTTAGTTTTAGGATCACCTGAAAACAACTAAATCCATTTTGCTTTATTTCTAAAACCCTATAATTTGCAAAGACATACTCTTCAGAAAAGTTGTTCAGAAGGTCAATGGCATACGGAAAGCAAGCAGTTTGGTTTGCGATGCGCCGCTAGCTACCCAAGTAACAATTTTAGTTTTCTTATAGCCTACAAGCTGTTGTTATAGTCTAACCGTTAAAACTCATTTCAAAGCTTAGTGGTCTTAACAGCTCTAATAAACCGATGATAAAACCCTATTAAACCCGAAAGGGCCCACCCTACAGGAGGTTGTTAAAACCATTCCTTAAAACGTTGAACATGCTACTTGGTTTTATGCCATATTCTTGTAGTATATTACACAGCATAGATAAGATCTGTTTGTAGGTTGCAAGAAGACAAATAAGCCGTTCAAAAGTTCAAAAAGCATCTTAAATGAACGGTTAAAACCAAAGGCTTAAAGTTAATCTGAAACAAGTATCATCACATAAACTGGCAGTAAATTGCAAATTATTATTAATGAAAAAACTACAATTATGTTGGTCATCCATGTCAATAATATTAAGTTTTTAATTTTCACGGAGGAAACCTCTGTTGCTATGACAAATAAATTCATGCCAAAAAAGTTTGACGGTGTAATGCGTTAAAATACATCTGAATAAGGCAAAGCGCCACGTCATTTTGAGGATTTGGACATTCTAAAATTAACAATTTCAATCTAATTTGCAAAACTATGCATTCAAATCACAATCCAAACATCAACATGGCGAACATAATTTCCAAGCAGGAATTGATCATCGTGATGAAAAATATGGATTCCGTCATGTTAAACCCTTCTGGTTTTGTTTGAGATCGTTAAAGATCAGTTAGTGTAAAAGCAACATGTTCCAGAGTTGCTGTACTTTATGAATACGATGCCAAGACTAGTATATACCTACTCATTCTTAACGCATACATTTGTGCGCTACTCAAACACAAATAGGTTTTATATAATGTGCGTTCAGACTGTATGCTCTTAAGAACTCGCTGCTGCTGCGAAATGTAAACAAATCGAAAGTTTTGCATTGTCGTAAAATTTTCAGTGGTGTTTCATTTTTTAAGCTGTTTTATTTGCGCCAGTGGTAAGTATTCAGTGAAAACCAATAAGGATTTTCGTACACCGGTTGCGTCTGGCTTTGCTGGAATAAAAGTATACTGCCATGATGCCGGAGCCAGAGCAAACGATGCCATCTCTACCACCCATCGATTGCTTCTGAAATCCCGGTAACAAAAGCGCATTGGAAGTTTAGTTTGGCTGCCTAGCTGTAAAAATAAAGCCCGCCAGAGATTTTCCCATAAGATTTACTTCAAATAGAATAAAACATAAGTATTCTTGGTTGTTTCCTTTTCTGTTTATGTGGTATATATATGAAATCTATTGATCAAAATATGATCGCATCGCAACACTCCTTAGCTAGCTTTAATGCTTCCAGTGGTTATTCCGAAAAGGTTTAAGATGGCTTTATTGCGACTTTAGGCAATCTATCAGGTTTTAAAGCTGATAAGACGTGATATGCCTGCGGCTTTGAAATAGGTTTTAGGACCAAGTTTTTATACGCTCCTTACAGCCCGGTTACATTGAATATTTTGCTTAGCGAAAAGGCAAGCTCACAAGTTTTATTCAATGGATTTCTAGATATCTACAAAGTGTTTTAAAGTTGCTTGTATCGTTAAAGCTGCTTGGCAATTTAGACTGCATCATCAAACCTTGAAGGGCTTAGCAAATCCATGACAAAACCTCATTAAATAATGTCTAAGAGCAGAAAGGATACAAATTGTTACTTGGGTAACGTCAGTGAGCATGTCAAAATGAGAATTTTAAACCAGTTCCACCTCTCGATCTCGATGAGTTAGAAAATTCGACTGATTTCTTAATGTTCCTCTATTTACATCTCCTCAAAATCCTCCAAAATTTCTTTTCTCTGGGATTCTCTGGGTATTTGCTCCTTCCTCCACAAATTCTTTCAAAATTCTTATTTTTTAAATCATTAATATGCCGGGTTGGCCTTATTGTACCCCTTGTTATAATATATAGGTTACATATTGAATGTATGTAAGCACTTGAAGCTTGAGCACAGAAAGGATGGATTGCATGGTGCTAAAACCATCTAACCTATGTTCCATTTTACTCTAAGAACCATCTACTGCGTGGAATAGTGGAAATTGTTTTCCCCACCTCGCTTACTTGGTAATAAAGACAAATGCCTGAGCTAGCCCAAATAACTTTCGTGACACGCTTTGTGTCTGTAGTACAGACTCTGTACAGTGCTAGCTCGATTTTTCAATCTTTTTTTAATCGATACCGTATACCGATATGTACTTACATGAAGGTCTTATATATTGATCGACTGTCCTAGAGTATGTTTTAAAAATTGCATTTGCATCGCACCGGGTTACAAAAATCAAACAGCTACTGTTACTCAAAGTCCCTTCCATTCCGGCAATGAAAAAACTTATATTCAGCCATTACAAGAATGAAATCTACGGCGGCTCCACTCCACACTCGGTAGTCTGCTGGACGGTTGGAAAAGAATTTATCGATCCGAAGGCTGGTGTGAACGCTCCTGTTCCCCACAAGATGGAAAATGCGATTAGTGCGCTGTAACTCCGTTTGTAATTCAGTTAAGAAACAACATCAAACAGATTAAGCGGTTATTTATGCTTTCTTATTCTATTGTACGCGAGAAGGGGTTTCTCGGCTTGTTTGTTTCGGACGTTGCTGTCGGCCGTCAGTCCCGTCAGTCTGGTTGATTTGCGACCCCAAACAATTCAACAGTTGGCCTACCAACTGACAACATTGTTGCTCTCGCGGATCGTTTCCTTTGCTTTTCATCTCTGGCGTAATTACCGCGCACAGTCGGTCGGTCGGTCGGTCGGTATTGCTCTCCCTATCACGTGCCTCATCTGCCAGCCAGCACGTGGGCTATGAATTGTGATGATGACCAGCACCACTCCAGGAGATGACGGACGGGCACGGTGACTTTTGCTTTCCATTTTCCGCTGATTGCATTAGATACCGTTGTAATGGCCGAATGGTGTGCGCTCGAATTCATTCAACTCACGGTGCTGACCGAAAAAGAAGGTACTTGAGGTATGCATGCATATATCCAAATATTTGTATGGTTTGCTTGTATCAATCGTTCGGATGAGAGCAGCAAAATCGAAAGTGAAGTTCAGTAGACTGCCCGTGAAATTAGTGAGGTAAAAAGGAAAGTTATCAGCAGAGATGAACTGGGTTCGCGCTAATTGTTCCGGAAATATGGGATAAGAAATGCACGTTACACACATGAAACAGCGTTTATAATAAGTGTAAACATTGATTGGACAACTGTTTTGAATGCTGATCAAAAGTTTGGGGTCACAACGCCAAATATATCAAAATTTCCAGCTCATATCTCCTACAAATTGCGTCTGATTTCAAAAGTCTATGATTCATTCAAAATATAATAAGTTACTATACATTAAGCTTCAAATATGATTTAACCGAAATTATAGTTTGTTTTACTATTTAATTCAATGAATTCATTGCGCTTAGCAAATATGATATCATGCACAAATTGCACACCCATCCTCTTGTTATACAAGCGTTTGTTAACAGCTGTGTCTTGTTATCTCTCCCATTTCTTAGGTCGGCGGAACTCGGGCAAACTGGCCGCGTTATTAATGTGAGAAAATGTCACCGGCAAGATTGTCGCTTCGGGAGGAGGACATTGTTCGGTTGGCTTTGGAGTTTCTGAACAACCGCGAGCTGCACATTTCTCAACTGTCGCTGGAGCGCGAGACCGGTGTCATCAATGGCCAGTACTCGGACGATGTGCTCTTTCTGCGGCAGCTCATTCTGGACGGGCAGTGGGATGATGTGGTGGAGTTTATTCAGCCATTGGAAGCGCTGCAGAACTTTGACATGAAGCAGTTCAAGTACACCATCCTTCGGCACAAGTACATCGAACTGTTGTGTATAAAGTCGGAAGCTGGTGGACTGGGCGGGCCACCTCTGATCAACAACGTGGAAGGAGCTGTCGAGGAGGTGGTCCAGGTGCTCGGTGAGCTGGAAAAACTCTGCCCCACCAAAGAAGAATACTCAGCACTGTGTCTGCTGCTGACACTGCCAAAGCTCGGCGACCACATGCAGTATCGGGACTGGAACCCGAGCAAGGCGCGAGTGCAATGTTTTCGGGAGATATTCCCGCTGGTGGAGAAGTTCTTGCCCGGCGATAAGAAGGCCGGGACGACTCAATCGGTGTTTGCGAAAAATGACCGGCTGGTGCAGCTGTTAATTAAGGGTATATTGTACGAATCGTGTGTTAATTACTGTCAGGTTAAGGCAACTGGTGCAGCGGATGCCGCTGCCCACAAAATCAACTTCTCAAGGGTGCTGGATGGATCGATAGGTGAGTCTTTTTTTAGTTATTATTTTCCATTGCCATTCCGTGTGTCTACTGAACTGTTTATTATACCATCATTTGTTATATTTTTAGTATTGCTAAGGTTTACTGTAGCGAATAGCTTGTAGACGTGTGTCCTCAGTGGTGGTAGGAACCTAGGTTGAAACTAGAATACAGTTCGGTGCAGTATTTTTTGTTGTAGCAACGAAAGAGTAAAATGTGCGCCATTGAATTTTGTACAGTCCGTAGTTTTGCTTGTCAGCGCTGTAACTTTTGAATTTTGCAAAGAAAATGGATGAATTTTTGAACACAAACCTCTCAATCTACATTTGTTGCATAGGCAATATTTCAAAAAAAATCATGCACTATCAACAATTTTATAGTCGAAACGTGTATTGGGACTGATCGTGATTTTAGCCCCTCAGACAGAAATAAGTCAGCACCCTTTATTGTTTCGATTGTACTATTGAAAGTATTATATCAATAATCACCAAATTTTGCAGGCATAATATATACATAATCAACTAGCTTCTGTGAAAATTTCATGAAAATTTTCAAAGAAATTTAAAAATTATGAAGAGGCAAAAATCGCACATGAAAAACACGAAAAATTTTCACTAACACTCACCCCAAACAACACCAGTAGCTTTCAATTCAATTGATCAAAGTTGATTAAATTTTGCAAGAAAGTGTCTCTATAAGTATCATAACTGCTAACAAAAATTCATAATTATCATCACAGAACTTTGAACTGCAGCGTAAAAGAACCATCTAGTATGCGAAAGAAAATTGATCTTAATTGTACAAAATGCTTAAAACCACGTCTGTTTGTTTTTCATCCACAGTTAACAATAATGCATCGATTTTTATGAAATTTGGCACAAATAATAAATATACACCAAAGAGTTCTCAGTCAATCATTTGGCCAATTTTACCGATTCATTACAGAGCTACTGACGTACTTCTGTGTTCCGATTATTGCGGATACAGGCTTTACTCCAACTTTGGTTTCTGCAGCGGCTTCGTTAGTCCTTCAGCTATCTGCTCATCCATATACTACTCACGTAGGTCAGGTTGACAACTCAACGATCGATGGTTTCTCTGATGCAGTGGTGTCGAATGTCGATGTGTTTTGTGCGAGGATTGTAGCCGCCATTCTTCGCTATCGCGAGGCAGCTTTGGTTGTCGCAGTTTATCTGCACAGTTCGAAAAAAAAACCTGTAAAATTATGACGGATCGAATGTAACAAAAGGACCCCGTCATATATGATGGGAATTTTTGTGCGATCCTAAAATTACTTTGCAAATATCTATTAGAAAATATAAAGAAAGTTAAACTCCGAGCGAGAATTGAACTCAAATCCTTGGGATGTGAGTAGCACGCCCGAGCTCTCTCGGCTCTCTCAGCTTGTTGAATAGACGTCAGTCAAAGTTAAACTGCTTCTACCACAATGCACGCATTCCCGACATGCTCCGGCTGCTGCAGGGAGTACTGAGAGAAGCAACGGGGAAACCTTGTGGGCTTCGTGGCCGAGCGGTTAGCGGCGTCAGTCGTTTAGGTGTCTCGTAAGCCTCGGAATGTGGGTTCGATTCCCGCTCCAGTCGGGGAAAACTTTCGTCAAACGGAAAACTCTCCACTGGGCCACTGGGTGTTATATGTGTTGTCCGTTGTCATATGTTTGTAATGTTCAGTCTGTAGAGGCCGCAAGGTCGAAGACGGTGTAATTGTCTTTTTTTTTTTAAGAAACCGCCACAGCTGCGAGCAGCCGGTCGTTTAGCTGATGACGGAGAGTGGCTGGCATGATTTATAGCAGATGCATGTAAATTTGAAGCGAATATGCTTTAAAATCTGTAAACAAGCGGGCTGCTCGGCTGACATTAAATGTTGGTTATTTACATTAAAGGGTGATACGGTCAAAATTTGGTCACACAATTTGTTTCATAACTTGAGACTGCGTACACCAAAACAGCTGATTTTTGGACCAGTAATGGTACATTATATGTAGCTTATACCATGAAATTTTCCTCAAAATCGGTTTAGTATTTGCGGAGATATTGTGAATCCTGAAAACTGCAATTTTAAAATTTTGTACAAAGAGGATTAAAAAATAAGAACACATTTTTACTCTTTTATTTGTAGAGCCAGAAATACTGAACCAATTTCAATGAAAATTTTTCTGTTTGTAAAGTAAACATACCAAAATGTTGTGTAAAAATTTCATTCAATTTGATCCAGCCGTTACAAAGTTATATTTGCTTAAGTGGCACCCGGTCAGTTTTTTTCATATACAAACTGCTACAACTTTGAAAGTATTCATACAAAATGACTCAAAATTTTACTAAGAACATATTTTCATAATACTATTATACTGTAAAATTTTGATAAAAATCGGAGCAGTATTGGTAGTTCTATAATCAAAATTGTGCTTTGCTGACCTTAAATTTCCGAAAATTTACTATGGAGCGCCTTTGTACAAAATTTTAAAAAGGTAGGTCGATGGTTTTATCTATATATCAACCAATACTCAATTGATTTTGATGAAAATTTTATGGTATAAGCTACATATAATGTAGCATTACTGGTCCAAAAATAAGCTGTTTTGGTGTACGAAATCTAAAGTTATGAAAAAAATTGTGTGACCAAATTTTGACCGTATCACCCTTTATTCTGCTGTAAATTTCAGTTGATCTTCAATTAACGTGCTGTTTAACTTTCATATTTTTTGCTGTGTGGTTTGCCTGCGTCACTCCAAACAAACTTGAGATACTGCAACTGTTGGTTGTTTTTTGCAGGATATCGCTCCTCCTAAAGCTAGGAAGACGTATCCGCTTGTAGATTTCCACTGATCTGGATCCGATCCACAGTCAGCATCGCGGTACCCAACGTCCTCCAGATTGGCGTCTCGCTTGTAGTGCAACTTCTGCTTCGATGATCCCCAAAAGATAAAGGTTTTGGTTGAACCTGCTGAGGACGTTGACTGCAAACAGAACGCCTGGCCGGGTACACTGGGTCAGGTACATGAGACATCCGACTGCTTTCTAATATGGAAAGTCCTTCATCGCGACTTCTTTGTTGCTCTTTGCCGACATTTCGGTTAAGAGCTTCTCGCTGGCGTTCATCGGAATCTTGCCGGGCTTGCACTCGCTCATGTTGAACCGCTTCAATACAGTGTCGAAGTACGCCTCCTGGCCCCGTCGTTTGTCGTCTCGATCCGAATTCCAACACAATGCTTCAGGTTCGTGGTTGCTGAGATGCTTCTTCAGCTTGTTCTTCATAACTTCATCGTTGCTCATGATGATGAGATCCACATAGATAGCCACAATGATGATCTTTCCTCCTGGATTCATCACGTAAACGCAGGGATCGTATTCCGTGGAAGTCCGTCCGAATTTCTTCAGCAGACCAGTATCAAGCTTCTTATTCCACACTCGACTTGATTGCTTGAGTCAGTACAGAGTTTTCAGTTTTCAGTTAGCAGATTTTCCCGACCGGAACGGGAATCGAACCCACCGTCTCCGGATTGGCGATCCATAGCTTTGATTACTAGCCCCCGTCTGTCGTTTCTCTTTACTGGTATTTTCTTTGAGTGGCTTGCACCGAATCGGGCAGACGAATGAATAATCAACCTCACAGGGAGGGCTGATCAGAAAAACGAAATGCAAAAATGAAACACACTTTCATTCGGAATCGAACCAAAAACCTTCGGATTGGCAACACGAACACGACAAACATACACAGAATAAAATAATGAGATTTACACGTCATGTAAACTCCATTTCAGTTATGTAAACTTAGTGTTATGATGGTTTACATGATATATCATGTAAATTTGTGTTATATGTCATGTAAACACTCAGAGTCATGCTGAATTACATGACATATAATGGAAGTTTACATGATATTTTATTACTTTTACATGATATGTCATGTAAACTTCTGTGATATCCCACGCTCCAATTATGTGCATCATATGGCACAGAACTTTACACTCTTTTTTCGATCTGTGTACCAACTGAGCCAATTTAACAGCTTGAAAGGACTGAAGCTAAACACTGCGCCTCAACACCTTTGACTGAGGTGATTCCTTCTTGGTGGTAAACCTCCTATTGGAATTCTTGGTTGAACCCCTGCGGGAATTCTGGTCGAAATTATAGATAAATTTTCGGAGGTACACCTAGAGGAATGGCCGGTAAAACTTCAGTTCTCGGTAGAATACCTACAAGAATTACCCATGGTGCTCCTAGAGGAATTTGAGGTGGATCCCTGAGAGGATTTCCTGAGGAACTCCTATAGGTATTCCCGTTGATACTCACGAGGGGATTCCTGAGAAAACTTCAAGAGAAATGTATGGCGATACTTCTAGAGCGATTCTCGGTGGACCTTCAACAGAATTCATAGATGGAACTCCTGCGGGAATTTGTGTTGGTACTCTTGATATAATACCAGTAGAATTCCTATAAAACTTCTTGTGCAGTTCCCGCTGGCATTCCTAAAAGAATTTGCGGTGGA
Source organism: Aedes albopictus (assembly GCF_035046485.1). Lineage (NCBI taxonomy): Eukaryota > Metazoa > Arthropoda > Insecta > Diptera > Culicidae > Aedes > Aedes albopictus. Next base: position 350,037,166 of record NC_085137.1, read on the forward strand.
ACTCCTAATAAACTATCAGTGGAAATCCTACAGAAATAAGACAACATCCATTTATTACGTAACGCTAAAATCGACCTTTTTCACCCCCGCTCCGTAACGCTTTTTTGTATGAAAATCCTTATTTTTTATATGTAACGCTTGACCGTACTCACCCCTCCCCCTAAAACGTTACGTAATTTGTGGATGGCACCTAACCTGTAGAACTCCTGCTGATATACGTGATGAAATTTGAAGAGGAATTTACATAGACATTACTAGTGGATCTTCTTCAGAAATTTCAGGTAGGAGGAGAATTTCTGATCCAACTTCTAGAATAATTGGAAGCTCCCAGCGGAACTCCTGTTGGAATTCCCTGTTAACCAGCTATAGCAATTCCAAGTGAAACTCCTGAGGGAAACCGCGTCGAAATTCCTGTAGAAATTTCTGTTGGACTCCTAGAGGGATTTACAGTGGCATTTCTAGAGAAATACCCTGTGGAACGCCTTGAGGAATTCTACAAGAATTCGCAATAGAACTCCTATACTGCCTATCATCGCATATTAGTCCCACATTTGTTAGGTTTCCTATTCATATACGACAGTTTTGCGATAATAGGCAGTATGGGTGTTCCCGATTGAACTCATAGGGAATTTTTCTGTGGAAGTTTCAGAGAATTTCTCATTGCAACTTCTAAAACCTAGAGGAATTTCTGCGAGACTTCCCTGTAGAACAGCTACAAAAATTTCCAGTGAAACATAAAAAGTTCTCGGTAGGATTTCTACAGAAATTATCGGTAGAACTCTTTGAGAAATTCTCACAGAAGTACAAATATGAATTCCCGGTGGAACTCTCAGAATATTGGCCTGCGGAACTCTTAAAGAAATGATTGTTAGAACTCCTAGAGAAATTATCTTTTGAACCCTTGGAGGAATCCCTGGTGGCACTCCTATCGACTGCTAGAAAAACTCCCAAAGCAACTACCACAGGAATTCCCTGTGGAGCTCCTGGAGGAACTTCTAACGAAACTCCTAGAAAACTTGCCTCAGTTTTTGGTAGTGTTCAACAGATACATTGTTTGCTTCAATTTAGGATTCGCGAGCGTTTCTGAAATCTCACGAACACGATTATGCATCCGGAATTTTTTTTTCTCTTTGATGAGCTGTCGAATGCCTACGTTTGTTGCAAAAACATAAATGTTACACAATACGGGTTTCTCCGGTGGTCACTGCGAATAACAGGCATGAAAATAGATGATGATTGAACCATGGTTTCGGAATAACATAATTCATCGAAGTTCGTTGTCGTTACCTAATTGGCAACCTTTCGCAATCCCTGGAGGAGTTATACAAAATGATAATAGTGAATAACATTTGTGGGTTTTCAAGCACTAGTTATATTATAAAAAAACAACTTTTCGGATGTGAGTGGAGCGGACCTGGTGTGATGGTTTGCACACTTGACTATCATGCCGAGGACCTGGGATCGAATCCCACTTCCGACAAACTCACAAAAATGTGAGTTCTTTCTTCGGAAGGGAAGTAAAGCGTGGGTCCCAAGATGAACTATTAAAATAATTGGGCGACAATAAATAATTAATGGCTGAATAAATAATGTTTGTCCATACACGGACTCTTATCCGATAACATCTACGCCTACAACGGCGAAGAGGGCGGAACTCGGGATAGGTCACTCTTTCGCAGAATGTTCACTATACTGCGGGTTTATGGTTGGTAACGCACTACATTGCGTCACTTGTCCTAACAACGTGTATTCACGGCCGGGGACCGGACAAAGAGATCGTAATAACTGGTGTGAGAATTCAATGGAATTTTTGGCTACCCTAAAAGTGAGGTGTATAGTGATGCACTATGGATCAGATTGTGTTCTGTGGTGATACAAATTTGGGTTGTGTGAGTTCAAATACATTTTCAATTGCAATGGACGCAACAATGCCTAATCAATATTTACATGAATACTTTCCCTCTTCCCAAAAATACGTAAAAGGGTCACGATCACTTGTTTGGTTGCAAAGTTATAGTTTGTCAAAGTTAGGATCACTAAAAGGCTCCTGGTGGCCACAGTGACCTATTCGATTTTTTTCCGGAGGTTTTCAAAACTGTGTCCATTTCATTTGAGTCAATGAGAGCCAAAATCGGCCGAACCTCTTATTGTTGCGAGCTGTCCGAAGTTTGGGATCGAACACGATTCTAAGGTCTTATATGTCGGTTGTTTTATAGGACCACCTCTTTTTTTATATATAGAATGAGAAAATCTGCAACAGATACCCAAGAGGTGGTTCCTCGGGTGATGTGGGGATCGACCCACTAAAAACTCATTCTCTCTCTTACTTACCTTCGCGGTACGCCCGTTAGGGATAACTTCGAGAAGGGGGGGACCGTACATGAGTACACTCTGATAGTAAGCGTTCCACCAGCTACCGCCTTAAGTTGTTCACTCTCCCCTGGAGGCTCGGGTCCTGGCTAGTACTTAGACTACCCATTGAACTCAAGCTCCTGGATGAGGAAGGGGGGCCAACTCAACAAGCTGTTGTTCGGCTCGCCATTTATTCTGTAGTTCAAGTACGATTCGAGAAACCGTGGAAGTAACGCAGTCCCACTTGTCCGCCCCCATACACATCCTTTCAACAATGTTGTCAGGCGTGATATCTCTACCGCATACCTCCTGCATACTCGACCTTTGCTCCACGACACGTGGACATTCGAAGAGCACATGTTCCGCGGTCTCGTCGCAGTCTGCACACTCCGGACATGCGGGGGAGCCTGCATGTCCGAATCTGTTCAGATACCACCTAGCACCCATGGCCTGACAGAAAAAGCACACATACCGCGTCCTTTGAGACCGTGCAGTATGCGCTCACCATCCTAAAGGAACATCAGCCTGTGGGTACTCTCAAGTCGCTTCCCGTTTCGATTAACCACTAGCGCCTTCGACCATGCAGCGGCGCCATAGCGTAGTATGGAGACCGCTACTGCCGCGAGCAGCTTACGCTTACTCGAGACTATTGCCGAGCTATTTGACATTATCTTTGACAATTCCATTATCGCCTTTTTGCAGGCATATTCTACGTGGCTTCCGAATTTCAGCTTATCGTCGATCATAACCCCCAACTGCTTCAGTGAGCGCTTAGAGTTGATCGTGCATCCACCTGTGGTGACCACTGCCTGCTGTTCAGACTTGCGGTTGTTTACCACCACCACCTCCGTTTTGTGGTGCGCGAGTGCCAAATGTCATCCAATCCTCCACTATGCCAATTGCGTGAGTTGCTGTCAGTTCCACTTCCTCTATCGACTCGCCGTATACCACGAGGGTAATATCATCGGCGAAGCCGACCAGCTTTACGCCCGGTGGAAGTTTGAGCCTCAATACGCCATCATGCGCCGCGTTCCATAGTACCGGGCCCAAGATGGACCCCTGCGGTGATGTTGTAGCTCCTCTCGCCTTCCTCGGTGTCATAGATTAGCACCCTATTCTAGAAGTAGCTCTCCAATATCCGGCATAGGCTAACCGGGACTCCTAGGTGGTGTATTGCGCACTCAATGGCGGTTCAGCTGACGCTGTTGAACGCATTCTTAACGTCCAGCGTGACGACCGCGCAATAGCGGATTCCTGTTCGCTTCTTTTGGAGCGCTATCTCGGCCGTTTTGGTTACAGCCCTAATAGGGTCCACCGTCGATCGACCCTTCCGGAAGCCGAACTGGTTATCCGAGAGACCAGAGTCATCGGGTTTCTCGGTATAGACCATCAGCCTTGACAAAATGATCCGTTCCAACAGTTTTCCGGCGGGGTCCAGCAGACAGATAGGCCTGTATGCCGACGGGTCGCCAGGTGGCTTCCCGGGTTTGGGTAGTAGAACCAACCTTTGCCTTTTCCACCTCTCGGGAAATTCGCCTCTGTCTAGGCACATCTGCATAGCCGTTCTGAACATGTCAGGCTTAGCCTCGATGGCCGTCTTGATGGCTAATGTCGGGATACCGTCCGGACCCGGAGCCTTGTTCAACTTAAGCGACTTCGCTATTGCAATGAGTTCGTCGTTCGTCACCGGGGCTACTTCGCTATGGCCGGTTTGGCTATAGGGAACGGGGTCCCATGGTCTTGTACCGTGACGAGGGAACAGCGTTTCCACGATCTTCTGCAGCATCTCTGGGGAGCGTTCTGGGGGTGCTGACGCGCCCTTCGTTTTGGCCATGACTACTCTGTAGGCATCATCCCATGGGGTCGTGTTGGCTGCCTGGCACGCCCGCTTACGAGTCTTAATCTCTTTATTCAGTGCCAGTTTAGCCGCCCTGTAGGCCTCGCTTCGTTCAATTTTATTCTCATCGGTACGAGCACTTTGCATCCTCCTTCTAGCTCTTAAACAGGATGCGCGGAGTTCTGCGATTTCTGGACACCACCAGTACACCGGTTTGCGTCCATTTCTGGGTAGGAATCGCCTTGGCATAGCGGCGTCACATGCACTGCTTAGGGTTCCGACTAGATCATCGCTGGATAGATCGTCGGTGTTGATGGAAACCCAGGCACAGTGGACACAATTACACTACCGTTCGACCGGACAATACCCGTCTCGGGATTCGCGTGATACGAAGAAAGAATTAAGTACGCGGAATACGTTTGTCAACAAACATCTTTACTTTGCAACGAACTAGTACGGACTAAGCAATAACAAACATTTTCGTGCTCAATACATCAGCAATTATGCTTCGTTAGGTTTTCCTTTATCATACATACAAACTCAACACAAGTCGTCGTCATTAATGCCATCATTGACCGGAACCCTGTTACTCATCCACGATCGTCTTCGTTACCAGGGGGCTGTCACTATCATACTCCAACAGGTGTTACTCTCCATAAACAATCGCTCCACAAATGCCGGCTTATCGAATCGCGAAGTCAGCCATCCCCGATGACGGTCGATGACCTTCGGCTGTGGCCGTCTTCCTCCGTGTTCCACTCTGTATCGAATCGCCAGATGGTCACTATGCGTGTATCCATCGTTGACCCTCCAGTCCGAGCTAGGGTTTAGACCCGGGCTCCAGAAGGTCACATCAATGATGGACTCTGCACCATTCCTACTGTAGGTTTTTTTGTCGCCTACGTTCGTGACATCCACGTTTAGTCTAGCCATAGCTTCGAGTAAGGCCCAACCTCTCGCGATCATCCAAAGCTTTTATTTTTGAAAAAGCTTCAAACCGTTAAAATGTGTTGTTAGAATCAAAAGCAAAAGGTCAAAAAAGACCCCAAAATCTTGCTAAGATAAATCTATTTTAGAACATTCTAAGTTGAGAAACAAACTTTGTTCTAGATGGGATGTTTACACCAAGAAAGCGTCCAAAACTTGTAAATAAATTAATGAGTAAAACAAGAATACAATACCACCTCTAACGAATGTTCTGTTCTTAAACTTCCTTCAATACCGCAGGATTCACTGACTCCGACCTATCGTTACTCAGTTGGTTGCAAAGCATTCCGGCGGAAACATTCTCGGTTCCGTTCGAGCAGAAAACGCTCAACGTGGACGTGGAAAGACTGGAAAAACCTTCACTCGAAACCTCATGGACTGAACATATGCTCATCACTCCGATCAAGCCCAAAACGTTCCCCCATTCTGTGATGCCATTTACGCGGCCCCGCAGTGCAGCGGACATCATGACCCGGTCGCTGCTGCCCTCGCTGGACGCCGTATCAACCTGTCTCAGTAAGTATACCCCGTTCGGCCAGTTTACTTTCCTATAATCACGTCTTGCGCTTTCTCGCGACCCCTAAGGGTCAGTAGAAGTCCTACTAACTCCCATCAGCATTCCATTGAAATCTATTTTATTCCCGTTTCAGATCCCAAAGCACCAAACGAATCGTTTCCCATGTCCCGTTCGAGTTTCGCCAGTTTCCACTTGACCGGGATTAAGCCAACGAGCGGCAAAATGATGACCTCGAGTGTGGATCGGCTGTTCGAGAACGGCGACGGCGGCGACGTCTACCGGAGCAGCAACTTTAGTGAATATCAGGTTCGTACGTACCAGCAGACTTGTTGTAGCTGGTGGGTAGGCTGTGCTAGTCTGACTGCCCTAGCAAAGCTTGACAGCAAATTGAAAACTAATTTTGATGTTGTGATATTGCAAATTATGATAACTCAGGTTGTTGTCATTTTGGTCGTTTTAACGGTTAAAACATCAAAGATGAGAGCAGAAAAATGTTCCCGTAACAGCAAGCTGAAAACAATTCCTGCCATCAGTGATATCAAATTGATAACTGTTTTTGCTATCAGTGCGAAAAAATGGAAAAATCGTGAAATGCAGAGTTTTTCGAATTATATGAAAACTTAAATGCAATATTGTAAATGCACTGATGGTATAGCATTAGTTGTATTATACAAGGTTGCCTAGAAGTTTTGAAATTACTTAAAAACTTTAATATTTATAATAAGTTGAAGTGACAGCAAAACAAAATAAAAATTTGAAAGCAAATTGAATCAAGACAATCTGATATCAAAATGTGATATCAATTTGCTGCTGATTACAAGTCGTGTTTTCAATTTGCTATCATTTTGTTGTTAGACTTTGCTCGGGTGGGCTGTCAGTTCTGCGTTTCGCGTGCAAGCATGGAATAGCTTATTATTATGCAACTAGGATTCGATTCCCCCATGCTCTGTGCCGGCATCCACCTAGATTAGCTCGCAGGCGTAATATCCAAACCTGAATGAAAGTATGCTAACAGCTTTTTTTGAACGAGTTTTTCCTGTGTCAAATAATTCTTCTCCCTTCTGGGTTAGGCGCTTTCAGTAACCATCCTCTGGCGGGCGGTGAATGCTGAATGAATCAATAATTTACAAGAAGGTGGAATTAGGGTTGCTCGAATTATCGGTCGAAATAGCTTATTCGGTTCCTAATTTGAGCCCGAGCTTTTTTATGTTTTTGTTCATTTGGTTGAAAACTGAGATTGCTCAATCTCTTATAATAGCATAGAATAAAAAGGTTGGCACCCTAACGCACATGTAGTAAAGTTACGTTCATGCCGGGTACACAGGACCGTTCTTATCTGCAATCCGGTTATTGCTACTATACGAACGTGGGTGCCAAAGAGGAAAAAAGCTATCTCAAGCTTCTCAACGACATGTTTGTTTGCAAGCTCTGTCGCATAAAGGACATGGTGAAACTGTCTCAGTGGGGAAATTGTTTGTACTGTTTACTTTCACTTGTTCTATTCAAAGCTCGACGGTTGTGTCGTATGCGGCTTAGGACAACGAAAAACGTTCTGGATTAAATGGTGTCGACGGTCTCCGCACCGTTGATGTGTACATACGTAACAGTATATTTTAAAGAGCAGGTCTTGTTCCACCATCCATCATGTTCTGTGATATATTCGTGTTGACAGGGAGCAGTGAATCTTGCCTGATACTGTGTACTCAAGATATGATTTGGACTGTTTGCACGAACCGATGTGTACAAACAAACTAGCGACAGAATGTAGAACGCTTTTAGCGTCGCATTCGATGTAAGTTACAGATTTTTTTATACATTTTTTTATACATTGATGTGAAAATCCATTCATTCATCGTTTTTAGTCGATTCGGTGCCACTGTTGATGAACTAGTTCCCATCATTAATCGATTGGACCAATGTAGATGCTATCGCCTTCCAGACTCTTGATACTAGACAGTGTAACATAGACGTTTTTTTTTTGCTCCCAACTGTCGTCACCATCATCAATTCACAGGAAATTACTCTTGCCGTTCACGTGCTCTATCTTGCTGGTGAGGATTGGATCCTTGCAGTCCCGGTTTGGTGTACTCGCTTGCATGCCAATGTTGCAAGCATATGTACTTGCTTGGCCGTGCTTGTGTTATATATTGCGGCGAGAAAAATGTCGTTATTTTGGCGAAAGTGCTTGATTCGTGTACATTTTGGCAATTTTTGCGCTGTTATTAACAATCTTCATGATCAACAATATCGCTACTCTCCGTTCAGGAGCTCGTTCCGGTCGTTATTTGCTATGATTGAAGAAAAAGGAAAAGCGGGTGAATGTAGTAGATAGTTGAAGTTTATTATGCAGTTTCTGGCAAATGATTTGTACACAGTTCGACACTAAAAAAACGCCCCAAAATTTGGTTTTAGACTCTGTTGAAATCTATGACAAGCAGACAACCCTTCATCATGTCGCTGTTGTAAAACTCGAATGAACTTGACCGTTCATTCGAAACCTTCATGCAGTTTTGTGGGTATTCCGTCCATAGTTGCTTTGACCAACTTAGTAATCTTCCCGGGAAAGCCTGTCGAGTCCATCATTTGTACACTCTCGTGTGCCACTTTGAAGTCGATTTCCGGCATTCTGATGGATTTTCCTTACGATGAAAATTTTGTAGCTTTTCAATCGACGCTGACGAGATTTCTTCCCACAAATTGATTGGTACGATTGGTTGGGTAATAAAAACTCTAAATACAAAACCTCGAATGCCAAACTATCGTTATTTTTAGCGCCGGAGGGTTTTCTTAACTTTAGCCTAGGAATCGGTTCACTCCTATCCTCTGCTGCACTGACACTGACTACTTTTATTCCCCCATACGAATTCCATCAGACATTGCTCTCGAGACTCCTTCTGGAATTTCTACTTGAATTTATCTAGGGAATCTTTTAGAGATTTCTTTAGCGTCTCCTGAGATTAGGGACATCGTTGAAAATGTTTTCAAAGGTTCCTCCTGGATTTTTTCAGTGATTTCTCCTGGGATTACTTCTAGATGTGGAATCTCGATCGCATTTGCTTCCAACTTTCCTTTCATTCGGTTGGTCAACTTTTCAGTACACTGGCTACGCATGGTCTTTGACTGTCGCACTTACACAGGGTAAGAACTCAACCGAGAGCCTAACACTCTCTATCTTACTCAATCCCTCTCCTTCTTAGGAACCACAAGTATTGTCCAGTGGAGAACTCTAGGAGAATACAATATCGCATTTAAAGACAAAACACGGTGTGCCAAAAACCGTTATTAACAAATAAAAATGTCCACCCAAATGGCACCCGGCATTCGAAAGATATGCTATTCTAGTATCTCCTCTGGAAATTTGAAAATGTTTCATCGAGGGAAACTAAAGTTTTTGTGATTTGAAGATTTTGAGCCATTTCTATAGGATTTTCTTATATGAGTAAATATAATACGCTCCGTGTGCCTATTACACTATTAACAACTATTAACAAATAAAAATGTACTCCAAACTAACACCCGGCATTCGAAAGATATACTATTCTAGTATCTCCTCCGAAAATTTGAAAATGTTTTATCGAGGCAATCCAAAGATTTTACTGTTTGAAGATTTTCCTCTATTCTCATAGAATTAGCTCATATATGGCAATATTGTCATAAGATGTTTCATTGGATCTTCAAACCATAAACAAATATTAATAAGTTTCACAAACACCATTCCAAAGATACAACATTCAAACAACTTCTCTGAAAATTTGACAACATTTCATTGAAACGATCGCAAATTACAGTGGTTTGAAAATATAAGATATGATAAAGTATATTGAAAATATAGCAACTTCATAGAATATTATTCCAATTTCTCATGTTAATCATTCCTTGCAATGAATATATATTTTTTAACTCATCTACAACTGTGATTATATACAGCGGTCGTTTGCTCGTTGCAAAATGTTTACTTTGCAACGAGCGAATGTCATTCGCTAATTGCAACGTCACTTTGACACTAAAGTGCATTGAAAGGCACTGACAGCATGACTGACAGCACGAATTTGACACTTGATTGCTTTTGAAGTTGCAAAAACTTATCAAATTTTGCAATCAGCGGATTTGCAACTAAAAAGCATTGCAAAGAGTGAACGGCACATTTTTTGCGATACTGTTATAAAACTCAGTAGGTGATTTTAACGTGTTTATAGATAAAGTTATATATCTCCAATGAAATTGAAATCAAAGCTTAAAATTGTTGTTACTGATGATCATTCAAATGTAAAATTTCTAAATTCACGGAAAACACGTTAGTAACATGACGTATAAAAGCTGGAAAGTAAAATGATTAGCATTTAGGTTTACTTTAAAAGGTTCAATATCTTAAACATTATACCAACGATTTACAAAGCTTCCTAGGAATACCAAAACTTTGGGCTGTTAATTCACTTTAACTCTCGTTTCACCATGAAACATTTTCAAATTCATCGACAAGATACCAACATATTTATAACGTGCTTGAAAACAAAATAAAAACCAGGTGTCAAACTCTTAGAAAGTTTATGTAATCAACGCTCACGGCGTGCCACATTTTTATTTGTATTCGAGTAGCAGGTAGAGCTTTGAAACATTAATAGATTCTCGAACTACGGTAATTGAAATTTTCAGAGAAGTTGCTGGAATATTTATTGTACTTTTAGAATAGGTGAAACTCATGACACCGTTCATCACTAGTTCATAACGGATGAGAAAAAAATAATAGGGGTTTGGGACCCAAGAAACTCTAATGCGTATATCAATTGAACACCCCAAGATCTCAATTCAAACTTCTGTCTTGAACTGTGAAGTCCCATTCAAATATTTTTCGAAAATTCTTCCACTATGACACTTATAGGGTTATAAAATCCTGTTCTTTTTTTTTCTCATCTCATATTACGAAGTTTTTTTTTAAATATTGCTGAGCAGTGTTATTATTTGTTTATAATATGAAGAGCAATATTTCCATATATGAGCTAATTCTATGAAAATAGAGGAAAATCTTCAAACAGTAAAAACTTTGGTTTCCCTCGATGAAACATTTTCAGGAGATACTAGAATAGTATATCTTTCGAATGCCGGGCGTTAGTTTGGACTACATTTTCATTAGTAAATAGTGGTATCAGGCACACCGTGCGTTCATATTTGCTCATATAAGAAAATCCTATAGAAATAGCTCAAAATCTTCAAATCACAAAAACTTTAGTTTCCCTCGATGAAACATTTTCAAACTTTCAGAGGAGATACTAGAATAGCATATCTTTCGAATGCCGGGTGCCATTTGGGTGGACATTTTTCTTTGTTAATAACGGTTTTTGGCACACCGTGAAAAGTCTTGGAATCCTAGCTCAATATTATGTGTAATTTATTCCTGAAGATGGAAGGTGATAGCTCTACTGTATTTCAAACGACCCATTCCAAGGATGCCTGTTCATACACGAACATCCTGAAGTCGCTATCAGATACAGCAAGCCCTGCATTATTGCATCCAGATACCAAATGCACACTTATATGAAACGCCGTGATACTTCTTGTTTCCTGTTTCAATTTTTTTTGGAACTGTCACGTATTTAGTTCAATTGTTGTAGTAATTATAAACAGAACGTTTTCGCCGATAACCATCCAAGGTAGCGTTGACTGACTTTACTTCTGGTCTCACCTCCATCACTAATACAGGGGATAGACAAAATGATCGGGACAGGCAACATTTTCACTTCGTAAAAAAATTTCAAATAGCTGTAACATTTCAAAATGTGCATCAAACATTCTCAAATTTTTACTGTATGATAATCAACTAGTTGTGTATCAGTGGTCGAACTTTGGAAAAGATAGGTCTATTCTGCACGAAGTTATAATGATTCTAGAAAAAAGTGTATTTATCCGATAGCCAAATTTGAGCTGTTATGTCTCCGGATTCAATGAATCGAATGCTATGAACTATATCAAATCTCAATTTGGAAACATTTACAATATTATGACATATGTTATATGCAGCGTACGCAGAATATGCCACCGCAAGCGAAAAATAGGCAACAAAGAAGACACGGCAACAACGCTTTGTTTTTTCGTTAGCAGATAATGACAAAATCGCTCCCGAGTTTGTTCACAACAAAAACGGTAGGAATATTTGTCTCATTCTATTCACATCGTGATTTTCGCATTGTTTTACAACTGAAACTCGACTCTAAGGTTTGCAAGAGTCTTAATTCATCTAATTGCTTATGAATTCGATGATGTGCGTCGAAAATTTCAGCAGAAAAGCCGGAATATCGACACATGCACGGCAAGCGATATTTGTTTTATTGCTATCATCGCCTGACATGCGTTTGTTGCGGAGCGCCTTTGTTACCAACATACACCGCTTAGGACAAAGCGTTTGTTTTTTGGTGTGATCCGTTTTTCGTACCCTGGTTATATGAGATGCATGTAAAATTAATATGGCAACACTTCCAAAAACGATCAAATTCATGATTTACAAGCCGATCTATAATGCAGGTCACATACAAAATTATTTTGTTGTAGAGAATTGGTTCCCTTCTTAAGCATGTGGCTCCCATTTTCATCATACGAAAAACAAAGGATTGAAGCACTGTTTGTTTTGTTTCTTATTTTTCTATTTTTTGTTAGAAGTGAGCACCCATGAAAATAAAAAGAATGGAATCAATCGGTGCCGTAATTGCTTGTTTTCAAATATGTAGGATGAATATGGGAGCGAGAGATTAATGATGGAACATATACCCTATATTTTTCGAAATTTGTTAGTTTTTTATTATGGAATTCTAAATAATGGACAATTCGGCTAAACGAATGTCTAGGCAAAAAATGACATTTGCAGGGTTTTTACCCTCGTTTTTGTTTCAGTGTATATGTAAGTATGATGTATCACATTTTTTTAAAACAGTACTAGATATACTATCACTTCGATAAAAAAGTTTTATCATACAATCTTTTGCATGAGTTTCCTGAAACTTTTTTGAAAATTTTTTGGCCTCGGCTAAACGAATGTCTATCACTGTATATTTTAGCGCTCGGCATTCTTTTAGTTTTTCATACGTTTTACTATGAAGAAAATTTACTTCTTCTAAGTAAAATTGCTTGGGACCCCTTGATTCCTAAAAATAAGTCGATGAATAATTTCTGTAGAAAGCGATAACATGACGAGATTTTAATATTTATTGTTATTCCTAACAAGCAATTCGGTTTTCAGTCAATAAGTATTTCCACATGACTCAGATCACTTCGCGGTCTTCGGAGGATTGGTTTCTCGTAAAATTTCCAACAGAAATCAATCATCGATTTATGTTTAGGGCTTAAGGGACAAACTGTGGCGATTTTTGAATATGTTTTTTTTAATTCAAAATATGGTTCAAATCTGTTTGATGTCTTGGGGCTATTATAAATCAATATTTTCCCCTTCATTTGGTTGAAATTATTTTTCAAACAGACCCTTTATTGCTAGTCAGGACGAGAAAAAAACAGCGAATTAACCAAAAAAATATATATCACGTTGACGTATCAGAACATTTGCTCTATAAGTATTGTTTCTATAGCTTATGAATTTCAAAGGGTTGATCATTTCATTCAAGATGTATCATCGTAGCATATCGAATATGTGTATCGTTATACATTATAAATGACCGTTCAACCTAAATAAATGATCGATGGTGCTTTTTTTAAGGCTGTTTATATTATAAGCATGATAGCTCATAATACCTAAGGTAGCACAGCACAGAACCATCTAAACGCATACACTTCCGATCAAAAGTTTGGGGTCACCCCTTCAAAAACATGTCATTTTTTTTAAGCCCATATCTTCGCCAATTTGCGTCCGATTTCAAAACCCTAGGTTTCATTCAAAAGATAATAAGTCAAAGAAACTTTGAACATGATTTAAAAGAAACTTTTTCAAAAAAAATTGTATGTAAACTTAACCCAAAGTTGGCAAATTTTCTAAAAAATGAATATAAACTTACGGCAGTGTCGTTGGAAATTGGGTCGACCAAATTTTATGATGAGAGCGGTAATGTAACCCATTTTCTATTAGCTTTCAACTGCTTTTCACAAAACTTAACTAAAAATCTAGAAAAAAAAGTTATTAAGTAAATTAATCCTTGATGTCATCGACCAAAAGTTTGTACTATATACAAAGTGGTTATCTAAATAACCCACCCTGGAATTTTAAATACAATTTTGTAATAGTCCTTATATTAACCTCACACGGTAACCTATAATGGCAATACACTGTTATAAAAGGCATTAGCTGATATTTATTATATTAATTACTTCAATGACAATGAACTGATCCAACTATTGAAAATGTATGAATATTTAGCTGTTTATTTAATTGCTATTTCTTTATTGGTATAAGAAGTGTCCAAAGTAGCCCCCGTCCGGTTCTATAGGAGATGTGTTTGGTTAGTGTATGAACAACTTTTTTTGTTTATTGATGGATTTAGTTCAAATTTAGCATACATTCTACTTACATACTCACGATTATTATGTGTAAAAATTATGAAATCCATCCACTACTCTGGAAGTTATAATGTCATAAAGTTGAAAAATCATGAAAAAGTGTATAAAGAAGCCCCGCATGACGGTACCTAGTTATTATTTATTTCCCTTACTCTTGCCTTCTATCGAAATGGATCAGAACGATAGTAAAAACGTTGTACTGAAATTGAAATCAACAGATAGTAGTTTCATTAGAATTTGACTAAATATAACAAATTCATTAGTGGAGCGGACCTGGTGTGGTGGTTAGAATACAAGACTATCGCGCCGAGGACCTGGGATCGAATCCCACTCCTGACATATATGAGTATACTCACATGTGAGTTCTTCCTTCGGAAGGGAAGTAAAACGTGGGTCCCGAAATGAACTAGCCTAGGGTTAAAAATCTCGTTAATACAGACAAAAAAAAACAAATTCTGGATGTGCGAAAAATTATAGTTGATCAACGCTACCTCGGATTACGGTAAGACTAAATTTTTTACTTGACGTATCTGCACTCTGCAGCGTACAACAAACAATATCCAGTAGATAGATTGTCGTCCATGTCCAATAGCGTGCACCACCCATGCCCATTATTGACACCTATTCCATTTATGTTGCTTGCCCCCATGCATTCCCAGTTTCAATCATTACCCGCCCGTTTAATTGCTAATAAATTAAAACCCGAACGACCCACCAGCTTCGGAATCACGTCACACCGGGCGGCTTTGTTCACTTGTTGCTCCCGAACGCCTGCCTGCCAACCAAGCTGGGGGACCAAACTGGGAATATACATATATGCATCTCTAATGTTTACCATATTCTCTCGCTTCTTTATCCCACTATCGACAGCAGGGACTTCCATCAATAGAAGAAATCGCTTCTGTGCAATCGAAATCGCCCGAACTGCAGGCCGTCGCCGGTGCAATCGTGAAAACCAACGACATTCACCAGAACAGTGCCGAGCGGGATAGTCCCAACACGAGCAACTCGACGGCGAAAAGTTCCCGCCGAGATTCGCTGACGGATAAGATTGTGACCACCAGCCAACCAGTGCCAACGGGCCTTCCGCATCATAGCCAGCAACCGCCACCGCCGCCACCCTCGATCGGTCCACCTGGGGGATCCGTGTCGGCCACCTCATCAGGCATTCATTCCGGAATCAGTGCCGGTAGCAGCAACAACAACATTCACCAAGGGCCTCCACATCCTCAGGTAGCACCACCCCCGCCTCCCATCGGGGCCATCTACGATCATCCCAAGTAAGTGTTGAATGTTTTACATATACCTAGCTAATACTGAAATGAATACAATGCTATGGTATAACTTAAAACAAAAAAAAAAAAAATGGGTAATGCATAGCTAAGTATTTATTCTTGAATTTCTGGCATTTTATATATTTGTAGTAGAATTCACAAAGGATTTTTTTTTGGGACATATTTATTCTAATTACATTCTAACGACATTCAAGAAAGTAGTAGGTAATAACCGCTTAAATTAAACTCTTCAAAGTACTTAATATAGGAAATTTTCAAATGGAATGTTATAGCAGATAAATTGTATTTGAACTTACGGAGTATTTGAAGCATTTCTAACAATTAACACATGTACCAGAATTTCCGACACCGATAAAGCACCTTTCAGAAATCCATCCAAAAATTAACCTGGAATGTTTTATCGAGTCGTTGAAAATTCGTAAAAGACTTCATACAAGATCACCCCTAGAAATTCTATGGAAATCCCGTAATTATTTCTATAAGAGTTTCCACAAGTCATTCCGTTCTCATTTTTTCCTTCTTTTTTAGGCCGGAACAAATCTCGATTTCTTCTTTTGTCACTTTGCTCCTTGACTCGTCAAAGGGGGGGGATGATAAATTGCCCAAACAATTAGGCAAAATCGTCGAACTCATCGGATTTGTTAAGAAATTTTCTCGATGACTCTAATTTCACTTCAAAATTTTAAAATTTCTTGAATAATTTATTTGTGTCCCCCCTCAAAATGTCGAATTCCGACCAAAATTTTCCGAGGGGGTGGTGACATAAGGGAAAACCGAAATTTGTGTCAGCCTTATTTGAAAAAAAGGAGAAATTCTGTCGAATTACTTACAGGATTTCCAAAAGCTTCGACTAAATCTTGGATTTCCTCACGAAATTACCTAAGTTTTTTCCTCCTGAATCTCTACTAGAAATTTGTCCAGAAATGAATGTACAATTTCAATGAATCTCCATTAAAAAATACGAAAATAAACTAAAGAATGTTGAAAGATATTCCAAAAAGCCTGCAACGATAGATTTTGTTCGTTGTAAAATTATTTCATACCAAACAGCATTAATTCTCAATGAAGTGTTTGTTTTACCGAAACAAACGGATTTATCCTCATTGTGATATTGATATCCTTTTTATTTTATTTTAGAAACAACGAATCTCTCGCCAACGGCGGAGGAGGTGGTGAGCTGTACGAAAAATTCAAACAGCAGAAGCAAAACAAGGAAAGTGATTACATCATGAACGGAAATCCGACCATCATGCCGCCGCCACCCACGTCGCACCCCCCAAGCAGCCATAGTCAGCAGAACGGAGGCGCCGGACCCGTCGGCAGCAATGGTCCTTCGCGATTATCGCACGTGACGGACGAGAGCAACGGAAAGGATTTTGAGGTGAGTGGATAGCGATTTCAGTTTTTTTTTTTTAATTTTTGGCATCTTCGTTGGTTGGCGCGAGCGGAGCAGCGTGTCTGCTTGTCTTTGACGTCATCCACTGCGAAAGCTGTATGGATACGATGGATACCGAATGCATGGATTTACCTTTGACGACTTGCGTGTTGCCTACTCGAAGGCGCAAGCACGTGCTTTCGATTGGTGTGGGGGTTACTCAATAGTATAGGGTGAATGGTCAATTGCCCTAACGATTGATCTTTGGACTTACATTTTTTATTCGCCATCATTAGTTTAATACTTTATGAAACATTTCAAGAAAGTAAAATCAGCTTCAAAATGATCATAAACATGATAATTTTTAACATTGGTATCAGTGATACAAAATGTACTGTCAAAAACTGTACTTTGCGTATGATCTTGACTTTCATACAATAAAAAAAAAACATTCACGCATGATCAGATGAAACATTCATGGGTGACTGTGACATTTTTTTTCAATCACGACAAAAAATGTAGTGAATTGGAAAATTGAATGAACTAATGAAATTCCATTGGTTCCGAAAACTGCGACGGGGCATGCATATAACTTAGGAACCGGAAGTGTGAAAAAGCGGAGACAAAGATTTTCGCATTGTGCGCTCCTCTGCTCCATTTCTGGTTATAGGGGAGCGCCCTTGGATGAACCAAACGTCAAATCCACTTTTTCTTTTCATAGAAACTCTATGAAAAGAAAAAGTGGATTTGACATTTGGTTCATCCAAGGGCGCTCCCCTATAACCAGAAATGGAGCAGAGGAACAAAAGTCAGTGGCTCCCAACTAAATAGTTACGGCCACGTTTAATGAATCAAAAAGACTCATGCCATATGGATATTTTCGGACATGGTTCATTGAGTTAATGTTGGATCCCGATATCCTAGGCCGTTTTGGAATTGAAGATGGCGCTTGGGGTTTCGGGGATAATACAGGAGCACTACTGTGGGTTTCTGAAATTCTTAAAAACACCTCTGTAACGACTCTGAAACCCACCGAAAATCCTCTGAGGATTTTTGAAATACCCCTAAAACCCCCTCGGACCCATGTAGCGCACCTTGGACTCTCCGAAGCCCCAAAAAAGCCTATGTAATGCCCCCAAAACGTTTCTGAATTTCGCTGAAAATGCTCTGAATCTTCTTGAAATGCCTATGAATTCCTCCTTAACCCAGAGGCGCCTCGTCCACATGTTCGACCTGTTCTTGGAACGGGTGTAGGCTGAGAATAAAACTCGTAAAATAATCTTTAAGTACAAAAGAATATACTAAATTTAAAACTCCCTCCGCACATACCCCATTAACAACTTGCACACAAGGCGCAAACATCGTTCCCGGTTTATGAAGAACGAAAGACGACTCCAAGCCATCCACCGGCAGAAACCATATAACAAGAGCATGCGAGAGCCAGCCTTGCGCAGCTCTCTCTTGCTCGACTCTTCGAAACTACATGCCACCGGTTCCCCGATTCATGCGAACGATGGATGCTGTTCCCAAACCAACAGTTTCCTCACTTTTTTGCCTCCGAATGGCAGTGTTCATTCGAATTCATTTCACTTTACTCTGTCGCTCATACGTTCTCTACTCGTTTAGAACCAGCAGCAGCGTTGTCAACGTTTCTTTCTATTTTTCATTTCCCGCCTGCTTCTCACGCGTACACGCACGCTAAGCGCAATCGACTAAAGTCTTTAAAATCATGTTGAAAATTCAAAGTTTTAGAATGCTAAAAAATGTATGTTGTATCGTTGTTGGAAATTAAAGGATTATTTAACAATATCTAAAAAAATGGAATAACGAACATTGATTGCACAGTATTTAATAAATACTTTGCCAGCTATGCTTACCGATCAGGTTCTCAAATGTGTGTAAATGATTGTTAGCATGCTGCTCGATATACTCTTCAGAGAAAAAAGCGATGGATACCAGAGGCACACAGCTAAACGCAAAGAGCTTCTTCAGTGGAAAGTTTACATGTGTGTAGCAAAACCAGCAATGAATGAAAGCTTGGACTGTATGGCTTCTCGGTTTGTCATTCTACGTAGGCTGAGAACAACTCGCGCAGCTAGAGTACATTTTGCATTTTGTTATGCATTATTTACATCCAGCGTGGATGAAGCTGGGGTGCCGAATGTGCTCAAGTTCGTTGGCAACGGTTTCCAAATTTTAACTTCGAGGCCATGATACGAGCTTGTGGAAATGGAGGTGGAAATTTCAAACATTTGCGGAAAAGAGAGCATGTTGGACATGATTAAAAAAAAAAAAAACAAGTATCGTCGGTGTGTGAAGAACGTTAGAAAATGACTTCCACCGAAAATGGATTTTTCTAAAAGTCTATGTGAGATACCAAACTTCGGAAGTCGCTCCAAGGCGCATCTGAATGCGAATCGCATCATTATTTGTGATGAAAATGCGGAAGATATTTTTCAGAAAATGGTTAACAAACAAACAAGAAAATAAAAATCAGCTTATGTCAAAAATCACAATACTAAAAAAATGAGCGAGCATAGTATAAAATAACTCTAATGTGTTTTCATTTAGTAAAATAGTAATCTGTAGAACAGGTCAGTCTGTTAGTCACGAGACGCCTCTGCCTTAACCTTCACGAACCCGAACCCCGCCAACTCATTTTCAAAATGCAGGCATTGCGTCAGTTTTCATCCGATTTAATATAATAACCACCACGCTCGCTCTATCAGCTAGCACCAGAAGGAGTTGCTGACAGTGGGCCCTCTAGACCTGAACATTCCGGGAGCCTCTTCAATACCTACTTTTGAGGTCAAGTTTGAAACTCCGTCCGAACCTGGGGCCACAGATTCGCATTGGCACTCTGAAAGAGACCCTCAAAGAAGGCGTTTTTGCTAGCCCTTATCTCGGTCTTCAACGACCTTGGCAGCGGCGAACATTACTCGTATTTCGTTTCACTCTTCCTGTATCTCGCTGCATTCGCCGCCTAACTCGTAGGCAGGCGCGGCGCAGGTACGCAATCACTTACGTCCACCAGTAAGCCGGTGGCCTCCCATTACTAGGGTAGACTCGCCTAGGCATGGTCGCATCGCACGCACGCGAGAGCACCTCTACCAGCCCGTGTAGGTTTCGCTTAGGGGCTGTTCATAAACCACGTAGACTTTTTGGGGGGAGGGGGGGTCTGATATGGCCAAATTTTGGTCTACGTGGTTTATGAACAGCCCCTTACGGCGGAGCGCCTCGTAAAATACTTTGTCGTTAAAGTATGATGGCCTAGCCGCCTCTTCCTCTGTTGTTGTAGTCGATATTGAAGCGAACCGCCAGGTGATCGCTGTGAGTGTAGCCATCGTCTACCCTCCAGTTCGAACTACTTGTTAGGCCAGGACTAATTTCCCAAATGGAGGAGTACGTGCCTCTGGAGCCAATCTACTGATACTTAGGCCAGAACTACAAAAAGTTACGTCGATAATCGAACCCGCTTGGTTCTGACTAAAGGATTGTTTGCAGATCAAAAGATATTTTTTTGGCCTATCTTGATGCGTGGGAAAATCCTGCCAGGAATCACTCACAAAGTCGTTTTTCTTCAATTGGGCTGTTTGCAGTTCACAAGGAAATTCTCAGGCTATCTGGAATTTCTTGAGCGATTCCTTGCCTGAATTTTCCACCCATCGAGATAGGCCAAGAAATTTCTTGCGATCAGCGTACTACCCATGAATTGGTGAAGAAATCGATTTTCTTTGATCGCAGTACGCGGTTGCGGAGAAATGACAATTCAAATGGCAGTCACCGTAGAAAATTTCTACCAGAAATCGGTCAAGAAATTTCTCGATTGATTTTTTTTAACACGAAACTGCGCTTAAAGGTACTTTTGGTACAGGCATTAGCCAGATCGATATCTAGTATGGCCAGTGCCTGTAGCATGATATGACACCGCTTGTTCATGAAACGTTTTCCCCATTCCACGGCCCAGGCATTGAAGTCACCCGCTATTACCTCCGGCTTTCGCCCTGTCAGTACGGTCGTCATATTCCAACATCTGCGTGAACTGCTCGATCAACCACCGCGGAGGCACATAACAGCTACAGAACAAGACCCCGTCTACTTTGGCGACCAAGAATCCCTCGTAAATAGTAGACCTCAACTCCTGGACTGAATATTTACCCATCGTCCACAGTCCCATCCTTGTTCTAGATACCTGGACCAAGCCTCCGGTGGCTCGTGCAGTTGTCAGTTCTCATACTTATCAGTCCACCGTGAGCCTCCCTACTTTAATGGCCTTCTTTCCATCCGCCACACGTATCTGTACCAAGGCGGCTACCTGTGTCCTAGTCGGACCCTTCAGTAGAAAAACGGCTGCGATGGCCTCCTGCACCTCGCACTATTGCCGCAGTGCCGTAACGATCTCTTTCGCTCCATTGATCTCGTCTAGGTTCTTCACCTTCGTAAAATCCCTCACCTCAACTTCTTTGCCTTCAATCTCTCTCGCCAGAACTCTAGGATTATTTCACCCGTATGATTACGTCTCCCAGATCCATGAGCTTGACGTCCGAGTACTTATACTGTTTGGTCTTGAGGACGAGCGCGTCGCCTTTCCCCCGCTTAGCACCTACCTTCCTACGTCTCCTGGGTTTGGGGTCCCTACTCTACTACTCATCTAGCGGTTTTTCTGCTTCCTTTTCCGCCACAATTTTCGTCCAAGGAAAGTCCTCCCTTTGGATCACCCTACTTTGTGGTGGCTGAGGGCCTAACAACGATCACAACCCTCTGTTCCTTTCCATCAGGGATGGGCCAGCCTTTCCAGCCCCCCCCCCCCTCCAAGCTTTCCGGGACGGCTGGCTGTGGTCGGACTTACCGTCATTACTGCTGGTCTTCGGGGTTAGTAACCGCCTAGCCTTGCGGGCACGGCCAGGCAGCTCCTCACCTGATGGCTGCCTCACCCGCTTCTGCGAGTCCTTATCAAAAGCTGTCGTATCTGCCACACCTTTTGGGGAGCCAAGGGCTGAAAATCTCTTAAATAAAGACAAATCAATCAACATTTTGGGATACCTGCGAAAGCAAAGGCCTCCGTCTGGATAGACGTCGTATCTTTTGCTTTAGCCGCTGTTGCAGTAGTCACAAGTCTCTCGTGATCTTGCTTGGCATCGTCCATCGACTTTCGAAATCGCAACATGGCCTGTTCAAGATCCTTGCGAGGACGCAAAGTCAATGATTTACCCATGCCGCTGAACAGCCACCTTCATTACAAACAGCCTGTCTCGATTTGGTTTATGGCCCTCATCAACTACGCTCCGTCCACTGTCTCTCCCGACAGGCTAGCCGGGGAATAAATCGGAGCTCCGACGCTGGCACTGCGCGTACAGCTTCCTCCTCCTACCTACTCACCCAAGTAACACACTTGTCACGGAAGAGTCACGGCGGCGCAGGTTTTTGTTGTGCAGAAGTCACTGTGACTTACTTCTAGCAAGTAAGTGTTTATTTGTTAGAAGTAAGTCACAGTGACTTCTGCGCAACAAAAACCTGCGCCGCCGTGACTCTTCGGTGACAAGTGTGTTACTTGGGCACCTTTATTTAACGGAGAACTCGCGAAGGGGTTAGCCTCACCACTACTAACACTACTAGATTTTTTTTTGTTTAAACTCTTTGTTGGATCCCAGGAGTAGCACGGGCAAGAAGGTCCTCCATGTCAGAACCCTGCTTTAGCGCGATAAGGGATGAAATACTGTTTCGGTGTCCAGGTACCCCACAGGTTCCGTTAACGATCGATCATCTTTTCACACCTTCGATCACTCATTGCTCGGCACGGGTCGCTTGACACCTTCAATTGGGATTAGCAGTCCTATTCTTAGTCGGCAACTACCCGCCTGCTGACCCACAAGCGGGGGGTTCGTCAGGCCCCGAGAGTGTAATCCTTGCTGTCCCACAATACCAACCCTCTATCTCTCCGGAAGGTACACGGTTGTGCTTAGAATCATTCACTGGCACTCCGACGTTGATCACCGCCCCTAACCTAGGGTACAGACGCTCAGGTTTGCAGACTCAAATCACTGTTTCTCTGATACCCCACCACCAAAATTCTCAACGGAGTTGGTTAACCAATCTTCCCTATGATTGCTTGCAGTTTCAGATCGGCACCATGAAGGGATGGAGATGTGAGTTGCTGAGAAGAGGCGCATGTAGAAAGCGATAACCAGCCTTCAACTTGCCCGTAGTTACGTCTAAGGTCATCTAAATTACTCAGCCCCTAGATCTATCTAAAATCTAACGAAGATAACAGTACATTCCAAACTTGAGCAAGTTATATCCCAACCTATGTCATAGATTGATGGTGGCAATTTAGATTATCCTAAATATTCTATAGTTTTAAACCTCGCACATCTATACTTGTAGAAAAGAGACACCACCATACTGTGTTTGCAACAGAATGGGCTTTCGTATTCATAAACCCAAACTCGCTTGAACTAGTAGCTACTATTGTCCTATCAAAATTTACAATGATTTTTTATCATTATTATTTGAAACTTCAATCAAACCTAACTGTACACGGAGACAAATTTTGTTCGTTTGAAACAAAAATATTCATGTTTATTCAATAAACTGAAAAATATTTAAAATTAAAATATATATTTTTAAAACTAACTCAATTACATATTGATTTCTACAATACCAATTGAAGAGTCCCCGGTTCCGCCGTCGAGAACATAAACAAAACTCTCAAGTTCCAGCTGCAGCACCAAAAAAGATTTCCTCTTGCAAAAAAGGCAAGTTTCACCAAAAGTTTCCACGAAATCCCATTGATTTCGGGAGCGTATGTTATCTACATGATGTTGGCATTGAAAGTGTCACGCGGGAAGTGGGTTTTCCTAGAATAGGAAATGACTTTGTAAATTTAATTGGAAAACAAATATTTCCGTAGGGCCGACCTGCCACAAAAAAAAAACAAAAAAATTTACATTTGTTTCTAACATAACCTGTCAAAAATTGCATATTTGTTTCAAGAATGGATTGAATTTGCTTCAAATGTGACGTTCGATTTGCTCCAACCAGTTTTATTTTTGTTGCCAGAACAAATTGACAATTTATTTGAGTTACCCAAGGAGTTACCCTGAAATATTTTTGATTTTATCATGCTTTTTTCTGCGTATGCGTTGCGTATTTACTCCTCCATAAACAACTTTCACCTGTTTGTAACCATTCTTACCAATTTGAATTCCACTTTCTAAAAATAATATCCATGTAACCGGGTTCGCAAACAACACTTGTTGTAATATAGACGCCATGTGGGCAGAACAAGCTAATTAACCACGTCCAACTCGGCACACGACCGTACCGAATCGAATGCGCATTTCGTCAGTGCTTCAGTGCTTGACGGATTAGTGTTAATTAGTGACGAATCGGTTCAGCACTATTTTCGACAGCCAGGATCTGTCCGGCTTCGGACCAGTACTTGTACTGAACGTAACGGGCTTTGTCGCCGAGAGCTTAGGGTGTACGAAAAAAGTCAAGCTATTTTTCATCTCTGTATAAGGCGCTTGAGGATTGTTGTTTGTTCCAATTTCCCACTCTCGTGTCTCATTGTCGAGTCTAGTTAGAGTACCCTCCATTTCACATGGAAGACAAATTGAAGATGACAACGCCACACTTCATTCTCCGTTTAGATATTGTTTCCGGTTGCCTTGGGGGAGATGACTGGCATGGCAGTCACTTTTTTAAACGTCAAATTTTGGTGATCTAGATCTTCTTGGTACTACGTTTTATATGCTGTATGGCTAGTTTTTATGTTTCAACGATGTTTGATTCACCACTCATAACGGGATAAATTTATGAGTTTAGAATCGGCGCCAAGCAGCCACAACACGGATCAAATAGCTGTTGTTCTCACTAGTAGGTAGCAAACGGCGATTAGGGGAGGTCCATAGTTTAATGTAGCCGACAACCATAACCACCACATAAAAGTCAATGGGTCGTCATTAAGTGAAAATTTACAGCCCCTAACAGTGTGGTAATGATTTACCGATTGGTAGCGCCCAAGACCAAGACATTGAATAGTAGTAGGAGGAGAACTTGAGCACGAGCCTTGAAATTGACATCGATCGAACTCTGTCGCGTCGCGGTGACCTAGCGATAACTGCTGCGTTGCTGCTTCCTCAGGTATGCCAGTCTTGAGAGCCTCTACAGAGAAGTCGACGATATAGGTATGTATAGGAAAATAAGGTATTACCAAGGGCCCAGCGCGACTGAGATATGATGTTTATTTAAATGGCTAGTGACGACGACAACGGCGAGCTTGAACTTGAATGATTTACCATATACGGAGCAACGGCACCTCACCGGATTCACAGCTTCTCGCTGCCTGGTTTCGTTGAGGTGTATGTGTTCGCACAGGCATTCGAGCGTGTTGTAAACTGAATGTTACAAGACATGGCCGCTGAAAGTATTGACCCAAGTGATTAATTGCTGATTTAAATAATTTACCTAAACATTTACTCTGGCTAGTGAGTACCATCGGTATCGGAACTACCACGCAGACAACAAAAGCACTCCAGGAAAGGAATGAAAATTGATGACTTATTTAGCCTTGTTTGCATTGTTGTCTTCTCATTACTGATGGTACTAGAGGATGGTCTTGTGAAGAGGTATAATGAAAATGGCAAAGAGTAACAATTTCTGTAATGACTAACCTATTTGTTTCCGGTTATATCCAGCTTTTTACGCTGGCTATAAAACGACAAGGGGTGAATCGATTTTGACATTTCTTGCCGACAACTTTTATAGTATGAACGGAGTAGGCTAAAAATATAACTTGTTGGTTCATTTGTCAAAAATTTTCTCTTCTTCTGTGGTCGACCATTTTGCATTATGTTTCTCCTATATTTCCCATTTGTAATCTTTTTGATATAATTTCAGGCATTAAATTGAAAGGATCAACATTTTTATTGGCAGCTGAAATATCCCTGAATACACCTGACTTGCTGCTTTATGTACAGTATGGAGAATTTATAAGATTCAAGGCTGATTTGCTGCGCTAAGGAGATACGAAAATCGAGTCCAACCCGATTACTGCTTAGTAGTTCCGTCTTGTCGCACGCGTTGACCGTTGACAGTGTCGGATGTTAGTGGCTGCAATATCCCGTTGCATTCGACATCGCTTTGGAGCAACCACACTCGTTTCGTTTCGGGTGGTCTCTTTCGTTCTACGCCCCTTATCTTGTAGTAGTAGAGCTCCGCACACGGAAACGTTGTCATGAATCTTTGCCATCTTTCGCATCGGTTTTTCTCTCCCACATCCCCATTTCCTAGCTCCGGTTAGATTTCAGTAAATCGAAAGGTAATCGGTTCTTCGTCAAGTTTATCTTGTGGAGCCATCTTTTAAAAACCGGACAAGAATGGACAATAACTTAATTGCCATCCAATAACTCTGAAACGTGTGAACTAGTAGGAACTCCTCCATGATAAGAGTTTAGTGGGTAGGTACTTCCAAATATCTTAGTAAAACTTTGTCTGAAGCCCAGTCGGTCTATCCGTTCCTGACCAGTAATACTGACAACTGCTCCTTATAATCCACTAGCTGTCCCGGCAAACTTTGTCTTGCCAAGTTGTGGTCGTTTGACAACTGTTGAGCTCAAAATAGCACCGCACTCTAGATTGGTCTTATTTCGATCGTGTTGATTTCCTTCCCAGCTCATGCAAAATCATCACTTCATCAATTTTCTTACATTTCTAGTTGATTTTCTTAACTTTTTGTACATATAAACACAGCCACCACGTATACAAATCGAACCATGCAAGAGTCATGCTGATCGGTTCATCCGTTCGTGAGTTTTGTTGCCTCAAAGGAACTTCAAACTCATTTTTATATATATAGATTCGTTTAGTCAAAGCGTGAAAACGAACCTTTTGATCATCCAAAATCATCTCCAAGGTCTGTGAAGTTCGAGCTTTGGAGATGAGTTATACCTACGTCATGATCGACTGTTCACTCTTCATCAATTCCTCTGCGAAAGCCATGAGTTTACTCAAATTATGTGGGAAGTCATACTGTATCTATATTAAAATAATACAAAAATAGATATTCCACTTCCAAAAGTTTTCATGTTGCCTATTTCGTCTTTGGTATGCACTGCCCCTATTCGCATAACAGTCCCATGTTTGCCGGGTTTCCTATTCACATAGGACTGTGGTGCGGATGGAAGCAGTGCAATAATGGGAAGTATATATGGCGGACCCTTGAGGGCTCAAGGTGATATTTTTATTACCGAGTCAAGTGTATCAAAATTTTAACACTAGGCCCGAACTGGGCAAGTCCATGGCGTGGCACAATTTAGTGTAAATTTTTTCGTTATCCTATCCAAGCAAATACTAGCTATAAACCAACAGCACCAGTGACAGGATGCCACATCATGCACACTATCCCGGTCCCGGTTAAGTAGAATAGGCTCTTCAATCGTTCTGTTGTCGGCTTTGGCCAGCGCCGTTGTAGAGGTTATCACTTCCCTAGATTAAATCTTTTGGCATTTGTTCGCACTTAATAAATCGCCGCATCATGTATGCCCAGCAACATGAACCTAAAAAAAGCTAAAAAGCAAAATTTAAAGAATAAAGTAGGAATTGCTACGGAATTTCCATTCCTGAAAACTAGAACTGGAATTTTTGACGTTTTTGTTTTATCAACAATGAGAATTTTCAACGCCAAAGAGCTTGCTTTGATCAAACCATAATAAAATTATAGTGTCGGCAAGACTTGTCAGAGAGGGGTGATACAAAATTTATGGAAAGCTAGCGTAAAAAGCTGGATATGCATGTTCTTGAAGTTTTTGGTGTTTTATCAACTTTATCTTAAGTTTTCTACGTATGAAGTTCGATTTTTATCAATGGGAACACTAAGGTAAATGTTAAATTTCTGAAAATTTTGTTCATTCTCTACCTGATTCCAATGCAATAATGACTGCTCTTATTTCCTTTTAATACAAACCTAATTAGATGCGAATTACCAGCTTTACATGCTTGTTGTCCTGTTTGCCACATCCTTCCGGCTTTGAGTACTTTCAAAATGCTGAGTTCGTTGGCGAATTCAGCGATTTTGGAATTAATCAGTTGTCGCACACTCATCCTCTTGTGCATTGCCAAAGACCATCTTTAGAACTTGTTTGGCTACTCCAGGTAATTGTAGACACTTCCCGAGCATGGCCCAAATTCCATGTCAGTCCGCACAAGGTCGTTTGTTTTTCATGGTACATATGGAAAAGGGTGGAATTTTTCGTAACCGCAGCTTCTTCGGGGGTCCACAGTGTTGGTAAAAACTCAAATTCTCAAAACTCATGGTTGAATTTTTTCACGCGTGATTCTTGACTCGCCAAACTCACCGCCGAAAAAAATCAAGCTTGAGTTGACTCATGATTTTACTCATTTGTTTATTTCTCGGTCTGCATATTGTTCACAACAAAGTGTAGACGGTTGTATGACATAATGAGACCATATCTTGCATCCAATAACATTAAATGTCGTTTAAATTGATATGGATTCGTTTTACAAGCAAACGAGTTTTCGGCGCTTGACTCGCGAGAGCGAGATTTCGCATGAAAATCTCGCGCGTGAGTAAATGATTCAGAATCGCGCGCGAGTTTGCTCACGCAAGAGTGGTTTATGTGTGAGACTTGAGTGTGATTTTACCAACACTGAGGCCCATACAACGTACCACTTGCACTGACACTGTTAGTTCACAGATCGAAAAAAGTGTGTAAAATTCTGTGACATATGATGCACATGATTGGAGCGTGGGATACCACAGAAGTTTACATGACATATCATGTAAAAGTCATAAAATATCATGTAAACTTCCATTATATGTCATGTAATTCAGCATGACTCTGTGTGTTTACATGACATATGTATAACACAAATTTACATGATATATCATGTAAACCATCATAACATTAAGTTTACATGACTAAACTGAAGTTTACATGACGTGTAAATCTCATTATTTTTGTCTTTGTTGTTAAAAACCAATGGCCCTAAGCAGGGTCAATGGAAGTTCGCGGTAAAATTTCTCAAATTTCGCGGGCCAACATTGCGAATTTCGCGGTGATTTCGCGGGACCATATTTTTGATCGTATCGTTGAAAGAAAACATCAATTTTGCATGCGAAACGAATAATTCACTTGGATTATGTGAGGCGTCATCACAAAATTACAGAAAAAGTAACAAATTTGATTAAAAATCAGAAAAGAAGTAGATGGGTAATTATCGCTGAGACCGGCCCACTATTTACACCTTGTCTTCAAACATGTTGAAGGTGGCGATTATCTGAAAGCCCTCGCTAAAAAAGTAAGAAAAATGCATTTGGTTACTCAAATTGATGGACCCCCCGTTAGTTTGAGCCACAACAATTTTTGCAGACCGCTCGATTTTGGTCAAATGGTGGCTCACTTAAACCGTTATAACTCGAAAGTTTCTCCAAAAATCACCTCAAAACGAATTGTTGTTGAAAAGAGGAAAGATAGAGCTACTATTTACAATAATAAAAAGTTGGGTCGGCCATATTAATTTTGGCCGCCATCTTAGATATTTATACCAAAACATTTTTTTCACCATGAGGGCAACCACCGATTTTCAAAATTTTCGCATCAATTGAAAGCTGAGGCATTTATACATAACATATCAAAAAATTAGAGATGTCTTTTTTTTTCCTATCAAAAGTTATCTGCAGTTTTGTAAATTAAGCCCTAGGCTAGTTCATCTCGGGACCCACGTTTTACTTCCCTTCCGATGGAAGGACCCACATTTAGCGAGTATGTCGGGAGTGGGATTCGATCCCAGGTCCTCGGCGTGATAATCATGTGTTCTAACCACCACACCAGGTCCGCTCCACATCGCCATTGAAATTGGGAGGGATTCCTGATAGCATTCTAAAGGAATTTTCTATAAAATCTCTGGAGAAAGTTTCCAAGAAATGCCGAAAAAAATCTAATGGAGGAATTTTTGGAAAAAAAATTAGAGAAGGTTTCTATGATATGAGGAATTTTCCAAGAAATTCCTTGAAAATGCCACAGGAAATCCATCGAGAAATCCCCCAAAGAATTTATAAAGAAATTCTTGTTTGAAATACCTGTGGAATTTCCTAATGTATTGCCCAACGAACTCCTTGAGAAATCCCCCACGGTGGTCTTGAAGAAATTTCCAAATAGAAAAATTCCTCAAAAAACTCAAATTAAGTCCCCTAAGAAATCCTCGTAGAAATTTTCGTTGGAATTTCCGATGGAATCCGTAGATGAATTCCTAAAGGAATCTATGAAAGAATTCTGCAACAAATTTCTTAGGAGTTCCTAGAAAAAGAATTTCTCGGTGGAATCTCCGCAAGAAATTCCGATGGTATTCCAGAAAGAATTCTTAAAAGGATAGGCTGACCATCCGTCCCGTATTTAACGGGACAGCAAAATTTTCAAACACTCGTCACTAGAGCATAGTTAACGTTTTTGGTTCAATTATTCGTTCTTTCTAGCTGAAATAGCATTATTAACAACATGCAGTTGTGTTTCTGGACATTGATTTGCTTTTTGTTGTGTTTCCGAAATGTGTCCCGTATTTAAACGGGACAAATCTGGTCAGCCTATAAAAGGAGGATTCTGTGAATGTATTCCCTCAACCATCCATAGTGCATTATGTTAAAAAAATGACCCTATTGTACATTTCAATTATGTTATCGAACATTTTACAATGGTGATTTTTTCTAACGCATTGGCAGGGTTAAAAGTTGCTTCAAATTTGTCCGATGGAATTACTACAGAAATTACCAAGGTCCTTAAACTACGTAGACTCATTTTCTGTTATCTCAGATCTCCCTCCCCCTCGTAGACTTTCGCCCGTACAAAATTTTAGATTTTTGGCGCCTAAACATTAGCAGGACACCCCCTCCACCTTACGCATGTCTACGTAGTTTATGGACAGACCCGAAAAGGTTCCAGAAAGAATTTTTGGAGAAATTCACGAAGGAATCATTACAAATTCACCCAAGAATTTCTGCAGAAATGCTCGGTAAAATATCTTAATAATTTTCCTTTCTAATTTATAGATGAATTCCTGAAGGAATTTTTGGAAAAGTTCTCCAACCTTGATTAAATTTACCAATGGTATCTGGAGAAATTCCTCAAAAAAACTCTGAAGAAACATCCAATGAAACTTCTGGGGGAATTCCCAATGGAATTCCTAGACGAAGTCCTTGACGAATCTCAAGAGGAATTCTGCTACAAATCCCTTGAAAAATACCGCAAGGAATCCTTAAAGGAATTTCCCAGATAAATCCCTCGAAAAGTTTTCCAAAGATTCCTGAATAATTCCAGAAAAAACATACCCAACGAAATTCTTCAACCTACCCCTGAAGAAACCTTTGTTTGAATACCTTGAGAAATTACCGATGGAATCCCTAGATAAATTTCTGCAGGAATCTCTGAAAAAAAATCTCCAATGACTGCCTTGAGACATTCTTCCCAAAGAACGCGTGCTATTCCTGTCCAATAGGAGCCATTTCACGTCACCGTGAGTTAATTATCCATTTTTCGGTTTTCGTTAGAGGGTTTTGAGACATTTGGCCGAATGTCGTTTGGCTGAACGCTACATGATCATTTGGTCGAACACCATTTGGCCGCAAAAGTAATGGAGAACTTAAAGTGATCACGTCACTGTTTTCTATATCAGTATGATTCGAAAGAACAGCTAATAATTCAAAGGAGGAAAAATCTCTAAGGGGGCTTCCATTTAGTATGTCACGCAAAATACGAGAATTTCACTCTATTACTGAGCGCTGCCTACAAGATACTCTCTCAAATTTTATACCGCCATCTATCACCGATTGCAAGAGAGTTCGTGGGACAATATCAGGCTGGATTTATGGGTGAACGTGCTACAACGGACCAGATGTTCGTCATCGGTCAGGTGTTGCAGAAATGCCGCGATTACAACGTGCCCACACATCACTTGTTCATCGATTTCAAATCGGCGTATGATACAATCGATCGAGACCAGCTATGGCAGGTTATGCCCAAATACAGATTCCCGGATAAACTGATACGGTTGTTCAAGGCGTCGATAGATCGAGTCCCTTCAAATCTTGCAGAGGGTTACGGCAAGGTGATGGTCTTTCGTGCTTGCTGTTCAACATTGCTTTTTAGAGGGTGTATTAGGGAAAGCGGGGATGAAAACGAGTGGATCGATTTTCACGAAGTCTGTTCAGCTGCTTGGTTTCGCTAATGATAATGGCGGAAACGTACATCCGACTAAAGAATGATGAAATCGAGGCGGTTGAAGAATTCGTGTACTTGGGATCACTGGTGACCACCGACAACGATACCAGCAGAGAAATTAAAAGACGCATGGTAGCAGGAAATCGAGCTTACTGTGGACTCTGCAGAACTTAAACGAAGTTAACTATCTACAAAACGCTGATTAGACCGGTAGCCCTCTATGGGCA
This sequence comes from Aedes albopictus, assembly GCF_035046485.1. Classification (NCBI taxonomy): domain Eukaryota; kingdom Metazoa; phylum Arthropoda; class Insecta; order Diptera; family Culicidae; genus Aedes; species Aedes albopictus. Next base: position 350,069,482 of record NC_085137.1, read on the forward strand.
CGAAGCATGGACTCTACGTGCAGAGGACCAACGCGCCCTTGGAGTTCGAATGGAAAGTTCTGCGTACCATCTACGGCGGAGTGCAGATGGAAGATGGAAATTAGAGAAGGCGAATGAACCACGAACTGCATCCTACTGAGAAAACCAACCATCGTCCACACCGTGAAAATCGGGAGCCTACGGTGGCTGGATCACGTCATCAGGATGTCGGATAGCAACCCGACTGAAATGGTTCTCGAGAGTCATCCGACCGGTACAAGAAGACGTGGTGCGCAGCGAGCTAGGTGGGTCGACCAAGTGGAGGACGATGTGCGGACCCTTCGCAGAGTGCGGAAGTGGAGACACACAGCCATGGACCGAGTAGAATGGAGACGACTTCTATGCACAGCAGAGGTCACTCAGGCCTTAGTGTAACCGGTAAGGTAAGGTAAGGATAAATTTTAAAGGACATGAAGAGTCTTCAACCAATCGTGAAGCACTGCTTGTCCCAATCGTTCTACATATGTCTACTATAAAAACCTGCAACCTTCTCGTTTCCATTTATTATCATTAGCTATTAATACCACTAACCATCACACGTTCGGACTATTCCTAGAATTAAACGGGACCATAAACCTGTGGCAGTTCACACTCAGTTGTGAAAACGATTCCCAAAAAGTTCGCAGCTTCCACCACAAACCATCCACCCATGGTTAATTACTCACTGCACCGTTCGCCAATGTTTGTTTATTTTTCAATTAATTCTTCTCGGAACTCGCTGCGACTCCCATTATTCGGCGACAGTTCACTCACATTCGGTAACACCTTTCATGTTGTCCCGCCCCGCCAAAACAGCATCAAAGGAGTTGGGGCTGTTCAAACAACACAAGCAGCGACGAAAACTGGTGGCGACAGCCATTCAACGGATTGGGAATGGCACTACTCCAGTCCGCCCGAAAATTATGAAGATTATTCAATATCTATACAATATGCTTTGGCAAACAAACCGGGCGATTATTAATGCGCGTTTTGACTGTTTTCCACACACTCGGTGAATATTGAGCAGTCGATATGGGCGACTGACTGCTACGGATTAAGGCTGATGACCGATTGGTTTTCTACGAATTCGTTTTCGGAACTGATCTCGATCTCATTCAAACTGTATTGGTTTTGTGAAAGATCCGCGACGTTTTTTTTTAGATTTGGCCCAAGTGAGGGTGCTTCGTTTGGTGACATGAATAGAAACGTGCCTCTCCATAATTTTTTGGCTAGGTTGAGAAATGGTTGAATTTGTGTATTGGGAGGCCCATAATAAAGTAGTGTGGGCTAAAAATAGATTGTTGTTCAATAGATGTTTGTCCAATAAGTACGTTATGAAGGTCTATCAAAAATTTCATTAAAAAAGCCATCTTTAATTGTGAACGGATTAAGTTTGGAACGATCCGCGGTTTTTGCAGATCCTATGGAGAACCTCTCCGAAATTTACATTCGGAAACCGCATAGATCCTTGTGAGTCGTACATTTGTTTAACGAGGCTTGTCGTGTGTCATATTCAGTTACCAATTTGATGTAAGCCTTGTATATCTCATGTTCTGGACAACTTAGAGGGATATACTTATAGACAGTGTTAGTAAAAACTCAAATTCTCAAATCTCGTGGTTGAGTTGTTTCACGCACGATTCTTGACTCGCCAAACTCACCGCCGAAAAAATCATGCATGAGTTGACTCGTGATTTCACTCATTGCTTAATTTCTTAGTTTTGTTTTTATTTACATCGAAGCTTTTAGGTTTGCATGATAGAACAAAAGCATATCTAGCGTACAACACCATTGAATGTTGTTAAAATTGATTTGAATTCGTTTTACAAGCAAACGAGATTTCGACGCTTGACTCGTGAGAGCGAGATTTTGCATGAAAAACTCGCGCGTGAGAAAACGATTCAGAGTCGCGTGCGAGTTTGCTCACGCAGGAGTGGTTCATGAGTGTTCTTTGAGTGTGAGTTTACCAACACTGCTTATAGGGTACCGAGCCACGTGGGCAGTGACTGAGCTATAGCAGCAAAGTGCCCAAAATAGAAGCTCTGCCGAGATGGTTCCACCTCCCTAGAGCATTTCCAGCTCAACACACGAACCGCATAGACCTGACCTTTTTCAATTCATGTGAAATTTTGATCATGTATGAGCTTCTATGTGAAAATGTTTTTCATGTTGTTTGTTTTGCAATATTACTCGCCTAACTTTTGAGAAGTAAGTAAGTATAAAAAAAACGATGTTCTTAAAAAATATAGCTCGAAAACGGTTTGTTGGATTAAAATGATGCATGCGAAGACGTTTTAAGATATATGAAGAAATTCTAGAAGAAAAATACACTCAAAGAAATATTTATCGCGGATCTATGATCGATGTCATATAATTTCAATACCCAAAATCTTACCTTCGATTTTTTTATTATTTTTCTGTAAAAGGCTAACTTCTAGCCTCAAAATTTGCCAAGTAGATCAGGCATGGTCAAATACTTCTAACTGTTTTTCCACGAATTTTTATTTTCATCGATTTTTGAAACGGGCAAAAGGTTTTTTTTTTTATTTCAGAGAGATTCTACGTAATGAAAAAAACTATGCATATTTGTTTCCCACATTCAAACATACAGCGAATACAAACAATGAAAATAATAAAAGAAAAAAACAGGATTGTTAAATGTTATTTAAGACGATCTGAAAATTCGCATATCCGAAAAATAATTGATCCTTTTTTAATAAAAACTTTTACCACAGACAAACAGACGTATCACGTGGAACAAAGTGTGATTGAAATCATCGTCACAAAAGTATAGTCGCCCAATGCTATTTACGCTGTGTTTCGCTAATCCACTGATTATATGGCGATAGTGAGCAAACGTCAAACAGGAGCAAAAACGATGCGAGCGCCATGGGCAAGAGATTTGCGAACTACAGAATATTTGAACAGTCCGTTAAAAACGGAAACGATGGGAAGTGGATAAAGTCAGACGTCTGTTTGTCTGTGCTTTTACAGTAAAACAAATCTTTTTTACTTACGCATTTTTTTTTTTCTTTTTTTTCAAAATTGCTGTTAAAATACGGTTAGAAAGGGAACAAATAGTTTTTCATTGGAACTTGTACGTAGAATCTATCTATCTATATAAAATGCAGTGGCATACGTGGGACCGCGCGTAACTTACGAACGGAAGGTCCGATTTGGGTCATCTTAGTTTTGTTCTGTTAGTTTTCACCCAAGGAAGGTTAATGAAGCGAAAAACATGGAAAAATTGTGAGTTTTCGAGAATCGATGTTTCATACATTTTGAACGGGGACTTGGACTTGGCTAGGGACTTGAAACGTCAAAAACGCAGTAGGTAAGACAAAGTTTGCCGGGACAGCAAGTTTTTGATATAATCAAATTGCTTAAAAATTGATAAAAAATAAAAAATCGAGAAAAAATAGTTTAAAGCCTATGACCTCCCTAGGTTACTAGACAGTTTTGACGTTGCAAATCAGCTTTCAACAAAAAAAAAATAGTAAATCGAAAGGTAAGGTTTTTGGAAAATAAAATTTAATAAAACTAATTTATGACATGAATCTCAGTTCAGTGATGGTCTAATGCAGCGGTTTTCAGATCGTGCACCGCGAAGCAATGACAAGTGCACCGTAGCACTTCAGGAAAGTCTTGCGTATTTAAATTTATATTCATTACACATTTCATGAAAAATTATTCGAGTTAATTAGAACAACTGAATTATTGGAAGGCGCTCCAAGGGATTGAGAGCAAAATTTCCATTTTTTCCAGCCGGCGTGTCAACCTTGAATCCAGCAAACACCGTTTCAGATATTCGCGAAGAATCATGAAACAAGTCTGCCAAAACTTTCCTAATAAATGTTATATTCTTCCAAGAACTCGTAATGGAAGGCATGTCAAATGTACCTTTAATAATTATGCTTAACAATTCTCAGAAGAAATCTTACTAATATTTCTGTGGCTTTGCTTGATATCAGAGAAGGAATCAATCGAAATCAGTTAACCAGGAATTCTACTGTTAACGTGCTTATAATTTTCATAGAAATTTCCTTTCGAATTGACAAGAGTGCCTGGAAGGAATTTATCAAAAAAATTGTCGATATGTATATGCCAAGTTTCTGAAAATAAACCTTCCAAGTCTCTTGCTAGAAATTTTTAAGAAATCCAGTAAAAGTCTTGGAAAAACGTCTATTAACCCTCTAATACCCATTTTTTTTTTATTTTGATCTAAATATCATTTTTCGTCATCTAAAATCGATTTAAACATGTTTTGGAAGATGATTCTTTTTAATTCTCGATTTCGTGAATTTCAGTTTTTGATTTTTCAAATTTTTATTTTTAAACATCCCCACACTTTCATATTTTTTCCTGGAAGCCAATTTGGGGATCGGATTTTTTGAGATGAAAACATTTTGAGATTTTATGATTATTGTTGAAATATTATTATTTTAAATTTTTTTCACAGAAAATTTTATTTTCCGTGTAATTTTAAGGAAAATAATTTTAGGGTGTATTCGATTTCCTTAAACTATTAAACAAGGATAGAATGATTTGGGAAAAAATTAAAATATGTTAATTGTAGCGATTCAATACAAAATAAACAATGACTTCTAAAAGGTGACTAAAACATCAATTTTTCAATGATTTTTAAAAAACGTAAATACGCTTTCAAATACACCAAAAACCATTTTGAGATATACAGAATACTCCTAAATATCAGCCAAAAATATAAAAAATGATTTTGCACCAAACAAAAATTACAAAAATGCTGAAACTATACCCCGTCTAAAGGCGGGATTGGGTATTAGAGGGTTAAATAAAAAGTTTGAAAATTTCTTCATCACTTTCATGGAAGCGTCATCTCCAATTCCTACACACTTAATTTTGAATACCGTGTTCGGTAAATTTTTGACGAAAATAGAACAGCTGAATACAGCAATAATGGATTGTTTACCTTTTGCACCCGATTTTGACAGTGGGTGTACTGAACTTCAGTTAATTCGATTACCGAAACTACCGAAATAGTTCTGCTGTTCTATTTTCGTCAAAAAAGTACCGAACAGCCAATTCAGGATTGAGTGTGTACAGTAATTGACTAGACAGTTATTTCGGCATTATCTTTGAAAATTGCTTCGGTAAGTATCCTGTGACTTTTACTTTAGGTGCCCAAGTAACAATAATAGCTGAACATTAGCTTATTCAACTAAAATGTTAACATCCAAGTTTACGAGCGGTTTATTCATCCATTGTACAGCAATAATGTATGTTGGGTAACGTCTTTATAAATTTTAGCAGATCGAAGATACATTGAAAATCGTCTCAGTTTCTCAGTAATGATCTGTTTTGTCAATTGGGTACGGAACCAAAAGGGAATGTTGCAATAAATTCATGAAAAACCTCAAGAGGGTAAGGGCCTTGCAAAAAGGCAGTGAGGAGCATTTTTGAAATCTTACAAGAATACTCTTAATTAATAAAGTTTATGACTTTTGTAAATGCCCATTTTTATACTTCATCAGATAATGTTATTGTTGCTATATATTTTATAGAGACCAAAATAATACAGAAAAGTTATATCGACGATTCCGACTGTTACACAAGTTAACACTAGAAAGTGCTCACCCGCCCTCACTCAAACCATGCTCCAGCCCCATGCAACTTCTTATTTCCAGTTTCTCAAAAGTCCCGTAAACGGATCAGACAATTAAATTAAGACGATAAGCAAAATTTCATCCAACGAACGGACGGGTTACACCACCATCATTTGTCGTGTCCGCACATAAATGATTCCTACCAATATTCGTTTCACTGATGCATTCAAGAGCGAGGTGTTTCGAATCTAGATCACCTTGTTGTTCAAAGTTAGCCAGAGCCCGAGCCAGAGAGCCAACCGCAGCCGGCTTATTTGCGAGTTGTATGTAAATATCGGTAAATGGCGTGGACACGCATGCACACACGTTCATAAATATGGAGAAAAGTTCCTCTTTTCGTGGGACGACATCCAAGGATCCGCGCAAACGATCGATTGACGATCGTTCATGAATGAGGTATTGTGGTACCTAACCAGAATCACCGTGGTGAATAGAAATTCAAAACTAACGAACACACAGGTTGAGGCGGTATTGGTGGCCGATTTGCTCGATTTTCCTCGTTCAATTAAATCAGCTGTTTGTTTGTATTAACGGGCTCCTGCTCTTGCTGTGTTCTAGAACTAGAACTTGGTCATTCTAGCTTTCCTTTTACGGATACTTGATTGCCGCGATTGAGCACAGCGTGATTTCAGGGTCATATTCCAGTGTGGCCCACTGGATATAAATGGTAGTGATGGCGATGATGATGATGGTGATAGGATAGCAATTTCGCACAACTTTGAGCTGTAATACAGCTCCAATGCTATTGGTGTATCATCATCCACCATCTACTATTAGTTTGATTGGATAGAATTTATAAACGCCTTGTGGTGTAAAATTTTCAATCACTTTATTGCTGTTGGGATGGTTTCGATGTGCCAATCAAGCGTGCAAAACGAATCTTCCATCATCGGTGTGTCATATGGTAGCCGCCAGTGCGGCCGGTTTTCTTGAATTTTTAAAAGGGAAGAGCGATACGGTAGAACGGCTTTTATGCGCATGACTTTGAATTCGTTGGTGCCCTCCCAAGTATAAGAAAAAATAGCTGTGTGATTTTTTTCATTTTCCTTCTTCCTTCTTCTTCTTCCCCATTGGAACTTGGCCTGCCTCTCTTCAACTTAGTGTTCTTTGAGCACTTCCATAGTTATTAAATTCAAAAGGTCATATTACTTATCAAAGTGAATCCAGACCCAACGATATCTTCCCTACTAACAAACAACACCTCCTTCAAACCTTTGGTGGAGACGTGCGGTAAACGCCAACTTTCACATAACAAAGGTTGATACTAATATTCCTTCCCTCTTCCAACATGACTGCGAGGACGTGGCCAGCGCCGTTATTGTACCGTTAAATCGAGTCTCTGAAGCGTGCATAGTGAAAATTTTGACCACTCCTAGTCAATTATTCAGTTGATTCATTGTGCAACTGTCATTAGTTCGGGTCAATCAGGGAGTAGCAACCATAGATATAGGGTATGACCAAAATGTTTGAGATAGGCAACTTTTTTTTCTCCCACAAAAAAGTTCAACATGCTATAACTTTTCATAGAGTGCATAAAAAAATCTCAAATTTTGACTGTTTGTCAACCTATTATATGTGCATCATTGGTACAAATTTGGGCTAGATTGAATGATGTTTCGCAAAGTTAGAACCGTTCGGGTAAAACACTATTTTTTAGACAACTCATTTTTGAGCTGTCATATCTCGGAAACCAGTGAACCAAATTGAATGAAATTTTGAACGTACACTAACAATATATAAATGCTTCAAAAACTATTAAAAATAGATAGTTTTTGAACGTTGATAAAAGTTTTTATAGATTGACACATTTTTGATTTTTCTCGAAAAAAATGTAATTTTTTTACGTCAATGTCAATAAATGTTAGTGTAAAAGATTTTCCACTTCTGTTTTCAAGTTATCTTTAATCAGATATATTAGAGCCTATTTAGATTAAAGGAAGAACACATTTAGTAATTTTCGTGTGGTATTGTAAATTTGACTTATTTTCCTCCATATGAGTAAAAATTTTAACCCGGTATAACTTAATTCGCTGTGAGAAAATATTATATTTTATAACGTTGTATCAAGTATCAATATATTGTCGATAAACGTTAAAAAAATCATTCAATTCGGTTCGCTGGTTTCCGAGATATGACAGTTCAAAAATGAGTTGTCTAAATAATAGTGTTTAATAGTTTTAATTATTCAATCGAGCCCAAATTTGTACCAATGATGCACATTGACAGTCAAAATTTGAGATTTTTTGATGCACTCTATGGAAAGCTACAGGAGAAAAAATTTGCCTATCCCTAACATTTTGGCCACCCCCTGTATATGCAGTCAGTCTAAGCTATGCTAAGCTTTGAGCACTTCCACATTCCTTTCCATTCCATACGTATAAAAATTACTGTAACATTGGAATTTTTCTTCCGCTCTCCACTAGGTGAATATTCCAAGTGTTTTGCGCTCCCTTACGTGTAAAATTCTCCTCTATGAAGTTGGGAATTTTTCGTTCACCCTCTCCTGGGACTTCTACCAAATTTCATAAAGGATTTTCATTTTAATTTTAAATGGATTGCTTTGGAAATTTCCCCATGATTTTTTTTTCGAAATTCCTCCAGATATTTTTTTTTAAATTCATTCTAGGATTCCTTCAGAAACTCTTCTGGAGGTTTTTAGAAAATGTTCCAAAATCCAAATAACACTCGTTCTTCTCACCAGAGGATGAAAGTGGATTTTTTTCGAAAAATCTTCCAATAACTTAATTGAAAATTTTCATCAGGGTTTATTTTAGACATTTCACCAAGTATTTCCTCAAAATTTCCTTTTCAAATTCTTTTAGAGAATCTTGATTAAGTTGCTTCAGAATTCCTCCAGTTATTTATTAATAAATTCTTCAAGAGATTTATAAGGCAGTTCCTTGAATTATTGGTTTAGAAAACTTTTCGAACACTTCCTTTAAAGGCTTTTAGAAAGTTTTCCGGGATTTTTTTTCCAGTTCTGCTTCTTGACATAACGTCCTCATTGGGATTGAACCTACTGCTGAGCTTAGTGTTCTATGAGCACATCCACAGTTAGTGACTGAGAACTTCCACTGCAAATGACCATTTTGCATTCGTTTATCTTGTGGCAGCCTCGAAGATACTCTATGTCCAAAGATTCAAATAAATATCCTTTACGAAAAGTTTCTGAACCGACCGGGAATATAACTCGTCATCGTCCATATGGCCTCTTTCATTTTTTAATATATAATCTAAGGATTCCTCCAGATTTTTTTTTTTCAAATATTCCATTAGAAAATCCCAAATGGAGTCTTTCATTTTTTTTCCTGGGATTCCATTAGAATTGATTGATTGATTTATCTTTATTGTGGAGACTTTCATCCTTTGGCTGGTTCGTCTCTTATTCCATTAGGACATAGCTCAAAGATTCCTTCGAAAATTCTGTCATAAAATCTTTTAGGGATGTATTCGAAAATTTTGTCCAGGTATTCTTCCAGTCGAAGATTCCTTTTCTTTTTTATTATTTATCGATTTTTTTTTTAAATTCTTGCCATTCAGAAATACCTCCAGAGTTTTCTTAAGAAATTCCTCTAGGCACTCCTCCAGAATGTTTTCCAATGATCCCTTTAGAAATTTTCCTTTGAATTCCTCAGAAAATTCTCCAAAAACTCTATTAGAAAATTTTCCACACTTCTTCAGAGATTTCTCCATCAACTCTTTTAGGAAATACTTCTTCATGGACTCAATAAGAAATGCCTTACTTAAAAAATTCCTCAATGAACTCCAGGATTTCCATAAGAAATTTATTATAGAAGTCATTCAAAATTTCTTTTTTATTTTTTATTTTATGAAATCTTCAACATATTTAGGGACCGTCAAACGGGATTACTTGCAACAGCGGTGTAACAACTTGCAACACCATGACATACATTAAATGTGAACTAATTTCTCATAATATTTAAAGCAAGAATGCTCTACTGTTCTGGTTATCGAGATAACGTATAACAAATATCGTTTTAGTGGAAAATCAATGTTGTTTCTTTGTTTATTGTTAAGCTACACTGTTAAAATGGTTTGCTCATTGTATGCCATAAAAACAAGTATGAAAATCGTGCTTTACCTCTCTCCTATGGTCAGTGCGATAAGTCTGATGACCTTGCTTGCAGTTAGGATACCTAACCGGTATCCTAGTTAGCTTAGCTGAATGATAAAAGTTTGATACACTTTTCGATTAAGTAATGTAAAAAATCATTATCATATTCGAGAACCACTATGGGGTAACTTGCAAGAGTTGAAATAACCAGAATTTTCTATTATTTATTTTCATTTCACGATATTTCTGATAGAAAAAAAAAACAATAAATGGATCATTTATTGATTACGTAACGTGCTCAATCTCAAATGTCGACTATATTTTTACATTTTTTATGCACTTGAAGCTCTCGTTGTTAAGGACTGACATATTTTGAAATTTTATACATCTTTCACCTTGCTGAAAGTTTTGTTTAGTTTATGGACGTTTTAAAACAAGCACTGACATCGATTCTGCACATATATGGAGTAAATTATTTCAGCTGAATGCCCAAATCAACGGTTCTTATCTTTATAAAATTAAATCCGTGTTTAAATCATGTTGTTTTAGCTCAAGTAGCCAAACACTACTTTAAACTGAAAATTACTTAAAGATGACTTACCCTACCTTTTCCAGAAGTGACACTAAGCATTGTTGACATTTTGTAACTGGTACTGAGTCACATGATCCACATATACATATTTTATATTTGAGGGACGTGAGACCTGTTGTGAAACGATATAGTTTCGCTTGTAATAACTACAAATCCTTTGATGAGAAATAATATTTCAGTTAATTAGTGCATCTTTCCAATGCATTTTTCGAACAACGAATCAAAATAATACGACTGAATACTAGAATTTTAGTGCACTTTTACTCTCTAATGCCCAAATTTTTTATTTTGATCTAAATATCATTTTTCGTCATGTGGAGCGGACCTGGTGTGATGGTTAGAACACTTGACTATCACGCCGAGGACCTGGGATCGAATCCCACTCCCGACAAACTCGTGTGAGTTCTTCCTTCGGAAGGGAAGTAAAGCGTGGGTCCCGAGATGAACTAGCCTAGGGCTAAAAATCTCGTTAATACAGATAAAAAAAAATCGTCATCTAATATCGATTTAAACATGTTTTGGAAGATGATTCTTTTTAGTTCTTGATTTTGTGAATTTTGTTTTTTGATTTTTATAATTTTAATTTTTGAACATTACTACACTTTTATTTTTTTCCTGGAAGCCTATTTGGGTGACGGATTTTTTGGACCAAAAAAATTGAGATTTCATGATTATTGTTGAAATATTTCTATTTTTATTTTTTTTTCATAGGAAATTTTATTTTCCGTGTAATTTAAAGAAAAATAATTTTAGAGTGTATACGATTCCCTTAAACTATTTTACTTTGATAGTATGATTCTGGGAAAAATTAAAACATGTAAATTGAAGCGATTCAATACAAAATATAAAATGACTTCTAAAAAGTGACTGAAACATCAATTTTTCAATTATTTTAAACAAATATAAATAAGCTTCAAAAGACACCAAAAATCATTTTGATATATACAGAATAGTCCTAAATATCAGACAAAACTATAAAAAAATGGATTGTCCACGAAACAAAAATTACAAAACTCAAACTATACCCCGTCTAAAGGCGGGGTTGGGTATTAGAGATTTGATGGAACTAACATGGCTTCATGTCATGTGTTGTAAGTTACCCCACAGATCGGGTAACTTGCAACAAGCATGTATTTTGCATTTCCTTAGTAAATTCTTCTTGGGGTCTTTTATAAATTATTCCAAAGATTGCTTCGAGAACTCCTGCAACATTTTTTTTTCAAATATTTCTTCCGTTAATTACATACCTAATTGTTTCATAAATTTCTTCAAGAATTCTTTCAGAAAATCTTATAAGGGTTCTTTCAGAAATTGCTCCTTAATCTCATTAACTAAGATAAAAAAGAAATAGCTTCAGATATGCCTACTGATATTCCTTTAAGAAGAAGTTCCTCCAGCGATTCATTTAAAAAATCTTTCATGGATTCCTTTGGAAATTCCTTCAGAAAATTTTCCAACGATTCCTTTTTTTCGGATTCTTTCAGAAATTAGTAAATAAAAATTTCAGAAATTTCCTCAGGGATTCCAAAATAATCATTTAACAAGAATGTCCTCAAAAGTTTCATTTGTAATTCCTACAGGGATTACTTTAAAATTTATACCTAAAATTGCTTAAGGAATTACTCCATAGTTTCCTTCTCGGTTTCCTCCAAAAATTTCTTTAAAGATACAAAATTGATTTATGAATAGACTACCTACAATATAGGGTACGTTCATAGTTTATAGTCATATTCATGTTATTTTGTATGGCAAAAAGCATCTAAACTTGAATTTCTAGAAATGGACAGACTTTTTTGAAAACAATATTTTGTAGTTATTATAACGGACATCATTGTGCATCAGCGCTACCAAATATTTTTTTCGTATAATATTTTCCGGTTCGAGAAAATTTCCATTAGATGATATTCACCATTCCTCGCACATAGAAGCTAACGCCACATTGATCGATGCACAGAGCAGGAAATCGTCCAAAGCATTAAATTAATTACTCCATGCATTATTGAAACAATCTTTCAAAGATTATTTCAGAAATACCTCTAGGTATCCCTTCAGATATTCTTTTATGAAATTGTTCGAAACTTTCTTCACAGATTCCTTCAGAAAATCCTCGTGAAGTTCCTTCATAAATTTCTCCAGTGATTCCTTCATGTTCCAGAAAATCCATTAGGGATTCCTTTGTATCCTCCAAGGTTTCCTCCAAGGATTGTCATGGGAATTCGTTCGTTGTTTTTTTTTACATGATTTTCTACAGAATCTTGTCAAGCGATTTTCTTGGATTCCATGTAATTTCTGCAGAAAATCCTCCTTTAATTTCTTTATAAATTTTCTTTGAATTCCTTCAGATATTCTCCCAGGCATTCTTACAAAAAATCAGGCAGAGATTTATTTTTTGAATTCAACAAACGGATTCTTCAGAAAATCCTTAAGGAATTCATAAAAAAAATCCTGCAGCAATTCCATCAGAAATTTCTCCGGGGATTTTCAGAAATTTCTCGGACGCCTTTATGACCACAGATACACGGGTTTGCAGAAGACAACCCTATCTTCCCTGACATCAGTTGTGTTTTTTGGTTCTGTATTTGAATGTTTGTTCGAATTACATATTCCCAACTTGCTTGACAAGATGTGCCAACGAACATGTTTCGTAAACACGTTTTTCGTATTAAAATGTTTAAATGTAGTGCTTCATTAAATTCCTTCAAAATTCTTAATTAACTGGTAATAAGTTTATGTTTTAGGCAGAAAGAGTTTTACAGAATTCACTGCGCATCTTGCCCTTAAAACTAACTTCCGCTTCAACATTCCACCAGTTTTGTTCACCCATGGCTGGCATCACTTCCACTGCATCGACCACACGTTACTACCGTTGTTGGCTGATGTATGTAGGTACGTACGAGTGGTGGCGCATATTTGAGCTGTGCGAAGGTGTCACCAGAGAATTTGCCCCCATAGCACGCTGTTCGTTCGATGAGCTGTTGTTGCGCGAATCGGCGGTGGCGGATGATGATGGAAGGCGCGCGCAGGCGGTGGTGTATGTAGGTACGTGAAGACGTCGTCGTCGTCATCGTCAACGCGGCAGCCCACTATGAGGAAACTAACCTAACTAGCCGCGCCGCCGATGCCGCTGTTTTGTCGTACACGCGTATGATTCAGTCGCGAGCATCAGTCAGCTACGATCGTTTGATTCGCGCGCGGGTCGTTTGACCACTCAGTCCCAAGTGTTGTCGTCCAGTGGCGGCTGGAAGATTTGTTTATTGCTGAACTCTTTGTCGCGATCGTTAAATGCGTTTTGTTGCCGTTGCGGTTCACGGGTCATTTGAGTTTTAGGGTGTTTTATTGCTATTATTTTCGGTGTTTGTGTGCCTTTCTTTTCGGTTGGGAGGCACGCCAGTGATTTCAGGTCCAAAATAGGACAACATGGTTTACTGAAGCGTGTGAGATTGTGTTTTGACGTCTTTATTTGGTTAGGACAAGAGCAGTGTGTATTTGAAGTGACTCACGTCGCCTTCTTTTCTGGTGCTGGATCGTGTGTTATAGATTTCACGTGAAGATGGCCCATCATCATTCGCATCATCATCGTCACAGTGTGGTGGACAAGCAATTGCAGAAAATAGATGAAATTTTCATGAACCAAAAAGAGAACGAGGTCAAAATTGTAGAATCCAGAACAAGCCGGCACTGTAATATTCATGGAAGTCATCGGAGAGGAAGTATTTGTTCGGCTGTGAAACGTGACTACGTTAGCTCCATGGCTGATCTAAGTGCCAGCAAACGAGCTTCCTACGGATCGATCTACAATGTTGGCCGAGAAGCAGAAATGGCTAAAAGAAAAACTCGATTGGCAAACAGGAACTCAATCGCCCATTTCGGCGACCTATATTCCAGCAAGAAGAATTTGTACAACCCAGACCGCCGACGTGACAGTATGCCAATCCTAAATAAACCGGCTCGCCCTATGGAGCATCCATCCGACTTTCCGTCGATGCTTCGCAACACATCGGTTTCTACCGTTGACCTTCGACGGAAACCTTCTATTTCCGGAAGATCAACAGCCAGCAAGCGGAGCAGCCTTAACCTTGACGATCACCAAATTCACCTCCCATTCGCCCCAACAACCGGAAAGCTTCACTCGATCCTCAAGAACAAGGCCTCTTCGCCGTCTAAGGACAGTGAGGACAGTAGCGAGCATGACCTATGCGACCTCACCAAACGCCTTTCGTTCGACTCGGGGATAGTGAAGCCGCCGGTTGTCAACCGGCGGAACTCGAATGACTCCAGCTATTCCTCCTACTCGCGGCGGATTTCTATTGATTCACTCGATGCAACTCGACGCAACTCCAGGCGAATCTCCGACGTCTCTTCTCTGTTTGGTAATGACGAGGACAGCGTGGTGGTTGGCAGTGGTGGAGGAATCGATCTTGATCGGATTCGAGTGCTGAACAATAACTTTAGCAATAGCTTTGCTGGCGCTGGCAAACGCGAGGTAATTTATTAGAATAACTGTTATGGGGAACCATTTTTGAAAGATCTGCACTCCTGGCGTGGAGGTGGCAGGCAGTAATTGCACTACCACCGAAGCACCGTTGTTTACCCGTTTATCGCTTGCATCAGCATCGGACGGACGGCTCGGATTGCTTTATTTGCATAGTGATTTGTCATTTCTCATCGGCAGCTTTCGTCGCTAACGGCGCGCTACGGTGGGGGTCCAGACGTAGTGCCAAAAGTTTGTTTGATTTGTGACCGGACGCGATATTGGTTTGATTGATCCGCGGCATTAGCAAACAATTTTGGAATTGTCTCATTTTGGGGCAGGTGGTTTAAGAAGGTGTGTTATTTTGGACGGTTGAAATTATTGCATGTTAAGAAGACAAATGTACTATGAGTGTTTCTTTTGGTATCAGCGTTTGTAGATGATTCACTTATTTCACGTCTAGTTTATCCATTTGAATGATACATAAGTTATTGTTCAATATAATATTCTAACATATTTTCTATTAGTTTTTAACTGTTTTTTTACTAAACTGAAAAAAACCGGAACTCGAAACTAGCAAAATGTGTCATGATCTTGGTATAAATGTGGGTTTTTTTATGGTCTGAAAATACGCCTTAAAAACGGAATGACATCATGATTCGTTTTGCCATAACCTCGACGTTACGTTTTCCATATTTAGAACTAAAATGGATAAATTGCGGCATGAAATCATGCTGCATGTACTCTGAATCTGACGAAAATGTATGAAACCATAAGCCTTATTCATGAACCAATGAACCTAGTATTTATCTTTTATGAGTTTAGTTTCATCGAAAAAAAAAATGATTCATGATATCATGCTGCATGTATTCTAGAATCATGACAAAAATTTGTAAAATCATCATTCATGATTTTTTTAATCGTTTTATGCTTGTAGCTCCAATTATTGTTGTGGTTATTACTCAGATCTCTCCATTCCTGTTAGATGATGTGAAAGGAATTTTGATCCACAAAACAGTGATTCAAATTAGGTGCCGTCGAGGTAGATGAAGAAAACCTATCTTTCCTGAAGTTTTAGGCTTGCATGCGAAAAACAAAAAAACGCACTCGCCTCCTAATGCATAATTTTCTCAAACGATTTTTTTCTTTACGCTATGGTACGGTGCTAATAATCAGCTTAGAAATAAAAGATAATTGAGGGGACCAGTTTCAAAGGAGTGTCAGCGATTATTTTGCCGAATTTACATTGAGCACACCTGATTTTAAGCTTTTCAAAACTTTTTTTAGGGTTGTTTTTACGTTGGTTTAAAAATAAAAATCAACCGGGTTGATCAAAAGGAATTTCTTCAAAATTTCCTAGATCATATTTACAGAAATTATTGTAGAAATGCATATAAACCCTTGAAAGAATTGCTAGTTATAACGTTGGAGAAAATAATCCTGTGGAATCCTTGCTGAGATTCCTGAATAAATTACAGGAGAAATTCCGGAAGGAACCCCTACAAACATTCCGGGATAAACCCTGAAGAAGTTTTAAAGTAATTTGCTGAAGAAAATCCTGTAAAGACTACACTAAGAAAATCTGGCAAAGTTTCTAATTATCTTTCAGAATTTTTTCCAGAAGTTTTTAGTATCTGTTCCTCCAGTATTTCTTGTGTGGATTTTTTTTTTTCAAATATGTAATGCAACTGTGCAGTGATGGTTTTCATGAGAGTTGGTCCAGGTATTCGCCCTGGACGACTTCCATTTAAAAAATCTTTCGAAGATTTGAATGAGTTGACCCATCTAGATCCCCGTGACAGGTTCCGCGGGGCCTCATTGGGGACACTTCTGGTTTTCAACCTAAACATGCCGTGTGACATATCAATCTTCATGATTTCGAATGACTGAGTCTGTATCAACTAATATGGCCACCCCGGAACATCTAGGCACAGGTTCCACGAGGGTGTCACCGGGGACACTCCAGGTTTGCAACCGAGACATGCCGTGCGACGTATCAATCTTCATGATTTCAAAAGAATGGAGCAGAAAAAATTGACTAAAGCATCTATTAGCTGATATGGCCGCTCCGGAACACTTGGAATAGATTCCGCGAGGGCCTCTCAAACACACACACGGAATACTCTTTTTTTATTTATTTGACAAAACATAAAATTCCCCCATCCCCTAGCCCTAGTACAATCCGGAATATCTCCGGGATGGTTCCGGACAAATTTGTGATCGATTGAGGGCGATTTCTAAAGAAAACGGATGAAAGTTGATGAAATGCCAGCATTTTGAAAATGAGTTGTCGGGTACGTGAAGGTTAACAATAGTATGGATTTTTCTTGCATATCAGTTAGTAAAGCTGATACCTACTTACAATTTTCACTTCTCCTTCTTCTTCTTCTTCTTGGCGTAACGTCATCACTGGGACAAAGCCTGCTTCTCAGCTTAGTGTTCTATGAGCACTTCCACAGTTATTAACTGAGAGCTTCCTCTGCCAATGACCATTTTTGCATGTGTATATCGTATGGCAGGCACGAAGATACTCTATGCCCAAGGAAGTCAAGGAAATTTCCTTTACGAAAAGATCCTGGACCGACCGGGAATCGAACCCGTCACCCTCAGCATGGTCATGCTGAATACCCGTGCGTTTACCGCCTCGGCTATATGGGCCCTTTATGGGCAATTTTTACATGAGTGCCAAAATCACTTACCTCTTCCGACATAAGGAAATCATTAATACCCAGAATTGAATTGCCCGCCGGCCGTACCTCTTAATGCCATCGCATTACTTCATCTTTCTCACATTCCATGCAAATGAGAACAAGGCCGGTCAATTGCAGCAGCAATGTTTCACTGCCACAGCCAGCCAGTCAGCCAGCCGTCGCAAAAATTCTTTCAATATGATACTATCCGTTCTTCTGACCTTTAGCATCTTCCTTTTACAACGATCTCCGGAAACCAACGGCAATGCCTGCTGTCAGTCTGACTGAGTTTGAGGAATAGGTCTTGCTACCAGTTGGACATTTTTTTTTCTACTTGAACCGTGCGGTCACGAACTCAACCGCGGTGTTTAACGATCAATTTATTACCACTGGCAACCATCCGAGTGCCGTACGAGGGTGGTTTCTTAATTGGTGACAGTGAATCAAAATTGAACGGGGGCCCCATTTGGCGGTTGATAACAATGTGTGAAAAATAAATATTTGGGAATTTACTGTACTAGTAAAGGAGTTGGAGCGCTTTACGAAAAAAAACTGGCTGTTTTGTATTCTGCTACGGTTCATTAATCATCATTATCGGAGCCATTTTAAAACGTATCGAGGTGGTGTCAGATTAGGATGATTTGTGGGGCGTGGTGACGGCTAGTTAATATACTTTATATTGATTCCTTGAACTCTAGTTTTGCCAGTTGAGCTGCTAGGCTTTTCGTTATGTTCACTGGACACTATTTAGTTACAATTACTTTGCACATTTTCCTCTCGTTTACAATATTACGCTTTACTTTTCGACGACTCAACAAGTGGTATAATTGTACTATTCAATTACAGGGTTGTTCTCGCAATGCGGAATATGGGTACGGGGATGGAACCAATCGTACACTGCAAATCAAAAGAATCCAAATTTGAGTATTTTTAAACTCACTTTTGAGTTCTTTTTTGCATCCTGTTTCATTCGCTCTCTTTATTGTTGTCAGAGAGTGAATAGCAAAAAAACCCAACTTTGAGAGTTCGATGCGGGAAGCCAAAATTGAGAAAGTGGCACAGTACCGAAAGTTGAGTAATGTTAACTGACGGTTGAGTAAAAAAAACCTTGACTTTAGGTACTTTGGCCGTATACGCCTAAATGCAAACTACCTACCCAAACATCGACTCCTGCAATTTAAAATTGGCTTCGCGCACGCCAAGCCCGTGCACAAGGGGGGGGAGGTGTTTGGGTGTTAACCCCCCCTATTACCGACACTTCATACACTAGGCGCCCCTCCGTCTTTTGCCGAAATTGGGAAAAAACCCTTCCTTGGCACCACTTCTGTGCACGGGTCTGCTGCACGCAACCTCGAAGTTGGGTGGAATGAACTCACTTTTGGGTACTTTCGTTTTTCCGTGTATCCAAATTTTGCAGTTGTTCTGGACGCAAAATGGAATCGAAAAATCTTTGTTCCAAAAAAACGATCATGCTGACTTACTCTTTGTATATAGGGTACGAGTGCCATAAGTAATCTCACGCTCCCATATTCATCCTATTCAAAATTAAAGCGATTACGGCACCTATTGATTCCATTATTTTTGATTTCATGCGAGCTCACTTCTAACAAAAAAAAAATACAAAAATAAGAAACAAAACAAACAGCGTTTCAATTCTTTGTTTTTAGTAGGAAAATGGGAGCCACATGCTTAATAAGGGATCCAATACCCTATGTATTAAAAAGGTCTTAAATTACGTCGGTAGTAATAAGGCGCTCTCCATAAACTACGTAGACTCAATTTTGGCATTCTCAGACGGAGGGATCCTGGGAAGGTTCTCGGAAGGAATACCTGAAGAAATCGCGTCCCTACCGGCCGTCTACCCTACCATCTACCCAAACCTCTACCCTACCTAACCCTTCACCCTACCTTCTGTCCTATTCTCCATCCTACTTCTTCCCTACCATCTACCCTATCCTACCCTCTACCCTACCCTCTACTCTAACCCTTCACCCTTCTTTCTGTTCTACTCTCCATCCTAGATCTTCGCTACCGTTTACCCTATCGTCTACCCTACCCTCTACCCTAACTCTCCGCCATACTCCCTACCCTATCCTTCACATAATCCCTGTTCCCTACCGTCTATAACACCCTCTACCTCCACACAGTCAAAATTTGAGATTTTTTTATGCACTCTATGAAAAGTTACAGCTTCTTGAACTTTTTTGTAAGAGAAAAAAAGTTGCCTATCCCAAATATTTTGGCCATGTATGACGAAGCGCAACTTTTAAACTGAAGAGTTGGTTGATCAATCCACCTATCAGTGAGATGGGGATTTTTTTTATTACCGTACGGATTTGGGCCGCTGGATCTCAGATTTTCATAAAACTTTTTCCACTGGCAGGGTTCATGGATAGGGAAGTGGAACCATCTAGGCAGCGGTCCTATTTTGAGCACTTTTCTGCTATAACTCAGCCAATTCTGAACCAATTGACACAATTTTTGGAACGCGATGTGATACGTATAGTATCTAGCCATGTACAAAATTTCAAGTCAAATGGTTTGGAATTGACTGAGTTATAGCGAAGAGTGCCCAAAATACCGTGCCCAAGTGGTTCGCTACCCTATGTGAATGAAAAATATTAAGAAAAATTCAGGGTCGCCTTTTTTCCCGAAAACTCAGGTGGATTTTTTTTTTGTTTTCCCCTGACATTACTTACTTTGAAAAATCATAACTCAAGAACGAAGCACCGTAGAAACAAAGTTTTTTTTTCTCAAAAAGAAGGCAAATTTTCTTAGGCATGAAAAAAAAAATGAATTGGAAAAAGTGAAGAATTAGCCTAAGGGACCGTACACAAATTACGTCATGCTTTTAGGGGGGAGGGGCGGTTTTGCAGAACGTGACAACCCATACAAAAAATATTGAGGTCCCATATAAAAAGTTCGACATAGGGGGGAGGGGAATTGAAAAAGGTCGATTTTTGCGTGACATAATTTGTGTATCACCCCTAAGTTAAAATTCACGAATAAAAACAAAAAAAAATGATCTGGAAAAAGTTTTACACATTTTTTTGCACCGTTGAGAAAATTCGTAAAGAAAAGCCGGAAAAACTATGCCCGAACTCGTGGAACATAAAAAAAATTTACTTTAATCGATGAAATTTTTGGAATGCATTTTTTTTTCTTTTTTGAGTTATGGCCAATTATGTGAAAAATGTCCAAATGTGCCTTATAAGCCTTTTGTTTGAAAAAATATTACTCAAGGACGAAGCATCGTAGAAACAAAGTTTTTTTTAATGAAAATAATAACATTTTTTTTTCAGGAATCCAGAAAAAAATATGAACTGGAAAAAGTTTTCCACCGTTGAGAAAATTCATAAAGAAAACTATGTAAAAAATTTGAACAAAATATTTTTAAGAAGGACACATTAGACACAAAGAATAATGTATAACTTTTGATTGCGTGCACAAAAATAGCTGATTTTTTGACCAGGAATAATACATTATGTGTAGCTAATACCATGAAAATTTCATCAAAATCTGTTGAGTGTAGGCGGAGATATCGTCGAAACAAGAGACTTATCATTTGAGAATCTTGGGCCGGCCAAACAAGCACTTTAAAAAATATCACATTTTATACCTAAAACTGTAAAGCCAAAAATACTGAACCGATTTTAATGAAAATTTTTCAGTACAAAAAGTATGTATGTTAGCGTGGTTCAAAAAATCGTTTTTGCTCCACACCGATTATTAGATTTGTAACCAGACTCTATGCCTTCTTCCAAAATTTTAGCTCATTTGGTTGAAAACTGAGAGTGCACAAGCCCTTCAAAGTTTGTATGAGAATTACTATGGGAAAACGATGTTTTTCATTCAATCGACCATATCATTTCCCCAAGTGCCCTAGAGGCTTAGTTGACCCTTGGTACTCCTAGGCTACTGCTACTCTATCAGCTACAACCTTGCCGAAGACCGCATTCAAATCGGATGCCTCATTAATTAGTTATCGATTTGTATCCAACTGGACAAACTTTAGCAATGATCCTCCAGCTTCCCAGCAGGCAACATTGCTGCATATGGCGCCAAAGTTAGCACACTGAAATCATGGCTACTATGCTTCACTGCAAAATGCAGTGATGCCCGACGATTAGTTTAACCATCATGAGTAAAGATTTCGATTCTGGATAAAAATCGGTAACTAATTAATGAGGCATGCGATTTGTATGCGGTCTTTGCAAAGTTGTAGCTGATTTAGTAGCCTAGAAGTACCAAGGGTCAACTAACGCTCTAGCACAGACAAACAGACGTAACTCTTAGAGGAAATTCATCAACAACTTTTGTCCGGTGTCATTTTCATGAGCACACTGCCACCTGTTGGTAGAACCGCGCGCGACACTGTCGGCCATGATGGATTTCGATTTGACGTTTTGCTGACACGCACACTACTACACAAATTGCCTGTAATTTTCATTTGCATCATTTAGCAACGTGTACACTGGCAAACGTCAAAGCGATTGAACACTAGCGCCTCTGGTGAAAAGATCGCGCAAACCAAATGA
Source organism: Aedes albopictus (assembly GCF_035046485.1). Lineage (NCBI taxonomy): Eukaryota > Metazoa > Arthropoda > Insecta > Diptera > Culicidae > Aedes > Aedes albopictus. The sequence goes on from NC_085137.1 coordinate 350,091,508, forward strand.
AATTTGAATTGATCGTTAAATGCATGTGCCAAGTCGTTTTGAAGAGTGTTACGTCTGTTTGTCTGTGGCTCTAGGGAACTTGGGAAAATACTACGGTCGATTGAATGAAAAACATCGTTTTCCCATAGTAATTCCCATACAAACTTTGAAGGGCTTGTGCAGTCTCAATTTTCAATCAAATGAACTCAAATTTTGGGAGAAGGCATAGAATCTGGTTACGAATCGAATGAGCAGTGTGGAGCAAAAACGAGTTCCTGTCTTTATACACAGGAACTACAGTTATATCACTTATAAACCATTTTCAAGATTTCAGGGAAATCAATTTATTTTTCATTGGAAACAAAGCTCAAAGATCGTCACAATATGTAATCTTTGCAGCATCGTTTACGTCACCTAGTGAACCGGTCACAAATTATATTGTTCACTTTGGACATTGGACAAGGTTTGGATGTTATGAACAACTTCTTAGAAGACAGTTATCTTATTTTGTTTTTCTTATTCTGGAGATATTCATGTCAAAAAAAAGAACTATCATATAAAAAGGACGCTGGACAAACATAAGCTAATCACACCATCGACCACCACAACAAATATTACGCAATCTAATCAGCCATTTTAAAATCTAGTCTACGAACTTGTTTTGCTTAGGAAGGGTTTAGTACCGGTGATCCATACTATAGTAGTAGAGTAAACATAGATCCGCGGATACCGCTGAGTGAAATGTTTCAAGCGTGCAAATAGTAATTTTCAAAAGTGTGATGATTGAAGTTGATGATCATTGTATTGTTCAGTAGTTCGTTCTGCTTTTGAAATTTTCTTGTATGTCTGATTCTCCAGACTACGCCACGTGGAATTTACGTGTGGAATCAGTTCAACGAATATCCTATATAGGGTATGTGTTCCATCATTAATCTCACGCTCCCATATTCATCCTATTCGAAAACAAGCGATTACGGCGCCGATTGATTCCGTTCTTTTTGTTTCGATTGGTGCTCACTTCTAACAAAAAATACAAAAATAAGGAACAAAACAAATAGCGCTGATATCCTTTGTTTTTCGTAGGATGAAAATGGGAGCCACATGCTTAAGAAGGAAACCAATACCCTAAATATGTATGATCGTATATCTAGAATTCTGGAATTCTCAATGCTTACCGAATTGACAGATAATTTTACTGGAACTCTACTCTTATATAGTTTTTGCATTTTGTTCTTCGTTCTGCAATTTTTTAACAAAATCTTATATATTTTAGCAACCAAATTAGCAGTTTGATGACCAATTAGTCTTGTAGAGGTGTAGAGGACCGTCATAAAACCAAATATTTAAATTTTGGTTTTATGATGGTTTCAAGAATCTCTTCTAGTCTTGACAAAAAAAAAATACTTGGAAAATTACTTCTCCATCGTGTACAATACAACCGAATACTATTGACTAATTTTGAAAACTTCTAATACATTTTTTGTGTTTTTTTTTTCAGGTAAGTCCAAAAGCAAATCTTCAATATTCACGTAAGTTCTGCTTAGTGTTATAAGTTGAAGAATTCAAATTTCATACAATATGCTTTAGTTTGGCAATGAATTGCATTTTTTGAATTGCTCATAAATGCAAAATTAGTCTCCATCTGATAGGACTGATATTACGCAGCTCTAATTGCAACAAATGTGGGTTTATCGACCACACCTACTTATAATTGAGGTTCGTCCGCAATGCAATTCTACTAAACAGTGACAAGTTTATTCGCTCACTTTCCATATATGGTTGGCCCGCGTGTCAGCAAATCCGCAATTAAAATATTTCATGTACACAATTCTGTCGGATTTATTTATTTTTTGTTCACACTGCAAAATCTTCCACTTGATGCAGTTGCAATTCGTCGATTTTTTTTTTCCTCCAATGAACTGGACAAAACAGTGCACAGAGTGTAGGTTTGAATGCAAATTGCGGGCGGGCGGTGTTTTAAGTGCACGGTCTTCAAGTAACCAAACGGAAAAACGATCCCTCGGGCGAGCACGATCGTTGTAATGAGTAGATGCACCCATAATTGCGAGTAGAATCTTCACTTTTCGTTAAGGAAACAAATGGGCGTAGAAGCGTGCACTTCCATCCCGAATGGATAATCGCATTGGATATTGCAATAACTCAATTGAAGTGCACGGCTGCCGTTTGCGGATCGGAGGCCTTACGACGTTCGGAGTGCTGGCCGCCGTATGTCTCATTTTAATTGGTTATCGGCATAAATCTCATTTGTTTGACGCTATCTTGTGGAGTGATGCCGCGCATCGTGTTTCGGCCGGGGCTACTTGCTTTGCTTGCTCAAATGTAAATTGATCGTAAAGCGTGCAGTACATTCAGGTTATGGTAGCCTCTGCGCGGGCGGTTTGTCACTTTGAAGGAAAAATAGAGATCATGGGAACACACGTGCGTCATGATAGTCATTGATGCTTGAATTTGTTTGCTTGGTATCTGAGCTTAGTCATATATCAGTCACCGTTTTGAAGAAGGGAATCGCGAAAAGCGGATGTATATAATAGTGGGTCATCATAAACTTGATTTGGTTTTAGAAACATAAATTTTGAATCAAATTCTTAATTTTGATAGCCTAAGTGATGTGAAAATTACAAAGTAGAAACGCTTTAACATCCATGTACACAACTGAAACACGTGCTCCATGGACCTATTGACATTTTAATTGCGAAAATAAATACACGTTCTCCGGTGGGAATCGATCCAACAACTCCCAATTCACCCAATTCACTACATGGGCGCATCTTATTCCTCCAAGCTACGGAGCCACTTGACTATCTCCATCGTCTGATGGTATTGAACTAAACTTGATTTCAGTATACCGTTTGTTTCTTTTCACAATTAAAATTAAAAGCTTAAGTTATCAATGTTGGTAATTCCTATAATCAAATTGTAGTTTTGCCAAGTGAATCTAACCGTGTGAATACCCAACAGTACAACGGTAGCAGACTGAACATAAATAGCAAATTCTTTTTTTGCGGCTCAGTACTTAACGCCACAGTTATACTTCTTCAACAAACCGGAGATACGTTGAAACTACAGCAGTCACAACTCACCACTATGACGATGACAACCGTGGAGAAATGTACGCCCACTGACGTTTCACATTTCAATGGGTTTTCTGATTTCGGTGGCGTCAATCAAAGTACATAAAAACTCTAGCAGCTCCAGTCGTCGCCGTCGCCGTTTTAGCGGTCGAATATGGTAACAACAACGGCTTCATGTTCTCTACTAGAAACCAGAAAAAGCCGGTCGATCAATTCGGTCCGAAGAAGTCACTTTAAAAGGAGCGGCAAAATATTTTGATTTTTATGGTGACGATAGCTTTGCGCGAAGTCATGGACTGTTACTGGGGCATTGTTCCAGAATAGTGGATTTATTTGTATTTCAACGTTACGTAGCTTACTGGCTTTCTTGTGGTGAAATCGTAAACAAAATCGTTCTTTATTTTAATTACTGCTTAGCTAGTACGCCCCCGCTATCCCAAATTAAAATCTTCGATTTTTGATTTGCATTTAAATCTCATTTTCAAAGTTCATCAGTATAAAAATTTAATTATAAATATTTCCGTCCTTCATAACAGTTTATCGAATCGACCTTCAAAAATTAATCTTCTGAAATATTCTTCACCACTCTAATCGCCGATTGGCATCGATACGATGACGCCGTCACTTCCCTAAAAGACAATTCATCTAGAACATTAACGAGACTTGCTCGACGGTGTGCGTTTGAGTGCGGTGAGCAATGTGTCCCGACCGACCGATGACAGAAGCCACTACTGCTGCAATTACGTTGTAGGTTAGCTGATTAAATATGCAAAAACGTCAATCGGTGTGGCTGCTGATGAGAAAATCAGTAGGTAACTTATGAATGGGATGGGACATCACCGGGGCTTTTGTTGTAACTTGTTAATCGCCCACGAGTGACTTACATTTGACTTGTAGTTTACTTAAGGATTGAATAGCTTCGAGCGCAACTGCGCAGTTACGAGGAAGGAGACTACAAGACTCTAAAGTTTATATAGGGTAGTTCGCCAATTGTTGAACATTTAGTACGGACATTTTTGTTTTCCTTTGGTTTTTCCGTGCATAATTCCACGGCAGGTCACAGCCATTTCTTACACTTCCTATTAATTTTAAATTTCCTTAACTCCGTTAAATATAAATTTCTTTAACCTTCATTTTTTAAGAGACATTTGTAACGAAATTCGGGAACCCGAATATTGAACACTGCCTTGAGCTCCTAATGTTCCTAATGTTGACCGATTCTTGCTAATTGTTTGGCACAAATGTCCCAAATGGAGGATAACGTGCCTCTGCAGCCGGCCTACTGATACCTGAGGTTCAGGAGGGTCTCGGAGGGGTTTCCGGGAGTCCCAGGTCCCAGGGAACTTTTGATGGGGGTTTCAGGTATGTTTCAGAAGCGTATTAACGCTTTTCAGGGATATTCAAGAGATTCCGAAGAGATTTCCGTTGGATTGAGGGAACGCCCCTGAGACCACTACTGCCGTTCTACGCATAATTATCCCATCTCTCATTTGTCGGGTGACGGTCACTGCGTCCAGATCTTAGGACTGTTGTGATATCACTATGAGGTACGCAAGTTTTCTCAATAACATGTTTGTCACTGAGATACCTTGGCACCGATTGAACTCAAGACCACCTGTTATTCATGAATAGAGGTCCTGTCAGAGCGTTAAACCGTTTGATTTTGAATAACAACTCGCACTTTTGTTTTAGAAATATACAAGGTTAAAATTTTCTTGGACTTCTGCACGGAGTAAGGCCGGTGGGTCACAAGGTCAAGTCGGGTAAAAATAAGGCCAAGTACGATTTACATCACCATAACTTTCTTCTCATCGAAGTATATCAATGGTAGTTCACATATTCCGTTGCCTAATGATAGTTGAAATTGCTACAGGTTCGATTTCGAGATTCTTCGATAGAGGGCTGTTACAAGTGGCACGGATTTTGCGTTTTTCGCGGTTTTTGCGTTTCGCGCGGATTTCGCGCGTTTTTACTCATTTTGGCGCGGATTTTGCGGAAATGGTTAAATGTACTTTCTGTCTTAACCCTGAGATCAGTTTTGGCTAAAATTTTGGATTTAATTTAAATTTTGAACGGAACTTACCTATAGAGCAATGCCTAACGTTCGAAAAAAAATGCTGAATAATAGCAAGATTTCTAAAATTTGTGTTTCTGAAAGCTTTTTTGTGAAATTTGCAAAAAGACTTCTTTCGGAAATTTTGAGGAAACATTTGGTTGAATGTTGTAGTCTAATCAAGAGTCAATTGTAACAGAATCCCGTCAAGAAAACTATTGGTTTTGTAGACTGTGTGTATCGTAAGCAATCAATCTGATAGAATCTGATTGGTTTTCTGACACAAAATGTCCTGAGGACATTCTTGCTGATATCTTCACTGAATTTCCAAGAGTATGGTGTGACAAGAAACATTTATCATAAATTTCTGATACATTGATACTTTTCTGCATATCTTTTGTCTTAATGTTTAGAAAAGTTCCCAGATATATTCAGGAAATGCATCTTTTTTCATAAATATCTTCCTTTGGAATAAAATTTATTGTTGATGTAATCACCCAAGCAACACACATGTTATATAAAAGTTACGGCAGCGCAAGTTTTGGTTGTATAGAAGTTTATTTTACGTTATTTAAACACAATGTTGAAATTACGTCAAATAAACTGCTATACAACCAAAACTTGCGCTGTCGTAACTGTATTATAACATGTGTGTTGCTTGGGCAATAAATTGCACTAGTAATTAGTCTATGCTAGTGTTACTGTATTACTGTGAAGATTCAACAAAATAAGTTTCTGCAGCAAGTAACCCATAAATGTCTCAAATAAAATAGACACGGACACGTTCAATGCTTCCAGTGAGCTTTTCGCTCTTTGAAGGAAGCACGACACTAGACAACGGACTAGCATGCAACGCCCAGTGGCACAGCCGAAAACTTTTCCTGACAGCTGCGGCGGGAATCGAACCCGCGCTCCTCAGCACGATGCGACGAAGAGCTTGGTGACCCTAGCCGCACGACCACGGAGCCGCACAAAAACCATTTCACAATAGCTTCTGCAAAAAATTTTTTTTTTGGTCTTCTGGGACTTAGGTCAGATTTCTTTTCAGGATTTCTACCATAATGTTGGTTATAAGTAAATTATTTCAAAAGTTTCGCCAAGAATGCTCCTTTTTGGGACTGCTTCAGGGAACAGGAACTTCCATTTTCGTAAAATAGTAAACACCCTGACTGATATGCCATCAAAGAACTATTGATCCGAAACTTTATATTCCAATTAAAAAAAACTAGTTTGTTTTCAACATGTTTGAACTCTTGTTTGATAAGTTGTCATCTAAGTTCATGGATTAGTAATGGTTAAGAATCGATTTATCAATAGAAGCTCTTCATCTGGAGTGCAACAAAAGTCATGAATAGTTCATTTTCTTTGGATCTTCTCTATAAATTTCTGCCTTTTTAGAGTTAGAGTCATCAAAACCACATGTTTTTGCACTGGCGCGGATTTGATGACCTCTGCGCGGATTTCAAATTGCTTGGCGCGGATTTTGCGGTTTTCAAATCGACAGTTTTGTAACAGCCCTGTGGTCTCCTTTGAGTTCTTGGGATATTGAACAAGTCTACATTTAAGTTTTTTTTTATTCAAATGACATTAAACACGAAATATGATCCCCTTATTGACAAAATAGGTCATCGGAGACATACTTAGAACATGTGTTGCCCATGTACTACTGTTTATATTTTCTGAATCTCTGGATGGATTTTCCGAATCCGTCCTTACAAAACATGATCACTCGAAATAATCATCACGGATGATTTTCAATTGTTTTTATCGCTGTTATTTGCACTTATACTTAAATCTGTATAATGTTTGTTATATCCACGAACTGCAGAAAATTTGGACGGTCTGATTGAAGTCATGCCTTGACTTCAGAGAACCGTAGATTGACCACAATGGGAGTTATTTGCACGCGGAAAACAACTGTTAGCTCCAGAAACCAATAGTAAATCCAACATGAGTAAGTAAATTCCTCGAAAAGATTCCTGAGTACCCGGGATGGCTTGGTTGAAGTCAGGCCTTGACTTCATTGAGCTGTAGATAAACTGTAATCACATGTACTATATTGACGACGCCTGTTTTGAAGACTTTCGAATAGTTTTGGCGTTTCAGTCTTTTCGGGGTCATAAACAACTAAATGTTTTCTTCTTCCAACGTTTCGATCCTTATTGGATCTTCCTCAGGGAATCTGTAATTTATTATAATCGTTTTTATAGGTTTTAACACTTTGGACTACACTTAACACATACCGAATGAAATTGTTGCTTTTTCGTCCAGTGGTAGTTTTTTAAAATCAAACAACCAAAACAGACCGAATGTAAACATGACACAAACTGACGACACTGACACGACTGAAACCGAACACACAACGCACGAATAGAACAAACTAAAACTGTCATTTTGAAAGTTGTACGTAAAGGTAGTGGATAGCGGTCCGGTTTCCGACCAACGAAAATATCTTTTTGAATTTGAAGGTTTTTCGGAACAGAAAAAACGGACAAATTGTAAGTAGACAGTGACATTAAGGTATTCCTTAATTGACAATAATCTTTTATAGCAAAAAACAACAAATGACGGTTAAAAGTTTCAAAAAACTACCACTGGACGAAAAAGCAACAATTTCATTCGGTATGTGTTAAGTGTAGTCCAAAGTGTTAAAACCTATAAAAACGATTATAATAAATTACAGATTCCCTGAGGAAGATCCAATAAGGATCGAAACGTTGGAAGAAGAAAACATTTAGTTGTTTATGACCCCGAAAAGACTGAAACGCCAAAACTATTCGAAAATGTAATCACATGTTTTACCTATGTGGAACCTCTGTGCACTGTGTCTCTTTAAACTATTCCTACAAAAATTTGATGATCTAAGCGAAGTCATGCCTTGACTTCAGAGAACAGCAGTTATTTGCACGCGGAAAACAATGATTAGCTTCAGAAACTAACACTGCATCGAACATAAGTTAGTACATTTCTCGACTAGATTCCTGAGTACCCGGGATGGCCTGGTTGAAACCAGGCCTTGAGTTCTATGAACTGCTAATGAACTGTAATCACATGATTTGTCTGTATAGAATATCGACTACATAAACTCATATTACATCACGAGTGAATGAAAAGTCGCTCATAACTATGTATGGACTACAATAAGAGCTATTTCATGAAAATATGAGTTTATGTAGTTATCGAAGGTTTCATATACCGTAAAACGGGGTATCTTTGATAATGCGGGTAACTTTGATAGTGCGGCAGACATTGTGTAATTCATCTTATAACTATGATTCCTTCAACCAGTTAAGAAAAAGGTAAACGTAAATCAATTCTAAACATATGAAAGTTCATCTTAGACGAATTTTCATTAAAATCTAGTTTATATACAACTTTTTGGACAAAAAATAAAAATTGTTGATATTTTTGTCATTTATCAACCCCTTCAAACAATCTGCTATACGACTTCGTTACAACAATTTTTTCAATGAAAGGACTCTTATTCTCGATAGATTCATCATAGTAGATTCCAAATCTGGCCTTGAATCTCTTAACTAAGTGTGTTTTTACGAAATGGAAGCAATTTTCTAAATTGGGATATTATTCTCCATACATTTATAAACGCCTAAAAGTATGCAATGCCATTGTAATTTCATGTAGGTAAATGTGCATTGTTCAAAATTTGTTCATAAAACATTAAAAAACTTCCCAAAAAAAAAATAACCATGGATAGCATGTAAACATATGTTTATGTACCGTTAAGCATCTATTATTACAAAGATAATGATTTTTGATAGCTAAATTTATTGTGTTTTGCACTCAATACTCCATAAACTCATTTTTATATATAGAATTTAGTAAAAAATCAATGTTTTGCTATAAAAAAATCTATCTAACATATTCCACAAGCCTTCTCTCACCATGGTAATACTCCTAAGATTTCAATCTGTGATTATTTTTTGAGATTTGATGTGTTTTTAGGGCATTATCAAAGTTACCCCAAAATGAAAATCTGATTTTCGGATATATGAAAAACTAAAAATTATCCAAAATATTTCAGATTATCGAATCTTTTGATTGCAATTGATAACTGATACCCTAGTACTTGTTTTAAAAATATAAAACTCGGGGAAATACTGTTACATGTAAAAATATTGAGAAAATTCGCTGAAAAGCTATCAAAGTTACCCCATTTTACGGTACATAAAATATGTGATTATAGTTTATCAACAGTTCTATAAACTCAAAGCCTGACTTCAACCAGATCATTCCAGGCATTTAGGAATCTAGTCGAGAAATTTACTTACTCCTGTTCGATGCAGTATTGATTTCTGGAGCTAATCGTTGTTTTCCACGATAACTCTCAACGGTGCCCATCTACGGTTCTCTGAATTCAAGGCATGACTTTTTTTAGATCATGAAACATTACTAGAAATATTTTCGAAAGACCTTTTTATTGATACGTGATAAAATATGTGTTTAGGTAGTGTATAGAGGTAAAATATGTGATTATAGTTTATCTACAGCTCAATAAACCTAAAGCCAAACTACAACCAAGGAATGCACATTGGGCAAAATCAAGCCCAAAGGTGGAAAAAATTAATAACTTTCTTAATACAAGACCATTTCTGATCATCAATGGCTTATTCGAAAGCAAATTTTCTCAAGAATTGGTTGGTGGATGATTCATGTACGGGCAACTTCTCTTAAGCGAGTTATAGAGCCCGTTTTACCCCAGTTCCCCCTAAAATTTGTGAATTTCTGTTATTTTACGGCACTTGTTATGATTTTAATGATTTTTTCGCTGGGATACCATTGCCCCACTCCCATTGAGTAACGTTACATACAAAAAGTTATTAAAATGTTGGAACTTTAGGGTGTTGTGGGGTCAATTAGGCAATGGTATATTTTCAAGGTAGAAATTCATTTTTTATTTTTATTTATGATTTTTTACGTGACAATAACTAAATAAATGATCGAATACACATGGTTTATTCCTAAAGAAACCATTTTTGGCGAGTTTGATCTTAAATTATTGGTTATATCTAAGTTTTCCCGCATACAAATATGAGTAGTTCCCAACCTTATACCACCGATTCCAAACATTTCCAAACGATGAGCCATTGCTTATATGCTCCAAAAATATCCTAAATGTTGTTTGCGCATAGCCCCATAGACGGGAGGTGACGGCAGCATATAGTTGTAGAGCTTAGTTTGCCTAAACTCCCCTATAAACTTATTTTTTATTGTTTTTAATTAAAACAACTTTAACTTAAACTTTTATGCACGATATGAGTTAATATTGATGAAGAGCTGCATCCTATGAAATTTGGAAATTTAAGGTACAATGGGGTTAAATGAAAAAAAAAACAATCAAAAAGCTTGAATGACCATATAAGTTGACAAATAACTTGTTTCAAAGGTAATATCCATACGAGTTCATTAATGACTGATTGATGCACAGGTAGAACACATATAGCCGAAGCGCTAAACGCGCGAGTATTCAGAAAAACCATGCTGAGGTGCCGGCCAGAGTGGACGCGTCACGCGGCGCGGCGCGGTGCAATGCGGCATTTGACAGGTCGCGCGTCGACGCGCGGCAGAACTCCGTTCATTGGAATACAAGGAAAACAATCATAACATGCCAGAGTGCGCGCGGAACGATGCGAAGCGGAAAGCGTTTAGCCGCGCGACGCACGACAAAACAGTGCATGCACTGTTTTTGATGCGGAAGTCACGCGGTTCGCGCGGAGAATTTTGTATTTTTGTGTGGATTTCGTCCGTTTTTACCAAACCATGACGTTAATTTTATGAAATTGTTTTTCAAATGTATTCAAATGTGAATATAAAAAATATTAACATGAATAATACCACATGTTTATTATACGGTGGCGTCTCGTAACCTCACTTTTCACCTATTATGCGAAACAAAATCAATAATTTCTTCAAATTTATGACTAAAGACTTAACGGAAATAATCGAAATCTCTGTCATTCTGCACCCATTACAAGCAGAGCTTTCACATTAGCCCTACCCATGTTTCATGCACAAAAAGGGTTGATACCCTCTCGTTTATTTTACTATCTCAAAGTATTCTACTAGGGTGTAAGCTTAAAAAATAGTTTCAAAATAAAAATACACTATTTTTGAGTTAACAAACTTGTTCCATTGCCTTGCTGTTTAAAAATAAACCAAGGGGCGCCATTTTTTACGTATACAACCTGTGGTAACTCTGACTACAAGCTCACTTGTTCATAAAATTTTAAAATTTGTACCTGTAGGACGGGTAGATTTGAGGTTAGGGAATCACCATTGTCCCAAATGTATATCTCTTCTGAATCATCTGAAGTAAATAGCATTTGAGGGTAAATTTTTATCAGATAACATGTACTCATGTGCAAAGGTAACGGAAATTATGAAAACTTTTCAGTTTACTTTACGAACAGACGCGTTGCACCGCGTTCACTCTGGCTATCAAGCCGCGTTGGAAACCGCGTCAAAAACGCGCCGCACCGCGTCGCACCGCGTGACGCGTCCACTCTGGCCGCAGCCTGAGAGTGTTGGGTTCGATTTTTTGTCGGTCCGGGGTTTGGCATTATTGAAATTCCCTTGACATAATGTCAAATGAACGACAGCATTTCCTCAGAATTGATGCGTGTATCAACATATTGACTTGATTTTCCGTATACGGATAGTACTGACCGTCAATTTTAATGTGGATTGTTTAAAAATTAATTGAGTTATGTCAAAAAAACAACCCGTGCAAAGAAAGAATTGACTAAATGTATCTAGCCGAATACAAAAAATCAAGTCAATACCAACATCTTGAGAAATTTATATCTAACCTGAAGAGTTTTGTTTTTTTTTTGTGCAATTGAACTTAATTTATTACTAAACTTTTCTTTTGCATTGACGATATCCACCACTGATCTTCGTTAGCGAACAAGCAGGCGAAAGACTGCATATACGACATAAGTTTGTTCGAGAACATCTGGCAAGAAAATCATCCCCAGAGCAAAACTCGTCAAATATAATGGCAGTATGTCTGTTGGGAAGGTTTTCATGTTTAGTGAAACTGGCAACATTGTATAAAATACCTATTTGCTACGAGCTTCACCTCACTCTCTTAGATCGTTTAGTAGTACAGTAGATGGCAGTAAAGAAACTGCCCATAGTACGTGTTTTGTTGGAGAAGTTCTCCTTCGGGGATCCGAAAATATACTAGAATGTAAGTTTGCAAATAGAATTATATGTAAGATTTGTATATAAGAATAAAATGACTTTTCAGCATTGAAGCTGATTGCAACGAAATCTGCTTTCAATAAGTATTGATAACTCCGAAAGAAACTGTCCCCAACAATGTCTTTATAAAAACGATGAAATTGTAGTATTATTTTTTTGAGTACATACTTATAACGGGTAGTGTACTTAGCTAAGTGGAATAAGACTGTCATATTATTAGTGTATAGCAAAACAAAATAAATACCTATTTGATGTTTAAGTTGCTATTTCGTTTACAAAAATATAACGAATGCATTTTGGAGACTTTTTACTTCAATGTGTTACTACAACCCCCATAAAGTCTATCAGCAAGCAGCAGTTTGGATATTCTCAAATTCACGCTACAGCTCTTCATCATGAAATGCTTGGAATGGTGAATAATGGAAGTGTCCGACATGAATTTTAAATATTATTTCACGTATTGATTATAAATTTCTTCATCTTCAATACCAAAATTTCGAGAAATAAGCAGCAGCATATTTTGCCCCATTATCCCCAAACGTCATATTTATAACATCTTTCATGTATACTCATTGAAATCAGAATGTTATAATATGAATGATATATTATATTAACTGGAATGGACCAATTTGATTATATTTTTAGGGAAATTGGGGTGAAACAGGCTGTACACCCCGCTGAAGCAATGTCGTAAGTACGAGAATCATTCATATAGAAATTATCTGCCAAACAAGCTATTTGTCAACTTATATGGCCATTCAAGCTTTTTGAAAGTTTTTTTTTTCATTTAACCCCATTGTACCCTATATTTCCAAATTTCATAGGATGCAGAGATGTTACAAGTTAGCTCTTCATCAATATTAACTCATATCATGCATAGAAGTTTCAAGTTATAGTTGTTTTAATTTAAAAACAATAAAAAAATAAGTTTATAGGGGAGTTTGGGTAAACTAAGCTCTACAACTATATGCTGCCGTCACCTCCCGTCTATGGGGCTATGCGCAAACAACATTTAGGATATTTTTGGAGCATATAAGCAATGGCTCATTGTTTGGAAATGTTTGGAATCGGTGGTACAAGGATGGGAACTACTCATATTTGTATGCGGGAAAACTTAGATATAACCAATAATTTAAGATCAAACTCGCCAAAATGGTTTCTTAAGGAATAAACCCTGTGTATTCGATCATTTATTTAGTTATTGTCACGTTAATAATCATAAATAAAAATAAAAAATAATTTCTACCTTGAAAATATACCATTGCCTAATTGACCCCACAACACCCTAAAATTCCAACATTTTAATAACTTTTTGCATGTAACGTTACTCAATGGGAGTGGGGCGATGGTATCCCAGCGAAATAATCATTAAAATCATAACAAGTGCCGTAAAATAACAGAAATTCACAATTATTAGGGGGAACTGGGGTAAAACGGGCTCTATAACTCGCTTCAGAGAAGTTGCCCGTACATGAATCATCCACCATCCAATTCTTGAGAAATTTTGCTTTCGAATAAGCCATTGATGATCACATAATGTCTTGTATTAAGAAAGTTATTAATTTTTTCCACCTTTGGGCTTGATTTTGCCCAATGTGGAATGGCTGGGAATGGGTACTCAGGAATCTATTTGAAGAATTTACTAGTTCCAGTTCAATGTAGTATTGGATTCCGGAGCAAACCATTGTTTTCCGCGTGCAAATAGCTCTAATTGTAGTTTATCTACGATTCTCAAAAGGCATGACTTCGCTTAGATCATTAAATTTTTCAAGAAATAGTTTCAATCGACCTTTTTATTGACACATGATAGAATATGAGTTCATTTAGTGCACAAAGGTTCCACATAGGTAAAACATGTGATTACAGTTTATCTACAGCTCAATGAATTTAAGGTTTGACTTCAACCAGGCCATCCCGGGAACTCAGGAATCTATTTGAAGAATTTACTTATTCCTGTTCGGTGTAGTATTGGATTCTGGAGCTAACCGTTGTTTTCCGCAGGCCCATAACTTTAATTGTAGTCCATCTACGGTTCTCTGAAGTCAAGGCATGACTACATGTAGATCATCAAAGTTTTCTTGGAATAGTTGTGAGAGGCCTTCTCATTGACACATGATAAAATATGAGTTTGTGTAATGCACAGAGGTTCCATATACGTAAAATATGTGACAACAGTTTATCAATAATTCCATGAATTCAAGGCCTGACTTCAGCAGGTCATCCCGGGTACTCAGGAATCTAGTCGAGGAATTTACTTACTTCTGTTAAATGTAGTATTAGTGTTTGGAGCTAACCGTTGTTTTCCGCGTGCAAATAAATGCTTTTATCGTCCATCTATGGTTCTCTGAAGTTAAAGCATGACTTCGCTTAGATCATCATTTTTTTTTCTAGGAATAGTTTCGAGAGACATTTTTATTGACACATGATAGAATATGAGTTCATATAGTGCACAGAGGTTCTACATAGGTGTAATATGTGATTTCAGTTTATCTACAGCTCAATGAACTCAAGGTCTGACTTCAACCAGGCCATCCCGGGTACTCAAGAATCTATTCGAGGAATTTCTTACTCCTGTTCGATGTAGTATTGGTTCCTGGAGCTAACCGTTGTTTTCCTACGGTTCTCTGAAGTCAAGGCTTGTCTTCAATCAGATCGTCCAAATCTTCTGCAGTTCGTGGATATAACAAACATTATACAGATTTTCAAGTATTGGTGCAAATAAGAGCGATAAAAACAATTGAAAATCATCCGTGATCATGTTTTGTAAGGACGGATTCGGACAATCCATCCAGAGATTCAGAAAATATAAACAGTAGTACATGGGCAACAAATGTTCTAAGGATGTCTCCGATGACATATTTTGTCAATAAGGGAATCATATTTCGTGTTTAATGTCATTTGAAAACAAAAAACTTAAATGTAGACTTGTTCAATATCCCAAGAACTCAAAGGAGACCTATCGAAGAATCTCCAAATCAAACCAGTAGCAACTTCAACTATCATTTAGCAACGGAATATGTAAACTCCCATTGAAATACTTGGTTGAGAAGAAATTTATGGTGCTGTAAATCGCACTCGCCCTTATTTTTACCCGATGTGACCCAGTGACCCAGTACGGGCCCATACAGCCGAGGCGGTAAACGCACGGGTATTCAGCATGACCATGCTGAGGGTGACGGGTTCGATTCCCGGTCGGTCCAGGATCTTTTCGTAAAGGAAATTTCCTTGACTTTCTTGGGCATAGAGTATCTTCGTGCCTGCCACACGATATACACATGCAAAATGGTCATTGGCAGAGAAAGCTCTCAGTTAAAAACTGTGGAAGTGCTCATAGAACACTAAGCTGAGAAGCAGGCTTTGTCCCAGTGAGGACGTTACGCCAAGAAGAAGAAGAAGAGTGACCCAGTGACCCACCGGCCTTACTCTGTCCAGAAGTCCAAGAATATTTTTGATCCCATATTTTTCCAAAACTAGAGTATTGTGCGAGTTTGTATTCAAAATTTGGTCAAATTCTGTTGAGAAATGGGCTTTCGGCGATTTTTTGAACATTTATTTCCAAGCTGGGGACAAACGGGTTACAATGCATTTAAAGTTTGTATGGGAAAAATGTTTTGTTCGGGGTGAACTGTCATTTTATCGATTGAACTGTCATGCTATCCACGGAAATTAGAACTGTTTTGAACACAATAATATCACGTTATACTCAGAAAAATGATCTTTCTCAGTTAGGCTTTAGAAAGCAGCAATATTTTATTCATTAAACAACCCAATAGTAAAACATTTGTGTTTGTCCTTCAACGAATCTCAAATCATCAATTATTAGCATGAATGAAATGAAACAAATTAAAATCTCGTAGCGCCGTGTATGTCGTGCAACAATATCTAGCACACACCGGATACAAGCTTTTTTCAATGATATTTGCCTGACCTACACGGAAAGCTTTCTTGCATGCAAGCATGTTTCATCACACCTGAACGCTTTCGAGTGGCATACCGATGCGACGGACGGTTGAGGTATCGCTTTACTACGGTATGTATACATCTAATGTTTGCTTGTGCGGTATACATACAGCCTTAGGACTTTATTCCATCGTATATTCTTAATGTGTGATATGCCATATGATTAAGTTATGGTATAAGGGTTATAGAATTGTAAAATTCAAGGTCCCAGATCCAAAGGGGTGTAAGTGACCTTTTGTCGATTTTGAGTTGAGCATATCAAAACATTCTTCAGACTTTAGGCTGTTTGGAACTTTTTAAGGATTGTTTAAACGATGATTAAAAAAATACAATATATCGGAGAAAATTGGGTCGATTTTGAAACCCCATACATTTTGTATCGTATGAAAAATTGGTGCAAAACTTTTAACTTATTTAAAAAGGATTTTTGTCATGTAATCCCCATTAGCATTGTTTCTAACCAATTGTCACTTGCGTTATTTTTTGGTTACATCTCTGGTCGACATAGAACACTTCTAACCCGATAAACCTTTACCTCTTCATATTATGACCATCATCTGGATATTAGTTGAACTTTTAGCTGATGTTGATTCAGCATTCGGTAAGATTTGATTCGTCATCCTGTGGTTTCTACAGACAGAATAGGCAAGACAGTCCAAGATGTAATCGGTGCCCCAACGCAGATGAAGACCTTGAGCATAAACTGTCAACGTGTGTTCGTGTACATCATCTGTGGAACTATCTTCGTCCAAAATTGAAAACAATCTTGAATAGAAGAGTAACATTCAAAATGTTTTCTATACCAGAATTCAGAAAAACGGATTTGAATTCCCGAAATAAGGCTCTAAAAATGTTTATTGTTTATGTAAACTTTATTTTAGATGTCAATTGTAATTTTACTGTAGAAGCTCTTGACTTTGTGCATTTGACTTGTTTTACGTTGTGATTGTCCTTGAATGTAAGATGAACTAAATAAATGTGTTTACAAAAAAAAATCCTGTTGATATTTCAGGATGGTATAATTTTGCATGATTATATACTCTCTATGTTCCATACCCAGCTAGTCATTCGAGTAACGTTTACATTCAATTGACAAAAATCGCTCTTAATTTAGCAAGAGCTCTGATTGACTGATGCTGTTTGTAACAACGTGATGGAATTGCAATACTGATTCTGAGTGTTTTGTTTAAGATTTAAATGTGAAAAGCATCACCTCAGTTACATCAGATATGGATAAACAATTACAGACTACATATTGAATGTATAAATTTGAATTTAATTTTTTTTTCTTGATAAGGTACTTAATTTGTAGTCCGTTCAAAGTCTAACACCGTACATCAAACCGTTTTTAATTAGATTTTGTTTTAGATTTTATAGAGGCATTTTAAAAACTTCCCCTGTGTTGTAGGGATAGGATTTTTTTCAAAACACCATCGTTCTTCTTCTTCTTCTTCATGCAATAACAAATCACCAATGGAACAGATCGTCACAGATGAAAAAAAATATGTAATTCAGTTAGAAGTCCTATAGCACGGTGCCGCCCGTTTTACACCCATCGTAATTCTGTAGTTGCATATAACCGATTCAGCTAATTTGTGAAGGACGGTTAGCTTATTATAAGACCTATCTGAACCGAAATGTAAATTTATGCCTATTTTTCATGTGACTGTAGCCTACGAGCTGTTGTTGTTGCATACGGAATGCTCCGACATATTAATGGCCGAAATTACAAACCTCATTTCGGTCCGCTTCTGAAGAATTGCAGCGTTCACAATCACCTAGATGTTGTTCAAATTACAGCCGGTTGAAAATAGGTAGACTGCCAAACATCAGTCGCCCGGCACTACCGACCGACCGATTGCAGCAGAAATGGGTTGCTTCCGGGCGTCGTAATTACTTTGCACGCATTTCTTTTGTTCGCATCTTCGGAAATATCTTTTACCCGGGATAGTTTTAATTGGCACATGAGGAGCTGCGCGCACACACACGTTGTTCCACGCTCCCAATGTTGCTGCTTGCTGGTACGACGACGCGTTGCTGGTAACGTCTTCGGACGTGCCTCATTTTGCGTTATACAAAACATTATACATTTTGGACAAAACAGTGGGCAAAACAAACAAAAAGCAACACTTGTTGTTGGGTATGAGGAATAAAGGTTCGCTGCGCTTAACCGTCTACGAGAGCACGAGCTCCGGGGTGGTGGCGTCCAACCGAAACTAACGCCGCCACCCGGCCGAATCCGGTGCCTGGTTATAATCAGATTAACATCGAACGGGTTAAGTTGAAACAAAAAGGCCAACTGAATCATGGAAACGATACCTATATCGGGAAGTGGGTCATCATATTTTGCGATCGTTGTAGATCATGTGGGTTTTTTTTTTCTTTGAGAACAGTTATTCTTTCTTTCCGGACGATGAAGCCTGGAGTAATAAGTTTTAATTTGCCTGATAATGTCGTAATTGGTTTGAAGATTTTGGGTAATGGGGTTTCAACCATTCGATATCAGGGGTCGTTAATGCTTCTATATGCGTGCATACTTGCATCTCAACAGATGAGCATGAGGCAAAAAACTTCGTAATGGTTTCTCTTTCACCTGATAGAACGATGTCATACTTTGCGTTTGAAAAGGAAAACAACATCCAAGTGGATTTCCGTAACTTTCACCGTAATGCATCGTTGGCCCCTATTTTAACTGTTTTGTGGATTGGGTCACTCGATTCTTTATCGTAATCATTTTATCGGTTGAGAAGAAATGTTAACTGGAATCCATCCATCAATTTCATGTATTTTTCCGATACGATTGTGTTGTAGAGTTGAAATTTGCTTCGTCATATGCGCTGAATTCCGTCATAACATACGGAAAATATCCCATAATCACGGATATTTCAACTTACCTAAGGACTGTTCATTTTATAAAGAGGACGCCTTATTTGTGTGATATCTTTTTTATTTTTCAATAAAATCATTATCGGTTTTTTTGCAAAAAATTCCATAGCTATTGTACAGTGTAGGAAAAATATAACATTATACAAATTGTCCTTAGTTATGGAACTGAAGCGGTTTTCGTTAAAACTCAATAAAACCCCATTTCTCAAAATTCTACACAACTTTCCACATACATAACTTTAAAATTATCATGAACTTTTCAATGTGTTGGGATCTAATACTATTCTTCTAAAGGTAGAGTGTAATAGTTGGTCAGTAATAATGCACCAAGCATTATACAGCTTGATATAGTGAGTTGCCTTGTTATCAATGAAATTGATAAAAAATGCTTATTTAAGTCCAGTGATGCAATAACACTACGGAATCAGTTCAAAATTTGTCCAGTATAGAAGAGAATCGCATTCTAAATGATACCGAAGAAAAATATGTTTTAAAGTACATTCTTCATCATAAATTTAATACTTAATGATGGCCATAATGAAAAATTGCATACTTTTTGCTCCATAAATGCAAGTTTTTGATTCTAGAGAAGCTTATTATTATTTATTTTCAGCAAGGTCTGACCCTATGTGATTATATACCTTATTCAAAAATAACTACATGTTAATTTTTATTTTCGACATCATTGTTAAATTACATCTTAAATAGTACATCGTTATTTAGAAGAACCTTCATAGAACGAAGCGGTTTTATCTCCTTTAACTGCCATGAAGCACAGTAACCAAGCCAACAATGCTATCAAGAAGCGGTTTTCTGCATTTGAATTTGCATTATTAGTACTTCCCCGTAACGTGGGTAGATCACCTTATAATGGTGCGTTACGGCGTAAGATCTACCATAACAAATTTTGATCTTGTATTTTCTTAGCTTTGTTAATTTAAATGCAGAAAAAATCCAAGATCACAATTTGCTCTACTTTTTTTTTCTTTTACATGTTATGTTTTTCATTGTTAATAAACCATCTCTTTCAGGAGGATTTAGGTAATTTGTAATTATGTTACTGTTGTGAGCCTATCACCATTTAAAAATCTATAATTTTACTTTTTATTTTAGAATTGGAATCAAACACCCAACAAGGAATTAGGAAAGGAACCAGGCATCAACCAAAAATATTGCGTGCACCTGAATGTTGACCAAACGTTTCCTTTGAACTTTACCCTTTCACTAACATCCAAATTCCCGTGACGCCTAGGCCTGAAAGAATGTAGAGGTCTCTATGTACTTTCATAGGTGTTCAACTAATCTTCCTTCCCCATCCCTCAGCTGTCGCAAGGACGTGGCCAGGACAGCACTCGACCGTTGGAGGATTGCGTCAATCTTGTCTAAGAGTCAGAGATTAGTCCCAAATCTTTGTGCTTTGATAACGGACAGGAAAGATGCAACCCTCATAACAGCGATCCAGAGCTGTACCACCTACGAATTTGTGCGACTTGCTAAATGCTAATGCTAATGCTAATGCTAATTGAATTTGCATTATTAGTACTTTCGACTAGATCCATTGAAAACATTCAAAATTTAATATTTTTATACATTTTTGTTTAACAAATAAATTTTATTCTGAAAATCGAGTCCAATTTGTAACTTTAATATCTCAACAACCATTATTCCGATTAGGTTTATATTTTGCCAGAATATGTTTCACTCAAACTGCTGCAGCATGGCAAACACTTTTTTGCAAAGTGCTAATTTGGCATCAGCACAGGGGTGAGCGAGAAGAGCAACGTTGGCCAAATCCTGCTTGCATTGCTGGAAGGCGGCTGTAGTTGGCTCATCCCACTTCAGTGGCGTTCTGTCGTTGCGAACGTTTCCTTGAATCATGGCTTGGAGGATCTGCTGATTCACCGCTGCGTGGGGGATGAAGCGGCGGTAAAAGTTGACCGTGCCCAGGAATCTCTTCAGTTGCTTCGCGACGACTGGCTGTGGGAAGTTCAGAATGGCTTCGACCTTTTCTGGCGTAGGTTGAATGCCATCCGGAGTGACGAGGTGCGCTAGGAACACTACCTGGGATTGACCAATTTGGCACTTGCTAGCGTTGATGGTCAAGCCGTTTGCTCTGAGCCGCTCAAACACTAACCGAAGATGCTCCCTGTGTTGTTCGATGGTGTCGGATGCGATACACAGGTCGTCGACGTAGGGAAAAACGAAGTCGAGATCGCCCAAAATGTCGTGGAGATGCCTCTGCAACGTTTGTCCGGCGTTCCGGAGACCGAACGTCATATACTGGAATTCGAACAAACCGAAAGGCGTGGTAATCGCGGTTTTCGGAATGTCCTCGGGTGCAACGGGGATCTGGTGGTAGGCCCGTTGGAGATCGATGCAAGAAAACACCTTTTTGTTGTGGAGGATGCTCGAAAAATCTTGGATGTGCGGTATTGGGTACCGATCGGGAACCGTAATGGCGTTTAGGTTCCTGTAATCCCCGCAAGGGCGCCATTTTCCGTTGGACTTCTTGACCATATGCAGGGGGCTGGCCCAAGAACTCTTAGAAGGACGGCAAATACCTTGCTCCATCAAAAACCTAAACTCAGCTTTCGCTTCGTTCAGCTTATCGAGTGGCAGTCGACGAGGACGGGAGAAAACGGGTTGCCCTGTGGTGATAATTTGATGGACCGTGCTGGCTTTCGTGGGACGGTGGTTCATGTTCAGGATGGTGATGTCCTGAAATTCCTTGAGGATGTCGGCAAAAGGCGAGTTCACATCGAAGGTGGTGATTGTTGGTTCGGAAACGGCTTTGATGTTGCTGATTTCCAGGCTGGTCTGGTTGTCGATCAGTTTGCTCCGCTTGAGGTCCACCAGCAGATCATAGTGCTTCAAAAAATCGGCTCCGATGATCGGTGACTTGACATCAGCGATGGTGAAAACCCAAACGAAGGGACGACGAAGGCCAATATCGATAGTAAGACGCTTGGTACCATACGTTTGGATTGCGCTCCCGTTGGCGGCGAAAAGTTGGTTGGATTTCTCAGGGTGGAGGAGTTCGCGCGGAGACGGGGGAACAACAGAAATATCGGCACCGGTGTCAATGAGATACTGCTGGGAGGTTTTCTGATCGTGGACGTGTATTCTTCGGATATTCAGGGGTTCGTTCAGGTCAAGGCTGGTTATTTCGGAGTTATTTATTGGTTCGGGCAACAGCTCGGCCTTTAGTTTTTTTCGGGACGAGTGTACACGTGCATCTTGTTGTCGTAGAAAATGCATGGGATGTTTTGATTCTCACCTTTTTGTTTTTCGCACTTTTTTGCCAGCACTCCATGGCGGTAGTGGAACCAGCAAATCCAGCGGCGAGGGGCCTTCGGTCGGGATGGTTCGCGTCGACCGGGTGAACGTTGTCGATTGCGGCTTGCTGAACGTCCTCGGCTTCGGGGGTTTCCGGAGAACGCTTCCTCCAGTCGGCGGGAAAGTTGTTCGATGCGCTGCTCCAAGCTTGCGATGGTAGATTGCTCGGCTGATTTGATCACCGAAATTTCGTTGTGGGGGGCCTCCATAATTTTATCGGCGACTTTCGCCTGTTCGTCGAGCGGGGCGGACGGCATCGAAGCGATGATCGAACGGACGGTACTGGGCAAAGCACGGAGCCACAGGTTCGAGAGCACCGTGTCCGTACAACCATCTCCACCCAGACGTCGCATTTCGGAGAGCAAAACACTCGGATTGCGGTCACCAAGCGTCATTCCGGACAGCAGGCTCGAAAAACGCTGCATTTCCGATGGTCGGAAATGTTCCATGATGGCCGCTTTGAGCGTTTCATAGCGGTCATTGTTCACTGATTCGTTACACTTGGCAATGGCGGTGTGAACAAATTTTGCACGTGGTCCAAGAGCCACAATCACTGCGTAAAACTTTTGCCTGTCCTGTTTTATTTGGTTCACACTAAACGCGGCTTCCAGGCAAATGAACCAAGTGTCCACGTCGTCCGGATCGAAATCGGGGTAATTAATTTTCGCGATCACTGTTTGCGACGCCACTGACGAGCCACTCGGGGCGCCGTCTTCACTTTGTTCACTTTTTGTCGCACCACCGCCATTGCCAATTTTCGGCGTTTCTTCAACCATGGTTGGTTCACAGGTTCACACGCGTGGTTTCGGGTCGAAATATTCACTTTCGCGGGGAATATTGCGCGGTTTCTTCGACGCGAATCGCAATTTGCGGTTTTAAAATCACTTTCGAAGCGAAACTATAACTTTTTTCCGTCGGGGTCACCAAATTTTGGGGTCCTTTCGGATTCACGCTTGAGCGGGAGAAGATGCGTAACGCGTGTTCTATCTTCTGTGGTCGGTTTATTACTAAAGCATATGTACAGTTATTTACAGAAGGTTGCTCGGTGGCTTCACTAGTGTGTGGTGTGCTGGTGTGTACCTAACGATCTTGGATCGGTTGTGTTTACGTGTGTGGTTCCGAGTTCGGGTTTGAGTGTGGTACATAGATTGTGTTTAGGCAGAGAGTGAGTTACCTGACTGGTGATGATGATTGTTCCGTGTTGCCAGGGATCGCCACAAAAACAATACACCGATGTTTTACAGAAATTTTGTGTTTATCTTTAGTTTTTGGGAATTGAAAAATTGATCTCTCGAAACACTTTGCCACATTTCTATGAAGTTTAATAATTTTAAACCAATTTATTTTTGGTTATTATCTGCTAATATAATGTACTGAACAACAAACCAAGGCTGCTCAAATTTGAACTACGCGTTTTCTTTTTATAGCCTTGCAAAGTTGTCCTCTTTATAAAATGAACAGTCCTTACACCAATAATAAAATAGATGGAAGCATACACATGTCGACTATCACTACCTAGTCTCTTTAGCACTGGAAATCGAATCAATATCCTAGATTTCATTCCACTTATGAGTCGACGTTTTGCTCCCTATTTACATACTGGGGATAGACAAAATGATGGGGACAGGCAAAATTTTTACTTTTCAAAAAATGTTCAACTAGGTGTAACTTTTCGAAAAGTGCATCAAATATTCTCAAATTTTTACTGTAAGTTGATCAACTAGTTGTGTATTAGTGTTCAAAATTTGGAAAATATCGAGCTATTCCGTACGCAGTTATAAAGATTCTAGAAAAAGGTAGAATTATCCGATGGCCAAGTTTGAGCTGTTATATCTCCAGATTAAATAAACCGAACGCAATGAAATTTTGAGCATTTATGACTTATATAATCTATCTATCTATCTATATATATATAAAAATGAGTTTGAAGTTTCTTTGAGGCAACAAAACTCAAGAACGGATTAACCGATCCGCATGACTCTTGCACGGTTCGGTTCATATTCGTGGTGGCTGTGTTTATATGTACAAAAAGTTACGAAAATCAACTTGAAAAGTAACAAAATAGATAAAGTACTGATTTTCCATGAGCTGGGAAGGAAATCAACACGATCGAAATGAAACCAATCTAGAGTGCGGTGACGTTATGAGCTCAACAGTTGTCAAACCACCACAGCTTGGCAAGACAACGTTTGCCGGGACAGCTAGTGAGCTATAAAATACTTTTGACTAAATTTCAAAGTCTTAACTGACTTGAGTATAAATATGTTTTGGAGGAAAGTAACAACATAGCCGGCAATATATTGAAAAAGTAATAGAATGAATGAATATTAAAAATAGACCAATTTACTAAAAAAACCAAAAAATAAATACAATCGCTATAATTTTTTCTCTTGCTAATAATTTCAAGTTAAGTCAAATGGTTTTCAGAGCTCATTATATAAGTCATAAATGGTCAAAATTTCAATGAATCCAGTTAATTAAATCCGGAGATATAACAGCTCAAAGTTGGTTACCGGATAATGCTACCTTTTTCTAGAATTTTTATAACGCTTTCAAATTTAGACCACTAATACACAACTAGTTGATCAACTTACAGTGAAAATTTTAGAATATGTGATGCACTTTTCGAATAGTTTACAGCTAGTCAAACATTTTGTCTATCCCCTGTATGCTGAAGAAAACCGCACCAAAGCAGCAGTTAGCGAAATGTTTTTGTTTTTATCGTTCATTTTTCAGTCCGTTCACATTCACTTATTCATCTGACCATCAATTTACACCCCACAAAAGCTCTGTGCTGCTCACAAGTTTGATTACACTGCTGCAGAATGCAGCAAAAGCTGCTCAATTAATAAAAAAAAAATACTTTTTTTTCCATCGGTGAAATGTAAATAAACATGTTTTCTTCATCACGGAGAGGATGCAAGCAAATGTGAACGTGATTTTTATGCGTATGGAACATATTATTTCACAACCACTGATGAAGAATTCTTTGGTGCACTATGATGACGCACTATGATCTGGTCGGTAAGATTTTTGCTTAGTAGTTTTTAGAAAACATTTATTTACTTGGATTGGGAAGGGTTTGACCGGCTTTTTGAATATACAGTAAGGGTCGTTTAATAATTTTTGACCATCCTATGTAGCATAGTGTCTGACTGTAGGTATGACGGAAATTGAATTCATGTTGTGTCGAGCATAGAATTGGAGTAGACAGGAAAAAAATCGAGAAATAAATATATACTCGTAATAGTTTATTGAAATTGTTGTACTAAACTTGTAGCTATTACATTAGT
Source organism: Aedes albopictus (assembly GCF_035046485.1). Taxonomy (NCBI): domain Eukaryota; kingdom Metazoa; phylum Arthropoda; class Insecta; order Diptera; family Culicidae; genus Aedes; species Aedes albopictus. The sequence goes on from NC_085137.1 coordinate 350,117,331, forward strand.
TGAAAGTAAATTTATGAATTAGTGTTTTGTTATTGAATTGGCCATGAGGCTCTACTCATGTTGCAAGAAAACACTCGATTATTACTGGTCGGTGCCTCGTACGACGGGAATTACATCAAACCCTATGTAAATTACTGTAAATTTTACTTAAAAATACTTTCAAATTGCTCCTACAATTCTTTCAAAAATTTTGGTAAATGGCAAACTATACATACCGACGATTTCCAATGTTATTCAAAAAAATCTAAACTTCCCATGAATTTCTACTCGGAGCTTGACACCTATGTGCCTGGCCCTCAGTTTGCACCCAATTTCAAAACTTAAAAATGTGGTCCTCAGCCGAGTCCTCAACCAAAATTCGTGGAATTCTGACAGTTAGTCACAAAACCAAACCGAGGTCATGGTTCCGTATTTAACTCCCAGAGTACTTGGATAAAATCCTTATGAGATAGATGTACCACCTAGTGTACCAGCTATGATTCGCCTTCGAAAACGAGTCTGTGACATTCCAAACTTCATAATTTTGCAAAACAAGAGTATTGGAACATGTTGCTTGACATATTTTTTATACATTTGCCACCTCTCCCTTCGTTCCGGAAACCTGGTAACCCCAAGGAAGTAGTCACATTTTAACCAGCTCTGGAACCTGACCTACGGCATATCAAACTTCATGATTTTGCAAAGTAAGACTATTGGAACACGTTCCTAGAGATTTTGAATGCACTGGTCATTTCTCTGAAAGTTTCGGAAACCTGATGCCCTCAGGAATGTGACCACGTTTTGACTGCTTCTGAAACCCAGCTTGAGACATCAAACTTCATGATTTTGCCAAACAAGGTTTTTAACCCTTCGGAATCGGAGGGGTCATATATGACCCCAACATAGAAACAGCTGTATAAATTCTGTCTTTGGAAAAGTTGTTGCAAATTGAGTCCTTTATTTAAAAATGGAAATATTTGTATTTGAAACTTTACTGACATCCTAGAACATCTTGAACACCATGAAGTTTGGAGAATCGAATCAATTGACAAACCAGTTGTTCTAAATGCTGAATTTGGATATGGGTTATGTTCATATGTATTCTTCAAACCTTCGCCAAGAATAGCAAAAGATGTTTTATATTCTGGGGTGTTCCAAACTGTCCTATAGTAAAGTCCTTCAAATCTACAACCATAATTTGATGTGTTTTCGCCATACATAATAGTATTGCATAGTCTACTGGGATCTGTGAAGATCTTGAAATTTACAATGTCATTTATAGACGCTATAGGGATATTCCAGGTCAGCCAAACTACCTTGGAATTGAGAACTACAGGTCTACATTTGTAACAGTAGCCATATCTGTCATACTAAGTAACGCTGCATAATCAACCGCAGTTACTGGGTCAATCTGAAGTCTACTTGATCTTATTATCAAGCTTTGGGACATTCAAGATCATCCAAACTGTCCAACAATAAAGTCAAATCTAAAAGAATAACTTTATGTGTTTTCGCCATAAATAATAGAATTGCTTAATCTACTGGAATCTGTTAAACTCTTGAAATCTCAAATGTCATTTAGAGACACTATAAATATAATCCAGGTCAGCCAAACCATCTTGGAGTTCAGCACATTAGGTCTACATTCGTAACATCAGCCATATCCTAGGCCATATCTGTTATACTGAGTACATGTAATGTTGCATATTCAATCGCGGTTCCTGGACCAACTTAAAGTCAACTATATATTATTATGTACCTTTGGGACATTAAGGGTCGTCCAAACTGTCCTGAAGTTTAGCTCTTGAGCGTAACAACAGTTATTCTTACAATGAACTGTAACATTACACAACCAACTGTTATCTGTAATCCTCTTGGCACTTCATGAGTCATTCCAAGATAGTTTTGAGATATTCCAGATCAACCAACCTACTTTGGAGACCATAGCTTCAGGTCTACACTTGTGATAAAATCAACCACTGTGATATCCCGGGTAGAGGTGAATAACAAACCAATAACTAAAGAATAACATATTTTGTCATCATATCTAAATTTGCAATTCTTTAGTTTTTAATGAATAGCTCAGGATGACACATAAATAACAAAATATGCTATCATTGTAAAACTTGTAATTGGCGAATTATTATTCAACAGTATAATCACATAAAAATAATGTTACTATCATACTATCCTGCCACAATATCAAAACAATAACATAATTTACCATCATTTTAAAATATGTTGTTATTTTATTATTTTTGCTTATTTGCTATTTTTTTATTTTTTTGCTATTATTTTGTTATTACAATGGCAAAATAAGTAATTCGTTAGTTGTTATGCCAAAGAAATTTAGTTATTATTTTACAAACTAATAGCAAATTTTGCCATTCAAACATTCTATTTTAATGGTAAAATTTGCCCTTCATTTGCCATTTCGCTCTACCCGGGATAGATAGTAATGTTACACAACCAAATATAATTCATGAACCTCTTCACTCTCAAGGGTCACTTCATGATAGTTTTGTGATAACCCAACACATGGCTACGAAACAGTGGCGACTGCGTTTGTAAGGGTTGCGCAGTAAGTCACAGGGAGTTCTGTGCAACTCTTGCATACGCTGCCGTCACTGTTTTGTAACCATGTGTGTTGCTTGGGAATTTAGGTCCTTCATGGACTACACAACTTTATATCTACACTTGTAATGCTAGCCTGCTACACTGAATAATGATACATAATGAACCATATTTAATTATATTAATATTCATCAAAGACTAGTAGGCATTGTTCTGTACCTTTGTTGCTCAAACTTTTATGAAACTTATTTTTGTTAGTCTGCATACGTTGTAGTCATTAGGCATCGTACACAAATTACGTAACGCTATAGGGAGAGGGGGGAGTCTAGCTTAGCGTTACGAGTAATACAAAATATTTTTGGTTTTCATACAAAAAGCGTTACATGGGGGAGGGGGGAGTCTGAAATCGCTGATTTTAGCGTTACGTAATTTGTGTACCATGCTTTATTTGTGTTATAAAAAGTTACTTTACCTTATCTAACCTAGATTTTAAACATGATAGTTTGGATGACTCCAGTTAATCAGATGATATCCATTGAATATTCAGATGATTTACTGGACATGATAGATAACGGTTTGGATGACCTAGGATATCCCACCCAACAGATCTGATACTGTCTACTGAGTTTTCAAAAGACTTACTGGACATGATAGAATACAAATCGTTGCTTTGTATAGTGAAAGATATTACTGTAACATCCGTAGACTTTAGGATCTAAACTCAAGAAGAGTTTTGATGACTTAGGATATCCCGACTGACCTAATACTGTCTATTGAACTTTCAGAAGATTTACTGGGCATGATATAATACATATCGCAGCTTTGTATAATGAAAGAAGTTTCTTTTACACCCATAAACTTTAGGATCTAAACTCAAGAACAATTTGGATGACCTAGGATATCCCGACTGATCTTATATTGTCTATTGAACTTTCAGAAGACTTTCTGGATATAATAGAATACAAATCGTAGCTTTGTATAGTGAAAGATGTTTCTGTAACATCCGTAGACTTTAGGATCTAAACTCAAGAACAGTTTGAATGACCTAGGATATCCCGATTGACCTAATACTGTCTATTGAACTTTCAGAAGATTTACTGGACATGATAGAATACAAATCGTGGCTTTGTATAATGAAAGAAGTTATTTTTACACCCAGAAACTTTAGGATCGAAACTCAAGAACAATTTGGATGATCTAGAATATTCCGACTGATCTGATATTGTCTATTGAACTTTCACAAGACTTACTGGACATAATAGAATACAAATCGTAGTTTTGTATATAGAAAAAAGTTACTGTTACATCCGTAGACTTTAGGATCTAAACTCAAGAACAATTTGGATGACCTAGGATATCCCGACTGATCTGATATTGTCTATTGAACTTTCACAAGACTTGCTGGACATGATAGACTTCAAATCGTAGTTTTGTATAATGAAAATAGTTACTATCACATCTATAGGCTTTAGGATCTAAACTCAAGATCAGTTTGGATGACCTGGGATATCCCGACTGACATGATACTGTCTATTGAACTTTAAGAACACTTATTGGACTTACTGAACATGATAGAATACAAATTGTAGCTTTGTATAATGAAAGAAGTTAATGTTACATCCGTAGACTTTAGGATCTAAACTCAAAAACAGTTTAGATGACCTAGGATATCAAAAAAAAATGTTTTGCGTCATATTCTACCATTGTTATGCTGTTGAGCATCAAAACCACAGAAATATGTAGAAAAAACTCTATAATTACGCTTGGAAAAAATCCGGCCACAGGTTAAAAATGTTTCTAAAGATTTTTGATGCACAGGCCAATTGTACGGATGTTCCGGAAACTTGGTGCACTTGGGAACTGGCCACTTTTAGACTGCCAAACTTAGCTCGCAACATATCAAACTTCATGATTTTATAAGGCAAGATTTTTTAGATCATCTTCTTCTTCTCGGCGTAACTTCCCTACTGGGACAAAGCCTGCTTCTATGAGTACTTCGACAGTTATTACCTGGACCTTACCTACACTGAAGGACTTTGCAATCCCCGCAAGTTGCTCATCGGTGGCCATTCCCCTCATCGCCAGTCCCAGTCCCTAGCGGTCCTATGACTCGGATCATGACGTCATGATCATATTTTTTTCATATTTATGTGTATTTTGACCTAGAGCGAATTCTAAAGTGATCATGATGGTCCTCTCCAGCATCTCTGAACACTGCTCTAGATACTGCAGGCAGAATCATCACGATATGGCAGGCGGGTTCGCATTGGCACTCTAAAAGAGACCCTCATAACAGGTCTTTTTACTTGCTCCTATCTCGGTGGTAGCGACTTTGGCGGCAGCCGTGAATACCACTCATAGTCGTTCATTTCGCTCCGCATCAGTTAGACCAAGCCCACCCGTGGGCTTCATACTACACACGCAACAGCACGTCGTTAACGATTTTTAATTTCGTTATCCACCCATTTTCGCACCGGTCGTTCGTTTCCATGTGAGTAAAATAATAATCGGTCGCCTTTGCGCACCGGTGGTCTCTATTCTATCCGTACCATCGAATTTTTGCACTTCTGTAAATCATCGCAATATTTTGTGTATTTCTATGGTGTTATTGCAAATCCTGTTCAATATAATAATCTGTGCTCATATTTTGAAAGAAGGGGTTTTGGATGATACTGAAAACTGTTAGTAAAAAATTAACTGAAATAAATAATCCCCTTGGAGATTTGTACCAGTTTTGGTGCGTTTAAAGATATCATTTTCTCAATAATGTATGATTGTATTTAATCCCGGAATTCAAGCAATCTATTTTTAAATTATATGTTGCCTACTGTATGACTTGTAGGTTGAATTTTTATCTAAAATAATATCCATCTCTTCAATATCCATGTTGCCTTTCTCGCAAGAAATTTATCTGAATTTGAGATTATGAGCATCTTTTCTAATAATTAGGTTTACATATTGTATAATTACATCCCTTGCATTTCCAACACATTTATAACTTAGTTGTCTCCTTCACAACTTCGCGTAGGTCAAGATTCTTGAATCCTGGTCATAGTAGAATCTGTCTTCTAACAGTCTGCGATAAGTTTGCGCAACCTTTTTTCATTAACGTGTATTTTAACATCAGCTAATTCTATACTCAGTCACAACCTTTTAGTTACAAAGCATCAATCGGAATCCTCATATATATTGCGATCTTTCGGATGCTGGTATATGATTATTTTGTTGGAAGCAGATTCTATGCGCTTGAAGTAGACTGCGTATTTGTCAAAGTACATAATGAGCCCACTCTCCTTTTTAGCACTTCATACAACAATTGTTGTATTTTAACATCCAACAGCTTGCTTTTTCTATAACGAGGAACCTACAATATGGCAGTCCTGCACACCGCCTATTTTAATTGATGAAACTTGGCAGCTGGATTACTTTTTTTAAGATTTTTATCGGTATGATTTAAGTTTGTTTTTACAAAAAAAAAAATAACTGTAGTGTTTCTATGATATCTGAGTTGAGTTAGGCACAGTCAAGGCATCTTTGAAAAATCGTAACTACTCTTATCTAGTCTCATACATACGCGGAATCACCCTGGAAAGCAATCGTGTTACTTTTCTTGTCAATACTGATGCTTGCAGCATATCAGAGATATGACGCATGCATCAAAGCGGCCTGGTCTACTGCGTTGTATTTACACGCAAAGATGATTCTTCGAAATACTTGGAGTACAGAATATTTTATTTCGGCAAGGTACTTCTCGAATTTACAGGGGAGGAAGGATGCGAGGACATATTGTACCAAAAGATCCAGATTACATGTTGATGAATATGTTTTGAATATATGAAAATGTGTATAATAGAGCTATGAATAAATGTGTAATATTGGAAAGATCTCCCCAATTGTTGGGTTGTTTTTATAGATCTAATGTCGAATCTCCTATTATTTATGATCGGTGTTATTCACACGGGGTCTTCGCAGATTTTTTTCTGCTTTGCCCTATTGTTTCTACAAGTGTGAAGTTACTTATTTCGCACACTTTCTTTCTAATGTCTCGTTTATTTAATTTATATTTTTAAACCACCCACTAACGACCACCATTTTCAAAAACAGCAATCAAACCAAAACTCCTTTGCCTTTTTGAAAAATACACGATAAAACGAAACGCGAGGCACAACTCTTTCAAAGCGGGGGATCTCAGCCCGGAAAGTGAAGAAAGAAATCCTTGTGGTCACTTATTACCGTCAAATGGTATCTTTTCGGGTTAGAAAATACGCACATCTTCTCACCGGAATCTGCGACGGATGACGATAATTTTGGAACTTGTCGGAACGAACTCGCGAGTTATTTATTTGGACATTCTTCTAAATGTGCGAAACTAAACTGTACTTGCTGCGTAGAAACCCCGGCTCAAACATGTACGTGTTAAAATAGCAAAACTCACTGAATCACTATACATTTCTTCAAATATTAGTTTCGAAACGATCGGCCGAATCAAAAGCTAAAGGTGCGATAATGAGCAATCATAACTATTTTTAAGAGAAAATCAATACATTTTTGATATGCATGATCCTAAAATTGGCGAAGGGAAAACTTTATTCATAACATACTTAAGCAAAGCTTGTCAATTTAAACCTATTAATTTTCTGCGTTTGTGTTGTCACTCTATCACAATTGTATGTCAGACTATTTGTTGTGTTATTCGTGCAACGATCTATGATATCAATTGGTAGAAAATTTCAAATATTTGTTGCAAACTAAAATAAATTCCTACCTATACAAAACAAAAAATCATTCTCTAGAAACTATATACCTGGCAACAAATCCATACTCATCATGTTCTTTCGTCTCCTCTTTACGCTACCCAGAGAGCTAAACGCGAGAGAGCGCACGAGCCTACGGATAGAGACCGTACTTTGCGTGTCTCTATATTCTAAGCCCTGCTACGAACCGTACGTAAACTTTTCGCTTTCGAGCCCAACTTAGCAGCGACCGGTGCGGTTCGCTTCTTTGTTCGGGGCTCTACTTAACGTTAAAACGCTTGATGGAGCCCATGAGTGGGCTTGGTCTTAATAACCCGTAGACAGGCGCGGCGTTGGTATGCAATAGTGTGTTTCGTGGCCGTGCGGTTAGAGACGTCAGTCGTCTGGCCGTTTCGTAAGCCTCGGAGTGTGAGTTGATTTCCGCTCCAGACGAAGAAAAACTAGTCGTCAAACGGAAAATTATCCACTGTGTCACTGAGTGTTTCGTGTGTTGTCCGTTGTCTCATGTTAGTGATCGTTCAGTCTGTGCAACCTCTGGTTTTAGACGATATAGTGCCTTCTCAATACCAAGTGGTCATCGCTTAGACCGAGTAAGTTTCACTCAATGCAGAGCGCCTCCTTGAAAACTTCGTCGTAGAAATATGATGACTTGCCCACGAGGCCTACTCACCCCTTCCTCCGTCCGTTACCGGCTATTATTGTAGTTGATACTCTAGCGAATCACCAAGTGGTCGCTATGAGTGTAGGCGTCGTCTATTCTTTAGTTCGAACTACTTGTTAATTCGAACTACATGAAGTAACGTCGATGATCGACTCTTTTCCTTTTCGACAAAAGGTTCTTTTTCTAACACCATCATCTAGATCGACATATAGCATGGCCAGAGTCTCTAGCAGGATCTGACCTCGCTTGTTTTTTGCAACGGTTTTCCCATTCCACGGCTCAGGCATTGAAATCAGTCCAGCAGATGAACTGCTTGATCGACCACGGCGGAGATGCATAGCAGTTAAAGAAGGCCGTTCCATAGGCGACAACGAAGTGCCCGTAAGCAGTAGACACCTACTCCTGGACTGGGTTTTTACCCATTGTCCATACCGCCGTAATTTTAGAACCATCCGCGACCCAATTGCCGTTAGCGATGGGTACTGGGAATAAATTCGCTATGATGACGATACCCGTCCTCCACTTAACTTGCTGCGTCACAGTGATTAAGGGTTAGTTGCATTATCTGCGCTGCGACTTGTTAGCTGAGGCTCTCTTGAAGGCCTGGCCTCCTGTCGGATGCTTACTGTTTACGGATTCGACTTCGAGGATGGAAAGCCAATGATAGAGTTAAGCTTCTGTGCAGGTGATTCGGTTATTCTAAGTCGACAACTACACCGCAAGGCAATATGACTTCTCACTTCACGGAAACGCCATTGTTACATGCCACAAGTTTTCCATGTTTCACAAACTCTTCAACAATTTAAAAAATATCTGCTGTCAAAATGTCTAAAGTTTGGTTAATTGGTATCGTACAGAGGGAATTCGCATTTATAGGAATCTACGTAGAAAATAATACACCTAAATGTAGGCTTACTTACCTTACTAATTAGACTAAGGCCTGAGTGTCCTCTGCTGTACGTAGGAGTCGTCCCCATTCTACTCGGTCCATGGCTGTGCGTTTCCAGTTCCTTACTATGTGAAGGGTCCGCAGATCGTCCTCCACTTGTTCGACCCACTTAGCTCGCTGCGCACCACGTCTTCTTGTATCGGTCTCTCGACTCTCGAGACCATTTTAGTCGGGTTACTATCCGACATCCTGATGACGTAACTCGCCCTCCGTAGCCTCACGATTTTCGCGGTGTGGACGATGGTTGGACCAGGTCCCAACGCATCACCTGTTCATCGACTTCAAAGCGGCATACGACAGTATCGACCGCGCAGAGCTATGGAGAATCATGGACGAATACGGCTTTCCTATGAAGCTGACTAGACTGATTAAAGCAACGATGGACGGTGTGCAAAACTGCGTAAGGGTTTCGGGTGAACTATCTAGTTCATTAGAATCTCGCCGGGGACTGCGACAAGGTGATGGATTCTCATGCCTACTCTTCAACATCGCTCTTTTTTTTTTTTTTTCCTTCTAAACCATAGGGGGATAAATCTGCTCATCAGACACCCTAACAGGAAGGTTAGGGTAGTGTGGGGATGAGGCCGTCTTCTACAGTGCCGGTAGAAGCCAGGACTACTCTTTCCTCGACCCACTAAAACACATTCCTATGGTCGCCAAACCCTACGTCTCTCCGGAACCACCAAGAAGGTATTGCTTCAGAGAGGGGCTAGTGCATATCGCACCCTCAAGGTTAGCTGCCGTAGCCTAGCAGCAACGAACATCGATGACTCGCTCTGGAGAGTCCATCACGATAGCATGCTGGCGCTTAGCCAGTTTCCCGAACATCGCTCTGGAAGGTGTGATGCGACGAGCCGGGCTCAACAGTCGGGAAACGATTTTCACAAAATCCGGACAATTTGTGTGCTTTGCGGACGACATGGACATTATTGCCAGAACATTTGGAACAGTGGCAGAGCTGTACATCCGCCTGAAACACGAAGCAGCAAAGGTCGGACTGGTGGTGAATGCCTCAGAAACAAAGTACATGCTGGTAGGCGGAACCGAAAACGACCGGATCCGTCTGGGTAGTGATGTTACGATAGACGGGGATACTTTCGAGGTGATGGAGGAATTCGTCTACCTCGGATCCTTACTGATGGCTGACAACAACGTGAGCCGTGAAATTCGGAGGCGCATCATCAGCGGAAGTCGGGCCTACTACGGGCTCCAGAAGAAACTGCGGTCGAAAAAGATTCACCCACGCACCAAATGCACCATGTACAAAACGCTAATAAGACCGGTAATCCACTACGGGCACGAGACATGGACCATGCTCGAGGAGGACCTGCAAGCACTCGGAGTTTTCGAGCGACGCGTGCTAAGGACGATCTTCGGCGGTGTGCAGGAGAACGGTGTGTGGCGGAGAAGAATGAACCACGAGCTCGCTGCACTTTACGGCGAACCCAGCATCCAGAAGGTGGCCAAAGCCGGAAGGATACGGTGGGCAGAGCATGTTGCAAGAATGCCGAACAACAATCCTGCAAAGCTGGTGTTTGCAACTGTTCTGGTTGGCACAAGAAGGCGTGGAGCGCAGAGAGCACGATGGGCGGACCAGGTGGAGCGTGACTTGGCGAGCATCGGGCGCGACCGAGGATGGAGAGCGGCAGCCACGAACCGTGTATTATGGAGAAATATTGTTGATTCAGTTTTATCTTGAATTTGATGTAATACTAAATACATGAAATGAACGATGGTTGGTTTTCTCAGGAGTTGATACAGCGCGTGGGCACCCAAGTGTAGGCACGTCTCTCGATTAGCTTAAATCTCATATGTCACGTGTATTCCCATAGTGTGGATTATCAGTACTGTAGGAATCCTCTGGCATCAGCACTGCAAAAATCCGGCTAGGTCTATTCTGTACTATAGGAAACTTGTCTGTACCTCAATGATTACTTCAACACCAACACCACAGACTTGCCTCGGTCTTTACCCGCAATCAGGGGCCTATTTAATCTTGGTCAAGTTTGTTGTTAATTCTTCATTTACAGAGCTCTTTAGGGTGTTAATCTATATTGAAGCCTTGGAAATGTCATCTGCGATAGAAAGACTTAATTTGTATCTATCCAACATTGCCTTATTAGTTGCACTGAAGAATCATTTGCTGACATTATCTGCCAAAGCCCATTTCATTTTATTGAGTTGTATTCTGCTCTAAAATTAATGAACAGATAGTGAGTCTGCAACTGTGTCATTAGTATGACACAGTTAAAGATCCTCTCATGTTACCCAAATACCACTTATTACGTATTCTTAGTACTTGAACCAGCAACAAACAAGGAAGCCGAAATCTTTAATGCAATCGTTTTCATAGCACTTCATTGGAGAGCACTCGACTCGACTACACATTACTGCGTACGTACTATGCTGCTCCTCGTTCAAGTACCCTTCTGCAACACTGCAACCTGTCTAGCGAGCGAGCGGGCCGAGCAAAAGATAAAGAATCAACATAATTGCTCTTGAAGATAGATAGATTCGTAACCCCAAAAACACCCTTAGCGTCGATCTGTTGACTGTTGCGTCACATTCACACATAAGATCCATCTGGTTGGCTCTTTCGGGGGATAGTCGTCGCATTCGACCCACTCACGCGCACCGATGGGTGGACTTGCGATGTACCCAGACTCCGGAGTATAGGGTATGAGTTGAGTATGCAATATTTTCTTTCGCTTTATGATACCCATCCGAAAAAAGCACTTCGAGCAACTCGGTGCTTACTGCGTGCAATTGAAAGTGAACTACGCGCGATCATAATGGGTTGTTTTATGCACCGCAATTAGGGTTTCGGGGTAAAAGAATGGCGAACAGTTTTCGTCGGGGCTGACGAGTGGTGACGATTAATAGCTCTGCTGACGATCCATAGGGGGCATTATGTCAGTCGGCTCGCTGCGGCGGTAGTGCCAATGTGAAGCTAACCTTTGCTATCTTATGACGTTCCAAAGTGACTGGTGAATGCTCTGGACATTGTGTCTCGTATGACTCTGACCGGTTGGTTAAATTAGTTTACTGGTTCATTGTGCGAGGAAAGTAATAATTAAAATATTTCGTTGAGTAGTTGACTGGTGATGGTAAACGCTTGCAACTTGGAGTTGCGTAAAACGAATGGAACTTACGGCATTTGACCCTAGATTTTGTAGTTGTTTACATCCTTAAACATTCATTTTTGTAAGCTTCTTGCTTTTTTGATAGTTTTAGACTCATTACATACGTCACAAAAGTTTGAAAGAGAACCATACAAAGTTGTATTTCTACAGAAACCATTTCAAAACGAAGTGTAGAATTAGCCTAAATTGAAATACACTTAAATAAAAAATAAAAATTGAAACAAAATTTTTAAGAAATGTCCTTTGGAAAATTTACGAAAATTTTTCCCCAGGGAACAAATCAATCGTTAACTTTACCCTTCCTATAATTGTGTTTGGACACCGATTTTGAAAATATTACTACGTTATTAAAAAATAATGAGGAGTATACATTTTACCTTTAGCTATGTATTTCTTGGATAATAAATAGCATGCTTAACATAGGCTATTCAATTCAGGATTCACTTTATCATTTCATAGCTACTGTGTGCGAAACTTATTTTAATATTGGAGTCGTGGATCGAATTCGTAACTTTTAACGGTGTTCTTAACCCTCTAATACCCAAATTTTTTATTTTGATCTAATTATCATTTTTCGTCATCTAAAATCGATTTAAACATGTTTTGGAAAATGATTCTTTTTAATTCTCGATTTCGTGAATTTCAGTTTTTGATTTTTCTAATTTTTATTTTTGAACATCCCCACACTTTTATATTTTTCCTGGAAGCCAATTTGGGGAACGGATTTTTTGAGACGAAAACATTTTGAGATTTTATGATTATTATTGAAATATTATTATTTTAAATTTTTTTCACAGAAAATTTTATTTTCCGTGTAATTTTAAGGAAAATAATTTTAGAGTGTATTCAATTCCCTTAAACTATTAAACAAGGATAGATTGATTTGGGAAAAATTTAAAATATGTTAATTGTAGCGATTCAATACAAAATAAACAATGACTTCTAAAAGGGGACTAAAACATCAATTTTTCAATGATTTTTAAAAAATGTAAATATGTACGCCTTAAGATACACCAAAAACCATTTTGAGATATACAAAACAGTCCTAAATATCAGCCAAAAATATAAAAAATTGATACTCCACGAAACAAAAATTACAAAAATGCTCAAACTATACCCCGTCTAAAGGCGGGATTGGGTATTAGAGGGTTAATTACCGTCACGTAAATTCGGCTGTAAATTATGTAGACATAAATCACTACTGAAGAAAGAAAAAAACAAAAAAGCGAACAGCCACGAACTATAACTTGATTCGAACTAAGAGTGACATTGATTATACTCACCTGAATTAATTGCCCGAACAGTACGTCCGATACCGGAGGAAAAAGAAAACAGTAGTTGACATTTTTCTGCAGCCGAATTTCAACACGGGGCTTACATAATTGGGTAAACCACACCACCAAACCACGGGTAACTCGTTCACGCTGGATAGAGTGGTGACGATTAAATTACTTACCTAATCGTTTCCCACTGTTCCGTTGACAGTTACGGTTGCCGCGCGGACGGTTTTGATGTTGTGATGGAAGCTGTGTGAGAAGTGGATGATTTTGTATCAATTAGTGGTTAATTTTCGCATGCGGTAATTACCGCACCGATATGGTTTTGGGTTTGAGATAAGCTATCTCACCCCGTTTGACGGGTAGAATGGTAGATTTGAAATGTTTTTTTACTGCTTTGACGAGATTTTCATTCAGATGCTGATTCATCTCTGAATCATCCGTAAGGCAGATGTAGAACATACATTTTTTTTATTTCGACGAAAGTGAAATTTAAACCTAGGTTCTCGCATGAAACATACATGATCATCTCAAATGAATTTATTCTACAATATTAGACAATTCGGTCTTTGAAGAACTTGCTGCAACATAACAGTAATTTGAAATTTGTCACTCCATGGCGACTATCAACCAGCAATCCGCGAACCTCAGCGAGTCTGTGATCAACAATTGTATGAAATAACGTAACAACATGTTACGTAAATAATACGGAACCCTACAAATTAGGATGGCCCACACTTATATAAAAAAAAAACAAAAATATCTAAAAATTCTAAGTCTTACCTCAAGAATTGGTTGTTTTGGACTCACAGAAACTACGTTCAAAATTTAAGCTAAATCTATTAAGCCTAGGGAGGCGCAAGTTTTTCGATACTTTTGTCTTTCATATAAGTATGGGACACCCTACTACAAATGCTCTATTTTATTTTTCGCATAGGTGCCCTGCAACGAAAACTAACAGAACACTACAAATACACAATAAAACAATGTCACAAATTAATCACAGTGTTATACTTAACAATACATTTGCCTTGTTACTCTAAAGAAATAATAACTTCCGGTTACAGGATTGCGAGGTATATATTTTTTGTGTCCTTCAGTCTATCTTGGAATGGTTCTTACATATATGGCTGATTGCCTTCTTTTTCACAGTTATTTGCTCTGTGCTCATAGCTTGATTTGGTTTAAAACTTCTAATCCTAATTAGGCCCTCCAGATTTTGTTTTCTATACAAACACTCAACAGTTTGATGTCCCTGTTAGGAAACGGGTTGGATACGAGAAAATCGGGAAACTCTTAGAATTTGAAACACCGGAAAAGTACGGGAAATACGCTGGAAATTGTAAAAGGCCTAAACCTCTTTTTTGGTTTTACGATGGTTCTAAGAACCTCTTCTAGTCTGTTTGACTAAAAATGTTACTTGAGTGTTCAGTTGAATAATAGGTAAATCATATCGCACAGTGCAACTATTGATTCCAAACTAAATTAATTATTTTATTTTTGAAACACAGAAAAGGCAAGTTCTTTAAAGTTTTTAACTATTTTTTTTCAAGTTGTGGGAATAACAATGTTATATTTTTTTTTCTATTGTTCTGCAAATTTCGCTGATCTGGTACAAAAAAAATGTTAGGAGATATACGAGAGGCAGGTTACTCACTTCTTCTATTATCTGAAATGCAGCTTGAAAAATTCTTAAATTCTTCAGAATTTTTTTTATTCATTTTTATGTTTTTTTCGTGTTTTTTTTTTGAATTTCGAACAAATTTTCGATTCATTTTTGAAGATATTTTTAGGAAAATTCTGACATCAGAATTCTTGCAGTTTCTGAAGAAGTCCACACCCTGTGTCCTGAAATAGATGAAAGTTTGTTCGGTAAACCGGCAGACCTTATTTTTTGAAGAAAATTTTGTTAAAAATTTACGAAAGATGTTTGATATTTGTATTCATTATGGGAAATTATGACAGTTTCTAGAGGAATTCTTATGGAATTCTCAGTGAAAGTCTTCATACTATCTGATTCCTTAGGCAGATGTTTAGGTGAAATCTATCCGATGGTATTCCTATAGCAGTCAGTATCTTAGATAGAACTTATTGCTGGTGAACTTAACGGATTTTTCAAAGGAGTTTTGGGAAGGTTTCTCGTTAAAACTTTTCAAACTATGTTCATTCTTGAAGAATTCACATAAAAGTTTTCCTGCGAAATCTGTAAAGGAATCCATAGATGGTTATCCTGTAAAATCTCTGATTTTTACGGCTTTCGGAAGGCAACATCAGGCAAAACCTCTTGTTAAAAGAGATTGTAAATGAACATTTTGGAAGATTTTTTGCCAGGGCACACAGAAATCTTCCCAATAGATGTTAAGGTTGGATGTCCTAGTTGTTGGTGAGCATAATTATATTATTTTTGATAAATGTTCTAGTAATTATTAGTTTACAAAATAAAGAATCCTTTGGTCGATTTATTGGAAGAAGAATCAGAAGGAATGGATAAACTTTTTTAAATAAACTATAGGAAGAATCAGTTTAAAAAAACTTAGATTTAGTAAGGCATTTCTCTAAAATGTCGGAAAAATATGGAATGTGGTCTAGATATGTTTTACCAAAAATATCTACTCGACATGATTTTCGTGAAAAGTTTTTCATAATTTTTTAGCCAAATTTCTTTAAGGATGCAATGGTTTTAAAAGAAAATATACAAAAATTTTGACGAACTTGTAAACAAAAAGAATCCTGACCTAACGATACCTTCCCAAGTTCGTATAAATCAAGCCAATTATCAAATGTGCGCGACAGATAATTTCTGAGTGACAAGGATTAAGATTTCCGCTTCCTGGTGGAGTGGCGACGCGTGATAGGATTTTTGTTTGTTTTTACGTGGAACAAATCGATTGTGCCCTACTAACAAAAATTCCTTCCTGGTACAATCGTGGAGATTCTGAGAGTTTGGGTCTTCATAACAAGTTTGTTTTACTAACATTCCTTCCCATCCTCGATTACTGTAAGCGTGGCCGGTGCATTTGTGGACCTTGCTATAGTTAGGAGTTCACGAACTGTGTACAATGAGAGTGTTGTGCTAGTCGCAAACCCCATTCATTGGTTCACTGTGCAATTTGTTCGATTGCTCCGGTCAATCACGGAGTGTTGTTATACTCCGTGAATAGTGCGCGTGCAGTCATCTATGTTCATTAGACTGGGTCAACAAAGTCGTTTTTTGGAACAAAGCTTTTTCGATTCCTTTAGGCGTCCAAAACAACTGTGCAAAATTTGGGAGCGAAATTTGTATGGAAGTTAGTATGGGAAAACCTACTTTTTTTTGCATTTTTTTATTTCTTTTGTCTAATACCATGTAACTAATGACGTTAAAGTATAGCCTATGATATGCCGAAAAACTTTGCCGAAGACCGCAAAATGATCCGACACTTGTGAAAAAAGTTATAACGTACAGATTGCCCGGTGGTGCTTAACATTTAACATGTAAAGGAATAACATCAATAATAAAATCTCAATTTTTGGCCTAAGTTACCAAGCGAATAACTTTTTTCACAAGCGTCGAATCACTTTGCGGTCTTCGGCAAAGTTTTTCGGCATATCCTAGGCTATACTTTAATAACGTACATGGTACATGGTATATTACACAAAAGAATTCAACTAATAGTCCAGTTTGGGGTTCGAAAGTAATTGTTCAAGAAACTTCTTGAGCGATTCCTGGCAGAAACTTTCTACGGTGGCTGCCATTTGAACTGTTATTTCTTCGCAACTGCGTACTGCGATTGAAGATATCCTGGTTTCTTGAGTGATTCAGACAAGAAATTTCCCATGCATCAATATAGGCTGAGAAATTCCTTCTGAACTGCTAACAGCCCTTATGAATAAAATGCAAAAAAGTACGTTTTCCCATACTAAACTTCCATACAAATTTCAATCGATATGCAACCAATCGCTTTCAAATTTTTCACAGTTTTTTTGGACGCTAATACAGATTGAAAAAGCTTTGTTCCGGGTTGATGCGATCAAATTTAAATTTTCTCCATACAACGTTGACCCACTCTAATGTTCATGCTCATGCTCATAACGACGTTTCAACGTACCTAGCATAGATATTCAATTCAGTACACAAGTGATCAGTTCATTGGAGGTATTGGAAGCAATATGACCTAGACATTGGGTATTATCAATTTGGCACAATGATCATTTGGTATGAAGCCGTTTGGCATAACATACATTGTTTTTGCAAATAAGCATTTCTTAGTGACATTATGTCCAATGAAATTATACCAAACGGTGTTATGCCAAATGGGGTAGAGCCCTACAACATCGTAGTTCCCCTGAAGTAATGTCTAGAGAAGGTTTGTTCTTGCAGTTCAGCATTGTGGTGCTTATGCACTTCGTCTTGACGAACTTTCAAATCAGGGTTCATTCAAATATTACGTAACGCAAAATTTGAAAATTTTAGACCCCCTCCCTCCCCCACGTAACAACTTTTGTATGAAAAAATTTGGAATTTTGTATGAAGCGTAACACAGCTCTAGACCCCCTCCCTCCCCTCTACGCGTCACGTAATAGTTGAACGAACCCTCATACACACATCGAAAAAAGAGTGTTAAATTCTGTGACATATAATGCAGATGATTGGAGCGTGGGATATCACAGAAGTTTACCTGACATATCATGTAAAAGTCATAAAATATCATGTAAACTTCCATTATATGTCATGTAATTCAGCATGACTCTGAGTATTTACATGACATTTAACACAAATTTACATGATATATCATGTAAACCATCATAACACTAAGTTTACATGACTAAAATCAAGTTTACATGACGTGTAAATATCATTATTTTTATCTGTGTATACTGTGAAAATTTTGTGAAAGTACTCCTCACTCAACATGTTTTCAAACCATAAATTAAATTTATATCACTGTCAAAATACATTTACAACCTACAGCTTATCGGTCAATCGCCTTTTCATTACATGACTTCATACGGACTTCCAAAAGTTTTTCAACCGCAACGCGTCAGTCATGGTGCGCCTACAACAACCGTTCTCTTTCCAGCCCATGAAAACCATGTCAATCGTAATACGATAAACGATATCAATTATAATGACGAAAATTAGCTCGCCCATTAAAATTCAATCAACTTACAAACAAAGCGCTCAAATCGAACGTTTACACACCCTCTGTACTGCCGTAATTCTGCAAAGTGACGTAAGCGCCATTCAAAATGTCGATATTTTTTGGTATATTATATGTAATATCTGGTGTAATAATAACACTGTGGTATGCCTGTTGTATTAGAATGCAAGATCTAGTCGTAATCTATCATCTATGGAAAGAAACTTTGAGGATGAGCAAGAGTTTTATGCATAATAACCAAAAAATGGGCCAAAACTATCAATGTCGCTTACGTCACTTTGCAGAATTACGGCAGTGTAGGTGCCTACTGATGATGATTGATTTACACGTTTAGCGCCCGCACCACACCGTCCATCGCACCATCATGAAACCATTCCGAGACCTGTCAATGTTACTCGCATCAAATTGCATATTGGAGCGCTCATCTGCTGTCATTAAGTTTGCGAATGCAAGTGTAATTTTTGCCAGTTTTCTAGAAAAAAAAATCGTTCAATGAATCTAGAGAGAGGTCACATGGGCGATTTGTTCGGGTGGAGATTGGTCACAGCCGCAGCTTTTTTCTGCTCTATTAAAACAAGTGAATGAAGATTGTAAAGCAATAAATGCAGCATTTTGCATTGCTATCCTACGACAAGGTGTAAAATGCACACCAGCGAGTATTCTCGTGTCCATACTTTAATTAAAGGCGTGTATCAAAATACTTAGGTTAAAGCATCAAACGATTGCCTTAGTGAAATATCGAATATCAAATCGATAAATTCAAAAAATCTTCGTTGAATTGGGTGCCATTTAACTGGGCTGTTCTTAAATGAAGATTGAAGCTTGCGATTGTTCAGATATGCTTTGTCAACTTGACATTACCTTAGTCATTTTTTTATTGATTCTCTTCAGAGTTGTTATCGTACTTTTAAAGGAACCTTTCCGCCCCAAGAACATTTCATACCAATCCTCACCACGTACAGAGACGATTTGTGAATGGCATGAAACAATAACATAGCGGACGATTGGTTTCAAAATGGCACCTGTCTATGTACACATGGCTCAAAGTTGTACGGATGATGATGAGCTTTGTGCTTGATATACCCACTATGTGCAGTAGTAGTAACGAAACGCAACGAAAGAGATAGACCTCGAAGCGTCAGGTTGATTCATTGCATGCTCGGTTCGGTTTCACTGACTGTCAACCAGCCGCAGCCACCGATCGCTCAGTCAGTGGGATGATGTGTGCTCGATGGTGTAATTTTGCATTAATCGCTGCTGATGATCGGTTAATTATTTTTGGAATTCGAGGCAACAAAAGAAAAACAGAGTGGGAAATTTGGCTAATTGGAGCATTAGGAATAATTTTTGGCACATTGACGTGCACTATTGGTCAATGTTGCATACTGATCCACATATAGGATGCAATCGATGTTACTGTTAAATACTTCCTGATATGAGAATGGTGTCTCAAAAATGGCGTCACACATTTTCGTCAACATTTCGTAGCCTTGAAATGTAAACAAAATTACATCCACATTTGCTAGAGACTCTCATCAAAACTTGAAATATGCTTCGGTTGTTAGTTAAATTCGAAGTTTTTTTTTAGTTTGGTCGACGCAAATATTATTTTTCATTTATGTCTGAGACCATGCATCGGTAACTGTACCTACCTTGTTAACTTTTTTTATTCTTAACCACTTAACCTAATTTACAGCTCTTTTGTCCTTTAGGGCACTACGTGAGCGATTCCAATTGGCAGCTGCACACTTATGTGCAGCGCCTAAATGTATTCTATTCTAATTCTACTACACTAAATTCTTTTTTTACACGATCTTTTTTTACGCGGTTTTATTCTACACGATTTTTTTACACGATTTTCTCGAAATTACGCGATGTGTTTTTGTAAAGATTCTTCTCTCCTGGTCGCAATTTACTTCCGATGGGGCTCAAATTTCTACCAGAGATCTCTCTTGTCATCCTTGATACCCTGTCAAAATTTTAGGATGATCCGATAAAAAAAGTTTTGAAAACTTTTTTTACACGATTTTTTTTACGCGGAACAAAAAATCGCGTAAAAACAGAAAACTGGCTGCCTATGTGCTGCTGTCACTTTCCTATCCTGTCCATGGTAGAATGATGAGCACTACGATGTTGATGTGTGGCTGCTGTTCCTTTTACCAGTTCGATTGAGGGTCCATTATGAGTTGCCATTTCGCCGATATCCAATTATCCGGGTCCATTAGAGCTATGAGAGCTCAGAAGAGGGTCAGGTGCCAGCCGCTCTCGGGGGGAAGAGCACCTGGCAAAGTACCGGGGCTGGGATCGAACCCATGACCATCGGCCCCGGCTACCTTGTTAACTTGTTGGTTACAAAGTAACTTTACTCCAACGCCGAGCGTATAGTAGAACACCATCTTCGTCGGTCTTGGGCGATGTTCCTCCAGTTTCCCTGAACGTGTAGGGATCTCAGATCTTCTTCAACTGCATGCAATCAGACCTCCTAATCGCTCCTTCAAGTGCAATGTAGCAAATTCGTAAGAGCATTAGCCTGCTGTAATCCATCCAAGGTCACAAACAAGGTAGACACTTCGTCTGCGATCCGTATACTTGATTTTGATCCATCCTCGGTCGCGCCCAAAGCTCGCCAGGTCACGCTCCTGGTCCGCCCATCGTGCTCCCTGCGCTCCACGCCTTCTTGTGCCAACCGGATCAGTTGCAAACACCAGCTTTGCAGGGTTGTTGCCCGGCATTCTTGCAACATGCCCTGCCCATCGTATCCTTCCGGCTTTGGCCATCTTCTGGATGCTGGTTTCGCCGTAAAGTGCAGCGAGCTCGTGGTTCATCCTTCTCCGCCACACACCGTTCTCCTGCACACCGCCGAAGATCGTCCTTAGCACGCGTCGATCGAAAACTCCGAGTGCTTGCAGGTCCTCCTCGAGCATGGTCCATGTCTCGTGCCCGTATATGACCACCGGTCTTATTAGCGTTTTGTACATGGTGCATTTGGTGCGTGGGTGAATCTTTTTTCGACCGCAGATTCTTCTGGAGCCCGTTGTAGGCCCGACTTTCGCTGATGATGCGCTACCGAATTTCACGGCTCACGTTGTTGTCAGCCGTCAGTAAGGATCAGAGGTAGACGAATTCCTCCACCACCTCGAAAGTATCCCCGTCTATCGTAACATTACTACCCAGACGGATCCGGTCGTGTTCGGTTTTGCCTACCAGTATGTACTTTGTTTTTGAGGCATTCACTCCACCAGTACGACCTTTGCTGCTTCGCGTTTCAGGCGGGTGTACAGCTCTGCCACCGTTCCAAATGTTCTGGCAATAATGTCCATGTCGTTCGCAAAGCACACAAATTGTCCGGATTTAGTGAAAATCGTTCCCCGGCTGTTGAGCCCGGCTCGTCGCATCACACCTTCCAGAGCGATGTCGAAGAGTAGGCATGAGAGTCCATTACCTTGCCACAGTCCCCGGCGAGATTCGAATGAACTGGATAGATCACCCGAAACCCTTACGCAGTTTTGAACACCGTCCATCGTTGCTTTAATCAGTCTAGACAGCTTCCCAGGAAAGCCGTTTTCGTCCATGATTCTCCATAGCTCTGCGCGGTCGATACTGTCGTATGCCGCTTTGAAGTCGATGAACATGATGCGATGATGTGTTGAGACCTGGTATTCACACATTTCTGGAGGATTTGCCGTACGGGTAAGATCTTGTCCGTTGTCGACCGGCCGTCGATGAAGCCGGCTTGATAACTTCCCACGAATTCATTTGTTTTAGGTGAAGATGATCTGGGATAGCACTTTGTAGGCAGCATTCAAAATAGTGATCGCCCTGAAGTTCTCACATTTCAAATGGTCGCCATTTTGTGAATGGGGCAGATTATCTTCCTTCCACTCCTCCGGTAGCTGTTTGGTTTCCCAGATCCTGACTATCAGCCGATGCAGACAGGTAGCCAACTTTTCTGGGCCCATCTTGATGAGTTCAGCTGCGATACCATCCTTACCAGCTGCTTTGTTGGTTTTGAGCTGGTGAATGGCATCCTTAACTTCCCTCAGCGTGGGAGTTGGTTCATTTCCGTCCTCCGCTGCACTGGCGTCCCTCCGTTGCCGTGGGCTCTCCACGCCGTTCAGGTGCTGATCGAAGTGCTGCTTCCACCTATCGATCACCTCACGTCCGTCCGTCAAGAGGCCTCCGTCTTTATCCCTGCATATTTCGGCTCGCGGCACGAAGCCGTTGCGGGATGCGCTGAGCTTCTGATAGAACTTCCGTATTTCTTGGGAACGGCACAGCAGTTCCATTTCTTCACACTACGCTTCTTCCAGGCGGCGCTTTTTTTTTCGAAAGAGGCGGGTCTGCAGTTTCCGCTTCTGTTTGTAACGTTCCACGTTCTGTCGACTCCCTTGCTGCAGCATTACCGCCTTCGCTGCGTTCTTCACCTCCAAAACCGTTCTGCACTCTTCGTCGAACCATTCGTTCCGTCAATTCCGTTCCACGTACCCGATGGTGCTCTCGGCTGTGTCGTTGATGGCTGCTTTCACTGTACTCCAGCAGTCCTCTAGAGAGGCCTCATCGAGCTCGCCCTCGTCGGGCAACGCAGCGTCGTGGCTTGGGCAGCGATCGTACTCGCGTTCGAGCTGCGCGTAAAATGCGTCCTTGTCATTATCAGTACTTCCGGAGTGTGGGCTGTGCACGTTTATTATGCTGAAGTTGAAGAATCAGCCCTTGATCCTCAACCTGCACATTCTTTCGTCGATCGGCCACCAATCGATAACGCGCCTCTGCATATCACCCATCACGATGAAAGCTATGCCCAGCTTGCGTGTGTTGCCGCAGCTCTGGTAGATGGTATGATTACCTCTAAATGTTCGCATCATGGATCCTGTCCAACACACCTCCTGCAGCGCTACGATGCCGAACCCGCGGTCCTTCAGTAGATCGGCGAGTATGCGGGTGCTCCCAATGAAGTTGAGAGATCGGCAGTTCCGCGTACCGAGTTTCCAATCGCAAGTCCTTTATGTTCGCTGGGGTCGTTGCCATTGGTCTCGGTTCATATTATTCTGTTGTAGGACCATAGTGCACAGTTGAGCTTAAAGTCCTTCCCTGGCACTCGGACGTAGATCAGCCTGCGACCAAAGTTCCCACCGGGATTGGTTACCCGATCTTCCCTAAGGTTGCTCATAGTTTCCGGCCGGTACCGCGTGGAGGTAGGGATAGGAGTTGCTGGGCAGAGGCTAATGGATCGCAATGAGATCTAAATTGCGCAGCATACCCAGCCTTTACCGTGCCTAGTCTGCAAGTTATATTCCCGAAATTTATGTAGGATCATCAGCAGGCTAAACATTTGATCCGTCGTTGATCGGCCTCTATGAAAATCAGCTTGGTATTCGCAGACGAAGGACTCCTGAAGAGGTCTCAGTCTGTTGAACAGGACACGCGACAGTATCTTATATGCCGAATTTAAAAGGGTAATCCCTATGTAATTGGTACACTCTACACACTCAATCCTGAATTGTATGTTCGGTACTTTTTTGACTAAAATAGAACAGCGGAACGATTTCGGTAGCTTCGGTAATCGATTTTACTGACGCTCAGTACACCAACTGTCAAAAACGTGAGCAAAAGGTACACAACCCGTTTTTGCTGTATTCAGCTGTTCTATTTTCGTCAAAAATTTACCGTACTCGGTATTCAAAATTAAGTGTGTAGTATGTTCCCTTTTTGTAGATTGGGCGCATGAGACCATCCAACCAGTTGGTAGGCAATTCTTCGTCCTCCCAAATCATAACAATAATCAAGTGGATTGATTGATCTACCCGGGTAGACGAGAATATCTAAATCATATCTCAAATCGAACACTTTTTGCTGTCATAGCTCGATGTGATTTTGATGAGTTATTCTAAAATCTAGTGAATATCTCACGAATAGCTCAAAGTGATATGGTATCAGTTGTTGTTCTTGTCGAAATAGCTGAAAATTTCTACATAAGAACAAGTTTAGCTCTTCTGCACGAAATGGAACACATACACCCATAGAGATGGCTCAATGTTAGTGAAATGCGATGTGCCCCTTTCTGAGCTGTGGATAACGAAGATCCGCATGTTCTTATTCCCATGTTATATGCAACAGCGAGCCACAGTTGAGTGGTAAGCATCGCCGCCTGTGAATCCTAAGGTCGTAGGTTCGATGCTGGATGCTGCCAGTTTTTTATTTTTTTTTTCTAGAAAAAAGTGACAAATCTTGTCTGCTATTGTTTTGATCTTGTAATATCTTAACGAGCTATTATTGAGTAGTTCACCATATAAGATTTTGCTATTATTTCTGTTCTTTTACCTCTTATATCAATCAAACCAATATCAGTTTTTGCTCTTCAGTAATTCAATCAATCATAACTGAATATGCTATTCATCAGATTTTTCCACCTACTCGGGTAGCTGCTCGCTTTTGTGATTAAAAACATCGACCGGGATCTCGTCCCTCCCAGCAGCCTTGCTGTTTTTCAGCTCCTTGAGGGGCTTCTTAATTGCATCAAGTATTAGTGATTCCACTACTTGATCGTCATCCATTGTGATAATTCTGTTCCTGGGTGCCATTCAACAAATCTTTGAAGTGCTCATTCCACCTGGCTGCCATCATTGTTTTGCCTGTCTGCAAATTTCCCTTCCGGTCTTTGCACATGGCGGGCACTGGCGCAGTCTTGTGCCGTGCACCATTGACAGTTGCATAAAACCTCCGCATATCGTTCCTGTCCATACTTTCTTGCGCTTCAGCAATCACACTCTCTTCGTGCTGTCGTTTTATTACTGCGGTGGATTTGCTATTCTGCGGGTTCCGGCCACTAGCATTCGACTTCTCATTGGTTGAAACTCCTCGTCGAACCTATCATTACTTTGACGTCGCGTAGCGGTACCTATCACCTCTTGCGCTGTTGTTTTCACTGATTTATGCTGTTGACATCCCCAGACTCGTTCCCAGACAACCAGTAATCGTATAAGATGTTGCATAAGATGATAAAGTGGAGGCCATATGCATGCACGCCTCCATTTAGGCGCATGTAAAATGTACGCATATCGACTCCACTTTAACATATTGTTCAACATCTTATACGATCACTGGTTGACTGGGTTGGTCTCTCCTATTCTTTTTTCCAGATTCTGATAATACTGTACAGCAAACTCCTTCGGCTGACAAGCGTTGGATATTGAAACACATCGTTCTTCTGTTTCTTGAACTCGTAACGCTGGATAATCACGCCCGGATTTTTTCGGCAACAAGATAATGATCCGAGTCAATATTCGGGCCTCTCTAGGTGTGGTTTCGGACATACTTACGTGCGAAGTAGGTACTGCTGATAGCAATCCCTCTAGCAGCAGAGAATGTCACAAGGCACCATATCGTTGGTAACGGAATTTCAATGACACACGCTTTGTCCAAAGGGAAGTAGTATGAAAAGTGAATGTACCGTCGTTGGGGGTGAGAATGGGTCAAAAAAGGATACTCAAAGATTGTTTGTTAAATAACAAATGCAATTGAAGTCAGAATAACTTTTTATTTGGTATGTATACTCTTCTATGTGGTTATGATAGTTTAGCAAGAAAGTATCATATTAAATGAATTGCTTACTAAACTACAAATGATTGAAAATTGACCCAATCTCACCCCTTAGAGGGGGTGAGAATGGGTCAAAGTATTCAAAATCGCCTATCCAAGAATATAAGTTAATTTTATTGATCATATCTAGTAAAGCTACTTAAAATACGATGGAATCATTACGAATTAAGACTTAGGTAATTTTAAAAGATGGTTAATCCACCTAATAGGGCTAATACATCCGAAAAAATGGTTGAAATTCGATAAAATAACGTTTGCATGTTGTATCGCCATTTTTAGCCACCATAATCATCCTCATTCAATGTTTCAATGAGAGGAGGGAAATTGCAATGAGGGAGGGGCGCATTGAAAGATTGATTTAAAAAATATATGTTTAGTATACTGCATAAGATATGTTTAACCAAACCCTCCGTTATAAACTCTTATGTACATCATCTTTGGCCTCTATATTGCCAAAGCAAATCACTCCATCTCAAGATAGAGGGTCGATCAAATATTATGTTACACAACATTTCACATTATTAGACTCTCTTCCGCAATAACATTTAAAAAGATTTTTGTATTAATTTTGTTTGAGTCCTAGCACAACGATAAACTTATTCTTCTTTCTTTAGTATTTTCTATGTATTTTATGAATGATCCTTATATGACACTATTTTCGAAAAAAAGCGTGCTTTTATGAAGATACGGTAACATGGCACCACTCTAACGTCAAGTGAGGACTGGAAAACTAGTTGAGTTTTTAGTTAAGTTTATGTGCACTCGATAATTTGCTTGACCCAATCTCACCCCCATTCTTAATATTTAGACATAGGGTCGAAAATATTGAATTTTAAAATAAAAAGAGCAACGACAGCCCGTTTTTTTCATTGCATCAACCAGGTAATACTTATAGTCAACCACTTATAAGAAAATTTAGGGTTAGGTACTTGTGTTAAACATTCCGAAGGAGAAATTTTTTCAGAGTGATTAACTAGTAGTTTCATCATATAAGTTTAGCCACAAATTTAACAAAAAACGATTATTGTCAAATATTTTAATCTGCATCATGACGTGTAGAAACATCGCCTCTTTGAAATAATATAAAGTTTTCAATATAAATTAGCGATAGTTGATAAGCTATTTAAAATTTTATATTTCTCCGTTTTGACCCAATCTCACCCCCCAGACCCATTGTCACCCCCATCGACGGTACCTCAAAATTTATTCGCTAGAACCATATTTTTGAACCTCTAGATTCAGAAAATGTGCGGTTTAAAATAATCCATCTTGGATTTTGAAAATAGTGCTTCGTTATATAATAAAAAATCAAAAACCTCAAAAAATGAGGAAATACGTCCAGTTTCGCCTCAAAGTGACTTTTTTCGAAAATTGTATGAGAAAATAAGAAAAAATCAAAAATATCAAAAAGCACTAGATGAAATATTTTAAACCGCACAGATTCTAAAACTAGAGATCCAAAGCTACGGTCCTAGGGAATAGCAATTGAGGTACATTCGATTTTCATAATACTTCCCTTTGGACATAGCGTGTGACAGGTCAAAAGAAACTTTCTATGCCGATCTGCGCATTTGCATCTCCGATGACTATTTGGACATCTTGTTTTGGGCACTCTCCGTAGGCCTTATCAAGGCTCTCATAGAGCTCACCCTTCATTTCATCGGGTTTATCTTTCGTTGGCGCATGGATGCTAATCAGGCTGAAGTTGAAGAATTCGCCGCTCATCCTCAACACAAAGATTCGGTCGCTTATATGCTTCCACCGAATAACTGCCTGATCGTCGCCGCTGCAGTAGATATATTACTTGAATGAAGTGTTGAAGATGGGATCCACCGCTCGGAATTCGCGTTCTCCAGTTTTAAGCCAGCATATCTCCTGGATAGATGCCACATTAACGCGGACATTCGGCAGTTCACGAGCCAGGAGCCCATCACATGTGGGTTCGTTCATTCTAAGTTCTCACGTTCCAAGATCCGACTTTCCAATCGTTGTGCTTAATTCGTTGCCGGGGCTGTTGCTATTAAATCAATTCGTTTACTCTACTGTTGCTTTTCTTGATGCTTGAAGCAGCAGGCTACCTTACCGGGGCCGCGCTGCCTACATCGCGCTGAAGGGGCTGCCACCTTAGATATAGCTGACACGATACAGCGTTTCTTATTCAACCGTTGGATGCCAGGACAGAAGCTATTTGAGTCGCACCTTCTTGGTGGACAGACGCTTGGCATACACCTCCTCAATCTAGCTGAAGTCAGAAGGACAACAGTGCCCTGGCTGCACTAAAAGCTAAGAACACACCGCCACACAGCTAGCGGTATTTGTCATCGATTGACCCGCGAAAGCATGAGGTAGGTGCTTGTGAGGACTATAGCTATGGTGGACGATCAAGCTTATCGACTCACCGTTTTGCAGTCCGTAAATGAACTCTAAGACATTTTGTCTTAATCTTCTCGCAAAAATGGAGATCTTCTCAAAGTTTTGAACTGATCGTATCTCTCCCCACTACAAAATACCAAATCAACCCGTCAATTACCAGTTGCTCACCCGACGTTGTTATTTCCCAGCATCCAAAACAATAGCAAAAAATCATTCTCTCACGCATATATTACCAGTCGTTTTGTTATGTTTTGGTCCGCGTGGCTGTGGCTGTACCATATTCTATCGACAGAGCTGGATTTTGATCTCGTTGCAAATCTGCTGCAAGCAGCTGCCAATTACGTTGGCACCTTTCGCTTTCGTTCGGTACCGGCGGTGGTGGCAGCGGGCACGGGGAGCGACAATTACAAAGTGTCGTCATTGGAATCCGGTGGGAAACAGTCAGTGCGGTGTAGTGACCCATCGGCACTATGTTTCGGATTTCCGCGGTCTAATAAATAGGTGTGTACGATGATACTAGCTGTTGGGCCGCTGCTGGCAGCCGGGGGGACAGTTTCGTCGGACGCATTGCCGTGGGTCCAAAACTGATTTATGGGTTCACATCTCGGTCGCCCGATGGCAAACTGAAAACGATCGGATTGCATAACATAACATCGCATCGTACTGAACAGATCTCACAGAGCGCGATGATTTGCAGTTGTTACGGTTTTGTTGATGATGAGCGCTGGACGAGTGTCGTCGTCGCGGTACCATTTTATAACAGGCCATATTTTTATGACAAATTAATGGCGTGTTCAATCAATTCCGGCTTGGTCGTCGCGCAGAAAAATCTTACGGCGATTACTTTAGTGAAAGTAATTTTACGGCTACTGATCAAGGTGCTGATTAATTAGATTTGTACAAAAAAAAGTTCGTTGCAGGCCCAGAAAGACCCACTTTAAATTGAAGCATTTTTGATGTGGTTAGATTCAAAGATTATGCACATGAAGATTGTGAATTATGACACATTTTAGGTGATTGATATCGTATTTTTATTCTTTTTACCTTGCCTCGCTCAGTTTATTACTGGCGAACTGTGGCAGTTGCATCAGAATCTCATGTATACTAACTTGATTTAAACTATGTGGTTATGTTATGCTTGTGAGCTTTAGGTGCTAGTAAGTACTCAAGCTTAGTGCTCTATGAGAACTCCCACTGAGAGCTTCCTGTGTCAATGATTATTTTGCATGTGTACATAGTGTGGCAGGCACAAAGATGTACTCTATGCTCAAGGAAATCAAGAAAATTTCCTTTACGAAACGTTCCCAACCGGGAATTGAATCCGTCACCCTCGACATGGCCATGCTGAATGCCCACCCATGCGACCAGGGCTTAATAAGTTGTCACTCTATTATTGGTTATTTCCGGCAAATAACAGAGGAACAATTTATTGTTACTGTGATACTTTTGGTGTAAAAATTAACATATGATGATCTTGATCTTTCCAAGCTATATGAGTGACCACCGAAGAAACCTCAATTGTGTTTCTTAAATTTTCTTTCTGCAGCAATAGTAGTCATTCGGAAGCTCACCATACAGTGTAAGCGCTGTTCTAGTTTTACACTTTTTAGTATATTATCTCGTGAAATAATAACACTGCGGTATATCTGCTGCATTATGATGCAAGATCTTGTCGTTATCTAGCATCCACGAAAGAAAAGTAAAATAATGACCTATAGTTGGGCGAGTAATAACTTAAAAAGTACCAAAAATGTCAATGTCACTTACGTCATTATGCAGAATTACGGTAATAAAGCATAAAATTATCTGTTCTGGAAGTATGACAGTATTCGAAAGATTCCATAAAAACTAAAGATTCCAAATTAAAATAGATTATAAATTTATGATAAATAACCACAAAAGATGCAGTTTTCACCGAAATTTCATAGGAAATTCCTCCAAGAGTTCTGCCAGGAACGGGAACTCAACTGAGAATTCTTCTCGCAGTTTCAAAGGGAATTCTATCGCATATTCCACCAGAAATTCTTGAAGCACGTTCCACCTGAAAAACTGTATATAAGTATACTAAGAATTCCCACAGGAGTTCCGTCGAAAATTTTTGTGGGAATTCCACTAACAATTCTACCAGAAATTCTTCTAGGCGTTCCAACGAAACTTTCTTTAGAGAGTCCACAGGGAGTTCCGACAGGAGTTCCAATGAAAATTCCTGTGAGAGTTCTACTGGGAATTACTCGCGAAGTTCCACCGAAAATTTCTTCTAGCAGCACCACCACAAGTTCTTCTAAGAGTTCCACATAGACATCCCCCTGGAGTACAACCGGGAATTTATTTTTGGATTTCACTCAGGAGTCACACCAAGTATCCCTTTTTCCACTGGGATATCCAGCAAGAACTCCTCCGGGAAATACTGAGGGAGTTACACTTTTTTTTTCTAGCAATGGACTACCCGCTTGGCGCACACCCACAGTTGATCAGCAGGAGTAAATCAGTTTTATTTTGTATGGTGAGAAGCATCTTAACTTGAATTACTTGAAATAGAAAGCTTTAACTGAAAAAATATTTGGTAGGCTTAATAGTAGTCACCATTGTGCACAACCACTACCAAATATGTTTTTCGAATAATGTATTCCACTTCGATAAATTTGCCTTTAGATGCATTCGCCATACAATATTTTTGCGATTTACTTTTAGCGATTTTTCGCGCATAGAAGCTAGCGCCACATTGGTCGATGCGGAGAGTAGGAAAACAGCCGATGTAGTTAATTAATTCCATCAGAAACTCCTTTTGGTGTTGCTAATATGATCACGATTCATTACCAATCAATGTACAGAGTTGTAAATTTTTGTTAGTATTCACACAACAACATTTATTGTAAATGGTTATCAATCTCACTTCTAATGAGTGCACCCGCATTGCAAGTGAGCTTGAACATTGTAATTGCAATTTATACAATAAAAAGATGAAGAAATGAGGAGGTTTCATGCCCGTCGGAGGTAGGCTTATTGAAAATTGCTCTACTTCAGCGGGCTTTCTTCTGTTCCTATATAAATTGAAAAAAAAATCCTCTGGAAGTCCCGCTGATTATTCTTATAGGAATTTTACTGGAAATTCCGGCAGAAGTTACACTAGAAATGCTTCCAAAACTTCTACCAGGAATTCCTCAAGGTTCTTAAACACAAATTTCCTTCAAGGAGCTCCACCAATTATTCCTTTAGAAGTACCAGCAGAAATTTCTCTAGGAGTAACATCAAAAGTTTCATCAGGCGTTCCTCTAGATGTTCCATTGGGAACCTTTCAAGGAGTTCCACAAGATATTCTTCCAGTAGTCCCACCAGGAATTCCATGAGAAAATGCAACGAAAAATTCCTAAAGAATTTTACCAGTAATTTCAGGAGTTCTGATCGAAAATCCAATAGGATTTACAACAGAAATTTTTATAGACGTTCCACCTCGCATTTCTGCACTAGTACAACTGCAAATTCCCGCAGGAGTCCCATCCTCTAGTAGTTCCAACGAAAATTCCTCTAGAGGCTGCACCGGAAATTCTTTTTCTTCAACGATTCTTGAACGGTCCGGATTACAACGTTTGATTGCTCTGTCATTCATACACGATATAGAACGTGTTTGATGAACAAATTGAGATTTGATTTATGAAAAGAAAACCACGTGCTCCGGTGGGAATCGAACCCACGACTCTCAATCCGCTAGGCGGGCGCTTCTTTCCTCCAAGCTACGGAGCCACTTGACCATCTCCATCCCCTGAAGGCACAGAACTGAACTCGATTCCACTAATGCACATGGTTGTTTCTTTTCATAATCCAAATCTCCTTCGGATGAAATTAGATAAACATTAGGCTTGGTTAGTCTAAGCTAAAATCGAGAAATTGAAATTTGTACGGTCCTGATTACTTGTTTGGTTGAAAATTTACAGGTTGCCAAAGTTAGGGTCTCTTATGCGGCATTTTTCAATTGAAGTAGGTTCCCGGTGGCCACAGTGGACTAATCCGGATTTCTCCGGCGGTTTTTAAATCTAGACAGGGACCCCTTTCCATTAGAGATACAAAATCGGACAGGCCACTGATTTTTGCGAGCTCTATAAAGTTTGGGTCGAAAACGACCCCAGGGTCCTATTTGTAACTTTTGTAACCCCTAGGGGTCGCTCAATACTGTTGATTTTTGATTGGTTAATTTCCGAGAACAAAATAATTGTCAGAATATTTCAGATTACTAGGATTTGCCAAATAAAAGCTTAAGAGAATTGAATTTTGCAAAAGGCCTAAATCCCCTAAATCGATGACTATTCAATGAACACAAAGAAGTTTTCAGCGGAAGGGTGTGGAAAAATTATATTGATTCTAGTATTGGTTGTATTATCCAGTCCGATACTATAGTCTTCAACACTGCATTTAAAGACCTACTGAAGTTATTTATCTATTTTTTTGTTGTACATCCAATAATATTACAAATAAATAAATATTTTTTATTATTAGATTTTCATAAAAGAAAGAAAAAACAGGACGAGCTTGGTGGTCTAGTGACTGCCGCTTCTGATTCATATGCAGAAGGTCTTAGGTTCAGTCCCTGGCTCGTTCCTTTCGTCCCACTTTGTATTTTTCTATCTACTTTTCTCTCTTCTACGGTGCGACAGCAAAAAAAGCGAAAATTTCAAAGAGCTGTCACTGGTTAAATTTGGATTTTTATGATTTTAAACTAGTGATAATGCAAGACGGAAAAGTGAGTACAGGCATACCTCGATAGTACGTACACCACCGCTTCGTTTAGTGTACATACTATCGAATCACAAATTTTTATTCCAAATTTCATTTTCAAAACGAAGAATGTTATTTCTAGAACGTCAAGATTGCCAAAAAATTACATATGGCCTAAGGGTCCGTTTATTATTTACGTAATTTTGCTTGTTTGGGATCCTATCCTTATTGGAAAAATCTTCTTGTGATCTGGGGATGCTTCGCAGAGGCATCTCATCTCTGGGAACTTAAATGAATTTTATTTGAGTTATCTTTTAAAACCATCCAAACTGGTCTAGATATAATTAAATCGATCTAGATTAGTTATATCTTGTTATACAAACATTCTAGATATATTTTCTCCTGAAATATTTATTGCCGTGATATTTTCAATATCTTCTGAACATTTCTCCTTCTAGGACTCCTCCAAGAGTTTAATTTGTTTATGAGAAGGGATTCCTAGAGGTATCCCGGAGCTCTTAGAGGAATCCCGCAACTCTTGGAGAAATTCAAGGAAAAATCACTTGATGAATCTTAGAAAGAATTCCTGTAGGAATCTCGGAATGAATTTCTGGAGGAATCTTGCAAGTCCCGAAAGTATTACAGAAGGAATTCTTGGTGAAGTTTCGGAATCTCTGGAGAAATCTCTGAAAGTGATGGAATCTTATGAGGAATCGCAGAAGGAATGGCTGGAAGAATCCCTAAGGAATCCCAGAAAGAATTCCTGGAGAAATCTCCGAACTAACACCTAGAGGAATTTCGGAACTGAAAGAAATTTGGAACTTGAAGAAATCCCTAAAGCAAGCGAGAAAGTGAAATGTCTTCACGCAAAAACGGCTACGCTCAAAAATGTGTTCGGCCTGCACATTTTTAGTCAACATCCATACCGCACATGACTGTGTTGTAAACACACATTTTTTTTTAAATTGCTCGTACGCTCACATGAGCATGTATTTTGCAATAATTTCGACATGGCAACCTCACTGGGTTTATAAACCAACTTCAAATACCGAAAAATATTGATATTTTGCAAAAATGTGAGCGTACGAGCAATTTTAAAAAATGTGTGTTTCCAACACAGTCCCTGTGCGGCATGGGTGTTACTCAAAAATGAGAGTTTTTATTTTAAAGAGTTTCCACGAATCTCACAATTCGGGTTCACCCAGAAACAATTGAATTGGTACAGCCTAGGGAGATGCAAGCCACGGTTGCTAAGGATTTTTTTTCTAAGTTTTTTACGTTTTGTTACCTTTTTGTTTACGCTTCGGACTTCAAAAGATTTTTTCCAGAATTTCTCAAGGAATCCCCGGAATCCTCCCGGAATTTATCTAGAGTTCTTTCGGAAATTGTATCGGAAATTCTTACCGAGATTCCTTCAAAAACTCCTTGCAACAATCCGTAAGAATTTATTCCTGGAATTTCATACGAGATTCTTCCCGGAGTATCTTCTGGGAATTATTCAGTAATTCCTTCTGAAACCCTTCCAGAAATCCTACAAGATCCCTGGCAAAAACTTCATTCAGTATTCCTCTAAAAGCTTCTCCGAGATTCCTCCAGGAACTTCTTCCGGTTTTTTTTTCGAGAACTACTTGTGATTCAAGTATTGCTTCTGGGATTCCTACAATAATTTCACCAGGTAATCTATCTGGAATTTTTCCAGGATCCTTTCGGAAATTCCTTCCGGGATTCCTCCGAAAATTTCTTCTGGGTGGCTGTCAGGAATTACTTTTCAGGAACTTCTTCCGGGATTCCTCTTAGAGCTTCTTCTAGGAATTCTTTCAGAAACTGATTCCGGGATTTCTTCGAGAACTCTTTCCAGGAATCATCTAGAGACTCTTTTTTTCTACCAAGAGCTCCGTAAGGAATTCCTGCAGAGACCCTTCTGAAATTCTTTCAGATGTTTGTAATGGAAATCCTCCTGGAGTTTATTATGATTTTTTTGAGTATTTTGTTTATGGAATTCCTCATGTAGTTCCTGTAGGATTTCTTTAAAAAAAAAACACAGGAAAAAGCAGCCTAGTTATAGCTCCCTGAATCCTAGAGGGATTCTAGAATAACACTGATATATGTTGCCCTTTACTGGCATTCACCAGATTAGCTGGTATGTCATAAACATACAGAAAAACTTGTAGTTAGAAGACACAGAATGTTGCTAATTGACAAATTGAGGGATGAATTTTTGAAAAAAAATCGCGTTCTGGATTCGAACCCACGACCCCGTATTCGCTAGACCGGTGCTTTAACCAACTAAGCCACAGAACAGGTGATAATTCTGCGGAATAGAAAGCCAAACTGAACCCGAGCCCTCACCATGAACATTCACTTTTTCAAGAACCATCTATCTCTCTTTCGGCTTAGATGTCAATCCACAACACAGCATCGTTTGTGCCCAACAACTACAAGTGAGAGCGTATTATTTTTATTTGAAGCCGAGACTTACTCTCGCACTCCGCATACCTAGCCACCAAGCAGTCTGTTTGCTGGTGTCTAATTCAGTATGCGTCGGGAGCTCGGCATGGTGCCGGCATGGTGCTCGGCATTGTAAACAACAAAGCCACGAAACGTCAAAAACTACGTCAAGAACATTTCCCTTAGCAACAGTGGCTTGCAGTACCCTACGGTACTCAACGTTATTTAAATTTCCAAACTCATGGAAAACTGTCAAATATTTTATAAGTATCGCAAAAACAAGTCAATTGTTGGAAAACGAAAAAAATATTAACAAATAAGTGAACTGAAATCAATGGTTTGGATAAGTAACTTGATGGGTTTGATTCATGTTTTAGAGAGCATTCTTCGCCGAGAAATTTAGTTTTTTTTTATTACCACACAAAATAGAACCATCATGTGCCTTTTTATTTAATTACGTTCTATTGGTAAAGAAAGTGTTTAATTAATAACTGTGCTAGTGCTTATATACCATTAAGCTGAGAGGCAGTCCTCCCCAGTTGGGATGTAACACCAGAATGATGATGTCAGATATTATGACTAGCAGAAAATACATCTGTAAAGCGAAGAATACTGCAATCATTACATCAAACGTATTCGTTCATGCCTTTCATTTCGCTACATTTTAAAACTGTTTAATGAAAATCCGTGTTATAGGAGTCTGCATAACACATATTCATAGTATCGAAGTCTCTGCTATACATCTACTAATGATTCGAACTCATTTTTGTAGATTAAAAATTACTTAAATTTTTGTGTACGTACTATCGAGGCAAGATGTACGTACTATCGAGGTACGCCTGTATTCATAAACTGCGCGCCCAAATGGTTAATATACTATTTTTTTAACTATAATTCGATGCAAAATCAAGCCATACTAATCCAGAACCACGTGGTTTCATATAATAATTGCATTCAGCACATACATTTGATGATATAACAGAGAAAATAAAATTATTTATTTTATCAGGTTTGACACTTAGCGACCTGTTTACTTTTCTGTGGTTTGAAGATGCTTATTGTTTTCAACTTCAGGTTAGGTCTTGTAAACGTTTGTGACCAAAATTAAAAAAAGTTTAAAAAACTTTTTAGAAAATTGGCCTGTTAGAGCGGTAATCATAGATTGGTAAACGTAAAAAATACGAAAATGTGGTTTGAAGTTGAAAAACCATTCCGCATTTTTCCTGCCGCATACTGTACATATCTTGTAATATTACTATGTTCATAGCCATTGCTGGAACCAGAAACTGATAGGAAAACCCGTTTACCTCCCTTCCAATTCTTATCACAGCACTGTGCCAATCTGTTATATAACACCTATAACTTTGTTCATAAAAATAGCAGTGAAAGACAATTTTTATACAAAATAGTCAGCTTTGATATTCTGTATCTTCATTCTACTTCGATCCATTAAGCCACAAATTTGACTGCGAAACAACAAATATGGCCAATTTTGTTGTGGCAATTTTTTTTTCGGTGTACAATAATAGTAGTTTTTTTTAATATTTTTGTTCAGTAATTATTTTTATTATTTTTTTCCTCACATTCTTATTTGTAAATGCGAAATGGTAGAGCAAAAATTCAATTTGTTGCCACTGCTAATATTTTGAACAATTTCACATAGTGTTCAAATTTTTTGCAGGTGCTGCTATAACAAAATTGATTATATTTACAGTTCATTATTACATTTTTAAGTCAATTGGTCAAAGGATAACATAGTAACACCATATCAAAATCGGCCATTTTGTATGATAATTGGCTTTCACTGCTTTTTTTTTTAACACAGGTGTACAAGTTATGCAACCAAGCGAAGGCTTGGTTCACACAAATCACACAATCTATAACTTTGCGCCAGGCATCCATGCACCAATGCGTGAACCATGAGCCAAAAATAAACATTTCCCTGTCCCACCAGCACTACGATATCCGCATGGTCTTGTGCAAGCACAGAGGACTCAACGACTCGTTGACAACAAGCGATGGCAGTCATCATTTCCTCCCCTTCCTCACACCTGCAATCTTCAGAGCGCCTAAAAATAGAAGACCTCACACACTGTGGCTGGTAGTCCCAAGCAGCTATCTCATTGGTTCCTTGTGTGAGTGTAGCTGATCTTGCGATACTGGAGTACCAACTGCGGGCGGTCAATCGTTTTGTTTTAGGAACACAAAAAAGATGACACACTACTAGTGATAAGTTTTAAAATATTTGTTTCAACATCCATTTTTGATCCATATAGCTGAAAATGAGTTAATTGACATGTTTTTTTTTGTTTTTCTATTTATAGGTATGCTCCCCATTGTACATCGTAGGCCTAGAAGCTGTAGGTATTCACATTAATACAATTTCATTACGAAGTGTTTACACACCAATGACCTTTCATTAAATTTGTTACGGTTCTGCATCTATGTATATACTTTGATTGTGCGATATTTGCCAGAAAACCGTTCGCCAGAAAACCATTCGCCAGAATGACAAACGCCAGAAAACCATTTGCCAGAATGTACCATTTGCCAGAATACTATTTGCCCGAATGTACCATTTGCCAGAATGTACCAATCCCCAGAATTTAATATTAAATATTTAATTCTGGGGATTGGTACATTCTGGCAAATGGTACTTTCGGGCAAATAGAAATTTTCTTCATTTCCTAGGAATTAATTTCAGTCCATTAATGGATGTTAATTAATATAAAAAATGACGTCAGTTTAAATCTTTTACAATAATTTGATATGTTCACTGCTAGGATGATCTCTTGGTTTGTTTCGATAAAGAACGTCTATGGCTAGAACAACGGAAACAACTGGAAATGATTCACCGGTAGTTATTAAGCAAAGAGAAAACCGATGAAGAGAAATCGATCATTACAGGTACGCCTGTATGATACTAAGAGCGAGACTTCTATGTAACTAGGCTATAAGTGCATAGGTCCACAAACATCTGGTATGGTGAAAATACTGCTGACCGAAGTACATTAGGCCGATTGGTCAATGGATAGAATGGTGATCATGAATCGCTATTCAGTGATTATGGAACAGGAATCGGAACGGTTTCTTAAATTTGTTCGGTTTTCCAATAATTAGCTGATACTTCTACAATATTAATATTTCCGTATTGTTTTACCACAATCAACAATTAATGTCAAAATCTAGTCTTACTAACTAAGAAGAACAGCCTATGTTCAAAAGAAGGCAAAATTCACTAGTTGAACATCAACGGTTTCGATGCAAAAACCATAGTTTTTGATTCAAACCATCTTTTAGCGAAGGCTAAATTTCCAAATTGTATTGAAATCTATTTTAGAACTTCGTGTTTCAACTTGCCCCCGTGTACCTCAAGCATGGTGCTGAAGCCTTTTTGCGAGCAGATATACGATGTATTTAGAGCAATCATTACTTTACATGCAACTTTAAGGTTGATTTAAAGTGGAAATGGTCAATTATAAAATCAAATTAAGATTATATTGGTATAATCTTTGTTCAGTCGCATAATTGCCATTTCCACTTTAAATCAACCTTAAATGTTCATGTAAAGTAAGAATTGTTCTAGATACACCGTATATCAGCATGCAATAAGGCTTCAGCACCGTGGTTACTTGGCAAGTTCAAATAGTGAATTTTTCCTTCTTCTAAACACAGGCTGTTCTTTCTAGTTTCATTGTAAGACTAGTTTTTGGCATAAATTGTTGATTATGTTAGAACCCTAAAGCAATATTATATCTAATAATAAAAAAATATAACAGACCTTAGACTCGTTTATTGTTCCTATATTTAAAAGAAGGAAAGATTCATGGTTAAAATACAGTAGCTCCAACTTCAACAATTATTTTAACAGCATATAAGGAGAAAACGAAAAAAAAATATGGCCATTCGGCAAAATAACTTTTTGACCAAATGACATTCGACCCAACGGCCTTCAGTCGAATCACCAACACCAACAGCCTAACACCATTGATATTAAGGTTCTATAACAGTAGCCGGAGCGCCATTAGCCATAATACGAAAGCCCAAATATGTTAAGCTCACATATTACAATTACCGTGATAAGGGAATATATTGGTTAAAAAATGGCGCAAATAAACTAAGAAGATCATCCACAAAGAACAGCAGATGATTAAAAGAAGGAAAAAACTCTGCTGGAATTATTAGAATTAATTTTCTCAAGAACAAGCTTTTTATAGCATTTGATCAAGTGATATTCAGCCCAATGGTAATGGCTTTCGGGCAGTGACAGTCAGGCTAATGGTATAGGTGAAACCGTCACTTGAGTTATTATTTCTGTGTATTTTACTCGTTGCTTCCAAAAGGTTTTTGTTTATGGTATTCGATTGACTTTAGTGTGTGGTCAACAATTCCGGGTAATTTTTCTGTTTGGCACAAACATTATTATTTAAAGAGATCATGTTATTGTTATTGTTAAAAATAAGCTTAAAAAATTACTTTCAATTGAAAGCAGGGAATCTTTGAAAAATATAAGTAAAGCCAAAAATTCCATATCAGTAAAAGCTGGGAAGAACATCCTATGTGTTGAAAAAAGGAAAATCTTTGATGAGTATTGATCAAATTCCGTCAAAATAATATTTGATCGATTGGATCCACATCATGATCAACTTCTCCACAAGACAAATTTGTGGAAATGTTCTAATTGAAAAAATAAGCTGTTGTGCGCAATAAAATATTTGAATAACATAAAAGATTTAATGTATTGTGAAGTTTGAAAGGTTTCATTTCACATCATTTTTTTGTTTCAGAGTGATTTGCCCTTCTTCAAATTATAGGCTTTTCTTTAAAAGTTACTCTAAAATCATTTCTTGTTTGCTCTTACATCAGTTCCGATAATTTATTTAACTTTGGCATACAAATCTGAACAAAAACTTAATTTTACATTTTTGCAATCGTTATTGTGGGCTAATCGATCCCAAACTAATAAAAAACACGATTTATTTTTCAATAAGGTTTTTTTGAAATTATCATGAGATTGGGAACACTTCTGGATTGAGAACTATGGAAAATTTCTGGGAAATGGTACTTTCTGGGGAATGGTACATTCTGGGCAATGGTTTTCTGGGAAATGGTTCTTTCTGGCAAACGGTTTTCTGGGAAATGGTATTTTCTGGCAAATGTCTTTCTGGCCAATGGCATTCTGGCGAATGGTTTTCTGGCAAATATCGCACAATCTACTTTGATTGTGCGATATTTGCCAGAAAACCGTTCGCCAGAAAACCATTCGCCAGAATGACAAACGCCAGAAAACCATTTGCCAGAATGTACCATTTGCCAGAATACTATTTGCCCGAATGTACCATTTGCCAGAATGTACCAATCCCCAGAATTTAATATTAAATATTTAATTCTGGGGATTGGTACATTCTGGCAAATGGTACTTTCGGGCAAATAGAAATTTTCTTCATTTCCTAGGAATTAATTTCAGTCCATTAATGGATGTTAATTAATATAAAAAATGACGTCAGTTTAAATCTTTTACAATAATTTGATATGTTCACTGCTAGGATGATCTCTTGGTTTGTTTCGATAAAGAACGTCTATGGCTAGAACAACGGAAACAACTGGAAATGATTCACCGGTAGTTATTAAGCAAAGAGAAAACCGATGAAGAGAAATCGATCATTACAGGTACGCCTGTATGATACTAAGAGCGAGACTTCTATGTAACTAGGCTATAAGTGCATAGGTCCACAAACATCTGGTATGGTGAAAATACTGCTGACCGAAGTACATTAGGCCGATTGGTCAATGGATAGAATGGTGATCATGAATCGCTATTCAGTGATTATGGAACAGGAATCGGAACGGTTTCTTAAATTTGTTCGGTTTTCCAATAATTAGCTGATACTTCTACAATATTAATATTTCCGTATTGTTTTACCACAATCAACAATTAATGTCAAAATCTAGTCTTACTAACTAAGAAGAACAGCCTATGTTCAAAAGAAGGCAAAATTCACTAGTTGAACATCAACGGTTTCGATGCAAAAACCATAGTTTTTGATTCAAACCATCTTTTAGCGAAGGCTAAATTTCCAAATTGTATTGAAATCTATTTTAGAACTTCGTGTTTCAACTTGCCCCCGTGTACCTCAAGCATGGTGCTGAAGCCTTTTTGCGAGCAGATATACGATGTATTTAGAGCAATCATTACTTTACATGCAACTTTAAGGTTGATTTAAAGTGGAAATGGTCAATTATAAAATCAAATTAAGATTATATTGGTATAATCTTTGTTCAGTCGCATAATTGCCATTTCCACTTTAAATCAACCTTAAATGTTCATGTAAAGTAAGAATTGTTCTAGATACACCGTATATCAGCATGCAATAAGGCTTCAGCACCGTGGTTACTTGGCAAGTTCAAATAGTGAATTTTTCCTTCTTCTAAACACAGGCTGTTCTTTCTAGTTTCATTGTAAGACTAGTTTTTGGCATAAATTGTTGATTATGTTAGAACCCTAAAGCAATATTATATCTAATAATAAAAAAATATAACAGACCTTAGACTCGTTTATTGTTCCTATATTTAAAAGAAGGAAAGATTCATGGTTAAAATACAGTAGCTCCAACTTCAACAATTATTTTAACAGCATATAAGGAGAAAACGAAAAAAAAATATGGCCATTCGGCAAAATAACTTTTTGACCAAATGACATTCGACCCAACGGCCTTCAGTCGAATCACCAACACCAACAGCCTAACACCATTGATATTAAGGTTCTATAACAGTAGCCGGAGCGCCATTAGCCATAATACGAAAGCCCAAATATGTTAAGCTCACATATTACAATTACCGTGATAAGGGAATATATTGGTTAAAAAATGGCGCAAATAAACTAAGAAGATCATCCACAAAGAACAGCAGATGATTAAAAGAAGGAAAAAACTCTGCTGGAATTATTAGAATTAATTTTCTCAAGAACAAGCTTTTTATAGCATTTGATCAAGTGATATTCAGCCCAATGGTAATGGCTTTCGGGCAGTGACAGTCAGGCTAATGGTATAGGTGAAACCGTCA
Organism: Aedes albopictus; assembly: GCF_035046485.1. Taxonomy (NCBI): domain Eukaryota; kingdom Metazoa; phylum Arthropoda; class Insecta; order Diptera; family Culicidae; genus Aedes; species Aedes albopictus. The sequence goes on from NC_085137.1 coordinate 350,159,998, forward strand.
CTTGAGTTATTATTTCTGTGTATTTTACTCGTTGCTTCCAAAAGGTTTTTGTTTATGGTATTCGATTGACTTTAGTGTGTGGTCAACAATTCCGGGTAATTTTTCTGTTTGGCACAAACATTATTATTTAAAGAGATCATGTTATTGTTATTGTTAAAAATAAGCTTAAAAAATTACTTTCAATTGAAAGCAGGGAATCTTTGAAAAATATAAGTAAAGCCAAAAATTCCATATCAGTAAAAGCTGGGAAGAACATCCTATGTGTTGAAAAAAGGAAAATCTTTGATGAGTATTGATCAAATTCCGTCAAAATAATATTTGATCGATTGGATCCACATCATGATCAACTTCTCCACAAGACAAATTTGTGGAAATGTTCTAATTGAAAAAATAAGCTGTTGTGCGCAATAAAATATTTGAATAACATAAAAGATTTAATGTATTGTGAAGTTTGAAAGGTTTCATTTCACATCATTTTTTTGTTTCAGAGTGATTTGCCCTTCTTCAAATTATAGGCTTTTCTTTAAAAGTTACTCTAAAATCATTTCTTGTTTGCTCTTACATCAGTTCCGATAATTTATTTAACTTTGGCATACAAATCTGAACAAAAACTTAATTTTACATTTTTGCAATCGTTATTGTGGGCTAATCGATCCCAAACTAATAAAAAACACGATTTATTTTTCAATAAGGTTTTTTTGAAATTATCATGAGATTGGGAACACTTCTGGATTGAGAACTATGGAAAATTTCTGGGAAATGGTACTTTCTGGGGAATGGTACATTCTGGGCAATGGTTTTCTGGGAAATGGTTCTTTCTGGCAAACGGTTTTCTGGGAAATGGTATTTTCTGGCAAATGTCTTTCTGGCCAATGGCATTCTGGCGAATGGTTTTCTGGCAAATATCGCACAATCATATACTTTCTATTGCCTAGTTTACTTTTGAAACCATTATAACGATGATCGAAAACTATTGCTGGCTGCCTGGCTGCAGTTAGTTGTGAAACCATTAATTTGGTTTCCCCAATTCTTACGCGAGGTTACGAGACTCTATTTGCTCATTGAAGGTACGAATCTACAGCCAAAAGTACACGTGCTAATAATTTGAATCTGAACCCATTGTCAAAGCACTTATTTCTCTTTTTATTTTCTGCATCGGAAGTTGCCCTTCTTCCCTGGTTATTTTCACACTCTAATTGCTCAACGATTGCCACCTCCTACCTAATGGGTGGCAGCCCTTCGAATAAGCTGGTCAATCCACGAGTAACGGCCTTGCCAAATTGCGCACGTATTCAATTAAGCGTCCGGTAAATTGGATTTTCCCTTCCACAGCGAATCCTATTTAGTGTGCTCCATAATGCGACGCTCGTCATTTTTCCAAAAGCAAAGATCGTAATTGAAAATCAGTTTTCCTGCATTATCTTATTCCCCTCGATTCAACACCCCTCGATTTGAGTGCACAATGTGTGCGCGTGCACTCGCGCAGCTCCAACAACGAGTGAAAGTAAGTTTTATGCACCGACCGTGTGACGACGACGACGACTACCTACCTACTTAGAGGTATTGGCTCTTGTACGCTAATAATTTCAGGTTGACAAGACACCGCACCGTCGGAGCTCCGCCGAGCTTCGCTAATCTTATGCGCTCTCGAGATGTTGTTGAACCGACAATTTTCGTGGTTTTAGGGACCGCGCGCGACTGCTGAGCTGTGAGCTATACCCTGTGCAGCAGGAAGAGTGGTGCATGGGATCAAGCGAAACGAGACCATTGTTTCAGACCAAAGAAAATTTGCTCGATTATTATGAATTGAATTTTCTCCATGGTCGAGCACAGGGTCTCGTGCCGGTCGCACTGACTGGCAGCTGGTGACGACGATGACGACGACGCGGCGCAGGGTAATGTTTGAGTAACGTCACTCATGCATAGTAATTTATTTTGAGTCTCATCGGCTGGGGAATATTGAATCAGGTTTAATCGTTATTACACTGGCACTGTTATGGAACTATTCAGGTTTTTTTTTTATTAATAAGCTCGTGCTTAAAATCAAGATTTGACAGAAGCTGAGAAAACCAGTATATATAATATTTAATACAAAATAAGAATTATAAAAAGGTAAAAGTACAAAATATTGATACACAAAAAATAGTCAAAATAAAAAAAATCTAGAGCATAAGCATGAGCATAGATGATCTTACAGTTCGTAGTTGATATTTAATTGAACAGAACAATTGAAATAACATTAGGAACCAACAGTCGGAGCTTGGGAGTAGCTAACCATTCGCCGACTAATCGAGCCTCTCAGATCTGCCGTGAGTCAGGGAACAAAACAAAATCTCTCTCTTAAGTCAATTCCATACCATGACTGCGTTGTTTTCGACTTTTGTTGTGCTCCAACGATGATGCTACAGATCGTAGAGATGCAACAGCATCGACTACCACACTTATTTTGGCAATAAATAAGTGCACTTGAGATGCGCGCTTCGCAGACCTACCTGCCGCCTGCTGCCAGCATATGATACATGAGAGCTGAGTACAGCTTTAATCTGTCGATGTAATATCAATTTGCTGTTGTTTTGCTCCGCTTGGGCACTGTGCCTGCAAAACTGGCAAAATATGTCTGCTGCGCCTCCAATAATTCGCTTCCCTCCTCACCAGTCAACCTCAGAAGCGCCAAGCATATAGGAACATGTGGCGCAGAAGCGCAATAATTAGGTAACGAAAACGAGCGATTGCGCCATTGGAATCTAGTTTCAAGGATTGCTCTCTTTGGGGTGGCGTTTCTCGGTGGAGCAAGCAGCTGTGTGGCAATTGCAGTTACTTTGAAACTGACCATTTTTTATGTAGCAGGAAACGGAAATCCCAATCTAAGTAGTCAATCAGTCAACCGTGAATGCGCACAGGTTCAGCTAAGCTGGAATATTTTATTCGTTTGATTTTTATTTTGCACAAGCTAATAGTCTTTATCCGGTTATAATGTACAGTTTACGCATCAGTAGTTTGTCATTGGTTGTTTGAATTTGCTCAATTTGAAAACGAAATGCTACGCTTGGATTGCTATGCAAAAGACTTCAGTCAATCGAAGCATGAAAACCGCTATTGAAATCGAAAATCTGCTACTTTCTTCTCTACTGGTATAAGTGAATGAGGTTAGAATGGGATAGGCACGCGCATATCAAGAGATAGGTATAAGCGTCCCTTTGCTATTCTAACCTCATTATTTGCAAAGTGTAGTCTGATGACTAATGGTCGTCAGCCACTACGTGTGTTTGCTGTGCTAAACATAGGTTCAATTCCAGGTCTTTACCTTTTATTTGACCTCCTAAAGGTGAGGGCCTATCAACTAGCACACGAAGGACTTGTGCCTTTTTTCTCTGTTCGGGACATAACAACTGCGACCACTATTTGATCTATTGTGGTATACCCCGTGTCCTTTGTATAGTACATGTCGTATTACTTTATCACCATTGAAAAGTTATAAAGTATTCGGTTTTGTTACAGTAGTCATTTACATAATAATTGCAAGGAAGGATTCTGATTGATAGGTTCCGCTTTTAACACGCTCCTTTTTCAGTCAAAATCGGATCCCTTAACGAGTACGTCAAGAAATGATACCGATATTGACCATGCATCGGAACTCTAGTCCTTTCTGTTTCAAACCAGTGTACACCGAATAAAAGATAGGAATACTAACCCATGTTTCCTTGTTTCAAGATCCATCTCGGCCACATCTAAGACCTTTCACTTTCAACAAGGTGTAAATGTAATGAGGACCAAAGTGTTTTCCTTTGATTACTAAAGGGTTCGATTTGGTAGATCTTTCGCCGCAGCGTAACCCAAAAAGGTGATCTACCCACGCTACGGGCTCCGTTAAAGATCGAGCATATTTTAAACCCCCTCAACCATTCATCCCTCAGCATGGGTCGCCTGACACCTTGGATTGGGATTACCTGTTTAGTGGACTTTTACACCCGGAACAGGTGGCCCGTAGTGCTATTCTAAGCCGGCAACTACATGGGCAAAGACTCTGCCTTGGACCTTGCCAGAGATACATTTTATCCTAGGGCTCGGATTCAAGCCAGTAGACCGACATCATGACAGCGACCATACCCGGAATTTCTCCGTACGTACACTAGTTCGATCAGTGCAGAATTTCCTGTTAAAATACACGTTAATAAAAACAAAAACAAAAACACTTGTTCGATAGAAGGGCCGTGTTCGACCGGTATGACCTGCGCAGTCGACTTCGAACCCTTGGACATCCTCTTGATTGCGCCTGAACTAGCCACTCCACGCGTCCACTCCTCAGTAGCTCCAAGACGATTTGGGTGATAGCCTATGAAACGGCACGTCTTTACATATCCTCTGAACAAAGTTGCCCAGAGTCTCCACCACTTGTGGAACCAGCCAACACAAAGTCGTATATGGTGTAGAACAGAATGCTAAAGTGAAGGCCATATGCGTACATGCTGCCATCCAACCGCGTGTAAAGTGTAAGCATATCGTCTCCACTTTAGCATCCTATTCAATAGCATGCGATCGTGTGTTGGGTGGGGAAAGCATGTGATAATCACGCATTGCGATCACAAAACCAGCTCCGTCGTTCCTTCTCAACCTGCACACATCGGGCACTTGGGAGAACCCGCATGATCTAAATCAGGGGTTCCCAATCTTTTTGAGGTGGCGACCCCCTTTAAGAATTGTCGAAGCATCTGGGGCCCAATGAAATTTTTTAGAAACAAAATATGAATTAAATAAACGAAGCCGATCTATTTGGGTACAGTGGTGTAGCCAGAAATTTACTGTGGGAGGGATTTTCAACGATCAATGATACTTTATATGACACTCACATTTTGTAAACAATGACGTACATGTCAACATGTACATTCAATAATTGAAGTCGTAGCTTAAAAATAGCGTTTCTTCTAAGAGCGTTTTATACTGAAAATATGTTCCTCAAATTGTGGCTCTTGGGGTTTTTTGATAACATCGCGGCCCCTCTGGACTGGCTTCACGGCCCCCAGGGAGCCGCGGACCACCGGTTGGGAACCCGTGGTCTAAAGCGGTAACGGCGCGATAGGGCATGGGTCATATGGAATGTAACTTCCCCTTAGCGTTTGTTGACCCAACTACCTAACTTCTTCTTCTTCTTTGTGTCTCTACGTCCTCATTGGAACTTTGCCTGCCTCAACTTAGTGTTCTTAGGGCACTTCCACAGTTATTAATTGAAGGGCTTTCTTTGCCTGCCATTGCATGAATTTATACATTGTGTGGCAAGTATAATGATACGCTATATGCCCAGGGAGTCGAGAAAATTTTCCCGACCGGAACGGGAATCGAACCCACCGTCTCTGGATTGGCGATCCATAGCCTTAACCTCTCGGCTATCTGGAGACTACCTAACCTGGGAATCTATTTGCGGGTCCCTGAGAGACCTTCTACAGGGTGTCTGCTACCTTAAAAACCTGAAAAACCGGAAATCCTCAGCAAATTTTATTTATCAGCGAAAACCTAGAATTGCACCGAGAAAAATACAACATTGGGTCGAATGAATAAAATGAATAAACTTTACTAATTGTCGATCTACTTAGAAATAAAGTCCTCAGAGTTTAATACATTGTTGGTATGAATAAAAAGGATTTCAAATAAGCAGTGTTTACGTCTTTGGAACATGAGCTTCAACTATGTATATGTTTACAGTCAGAACTGTCAAAACAAATATTTTTCCCGTAATACTGGAGGATCCTTCCTAGATCTAGCAGATATTTCCAGTAAGTCGACGATTCAAATATTATGCTGCAAATTCCATGCAGACGCGGATGAATCTGGAAGTTAAAACCCATCTAGAAACTCCGCTACAAAGATTTTTCCAGAAATTTCGTCTGGGTTTCTTTCTGGGACTTCTCTAGAAATATCTTTTGGAATGTCTCTCAGAATTTCTCACAAGAAACCTTGCCAAAATTCTTCCGTGTGAATCTTCCAGAATTCCTAAATTCTGATAGATTTCTTCTGGAGTTTTCTAGGGGATTCTACAAAATGTCTGTCCAGAATATAATATCTTCAGGAGATTTTTCCAGTAATGAATGGAGGCCCCAGACAACCAGTCATTGTATAAGATGTTGCATAAGATGATAAAGTGGAGGGCATATGCGTGCACGCCTCCATTTAGGCGCATGTAAAATGTACGCATATCGCCTCCATTTTAGCATCTTATACAACATCTTATACGATGATTGGTTGACTGGGGCTTGCACGCATATGGCCTCCACGTTATCATCTTATGCAACATCTTTTACGATTACTGGTTGTCTGAGTTTTTTTAAAGGTACAGTTTATTCACAGCATTCATAGACAACAAATATATCTACAAAAGCAAGCTAAAAAATTTAAAATTGGTAAAACGGTTAAACAGTTATAGGACCCTAAGTTTATTTTTTTTTGTAAAAAGAAGAAAAAAATAAATGAAATCTTCAAAAAACTCATATTTTGCGTGACTTTGGAAAAAAATTATGTTCTACGAGTTTATTCGAAATTTAATTTGTGAGAAATTCATAAAAAAAAAGATTGGAAATCGGTTGAAAATTGAAAAAGTTATGGCACTTGAAGTGAAAACACCTTTTAATTACTCGAAAATTCAACTTTGAAGCGATTGCGCGACCTCTAAATCTCAATATTTTTGGCTTAAACTCAGAGGTTTCTCTTTTTGTGTCATTTGAATCCAAAAGAGCTTACGAATTCCAGGTTTCAACAACTTTTGAAAAATAAACCGTAGCCAGGCATGGGAACACTCACTTGGAAAGAGATACACTCACTTGCAATTTTCTCATCTCAGCAGCATGCTATCAAAAAACAGTGTATGGAGCACTTTTATTTTGTGGTTTTATCTCAAACTTTCCCGAACAAAGTAAGGGTCGCACACGCATACCAAAGTCGTGACAGAGCGTTGAAGACAACTCTCCACGAGGTGAGTGTAATTTGCATTCACCTCGTGGAGACTCGTCTTCATAGCCCTCTCACGACTTTGGTATGCGTGTACGACTCTTGATGTGATCAGCAAAGTTTTAGATAAAACCACAAGGTAAAAGTGCTCCATACACTGTTTTTTGATAGCATGCTTCTGAACTGAGAAAATACCAAGTGAATGTAACTCTTTCCAAGTGAGTGTTCCCATCCCTGACCGTAGCCTAACCTACAGTCCATATATTCGTGGGATTTCCACCTGGATTTATCCCGAGAGTTTCCAGAGATACTTCGAAGATTTTAATGCGGAGTTTCTCTAGGGATTTCTGTTGAAGATTTTCCGCATTTTTTTTCCGTGTTCCTCTTGAGACTTCCCTAAGAGATCTTTCCGTGAGTTCTCCAAGAGTTACTAGAGGAGTTTCGCCTAGAATTCCTCCAAGGATTTCTTAAGAAATTTTTGACGAACTTTCTGCTGAAGTTGCTCCCGAGATTTCTTCCAAAGTTTTTCCTGTGATTTCTTCATGAAATTTTCGTGAGCTTTCTTCTAGAGTTTTTTCCCTGGATTTTTACAGAAGTTTCAACTGGGACATTTCCCAAAGGTTCTTGTGGGATTTCTTTTGAAGTGGCTTCTCTCGGAGTTTTTCCTGGAATTTATCACAAAAAAAATCCTTCATCTGTTGGTCCTAGGATGTCTGTCAGAGTTTTTTCTGAATTTACCGTTTTCTTTATGGATATCTTTAATAGTTGATCCCGGAGTTTTTACAGGGATTTTTTGGTTGTTTTTTCTCCGGGATATCTCTTTGGATAACTTTTGAAGTTCCTTGTAAGAAATTCCCGGAAAAAAATCAGAAGAAATACAGAAGAAATATGGAAAAACTTATAGGAGAAAACTCGAGAGGAACATCAGAAGAAATCCCCAGAAAAACTGGCACGTTTTGGAAAAAATAAAGTTTTGGTAGTAGTCCCGGAGGAAGTATTAATAATATTCAACTCTGAAAATCTCTAAAAGAAATGCCGAGGGAAACTACAGGGAAATCCTTCGATGAAATCCAAGAGAAATGTTGGAAAACTGTATAGAACAAATCGCTGGAAAAACGTCTGCGAAAGTCTTGAAAAAATCTCGACAGAAATTATTGGAAACCCATGCCGGAAAAAACTCTAAGAGTAATTCCTGAAGGATCTGTGAAGTAATTCTGGAAGGATCTTCGAGGAATTAAGGACAGACTTGTTAAAATCCCAAAATGACCGCCACAATGGCCGACTTTGGCACCTACTCACGATTTCGAGGGCACAAATCTCTTCGTAAACAAAACCAGTGCATCTGAGCTTTTTATTTTAAGTTAATTACAAGTGAGCAAGAACAGAATAATGAAATACATTGTTGTTTGAAGCTCGCTTCTTGAGATTTGTGCGTCTGAAGTTTCGATGCAATGTTGAAGCGGGATTTCAAGACGTTTGTCCTTAAGCGAGAACTCGGGAGAACCTCTGGACGTAAACCCTGGGGAATACTCTAGCAGGGGCCCTGTCAGAAACTCCTGCAGATATCCTGGCATAAAATCTAGTAGAAATCCCAGGAGCAACTTTCAGAAATCCCGAAAGAACACAGAAACAATCTAGTAAGAAACCATTCTAGGGAGCAGATGCGTAAAAAGCCTCTGGATAGAAAATTGAGAAAAATGGAGAAAGTCAGAAAAAAAAATCTGGCAAACTTCTAGGAAAAAAACCTTCGTTTCAAGAACTCGCAAGAAGAATTTTGTGAGAATCTGCGAAAGAATATAAAGAAGAAATGCAGGTTTGGATGTCATTCCTTAACCTTAACTAGAAGAGAAATCTAGACATAATTTATTCGGATTTGACAGCTACGCAGTCTTGATAAATCATAACGAATTGTTATCCAACCCGACGTTTCGACACTTTGAATGGTGTCTTCTTCAGATACGTTTTCCTTTTTTTGTTCTGTGTGATTTCAAGCTGGCCATTTGGGGCCTCCTGTCGGGTGTTTCATGTTTGCGGATTTCCCTACTCTCAGTCATGGCACCCACTATAGCGGGCCGAATTGAAAGATCTCCATCCTGGATGATTGCCTACCATCGCCTTGTCCTGTGGCCAGGTCAAATTGCTATCGACTTGTTTTATTTCATTGTTGAGTCTGCGCCGCCGTGAGCCGTGGGTCTGCCCCTCTGCTGCGATGTCCTGCTGGGTACCCATCTAACGCTTGCTTGCAGGTGTCGTTCCCACCCCTGCGTAGAATGTGGCTGACCCATCTCAACTTCCGCTTCGGAATTTATGTCGCATCGACTTTTAATGACATAAACGATGGAGTTCCATGTAGGAGATCACAAATTCTATACCGCAGGCATAGATTGATGAAGACCTGTAGCCGTTTCACCACCATCACGGGAAACCCATGTCACTTTGTGCACTGGTCGATGAATAAAGAGCAACCCCCAATCACCATATCATTGTTGCCACAAAACTCTCAAACACCTCTCCGTTTTCGCTCATTTCTCCGAGACCATGGCATCCCATGACGTGCTCATAGTCCGAGTTGTCGGAACCAACTCTCACGTTGAAGTCGCCCATGAGGATCTTGATATCACCTTTCGGAATCTTGCCCGCGACAGCATTCAGATGACTATGACTGTAAAAGTTCTCTTTATCTTGCAATTCGGCAGCATCGGTTGGCGCGTAACATTGGATCATGGTAAGGTTTCAAACCCGTGTTCTGAATCTGGCTACAATTATCCTCTCATTAATAGGTTCCCACTTTATGAGCGCGGCGTGGGCGTGAGCGCTGAGCAGGAAACCAATCCACGGTGGCGAGGAGCATGTTCGCTTCGTAGGCCAGAGTATAGCAGAATTTGACTCGATGCCAATCTGTGTTCTCCAAAGTTCGGCCAACGGACTTCGCTCAGTCCTAGGATCTCAAGCTTCATATGGCATGCCTCATTGACTAGTTGTGCCAGTTTATCCTGCCGGGCTAGGGTTAAAATATTCCAATTCCAGTTCCGTTGAATCAGTTCGTAATCTTTCATTTAAGATTTTAGTATCGTTTTTTTTTGGATTCCGGGAAACATACTAAGTCAACTATAATTCCGATTATTGAAAACCATATCATCCAATTCCAAGTAACGCAGGCCTTGTAAGGGATCTCATTTTTTCTCAGATTCAGCATCCTCTAAGACTCATGTTTATATTGGCACAAGTTTGCCAAATGGAAAAGAACGTGCCACTAAAGCCGACCGTTCGACACCATATTATAATGATTAATTTATGCAACAATTCGTAGAAGCTTTTGACGAAATGGCTTTAAATTTGTGCTTCAAACGAAACTCACAAGCGAAACAAAAAGTAAAACTCACACACAACCTGAAGATCCGTTCCTCCGAAATTAGGTTACTCGTCCGCAAAAACACTTGCATTAGCTTTATACATTCTTTGAAGAATGCTCTCACCGTCTGTTGTACCAACAACATGCTAGTTGCTGCGGAAATAGAATTGCCTTCCAGCCACACTACACCAATTAGCCACCGTTTCCAAACAGCAATCTCTTCCAATTGCCTCTTTAATTCACTCCATTCCGCCCAGCACATCACAGACAGCTTATCTGAGAAAACTCTTTCGGAGGAGGCGCTCTGCCGGAGCGCGCGTTGAAGCAAGCCCACAGCCACAGCACCATGACTCCATACCACCCGAAGCGCCGAAGACTCAACTCAGCCAAAGAGCCCACCACTGACTGGTCTGTTTGCAATACGGAGTACGTAGAGTAGAGCTTCATTCAGTACTTGCAGAGCTCTCTCGTCAATCGGACGCGCGCGCGACTTTCTACTTCTCGGTTCGACGGTGGATAATCATCGCCCAGCAAACAAACGTGTGCATTTCGCGCTTTTGCAACGGTAACACACTGGGAATTGTGTTCCGCATTGTACGAGCACCATTCTGCTTCTCCCGGTCGGATCCGGGACGAAGGGGGAATCTTCTGGGTGTTCTAGTAGTGTTGGGATGCAGGCCTGGTGGAACATCTGGGTTTCTGGTGCTTCAGTTTGGATGATTTGAATTTTTTTTGTGGCGAAATTCAATACGAAGAAAACCGAGGAACATCTCAATCGACAACACCGACGAGCCCCAAGTGCAGCAATCGAGGATTGAGTGTGGGGTGAAGATTTAATGTGCAAATTCCGGAACAGAATCGGCACCAGTTGGGACTTGCCCGAAGAAAACCTGCCTGGCCGAATAGATAGATTGATGCCAGAGTGGTTGGATCGCAAACGGGTTGCGATCGATCTAGCCTGGTGCATCTGGCGCGGCAAGGCAACACGAGGAAGAGAAGATAACTGTGCTCGATCGCGTTGATTATCTCTTTTGCTTCATCACTGGCGGTGTTTTAAGTGCTCGATTTTTATATGTGTGGATGGCTTTTTGTTTCTACTACGTGCTTCTACGTCACAGGAGTTTGGATTAAACATCGACCGGCTGCTGATGCTGCTGCTGCTGCTGCTGCTACTACTGTGTTGTGCTGTGTGCATGGTGGTTGAAAAACAATTACAAGCAACATAGAAAATACTTTCAATGTTGCAGTTATGGTAGTTTCCCCTTTCAACGGTGTGCTGATGCTGATGGGTTAGGCAGGCGCCTGTCTGTTGTGTGGTGGCGTTAGGTTTTTCATCCATGTGTTCTACTTGTTGTACTTGGGGGCATTGCATGCTGCCATCATGATGATGATGGATATGGAAAACAGAAGACTTTCTCTGCTCGGGCTTTACTCAGTTTGAAGATGTATATGGAAATGTATTTAGATCACACATCGCATTATAACATGAAACTTACTGTGGCGTACCATTTGAGAATGGATCTACAAGGTTCCTTCTCACGAAATGAGTTTATGCTTCGAACCAAAGCACTATATGTAACTACAGGGGATAGACAAAATAATCTGAACAGGAAACAATTTAACTTTCCAAAACATGTTCAACTAGCTGTAACTTTTCGTAAAGTGCATCAAGAATTCCCAACCGCTCTAACTTCATCTAGAACAGCCCAATATGTAAGGTACACCGGGGCAAGTTGAAACGCGGAGTTTTAAAAAAGATTTCAATAAAATTTGGAAACTTATGCTTCGCAAAAAGATTGTATGTTTCAAAAACTATGTGTTATGGCAATCAAATTGTTTATCATCAATAGAAAACATCACGTTAACCCGCTGTTTCATCTTGCCCCAGCCGTTTTAACTTACCCCGGTGTACCTTATTGTACAAATTTGAATCATTTATACATAGACATCTAACTTTCTTCACCATGGATAGATAATGGATTTTTTTTCTAAAAATGTCTGTTTTTTTAATGTTTTGGTACTGGCGCAGATTTAGTGACCTCAGCGGGGATTTCAAATGGCTTGGCGTGAATTTTGCGTAAAGGGTGTCCACGATGAAATTGGCACACAGAAAATATTGTATAACTTTTGATTGCGTTCGCCAAAATAGCTAATTTTTTGACCATGAATAGTATATTATGTGTAGCTAATACCATAAAATGTTCATTAAAATCGGTTGAGTATTGGCGCAGATGTTGTCGACATCATAAAATGAGATTTTAGAAAATGTGGTCACCCATTTCAAAAAATTGCTTGGGCTATAACTTTTTTGTAACCTCATCAAAACGTTTGAAAATTTTACTCGATATTCTTAACATAGTATCAATTAAGTGGTAAAAATTTGATCGAAATCGGTTCAGTACTTTTTCTAGTAAATATCCAAAGCTCAAATCGCTTTGACCATTTTTAATTCCGCGTGCACTATTTTGACTGTAGAACTGGTAACACTGTCCCGATTTTTATAAAACTTTGGCAGTGTAAAATTGCTGTGTTAAACTGTTTACAGTGAAAATTTCAGCCATTTTTGTTGAGTACTTTCAAAGTAAAAGCAGTTTGAATTTCACTATACCAAAAACCAAAAAAATCTGCTTATTGTGACATGGTGCGACATATATGGCTATAACTTTTTAACGGTATGATCAAATTGAATGAAATTTTGACAAATTACTTCTACATACATACTTAACGTACATAAAAATTTTCATTAAAATCGGTTCAGTATTTTTGGCGCCAGAGTTGATATTTTCCAAAATGTTTGTTTGCACAAGATTCACAAGTGGCAATTTCCTTGTTTCAACGATATCTCCGCCAATACTTAACCGATTTTAGTGAAAATTTTATGGTATTAGCTACACATAATATACTATTCATGGTAAAAAATAGCTATTTTGGCGAACGCAATCAAAAGTTATGCAATATTTTCTGTGTGCCAATTTCTTCGTGGACACCCTTTAGCATTTTTGGCCACAACCCCCCCCCCCCCCCCCCCTCCTCATAATAGTCTATTATCCCATACCTTATACATGATTCGTAGAAATTTCATAGACTCCCCCCTTCCCATAAAACGACATTATTAATGGCCTCTCACCGCTTTAATGGCTTTAGATATTTGAATAAACTTTAAAAGTAGGTTTGATTCACACATAAAAAAACCAATAGGACACTTTCTCGGAGCTCATCGCCCTCAACTTCATGAGCGTCCCTTTGTATCAATGACTACAATTTCCTGCTGTAAAGATTAAATTTTGTTTTTAAAATGCATTCTAAATATTCTAAAGGTACTTCATTTATTGTCTTAAAAAACCTTTAATTTTGTTTCAAACATCTCTTAATTTTCTTTATTAAACTCTGAATCCAAATTGTCTCTCTTCATTTTTTTTTGTTTTTTGAAAATTGAATGCAAGTTCTATGGTCAGATCATTAAAGGTGGGATGTGACTTGGAATTTGAGAACCCCTACATTAGAAAAATAGTCAGCAGAAGCCCAGGAAAACTGTCTGAGAATTGTCTTTCAGAATACCTAAATGAACTTTAAATTAACTTTCAGGCAACAAGTCTAATATGCGAGAATTCCGGAGGAATTACAATAAATTGCATGTATAACTTTTGGCGATACACCTGAAAAAGGTCTCGCGTAATTATTCAAGTAATTACAATAGATTGCCAGGGTACACACCGTGAGTAGATTTCTTGACAAATCAACTCCGAAAATTTATGTAGAGCCTTCTGAAAGTATTTCTAAAGAATGTTTGGAAAAATATTGTGTGGAATTCTGAAATAAATTCTTTCACAATCCTATTTTAAATGGAATGACTAGCAAGACTTCCTAAAACTTAGGGTTTCCTTGATCTAGATACAATTGAGTCAACCAATAGAGGTAATAAAAAATTGAACCATACAATCGCCTTTCATCACCCTAGGTGTTATTTTGAACAGAAATTTAGAAGTAAAAAGAAAATCGACTTAACACGATTTTCTTTTTATTTACAGGTATTCCACTAACCAGCTCAGGTTCATCATCACTAGAAATTTAGAGCTTTGCACACAAACACAAACTTTTGGAAAATCCAAAAAGAATTTTTGGAATTGACTTGGTCAGGATTTTGTTAAGTATATAGGAAAAATTCTTACGAAAACGATTCTCTAAGTGTACCAAACCTTTTTTTTTCGTTTTAACGGGATTCTTTTAAGAATGGATTTTGCAATAAACTTCTCCAAGAATTTTACCATTGATGCCAACGTATATTCATTAAAGATGTTTGTAAAAAAATTCTCAAAGAATTTTACCGATGTCTCAATGAGTTTCACATTTTTTTAAATAAAATAAACTTCAAGAAAACCCCTATTGTACAGATAATTTCATTAGAGTTCTGTGCTAAATTATATCATGTTTTTGTTTTTACTTCCAATTATTTCCTAAATCCTAGAAAATTTATGGAATTTCATTTTCGTAAACGACACCTTGGAAATATTGAACTTATTCGGTTTGTTAATTTTAAAATTTTGCCAAAACAGAGACAGTGTAGTGTAAGAGCCCAGACAACCAGTTATCGTAAAAGATGTTGCCTAAGATGATAAAGTGGAGGCCATATGCGTGCATGCCTCCATTTAGGCGCATGTAAAATGTACGCATATCGCCTCCACTTTAACATCTTGTACAACATCTTATACGATCACTGGTTGACTGGGAGCGAAAGAACCTATTTATGTTGTTTACTTAAGTATTTTTTTTTATCAATTCATCTGATATTCAATATTTTTCAGCTGTAGTTTTTTCTACAAAAGTAATTTTGCATCTTCAAAAAAATGTGAATGAAAAATCAATAAACAAAAGATGGTTTTCTTACTCTCCTACTTTGCTGGGGTCAATTTGACCCAGACAGGATCGCTGAACGTGCACCACGTCATCGTGGTGCGCCTAGTTTAATATCTTAGAAAGGTTGTTAATGGAAATTTGATTATTTTTTAACATAATTTACAGCTCTTAATTTGTTTTCATATTTGAACTTTTTTCCCATAGGTTAACCTGGGGCAATACGCACCATAAAATGAAGTTTCCTTGAGATGCAAGCAAACTAGATGTAAAATTGTGCTGGTCAAGCCCAAAAATAACTAGAATATTCAAATGAAAAGCGGGGAAAACGATGATTTGGAAAGACTGGCTAATTTGAAGCGCACGGAATCTAAGCGATTGTGCGCTGATTATATGGATTCAACCCATGAACTACCATTCGCCTCCTACTCCTTCCATTGCTGCCGTAAATTGTCTGATGGAGGCCCCTGGTATTTCATTAGAATTCAAAGCGAGAAATGCTAGAGGTCGTTTTGCTCTATTTCAAAATGCGTTGTGCCTAACAGTTTTTAAGCACCTGAAACGTACAGTATGGCCCATAAAAAATGCGAAAGTTTTCAAAAACATTGTTCACCTGCTTTCAATATAAACCTCACATATCCATATTGATTTTGGCCGCCATCTTGGATTTTTATACCAAAGCTTTTTTTCACCATGTTAACTGCAGATAACTTTTGATAGAAAAAAAGATATCTCCAATTTTTTGATATGTTGTGTATTAATGGTTCAGCTTTCAGTTGATGCAAAAACTTTTAAAATCGGTGGTGGTCAACATAATGGAAAAAAAAGTTTTGGTATAAAAATTCAAGATGGCGGCCAAAATCAATATGACCGACTCAAATTTTTATAACTGTAAATAGTAGCTCTATCTTTACTCTTTTCAACAACGTTTCGTTTTGAGAGAGTTTTAGAAGACTTTCGTGTTATAACAATTCAATTGTGCCAACATTTGACCAAAATCGAGGGGTCCGAAAAAAAAATATTATGGCTCTAACTAACGGGGGGTCCATAAATTTGAGTAACCAAATGCATTTTCATTACTTTTTGGCAAGGACTGTAAGAAAATCGCCACCTAATAGATTTTTGAAGACAAGGTGTGAATAGTGGGCCGGTGTCAGCGTGAATTACTCATCTGTTAAAGGATGCAATTTTTTAGTGGAACAGTACTTAACTCGAATTTCTTTTTCATTCCTGAAGTGATTTGATTACTACTATAGATGAATGGTGGCAGGATATGTTTGCGTAAAACATTCTTCTGAAGGCCAGGCAGGCAAATCCACGGAAAATCTTTTGATTTCCCAACAAAAATGGACAACTGCCGGTTTTTCTAGCTTGCAATTAAGATTTTATGGTGATTTTATTATCAGCCAAGTGTTTCCAAGGAGTTTGTGAAACACATGGGGGCGCATGGTTGTTGATGCCTACGCTATTCATGTTAGGAATCATTCAAATATGACGCAAATATGACGACCATCGTTTAGGGAAGAGGGGGTCCGTAAGAAAGAGTATACAAAATTGAGTATTGAGTATACAAAAAGGCAGAACAGAGGGGGGAAAGGATCTATACCCGAAAAAAAATGGACGCAATTTTTTTAATGTTTTCATTAAGTGGCATTTTACCCTATGGCACCACTTCCATTTTACGAAATAACTTTTCAAATCGCTAGAAATCGATGAAAATTCATACGTTTCATGTTTTTTTCTGCTGAAGTATGGACAAGCTTCGAGTATCATTAGAGTTCAATTCTGAAAAAGCGACGAACTTGTAGCTTTATTTGCATCCTTCTTTAAATTTAGACACCAATCATATACTATGTCTACTGTCTAGGCTAGGCTCAAGCAAAAGTAAGAGAATATGTAGCACATCGTGAATCGCTAATGTATGCATATGGTGAAGCAACACCTTTTATTTTCAAGAGCACAAATTTAAGGAACGTCATCTGAACATTCAGGCTCATTTTTGTCAAACAGCTTTTGTGAAATCAATAGAAGCTCTCGAAAACTTGTTCACCATTTTACAAGCTCACCCAACTGAGTATACCTTTCACACTGAATTCCTCCCAATCTAGCTATGGAAACGTTCACAAATTACGTCCAACATTTAGAAGAGGGGTGGGCTTCTTCAGGAAAGTGTTACAGTATGTGCATTTGGTATTGGAAAATAGTGTGACAGAGGGGGAAAGGGGAATCTAGAAATTCAGAAAAATCGATGGATGTAATAAGCAAATCGTCTTTATAGTTACATCACATTACATTCATGCAGTTCATCTACTAATGGACAAGTACCTATATGATTGAAGCTCATAGCATGATCATTGCATAAGTTGATTTATGCTTGTTCCAAGCATCTCATTCCAAGTATTCACCATCCAAATCACTTTCGCTTAAATTTCAATTACTCGCCGCCGCTTTACACAAAACCGGAGATCAATATTTAAAAGGAAAAGGAAAACTTTCTTCGATTTTCCATCTGCCCACAACAATGACTTTTGGTACGTCTTTACATCATCTACGTACCAAACTGCCTGCCTACACCGGTACTCGTTTAGTTCGCACCATATCCAAAAAATGAGAAAAAAAATGCTACGAGTGGATTTAGTTTGAAAAAGCAGCAACCCAACCACCCAAGTCAGCACCAGCAGTAGTAGCAGCATCGTGCGTACATACATTGCGATTAGTGTTTCACGCGGCAAAACCAAGTGCCAATCGGAGCATTTTTCGCGCGCCAAGTCCAACTGTTTTTTTCGAAAGTCTTTCTCTTCAACACCTCGACACCGACAGCAGGGTGTCCGTCCATCATCAAAAAATGCGGCTCGGTTCGACGCGGTTCGAAAGATTCCATCCAACAACGAACGAATGCGATGATGGGTGATGCGTGCAAATAAATATAGTTTGAAAGCGACAATGTGCAAATTAGTGAAAACTCATCAACTTTGGGAAAAGTCAGTGAATTCGGAATTGTATTGACGATTAGGATAGGAATGAATGAACTTCCCCCTGGTTGAAGTGGGCAACTGATGAGACATTGTGACGTGTGCTAGTGAGTGCTGCAAGGCTAGAGCTTTAATAGGAAATGTAAGCAGTGGCTTCGCCACCAAGTACCCTACAATTAATAACGCGAGAAGTGCTTTATGGGGCTGTGTTAACTGCTTAATCGGAAGCGCCGTCGTCTCGACTGAACGGCAGCAGTGCTTGGCAGTGAAGGTACAAAGACCCATTAAAGTGTCATTAGTGCTCGGGTTTTTTTTTTCCTCCGTGTTGTGGTCAAACAGTGCTCAGATTGAGTGGTTTTGTAATTTTGAGTGAAACTTTTTCCTACAAGTATGGAAGTGACGAAGTTTAAGTGAAAGATGTTATTAAAAGTGCGTTGTCTGACTCGAATCTGTATTTCTGTTCTGTAACAATTGTCTGAATTTCGGTTTTGCTAAATATTCCCTGTACTAATGTGCCTACATTACGTGTAACTGACCGTCACGAATTTTAGATCAAGCTTGAACAGATGTTTTGGATAATTTGGTTTTGTGCATATTTTATATCGATGGCTTGCTGGATCATTTACAGTCGATTTACCTATCGTAAACTTAGGGTGTTTTTTTACTTTCTTTACTTTACAACTACATAACCATATTGCAATTAGAATTGAACATTCACCTAAAAACTACTGGACAAGTTATGCTGGGTGCCGCTAAACTTTTTTGGATAATTTACTATTGATGCAGAGGTCAGATCATCCGCTATCTGGATGATTATCTGAAGAAATATTCGACAGATTTTGTGATGAATGACTTGTAGAACTTCTGTTTATGTATTTCTGGAGTAAACTTCAGACATCCTTAGCATGCCTTTATAAACAATTACCGTAAACCGAGGTCTAATTGATCTCAGGGTCGAAATTGATCAGACGTTTTTTTATTCTATTCAATAGCATACATTAAATAATTCCCTTTCGAGTATCATGCTGTTCTGATACTAAACGATATTTGTCAGAAAACTATTTCAAGTATGCTTTATCTAACAGAAAAAGGTCTGATCAATTTCGACCCGGAGATCAATTCGACCCCGGTTTACGGTACTTATACACAGCCATTCCATAGAAAATCGATATAGTGCAACTCCGGTTTCCGTGAAACTTGGTGGGTTTGTATGTATGTAGTGATACAGGGTCATTAGGCCGAATTGTTTTTTTTTTTCACGTTTTCATGCTCCAAAACCCGGGACCAAAGAGGCATCCTGGTTTAATATTTTTATCAGAAAATCAGGAAAATTTGGCATAACAAATAAAAAATCAGAGATGCATGTTTTTTTTTTATTTTTGGGGTGCGATTCTTGAATATAGCGAGTCGTATATTTTAATACTAGCTACTTTAAAACTGCCTGATATTGTAAATCCTCATAAAACTATGCATTGTATTGCTTTTTTTAGTGATTCCTGGTGTTTTTGGTATCCAAAGTTTTATAAGGACTCAAAATATGATCTAATTTTGAAAAGTGTCTTGTGTGGGAAAATTCGATCTTTTATTTTCAGAAAATTATGCCTCAAAAACTAAAAAACATACATACATATCTGATTTTTTTTATATGTTACGCTAAATATCCAGAATTTTCTGATAAAAATATATAATCGAGGTACCCTTTTGGTCCCGAGACCATAAAATACACTTAGACTTTCAGCGTATTTTTCTGAAAATTACACTTCAAAACATTTTAAAGGAGTTTAATATCGGTCAACTGATTCAAAAGTTTTGATTTTTTCAATATTTTTGGACCATCTTTTCGAAAAATTAGTCATTTGGTTTGAAGTTCACATTTATCGCGACAATCCCTGTGTTTATTGTTTGAATACGATCAAGAGTGCATAAGAATATTTTCAAAAATTATTGTGAGAATTCTGAAAACTCAGTACTGCAGAATTGATGATTACTTCTAAGATTGTGAATTCTTATGGATTTTATACGGGAATTCTTTTTTTTGGATTTTTTTATATCTGTATTAGCGAGATTTTTAGCCCTAGGCTAGGCTTTCGAAGGAAATTATTGCGGCAATTTATTTAAGTGTTGTTTCGTTTATTTTCATAAAAAATCTCGATTTATCGCCATTTTTCAAGAATTCTTTTGTGAATTTCTCCAGTAATGCGTTTGAAATTTGTTCATCAATTGAAGTTGATGTGAAATTTTCGAGAAAGTATTATAAAACTGATGATAAATCGACTGATTTGGTGGAATTGATTATGTTTGGCTACGCAGTCATTTATTGAACAAACGACGTTCTTTATTTGCCCGACGTTTCGACACGGGGATTGTGTCTTCCTCATTTACCTCCTGAGGAAGACACAATCCCCGTGTCGAAACGTCGGGCAAATAAAGAACGTCGTTTGTTCAATAAATGACTGCGTAGCCAAACATAATCAAGTATTAAAAAACTTTGTCGGCAATTTGTTCGGAACTCCTTCGTCAATTTCTTAGGGAATTCTTATGATATTGTTTTGGCAATTTCTTTGCTGAATAATTAAGAATTTCTTTGGTACATAGTTTAATTGGAAGTTGTTCAGCATTATCATTAAAAATTTGTATCTTCGGATTTTTTAAATTTTTATTTATGTGTATTTTTTACCTTTAATTAAAGCTAACTCTACGCTCATTTTTGAAAATTCCTACGTGAAAAATTAGCAAGTAAATCAAGACTCACAAACAAAAATAGAATTAAAAAAATGAAAATTTTCAACCGCAATTTCATTGATTATTTTTCAGTATTTTCATTTTAAATTCAGGCGTACATTCTTTTGGAATTGCTTTTGTAACGCCTTTAGAATTCATTTGGTAGTTTTTTTTAACTTCTATTGCCATTTAACTAGAAACTCTATCCGCCAGAGTAATGCCACATAACTGGTAAAGTGTCTTTAATAAATATTTTTATTAATAATAATCTATCCGCCATCTATTTGAAAATTTCCAAGGACATTATATTGTGAATTCTTCTACAAGCATTTGACAATATTCTTTGGGGATTCCTTCGGCTGTTCTTTGTGAATTCGTTCGATCATTCCTCTGGATATCTTGAATACGATTACTTTGAGAATTCAACAAACTATTTTTTTAGAAGGAATCCAAAAGGGATTGGAATTTTCAAAAATATAGCCAAAATAATTTGGAAATTGAATTGCCAAATTTCCCGATGGGCAAAACATTTCAAAGTAATTCTTACAGAAACTGTCACAGAAAAAAAAAATACCGAGGAAATTTCCAAAAAAAAACTGCCTGAGAAATTCTCAACGGAATTGCGAAGTAATTTCCGTTGAAGTCGCAGAAGAAATTAAAAAAAAATGTCGAAGGAACACCTATGAGACGTAAAAACTTGAAGTATTCTTAGGCAAAGTACGTTTAATTGGCAAATTGAGAGATAAATTTGTGAGAAAAATTACCATTTGTTTTGGTGGGATTCGAACCCACGGCTCCGTTATCACTAGTCCGGCGCTTAAACCAGCTAAGCCACATAACAAGTTACAACACTGCAGAATAGAAAGTCAAACTGGATTCGAAGCAACACCCTACTACCTACCAATGTTTCGTGCAGCGGTTGACTAGGCCCCACGTTGTGTATTTTCTCCCGGGGGACTGGCGGAAGAACGAACTACTTTTTGCTACTACTTCACTTCACTGGCCGATTGGTATAGCTGGAAAAGGGCAATAAAATCATTGTCACACCTATGAGACTTAACGAAGGAAATCCTAAAGGAAAATAGTGGGCTTCATGGCCGTGTGGCTAGAGGCGTCAGTTATCTAGACGTTTCGTAAACCTCGGAGTGTGAGTTCGATTCCCACTGGGTGTTATGAGTGTTGTCCGTTGTGTGATGTTAGTGTTAGACTGAACAATCTGTGCAACCTCTGGTTGAAGACGGTGTAGTGTCTTAAAAAAAATCGGAAATCTCTATGAATTTGTCGGAGAAATTTCAACAGAAATTTCTCAAAGAATACAAGAGATACATATAAAAAATAATGCTGAAGGAATTTTGGCAAAAAAAAAAATCCGAAAGAATTGCTCGAGGAGCCTAATAGTAATTTCCGAATGGTTTTTAAATGCCAATATCAGAAAAAATTCTAAGAGAATTCCTTAAAGACTCCTCCTTAACTTAAGGAATTTTCAAAAGTATTGGCAGAGGAATATCCAAAGCTATTTCCGAAAAAATTGCCAAAGGAATACTAAAAGAAGAATTTTTCAAAGGAAGTCCCGGAAAACCACAAAATTGCCTGTTCATTTTTCAAAGGAATTGTCGATGAAATTCCTAAGGAAAGTCTCGAAGCAAGTTCAAAATTGTCGAAGACATTCTCAAAGAAACTGCCGAAGAAATTTCCGGAAGCATCACTGAAGGGTTGTACAGAATTATTTAAGGGATTACCGAAATATTCCTCTGTGGAGCGGACCTGGTGTGATGGTTAAAGCACGTGACTAACACGCCGAGAATCTGGGATCGAATCCCGCTCCCGAAAAACTTACATAGAATGTGCGAGTTCTTCTCCTTCGGAAAGGAAGGGCAGCGTGGGTCCCCAGATGAACTAGCCTTGAAATCTCGTTAAAACCGATAAAAAACATTCTTCAAAAAAAAAATTCCGAAGGAATTCCAAAAAGGCATCATGCAGAAATTCTAAAAAAAAATAAAGTTAATTTGCCCGACAAACTTATTAAGAAAATTTCAAAGCAATTTCCAAAAAATCCAAATTATTTGCGAGGAAATTCTCAAAAGCTTTGCCAAATTTATTATTGACGGCTTTCCCGAAGGAATACTCGAATAAATTTCCGGAGTGATTGCTGGGCAAATTTCAGAGGAAATTGGCCAAAATACATGCAAAGAAAATTACCAAAAGATCTTATGAGGCAATTAAAAAAATGCTCGAGAAGTTCCCGAAATGATTGGCAAATGGCAAAAAAAACATTCGTAACAACTTCCGAAGGGTTTGATGATGAAATTGCTAAAAAAATGCCAAGTTCACTCCTGAAACAATTGTCCAAACTGTTTTCAAATAAATTACTGAAGAAATTTTTAATGAATGTGCCGGAATATTCAATGAACAAAATTTCCAAGGGTATTCACAGGAAATGCAAAAAAATGTTAAAGTCATTACCACTTAATTTTGCATATTAATTGCCGGAAGAACTCCCAAACAGTTGAATCGAATAATAAAGCGGTGTTTACTACACACAATTTTATTTAGCTCTCATAATAAATGCTGAGATTGATTTGTATTTTATATTTTCCAACTGTTGGAGAATAGTTTCTGTGAAGAAAAATCCGAGGTACATGCCATCACGGGCTCCACCTAGAATGGTTTTCCAAACAATACTCAAAACAGGTCTTACAGAAACTGCTCGGAAAGTTCCTCTTGAAATGTGTCGGAACATTTCCACAGTTATAAACTTTTCCAGGAATGTCTTCATAGGTTGCTCTAAGAGCTTCACCACTATTCGAGTTTCACGTTTTGCTTTGCAAAAATCTATTGGAAAATCAATCAGGAAAAAAATACGTTCTTGCAATTTATTGGATTTTGATAACTAAAATCACCTCGCGAGTAACATTTTGTTAAAGTTTAGGATAAATCCCAAAACCAATGCCAAGATGGAATTTATAAGGATTATTTGAAAGAAATTGAATGGAATGCAATAATTTCACACCTCTGCAAATAATATTGACCTTCGGAAACCATTCGACGAATATAATATGAAAGGTTTTCCTTTTAAATTCATGCATGAAGTCCATCAGAAAACCAATTAGTATTGACGCTAAAGCTGCACTAGAAAACCCTTCAGAAATGCTAAGATTTCCTTTTAGGATTTATTTTTCTGACATTTTCCAGCATTGTCCAATTAGAATTACTCTGGCACTGAATTATTAGTTATTTATTTATTGACGATTTCCAGTTTACGTTTGAATATTTTAGGGTGGTTGTTTTTTGAAAACATTATCAAACGATTTCTTAAGATAATTCGGTAGAGTTACCGAGAAGAATGTTTAAACATAATCTTTGAAAAATCTTAGTCGCCCTAGAGCACGTTCAATGACGAAAATCGGAATTAAATGTAATACTTTTTGAAATATGATTGTAATCTCAAAAGGTATACCCATTTGCCAAACACTTGTTTCAACAGTGGAACTATTGATAAACAATCAAAAAAACTATTGATTTACATCTTAAACCTTATTTTTTGTTGAGTTGCCAATTTTAAACAAGTTTTGTTCAAGAACTTTTTTGGAAACGCTTTCTTGTCATAGAAATAGTCGTTCAAAGCCGTGGAAAGGAAAGGGTTAAGATGTAGGACATTTCTATGTAGCTTGCTAAACGGAATTCAGACAATTGTTCTTCCTTGTATTCATTTCATTTTGCTAAAAAATACCGAAAAAAACAAAGACCAGGTGGCTGTCTCACTCTTCCCAGCTCGGCTCGCCGCGAGCGAGTAGCTTCTGATGCGTGACAAACTCTGTAGCAGCAGCTGATTCCAACGACGACATGGTACTCACGACGGCCCGCTTCGAACGCAGCTTCGGAATGAACGGAGGAGGCGGAATGGGCGAGAAGCGCTACTCGGACCGTCGGCTGAGACCATGGCCTCCGACCTACGCGGAAAAGGTGGCCAAATCGCGCTGGCTGGCCGCTAGCAACCTGGAAATGGGCGGCATTTCCATGCGTCCGGTATCGGCCAGTATGGCCATGCCCGGCAGCAGTGTGTTCAGTGCCGCCGGAGTGGCTCCCAACGGATACCGGTACGGGCCACCGCCGATGCTAACCCGGCAGAAGAGCGATATTTTTTTGAACGTGAAATCGTCGCAATCGGTGTTCGATTACAATAATAACTATCTGGTGAACAATATTGCCGCGCGGAAGGTGAAGAATATCGCTGGGATGACTGCCGTGGTGGATAGCGACAGCAACCTCGAGGAAGTACGGCGGATGAGGTAGGATTGAATCGGACTGAGGTCTGAGGTTGTGTTAGGTGAAATTCTGGACTGAGCTGATTGATTTGCAAGCTATTCGTGCAATACGAAACTATTCTCTCAAACTGATACAATTAGTATAAAGTTGTGATTTTCTGAATGGCTATTGTGTGCAATTACTCCTACTTCCCATTAAAATGTTCTGATCACTGCCTAAAACATTGGTAATTTTTAGTCCACATCTACAATTGGTGTCCGAACATAAACATAATTAGCAGAAACTGTTCTAAGAATGTTTCATTGCATCCGAGCTTTTGTCTGATTGTAAGCAAATAACGAGCCTGGCGCAATCTGGTGCTCGAGTCCACTAACAGTTGCATAAAACCACCGCATAGCGTTTCGATCCATGATTTCCTGTGCCGGATACCAAGCACACAAACATTCAACTCAGGACGACAATCTTCTCGTTCGAAGTTATGTTTACTACTAGTACTTGAGTAGCATTTTCAGCTCTGTGTGTTGTTCGACTGGCAAGATCTGTGTTTTCGATATTTAATTTTATTTATTTTTTTATCTGTATTGACGAGTTTTTTAGTCCTGGGCTAGTTCATCTCGGGACCCACGCTTTACTTTCCTTCAAAGGATTGCAGTTGTCTGTGGCAGTAGGCTACCTTAGAAGGAGTCGCGCCGCGCTGCCTACATCGCGTAAAAGGCTGCTCTTCTGAAAATTTGACGAAAATCGATCCAGTTACCAATCAGTTCTTCACAAAGTAAATACAAAGATAATAAACTTTCCAATATTGACACACATGTCTTACAGAAACACATTAATCAAACTTAATACAACTCAATTCACCGCTACTGGTGTTTTCCATAAACGTTAGCGGTAGTTTTTATCCGACTCCAGGACCAACCGAATCAGAGTTTATATTTGCTCAGCATGCCGCTACTCACCGACTGACTACTGGTTCAAGGTCATAAATCATGTTGCAAGAAGGAACTCGTTCGTAGTTGCTCTACATTTAAGTCGAGCAAGTGTGCTAGCGCACTTTAAAATTCCATTTCACTTATGCACACACAGCGATCGTCGTTGCGTTCTGCAACGATCAGGCAAGTAACGTTTTTCGAACGACGCGGCATGGCCGGTCGGTCGGTGATTATGGCTCGTGGTGGTAAAACATAAATTCCAAAGAGAAATTCTGGTTTGTACGGGGCCATGGTGGAAATGTCGGACGTACCGTTAATTTGCATGTGCTGCGCTGTGGTGGTAGCTCCGCTTGGGCGCACGCCACGGACCTGGGTCAAACGTTTATGTTCGCTTTGAGTCGAACTAGATATTTTTCGAAATAACCATTTTTTGCAAAGCAAGCTCAGTTCAGAATTTCACCTCCACGTCGGATGAAAATTGCTCACTTACGACCGGCGAGCGGCGTGTCAATTCGTGCAATCCATTGCGAACCGTGTTTCGCAAAGCAGCACACCGACCGACAATCTTGCAATTTTCGCAGGCGACATTCGACGACGCAACATGGTGGTGCTGGTCAGTTTCTGCATCACCACCGCTTGCAGAAGCAGCCCACCTTTTTCCATCTGAACTCATCGACAAAGTCGCGATCCAAATCGATGGACGATTTCACGACCGGAGGTTTCTTGTTCGAGAATGGATACAACAAGTACCGGCCGCGGAACGGTGGCAAGCTGAACAACGGCAGCAGTCTGAACGGTAGTCATAGCATTAGCAACAACATGATCAACAACAGTAGCATTAACAACAACAGTTCCAGTAGTCCCAGCCACTCGGGCATCCACGCGAACGGGCTGCGGCACTATAATAACAACTTTGCCAGCAACAATCTGAACGGTGGCCATAGTTACGGGGATCACCTGAATGGTGGTGGTGGTGGCGGCGGAGGGAAGTTCCTGTCCATGAAGAACCATTCGGTGGACAATTTGCTGGAGGTTGACACCAACTACGAGAGCTATTACCAGGTATTTATGATTATGATTTAAAAAAGTCTTATTTTATATGTTTCAGGTTAACGTTTAGAAGTGATTTTTTGATCAAACTACAAACTGCTTCTATTTATCATTCTCGTTCTTTTTGAGTATTTTTCGGCGTTTTAATCTTTTCGGGGATCAACATCAACTATATTTTCTGTTTCCAACGTTTCGCGCCTTATAGGATCTTCTTCAGGGAATCGAAGAAATTGTCGCTTTTCCGTCTACTAGTATTAGGTTGTTTTTTATTTTTACATTTCCCGAGTAGAGGAAAAGAGCTCAATAATAGCATATTTTGAAATGGAGATCAAAAAGTGATATGGGTTTGATTGACATAAGACATAAAAGATCTAAAAATAAAATCAAAAATTTACTCCTGGAACATCATCATCAAATCATATTTAGATTTTGTAAGATCTAACCAATAGCAGCGAGCTATTCGTGTGATCTTCAAATATCAAATTTTGATTGTCCCAGGAACATTTTTCAGATATTATTTTCAGATCTTTTATCTCTTATATCAATCAAACCAATATCATGTTTTGATCGTCAGTATTTTATCTCTACCCGGGTTAACTGTCAATTCTTGTTCTAGGAATTTGTATGTTTTTTTAGAACCCTTCAAATTGAAAGTAAAAAATTGTGGTCGGAACCCCGACCGCAATCCACTATTGCATGCAGGAAAACTACAAAAATTACACAAAAAACTTAACACTTTCTTTTCCTAGCATACATATGTGAACTGATTGAGCTACAATATTTTCAATTCGATTGAACATATGTTATACTGCACATAGTGTTTTATTTTTGTGCACATGCGTGTTCTTTTTATAAATTTTAAGCCATTTTGGAACTGTTTAAAAAAATTGTAGAAGCTTCCACAAAAATATCATTCGAACGATCACATTTTCAAAACCAACACACGAACACAAATTGTACATCCTTCAATTTTACTGAAATCTCAACTGCTGAGCGTTGGTAAAGCATTTTTTACCAACATTCTGCACATGTACCGTATGACGAAACATTTTAAAATAGCTTCGGGAATAGAATCCTTAGTTCACGACATTTTAGATATTTTCCTGTCTAACTGTAGCATATTTATCATACTAATACATCCCCGCAGAAAAGAACTTATCTGAAAGAATTGAGAGTCTGCAAAAATCGCGATAGAAATCCTTAAAGGTATACTGGGGGAGGCATTCTACAGTGCGAGAAATAAGTATAAAGACAGAGCCGTTTTCCATACAAAATAATCATGTTTAGGGATCAAAATCTCTTTTTCTAGCGATTTGATTGTTATGGAATTTTGTCTGCAACCTTAAAATAACTAGAATTTTGGCAAGAAATATAAATCATCATCCATGAAAACGTTTTTATCGACTTTTCAGATTCAAATAAATATAAAGACACTTATTTCCATATAAAAATGTGTCTTTATATTTATTTGAATCTGAAAAGTCGATAAAAAATGTTTTCATGGATGATGATTTTCATTTCTAGCCAAAATTCTAGTTATTTTAAGGTTGCAAACAAAATTCCATAACAATCGAATCGCTAGAAAAAGAGATTTTGATCCCTAAACATGATTATTTTGTATGGAAAACGGCTCTGTCTTCACAAAATTCACAAAATTTTCACACATGAATCGATTTGAAAAGTCGGAAAAATTAATTAGGAAATCTGGAAAAATTCTCGAAAAAAAAATTGGAAAGGATGTGTAGTAGCTAGTAGTATTATGTGAAATCTCCGAGATATGGTTTTTCTCCGTTCCTGAGTTACGACCATTTATTTTGGAAATTGTCCAGATGTGCTATATGAGCCGTTTTCTTTGAAAAATCATAACTTTAAAACAAAGCATTGTAGACACAATGTGTTTGCCTTTCTCGTGCACCAAGGTGCAGCGAAAGGCTATATGTTCACTCCAAAAACGAAAATTTGATAGAGCCCCCGGAGAGGTCAAGTCTTACATACCAATCGACTCAGCTCGAATTGAGGTGATGTCTATTTGTGTGTATGCATGTGTGTGCATGTATGTGTGTATGTGTGTATAAGTACAAAAAACTCACATCACTCTTTAGCAGTAAACCTCAACCTATTAATGACCGACGGTTCATTGGACGTGGAATCTGGTCCCATTGTTTCCTATTGGAAATGGTTCAGATCGGTCCAGCCGTTCCGGAGTTATGACTATTTACAGGGGATACTCAAAATAACTGAGACAGATAAAATTTTTACTTTTCAAAAAATGTTCATCTCGCTGTAACTTTTCGAAAAGGGCATCAAATATTTTACTGTAAGTTCATCAACTAGTTGTGTATCAGTGGTTCAAATTTGGAAAAGTTCGGGCCTTTCTACACGAAGTTATGAAGATTCTAGAAAAAGGTACAATTATCCGATAGCCAACTTTGAGCTGTTGTATCTCCGGATTTATTGAACCGAATGCAATGAAATTTTGATCATTTATGACTTATTTAATGAACTTTGAAAAACAGTTCACTTTATTTGAAATTATAAATAAGAAAAAGTTATAGCAATTTCATTCATTCTATGTTTTTTTAATAAATTTATCAATTTTTCAAATGGATCCCATTACTTTTTCAATTCAATGCCGGCTATTTAGTTGCTTTCCTTTGAAACATAATATATTCAATTAGAGGGAATTTAAATGAACTATAATTACTATCTTGAATTTTGGAACGATGATGAAGTTTAGGATAAATTGGTGTTATATTAGAAAATTAATCTAATCGTTATAATTTTCTTTCGTGTAAAGAATTTTAAGTTTAGTCAAAAGTTTTTAATAGCTCATTATATAAGTCATAAATGACCAAAATTTCATTGCATTCGGTTAATTGAATCCGGAGATATAACAGCTCAAAGTTGGCTATCGAATAATTATACCTTTTTCTAGAACCTTTATAACTTCGTGTAAAATAACCCGATCTTTTCCAAATTTGGACCACTGATACACAACTACTTGATGAACTTACAGTGAAAATTTGAGAATATTTGATGCCCTTTTCGAAAAGTTACAGCGAGTTGAACATCCCAGACAACCAGTATTCGTATAAGATGTTGCATAAGATGTTGCATAAGATGATAAAGTGGAGGCCATATGCGTGCATGCCTCCATTTAGGCGCACGTAAAATGAACGCATATCGCCTCCACTGTAACATCTTATGCAACATCTTATCCCGACTAGATGGACATTACAAAATTATAACAAGCTGTGTTATTTTGTTACAATGATTTTTTATAACAAGGGTTGTTATAAAACATGTACCGTTAGTAGTTAAAATAACAAAAATTCTAACAAAGTTCCCACTGAAAAGAACAAAAATGTGATAACTTGTGCTATGATCATAACAAAAATATTACAAAACTTGTTCCATTAAATATGATAGAACTTAACAAAATTATAACAAATTGTGTTATAATTCCTCTGACACATATTAGGGTAAAATCTAAATTTTTATACTCATTTTTTGGGTAAATACTTTTAAGTGTGTTATTCTATTTTTAGAAAAAGTATGTAACATGAAAAAATAGTTTCCAGAACGTTGTAAAATTCTTGGATCCGAACGGGTAGGTTCAACACCTACCATCGGTAGAAATCTGGCGCCTCTGCCAATGAGACCAACACGGCTCTTGAAGAGAGCGATGATAGAAGCTTTACTAATTCTACGTATTGCCAGTTTCCTCATTAAAATCCTTGTTTGTCAGACGCACACGAGCGGGGTAGTATGACGTCACATGGAGCTCGTTGACGTATAATAGACTTAATTTGTCGTTAGTGATTTTGTTTTAATCTATCACAATTATATCATATGCAGATATGATAACAGCTGTAGATATAATTTTGTTATATTCCACATTTTTTTTTATTTTAAGAAATGAAATGGAATCTATCACACAAGGGGTATATCGTCACGTTTGGAGGAGGCAGGAAGGGTTGAAAATTTCCAATTTTAGCGTGACGTATGTAATAGATGCTCTCTAAGGTCGAAGCAAAGTAGGTAGTATAAACAAATTCCATGTTATAATTATGTAGTACCACTTTTGGTTTCTCCATGTTCGATAACATTCACTACTTGGTATACTTTTTGGCGAAATTAGAACAGCAGTACTGTTTTGGTATTATTGTAATCGTTTGTTGCCTTCAACTTGAGGGTTTTATCGGCCAAATTGCCTGAAACTTGCTCACACAGTTCCAAAACGTACTCTATGGAAGCACCTGTTTTGTTGGTGAGGATTCTTATTCGATTGGCACATCATCAGAGCACTTTTCCGGTTTTGGATTAGAGTGCAATAAAAGAACCCAAAAAAAATAGGAAAAGGATAGCTGTGAAGTATTTGATTTCCAGCTATATTTCAGTTTACAGTTTGTATTGATAATAATGTTTACATCCGACAAGCCATGGTGATATCCCAACAGAATTTTTTTTATTACACCTTCTAGCTGTAATGATATCGCATAACGATAGTAACTTCAAAGCACTGCTGGTTTGGGAAGAATTTGGCAGATTATAACTAAATGATAACAAGTTCTGTTACATTTTTTTTAAACAAATATGACGCCGTTCCCAAATCACGCGTCGCTCAAGGGAGAGGGGAAAGTACAACTGAGCGTTATGGTCCATACAGGACTTTCATTCAAAAAAGGGTAACGCACAGTGTTTTATTTTGCCGATTTCGTGCGCTTTTTTAATAACTGTTCAACCGTTGATTTTTGCGATATAGTTTCTTCAGAGATGTTTCTACATAAGACAAAGCGTATCTTTTAACATGAAGAGCTGGATGATCAATCCACCTATAAGAGAGATGAAAAAATATTTTTTTCAAAAAATGCAGATAGACGTTTGATGTCTTCGGCAAAGTTGTGCAAAATGCAATTTTAAACAACTTTGTCAGAGACGTTATAATGCTTATAAGCATTAAGCATTAAGCATACAAAAATACACAATTTTGCTGAATATTGCGACATTCTATCTCGTTATATTGAGAAGTTATTGAATAGTTTCAATATTTGATAATTGTTTGATTGTTTACCGATACACATAAAGGATACACTTTTGCATACAAAAGTTTAAGCCATTTTCATAAAGTAGAAATGAAGTTGATTCATTTTTCGCAACGATTCTCTGCGCCATTTTGCGCTGAAAGAAGTTAGACGAGTTCAAAGTTACCCTATAAAAATCAGAAATTTGCAAATAACTTAGTTATTTCAAAAGCTAGCGTTTTTTGATGTTCAGCAAAAAAAAAAATTTTACAGTCCAAATAGCTTTGTAGAAGACGCAAAAATATAAAAAAAATCCCGTGTAAAAGTTATGACGAAATATATGATATGCAGGGGTCATGCACATACAACGCAATATATCTCGTAAAGTATGAAATTTAGCTTTATGACGTCTTTGACAAAGTCGTTCAAAATTGCATTTTGCACCACTTCTCCAATAACATCAAACGTCTATCTGCATTAAAAAAAAATATGTTTTTTCATCTCACTTATAGGTGAATTGATCATCCAACTCTTTATGTCACAAGATGCGCCTTGTCTTATGTAGAAACTTATCCGAAGAAACTATATCTAAAAAATCAGTGGTTGAAACGTTATTAAAAAAACGCACGAAATCGGCAAAATAAAACACTGTGTAACGGAAGATAAAGGGGTGTTCAAACATGACGATTTTCACGTTGCGTTCTAAATGAATGGTATAAGTTTTGTTTTATGGCGTTTGGCTCGAGTAGTCAATATTACAAAAATGATCAAACCATTTCGCGTCAATACTGAAAATCCAACAAATTTTGAAATTATTTTGTTACAAAAAAATGTAGCAAATACTACAATAAATGTGCTACGAAATTATGTTATAGGAAATTATTTTAATATGCATAATGTAATAAATATTGTTATATATCTGTTTGAATAAGTAAAACAATTTTTGTTATAGTTTTGTGTTTAAAATAATAACAAATTTTGTTACAATTTTGTTATGTTTATTCACCTATAAGAATCCTTACAACAAAATTATATCAAATTCTGTTATTTTTAACAAGGGTTGTAATAATTTTGATATAATCTTGTTAGGAGTTTCTGGTCGGGATACCATCACTGGTTCACTGGGATGTTTTGAAACGTGAAAATTTTACCTGTCCCAGTTATTTTGAGTATCCCCTGTAGGTGTTCCGGACTTGTAGCCTAGGAAGGGGACAGATATTACAAGGCAACAAACCCATGCATGAGACCGGTAGTGTTCTGAACAGTGCTGCGAAGTATCAGTATCAACCGACAGTTAAAGCTGAAGTTGAGATAGGTAACCACTCATTTTTCCATTCAGCATCGGAATATCAATTGACTAGTCTCTGATCATCCAATTGACATCAGTTCCTGCCTCAGTCAAAGCACATATCATTCAATTGAACTCCAACTAGGAAGCAAAATTTGTGGTGTTGTAGGTTTAAATCATTGATGACGTCAAACTCGAAATAAACCTATCCTTCTCCTATTTTTATTTTGTCCACCAAATCCAACATAGACCCTATAGTTGTTCGATGTTGGTCCAACAGTGGTCCAACATGCGATAAAAATTGACCCGACATTCGATATTTTTCAGGCTGTGCAGGGCGTTTCGTGCTTCGTGCCCAGCTACTCATTTGAGTGACAATTTATTCAATTGACAAAGATTCGCTTCTCGTTTGATAGGTGCTCTGATTGAATGAAATCATTTTGATTATGACCAGAAGAAAAAATGACTGAAAAGATTTGTTGATTAGTGAATGAGATGAATTTCTGCAACACTGGTTCTGAAACAGGTTTCGGGTGTCTCGCCGGAAATAGCCGAATGTATAAGAGAACCAAACCAATATTCGCATTGCATCAAATTACTGTTTAGGTAACCTGATGAGTGATTAACAAGATAGTTACATTTTGGAAAACTAGTTACTGTCCCGGAATTGGTTCCAGGTGTCCCTTCAGAAGTGGTCAAATGTAGATGGGAACCAAACCCATCCATGTGACACATCAAATCGCGTCTTTTGCGAATAACCTGATGAACGGTTTTCAAGAAAATAGCCGCAGGTTACGTTTGAGACCACCGATAGTGTTCCACAACCGGTTCCAGGTGTCCCGCCGGAATTGGTCAAACGTAGAAAAGAACCATGTAAATATTCCGGAACCGGTTCCGGGTATTCCACCAGAAGTGGCCAAATATAAAAGTGAACCAAACCCATGCATGCAACACATCAAATTGCTCATTTGTCAGTAACCTGATGCATGGATAATAGGCACAGTTTACATAAGTTATTACCAGCAGTGTTCAGGGTGGCCACCCAGTCGGGAATTTCGGGAAAACCGGGAAAAAGTCGGGAAAACCTCGGGAATTGTTGCTAGCCACCGGGAATTTCCAAAATTCTTAAATTTGTACAGTCTCCAGAAGCATAAGTACGAGAATGTTACCTAACATCACAATTTGAACAATTTTAAAGATATTCTAAAGAACATTCTGGTGGAAATACTGGCTGAGACACATACTAATATTTATAGATTCATATGACATTTATGCATTTCAGGAAGTGCATGTTCCAGAAAACATCAAGCGTCATATAAAAGTTTTATAAAACATAACCAAAATTATAACTTCCTTCTAAAAAAATTATCCTTATACAATCTCTAGGAGAATACTTGATATAGCCTTTGTCCTTTGAGCGAAAAGTCTTTAAGAAATTTGGATAGGATGCTGATAAAATTTTGAATGAATGAGTAAATTGCTGCAAGAAGAAATTCAAATTAAAAATTATAAAATCTGGATGAGTAATTCTGGTGAAAACGTTCTTACAATTTAGAAATAGTCAGTGAAAACATTTGAAAGAATATTAAAAGGGATTTTTAATATCAGATGAAATACCTCAAAGCACGCCTAGTGTAGTTCATAAAAGTATTTCTAATATTTTGTTTGAAAGATTTCTGTTGTTTTTCATGAAGTTCTTTGATGTGCTCATATGTTGAACAGGTGAAAAAAAAAAAATGTTCCGAGAAAGCCGGAGTATGTATGTTATCGGAAAAATCCCTTTTTGGCGAAGCTTTAGCATAAGTCCCTGGTAAAACTCCTGGTTCCGCAAATTCTCGAGAATTTTGAGTATTCGTAGTTTCTAGTTAAACTTCCAATTGAAATTCTCGCGTGAGCATTTGGAGCAATATAGTTGTATGATTTATGGAAATAAAAAATCCCAAATAATGAATCTGCTTCTACCATTTGGGGAAATACTTTCTCAAAAACTATTTTTTCAGGAATTGCTGGAGAAATTCCTGACATATCTGAAAATGTCATCAGAAATTGCAATCGTTGATGAATTAACTGAAAGCTAGACGATTTATCAGACAAAATCTAAGATTTCTTTGATCTCTCAAATTTCTCCTAGAATTTCAGTCAAAGTAACCTGCCTGACTTTCTGCAGTAGCCATTTACGCTACCATAAAGTTCGCCACTGGTTTTCTATTAAACTATAGACCATAGAGGTCTTGAAAATGACCATTGAAAATACTAAACGGAAGATTTCCCTAGAAATCGTTTTCAAAATTCTTTCGCGAATTATCTTTCCAGATATTCCACCAGAAGTTCATTCAGATTTTTTTTTCTGGGCATTCTGTTATTGCCTAATAGTTTCCCAAACGAACTTACCAAGAATTTTTTAGAAGAGACTTTTGAAATATTACTAAGAAATCCATTTATTATTAGATTCGTAAATCCTATAATCATAGTCTATTCTCTGAGAATTTCGACCCCCAGGATTATCCTTTTTATTTTTATTTGCCTAAACAACTGCATAATTTAGACTAAATAGTTGGTCATCTTAAAATTTCAATTTAAGAATCTTTAATGAAGATGTCGTAATTTCAATGCCCATCATTGGATACGAGACAAACAACACATGACTTAGCTAAATACTAAGGAAATTAGATATATACTTATTTGCAAGTTCATATGAATACTATGTTAAATCCAAGGATTTGAAAATATTCAATATTAATTCTCCTAAATTTTTCTTAGTAAGTTGCGTTTTATTTTCACTGTAAATCATTCTGTTTTAGAATCGGAAAAAAATTCAAAAAGCTATCGGGAAAACCGGGAAAAACCCGGGAATTTTATTTGCCGGTCTGAGTGGCCACCCTGAGTGTTACTAGTTCCGGGTGTCCCACCAGAAGTGGTGAAATGTAAGTGTGAACCAAACCCATATATGCGATACGTCAAATCGCTGCTTTTTAAGTAATCTGATGAACAGCTAGCATGAACATAGGCTCAGATCACATTTAAAACTACCAGTAATGTCCCGGAATCGTTTCCGGGTGTCCCGTTGAAAGTGGCCAAATATAAAATAAACCACACCCATGGATGAGACACATGGGACAAAACCGTGATATTTTGATAATCTGATGAACAATTAGCAAGAAATTAGGCTCAGACTACATAAAGGGCTACCAGTGGTGTTGTAGAAGCAGCGTTGGGTGCTTCGCCGGAATTACGAAAGTGAACCAAATCAATGCAAGTGATAGATATGTGTAAGGGACCCAAAAAACAAAAAAAAACTAAAGCGATTTCAGCAAGTCACATCATTTTAGATTCCTGAGGAGTAAATATACAGTAGGATGAGTCAACGTTGTATAGGAAAATTTAAATTAAAATTGCGATAAGCATCAGCCCCGAACAAAGCTTTTTCAATCTCCTTTTGAGTCTAAAATTACTGCACAAAATTTTGATGCGACTGGTGGGCGTGCTTTGTAATGTGGTTGAAATTTGAATGGAATTTAGTATAAGCAATTGATTCAAATTACTTGCATTCTTTGGCAAATTTTTCATGAATTTGTAATCAAAGATAATAAAATATAGCCTAAAGTGTGCAGAAAAAAGCTTTGCCGAAGACCGCAAAATGATCTGAAAAAGTTATATTCTAGCTTGTAATTGTCGTCTTGATATGGATTGGCCTCCAGTGTTAGTGAAGGTGGTGAAGCAGTCAAATCAAATGAGAAGTCCGATATTTTCTGCTCTTCCCACATATACATAACGTCGAAATAAGTTTTCCAATTCAATGATGACTTTGATAAAATTCTTACTTCTAAATAAAATAAAACAGGAGTCAGAAACTTTTCGACTTGCGTCGACGGAACATTCATTAGCACTAAGCAAGTCGCACAAATTCGTAGGTGGTACAGTCCCAGACCGCTGTTATGAGAATCGATCATTGAAGCCAACTTTTCCGCTACTAACCGCATCAAAACAAAAGCGACACCGTACATATATGGACTGTTATACAGTGACTGCAGTCGATTTATGTCAGTGGTGCTCAGGCTGGAGAATACCGCGGGCCAAATTTGCAATTCGGGATCGACCTGCGGGCCGCATAAAACATCGATGCACAAAAACAACAAAAAGAATAATTCTAAAGCATATTTATTAAAAATCTGAACTGTTCAATTTAGATTCATAAGTTTGGTTGAGAAAAACGTTTGAGCCTCAATTTGAAATTCAAACAATTTAGAAGTTGCCCCTAGAATTGCCTTGAAGCCACTTGTCAACAAAGTTTAAAATTTTCATTTTCAGTGAGTGAAATTCAACGTGAATCTCTCAACTGAGGGATCAAAATAAAATTCTTTTTGGTGAGTGAATTTTCTCACTTATTCATTCATTTTTCTGTCACTGACGATTTTCCCTGAGAAATTGTAGTATTAAATGTTACTTATCTCCTAACTAAGCTATCCCCAATCACTAGTAGGCCATGACTGAGAACAGACTTTGACACTTGACTTAACTAGATCATTCCTGAATAAACGCTTAAACCGAAAGCACGTATTATTTTAATTGCTACAGAAATATAACCTGACCGTAACTCCCGATTATTCTTCCAATCACCTCAAAACTTGTGTATAGTAGTTAATTACAACACTAATTAACTGCTCTATTTGTCCATTAAGTCGGATTTTGCGTCTGTTAACAGAAATTGGACATTTTACGACGTGCGAAAAAATATTCGTGACAGTGAAATGAATGAAAAAAGAGAGGCATTCAGCTGACAATGAATGCGGCCAAACACGAATGAAAAAATGAGAATGTCAATCTTCACTTTCAGCCTTCGATTTTTTTTACACACTAAGCAGCTTTTACAAGAATTTCTTTTGAATCGCTCCAAAAAGGTTTGCTGGATTTTCTCCTGAAATTTCGTGTGGAGTTGCTCCAGAAGGTTTTCGAGAAATTTCTTGAAGTTTCTTTTAGTTTTTCTGGAATTCTCTTGGAACACCTCCAAGAACTCCTCTCAGATTTGCCTTTGGAACTGCCCTGAAGTTACTTCAGGAATTCCTTATTAATCGATTCCAAGAATTTCTCCTAGAATAGCTTCCGAATTTTTCCGAAAATTTTCCAGGAGTTTCTTGAAGATTTTAGTAAATTCTTCCCATAAGTCTCTTCTCTAAAGTTGATGAAATACTTCATCATTAAACTTCTTCAAAAAATAGATCTTTAACAATTGTTTCCGGAAGTTTCTTCAACATTATCTTCTAAAGTTGCTGCATAAGTTGCTTCAAATTTATTGTTCATATTTTCCTCAGGCGTTCTAGGCATCTTTAGTGTCTTGTTGCAGTTTGTCCTGGAATCTTGTTTGCAGTTACTCCTGAAAATTCTCTTTTTGTTCCTCGAGGAATTTATTCTAAAGTTGTTTAAGAAATTTCTGTTAGAGTGGCACCAGAACACTTTTATAGGAAATGCTCCTATAATTTCCATGCAGTATCGCCACAACTTTCTCATTGAGTTTCTTCAGGTTTATTTTCTCCAGGATGATTTGAGTTTCTCCATATATTTCGCTTAGAGTTGCTTAAAATTTTTCTCCAATAATGTTTCCTGGAATTCTTCAAAAATGTATCCAAAAGTTTGTCCAAAAGGGCACAGGAGATGCTTTATGAATCTTGCCTGAATTTTTTTTCTTAAGTTGGTTCAGGAGTTTCGCTTGGACAATTCAAATTGGATTCGTAAGTTTTGTTCCGAAAAATGTGTGAGTCTTATAATAGAAATTTAAACAAACAGTGAAAATTAAACAATATTGGCAACCAAGTTGAGATTTGTTGAGGATTTTGTCAAAAACTTCGTGTTTTGTGTTTTTATGTTCTTCGGAAAGGCGAAATGTGAAATATTTGCTCAGCGTTGCATTGACTGCGCATAAAAACTGCAACTAATTTTAAATGTTTCAAGATTATATTTAATACTAA
Source organism: Aedes albopictus (assembly GCF_035046485.1). Classification (NCBI taxonomy): domain Eukaryota; kingdom Metazoa; phylum Arthropoda; class Insecta; order Diptera; family Culicidae; genus Aedes; species Aedes albopictus. Next base: position 350,199,350 of record NC_085137.1, read on the forward strand.
CATTAATTTGATTCGTACCACATATAAATAACTATAAGCTGGCTTCGTGACTTAGCTGAAATGCCGAAATATTTCGGAGTTGCGATTTCGAATCTTACCAGAACGGATTGTTCTTTTTGTTTATTTATCATTTAATTTGTGTTCAACACTGTGAAAATTGATCGGTAATTTTTTTTGGATTGATTTCTTAATAAATTTAACGAGTTATTTAAAAAATTGTTCAAAAAATTCCATTCGTCTTAAAGTACTCCGCGGGCCGCATGTTAAGGCTTGGAAGGCCGCATGCGGCCCGCGGGCCGCAGGATGAGCACCACTGATTTATGTTAACACACAAGGCTACGGTGGTGCTATCTGTTTATTTCATAGCGGCCGTATTGGTAATTTTAGTGATCCATTGCCTCCCTTCCGCCCGTTACCAAAGCACAGAGATTTGGGCCTGATAACTGAGTCTAACGCAAAATTAATTGCGTTGACAGAAAGATCATGAGTTTATATTCGACGAGAATGACATTATCACCATTAGGTGGAATTATCTGGGTTTTTAATGAAGATTTTATTCCGCCTAATTTATAAACTTAATATGCCCATCTAGACATTTAATCATATCCCAGTAAAACTCAAATCGTAATGGGAAGTGCATTCAAAATCGCATTTCTCGCTATCAGAAATCAAAATAATAAAAACCCTTGAATCTTGTAATAAAAAATGTCAAGTCCAATTGTATATAAATCGTTGCTGTGATTTGTTTCAAAGTAAGTTTGTTGTGTATAGAGCAAGTCATAAATAGCGCTAATTGAAATCGTCGCTGTTTGCATACGCTTACAAGTAATATATAATGTATGTAAGTAAATTTTGGTAGGGAATCGTAACTTAATGAAAATTATTACAAAGCTTCGATGGATATACCGTCAAGGCACCATTCACCGTGGATCTAAGAGGATTCGGGGCAAATAAGGGCTGTCATTTGACACCAGTCTCATAAACATTGTTGGTGCCGCTTTTAATTGCCTTCATTATAGGTTAAAATTAAAGCAATATCCACAGAAGTAGAAAAATTTTCACAAAATTTGGTGATATAGTACAATTAGTAAAGGGTAGTAGGGTCGCCTAATTCCGTGGTAGGTCACCATTCACCGTGGTAGTAGGGACTCATTCACCGTGTATGAGAAATTTTATTCTACTTTGTTTAAAAATGATCAAAACAACCCAGCCAAAGGAATTTTCTTCATTTAAATTCATTTCAAGTAATAACTTGCAAGATTTTATTAGAAAAACGAATGTTTAAATTTTCGATTTTTTCTAGATATATGGGACAATATGGGGCACGGTGAATGGAGACCATTGATTTTTAGGGTACCCATTTACCGTGCCTTTTTGTTTCAATTAAAAAGTACGAGTAATCGTACTTTCTTGTTAAACTTACTTCGGTAATGCATAATACATATCTGATATGTGAATTTAATTGCTTCTTGGTGGAATAAAAACGTTACTTCATTTAGTTTATCGCTTAAATCACCTTAGCGCAGTTTTCGATTTTTCACTATGAATGCAGTGAACGAGCAGAAACCCGCTTCATGTAAACACAGTTTAGTGTCAAAATGATACTTTTAAATGTTTTTAATGAGCGTTTTGGCATGGTAACAATACATTAGTGTTGTATTGGTGCAATTGAAGAGAAATTGTCATATCATTCAATCATAATATGGAAATAATGAAAAATATTCGAAGGCACACGGTGAATGGAGCCCCCACGGTGAATGGCGCCTTGACGGTAAAACACTAAGGTACACCGGAGCAAGTTAAAACGGGTGGGCTAAGATGAAACAGCAGATTAATATGGCGTTTTCTAATGATGATAAGCAATTTGATTACCATAACACATAGTTTTTAGATTCAAACCATCTTTTAGCAAAAAAATAAATGTCCAAATTGTATTGAATCTATTTTGATAGATTATTTGGGACATCGTAATGATGATCATATGAAATCGCGAAATATCGTCAGAAGTATGTATATGGCCTCCACTTTGGTACGTATAGCAGTTTTGTGCAGTTTATACGATTAAATAGGTTCTTATATAGTGCTGTATAACGCAAATTATACAGACAAAAATGTTCACTGGACTAGTATCAACTTCAAGTATATGTTAAATTAACTTATTACCCCGACTACCCGTATTGCACAAATTACATGTCTACAAAAAATCAGTTCGTATCATTTCACATGCTCTGATACAACGGATCACATTCAAACTTGTTTTCTTTTTTATCTCCATACACACGAAATCATTCGCTTATCAATGTCTAATTGCTCAAATATGCCTATTTACGGCCAAATTTTTAGGTGCTAACCATATGGCACCGATGTTTTCATCGAAAACATTTATGCTCCCCCGAGATTGGTTTGGTGCCCATAACCTTTATTGACGACAGGGCTTTCTCCAAATTATCAGCAATCTCCCCGTATTCATCGTTCCGAGAAGATGGCTCTGATTACCCCAAAATTGTTATAATTAAATGGCTTAATTTTGTTTACGTTCCCTCGTTATAGCCCGCGCTACACCTCGGTCACTTACACCAATTGAATAGGCAAATAAACACCGATGATGCCCCTGTGACCCAATTTCACCACATTATGTCGGATTAGACCTGATGACTGAGACTTCAACAGACTGAACCGAACTTCAGTGCCGCGTGACGACGACCAGCAGCGCGCAACCCTGATGCCTTTCCACGGACTTGGAGAGTTTTCTTTCATCCAATGATTCGTCAGTCACATGTTTGCCTTTCGCTAGCTTTTATATGTTGTTCCACCTATCTCTGCTGGGCTTCACGCCAATCCCTTTCGGATTCAACACAGAATATCATTAAAGCATAACATGCAAAAACCGAGCTATTGTTTGCTTCAACTCGCGCACACTTGCTCTTCGAATTGCAATTATCATGCCTTTAAGGTGATGGTACACGAGAAGGTAAATGATAAACGCGATCAAGAAGTAATCGGAAATACACTGATTGTTTACAAGACGATAAAAGTAGAACTTAGATTACGAAGGTTATATTTCTACCAGAGCACATAAAATACAAAGAAAGCATCGACAACCTCAAAGTTGTTTGTCAATTTGAGAAATATGTTAATAAAAACGTAAAATATGAATACATGCTGGCAAAAGCTACGTGAAGTGTGTTTTCAAGTCGTAACTACTGACAAGATGACATTTTTCAACGTAGCTAGACGTTAACACCGTAGCACCGAGTATGGTATTCCCAAGCCATGAAAGAGAAATGCTTTCTCTGATGTCTTGTACTTGTGCGATTCACCCGAGTTGTAATCCGACCTTTCAGCACAACAATTAGCATTTTTGTGCTGTGCTTCTCCCGAGGAATCCAACTGATTATGGCTGGATCTGGATTGCATGCTCGCGGTGTCGGTCGGGAAGATTTGGTCTCTCCCGAAGTCACTTGAATTGTACTTCGTCACGGAATGAATGGTGGATGGTGGTGGCCACAGCGTTGATGGTCTTGTGCTATATTTATAACGGTTACGACAGGTGTGAAAACACGAACATTGGCGAACTGCTCGCGCAGAGGAGATTTGCGTGTTGTCTTCTGATTTTATCACTTGTTTTTTACGAGTTGCTTTCTACGAAGCGTCTGCACTGACCTGGTACAACATAATTATGGTTAGCATTTTCCAATTTTAATTTGCTGTTAAATAGCACTGATTTAATTGTCTTCTGTTTGTCATTACACATATAACTGGAGCTTTTGCAGGTGGACACTACTAGATAGTGTTAAACAAGGAGGGTTTGGGAAACTCTGAAAAACACGAAGTTCTCTACCCCCTCAAATGGCAGCCCAACTTTTTTCCCATAGATTTAAAAAAATGTACCTTAAACAATCGAAAAACGTACCTTGAATAATTTGCTTAAAATGTCAACGTTGTACCCTTCATATTCGGAAATGTACCTTAAATTTAGAAAAAAATGCTCCTTAGTTTAGTAAGGGTTGTACCTTTAATTATGTGAATCGATCCTTGAAATATTCTCCATTAGTTCCATAAAAATATGTGTTTTGCTCAATAAATGGCTGAAAATGTTCATTAACCCGTCCATGACTTGCCAGAAAAATAATCTTCCAAAACTCGAAAATACATGAGTTCCATTGTGTAGCCCCTCAGATTATGATAGTTTTTTCCTCTGGTCACTCTATAAAAAATAATTTGCTTCATGTAGTTCCCTAAGTCAACAAAAATATTCCCTAAACTCGTAATAATGGTTCCTTACATAGCGCATATTGTCCCTTATATAATGGTAAATGCTCCTTAAACTTGCCTAATTGTACCATAGCACAGAAAAATAAATAGATATGTTCCTTCATAAAAAAGAAACGTACCTTAAATAAGTACGCAGCGTACCTTAAATCATATGAAATGCTCCATAAAATTGCTGAATTGTACCATAGCATAGAAAAATAAATAGAGAATGTACCTTCAGTATGAAGAAATGTACCTTAAAAAGTCAAGCAGTGTACCTTAAAAAATATGAAATGCTCCATCAAATTGCTTGATTGTACCATAACACAGAAACTAAATTGAAACTGCACCTTCAGAAAGAAAAAGTATAACTAACGACTTGGTAGAACGAAAAGCGCAAAAGGCCAAATGGAACACTACCTTATTTTGATGAAATGTGCAACTGGGCTCGACCTTTTTGACACAGTGGAAATATGAAATATCGAAATGTATCGTTGTGGAGAATTATCTCAAAGTTTTTCAAATGCTTATGTTCAAGATAGTATAAACTAATTTAGACTTAAACAATAATGCTTTGGTATGACTTTATTCTGCAGAAAAAATATCTTATGTCCCATAAGTGGTTGGAAAGACACAGAAAGTCGCTAGGATCATATGGATTCCAGAAAACAGACATAGGACTAATATTACCTACTACAAAAAACGAACTGAAACGTGTTGATGGATACCTACGGTAGATCTTAACAGACATATTCTTCGTGCAGCTGAAACCCGCTGTATCGCACCACTCCCGAAGTTAGGACCGACGCACGGATTTGGAGAAAAATCCATCTTCGCTAGTTGAAAACTCCGATTTTCAACTAAATTGAGAATACAATTTTTCAATAATTGTTAAGGGAATTAATGTAAGTGGCCGTCCAAGAATGACGTAGCATTTTAAGGGTGATGGGGAAGTTCCAGATATTGTTACAAACCATGTATTAGATACGGAAAAATAGGGGTTGTGTGCTAGTAGTGGACACTGCGCCTGTAGTGGACCCCCTACAAAAAAAAACTCAAAAAATAAATGCCCAAATCAACTGTTTTCAGGCAACTTCCACCGGGGAACATCAATTACATTGCTACACAGCAGTTCCTGGCAAACAAATTTTGACTATTTAATGAATGTAAACACTCAAAAGGGTCCACTATAGGCACATTCAGGAAGGTCCACTATAAGCTCCGTCGGCAGCATGACAGATAACATGGAAATCAAATGAGGGGTTCACTATAGGCGCCGAGATATTTGTAAATAATCCCATAGTGGACCCCGGTGGGGCCCATTATAGGCAACATCGATGCATATTTTTAAATGCGTATTCCACTGGAATAATTTATAAATGTTGTATGTTTGACGGTCTTAACATAAAGAGGAGACATGAAGCTTGTTATAAAAATCCACTTTGGAACAATCAACTGGCGCAACATAGCTAAAAAGCCACAGAAGTAAATTTAGATGGCTTAGGGGGTCCACTACTAGCACCCAAACCCTAGGCCACCACTGCCGTAATTCTGCAAAGTGACGTAAGTGACATTGAAAATTTTGGTTATTATGCATCTAGCATAAGCTTATTCTCTAAGTTTTCTCCCATAGATGCTAGATTATGACTAGATCTTGCATCCTAATATAGCGGGCGTACCACAGGATTATTTGTTCACCAAATATATATCAAAAGACGTCGAATTTCAGAATGTCGCTTAAGTCAGTTTGCAGAATAGGACAGATCTGTGAAGTACTAGATTTGTAGTAATGAGCTGAATTTTAGTATGGTGAGAAGGTCAATTCTCCGTTTCTGCAATAAAATGGTGCAAAAAGCGTGGGTATTATGATTCCTTGCCTAATTTGATGCTGTTTGAGCAAAACTTTGGGCAACAGTGTTGTTGTTTTCTCCATTTCTTGCAACATAAACAACATAGTCATCCAAAGTTTTGCTCAAACAGCATCAAATTAGGCAAGGAATCATAATACCCACGCTTTTTGCACCATTTCATTGCAGAAACGGAGAATTGACCTTCTCACCATACTAAAATTCAGCTCATTACTACAAATCTAGTACTACACCGAACGTGCCCCATTACGGCAGACCAGGGGGGCGGGAGTTGTTGAAAATCGTCCAAAATATGCTACGTCATTTGTGAACGTTCCATAATGCATGCGTACTTGTAGCGAAAGTTCGATGCAAGCAAGAAAGGGATGTTTCGGATAAATTTCATACAAGGTTCAAGGTTATTTTTTTTATTGAGAAAACGCATGTGACAATTCAGAATAATGACAAATAACAAGTCACAGTGTAGGTGGAAACAAGTTTTTATATTTAAATTTACATGCTTAATTGATTAACTGTTTGTTCTTGTATGTTTTGAATTAAGTTGTCCAACAAAGTTAGTGTAATACGGGATAACATTGATTTTTTCATCTTTCTTTATTACTTTCCTTGTACAAGCAAACGTTACAATGTTCATATTTTTTTAAACAAATCTAGACCCTCTTAGTATTATATAGTATTATATTATTATAGTGGGTACACTATAGTAGTTGTAGGGTAGTTGGGTTAACCTTATGAGGTTATAACCATATTCTAAAAATTATTGCATAATATTGGGTTTCTCATTAATGTTTAGACTACTGTGATAATTTGAGAATCCACTTAATCATCATTTCCAAGCGAAATTTCACACTAATCAAACTTATTTTGTTTACCTGACGTGCATCCGACGCCCCTCTCATGAACTCAACCAAACTTGTGCATGCCAGCCGCTGCGAAGTCGTGTGCGAAATTCAACTGTGATGATAATGAATTTAGGCCGAGTCTAAATGGGTGCAAATGTCGCAATATTCATCTAATTCCGTTTGTCCGGAGTTCGTCGAAAATCGATGGTGCTCTAGAGCAACCATGGGAAGTAGAGGGTTAACTGAATTTTGTTATTGCTTTATAAAATACTTGAATGATGTCATTGTCTGGTACTGCAAACCATTTGAAACTATATGACCCCGTGCCCTACAAGACAAATAATTGCTTTTGACTGTCCAAGAACAACGTATGTGGAAATGCCCTACGTGTACGATGGGGGAGAGAGGTCTGAGATGACCAAAAATGAGTCTACATAATACATAAGGCCCGAGAAATCAGCTGACGTCAAATGAAAAGGCCCATATTGTTCTCTTGTTCAAAGTTTATCCATTTCCAGTTTGCGAAGGAAATTTTGATGTTTCGTCGTTGCAAAATTAACTACAATGCAATCTCAACATTTTTTTTATTTTCCTCGCTTTCCACGTGACCTAGTGCACTTTGTCATGTCTTGTTTGACTTGTTTTGAAAAAAAAAAAATGTTGCAATACTTTTTCTGTCAGGTCGAATTGCATAAAAACAGTAGCTGTTGGAGCTGTGACAGCTCGATGGAGATAATTTGACAACGTTAAACGGAGATATTTTGACAACCATTTTGATTCTATTCGCAGCACTCAGGTAAAAACATTAAAAAGACAAGAACAAAAGGTTTTTTCATCGCTCTCTTGTTAGGGATCCCTCTCGCGCTTGTAACTTTTCAAGTGTGTAACAATCCATGATAAGTAGACCTTACACGAGTATCTATACTTCATCAATATTATAGATAGTAGAGTAAACATAAATCCGCGGACACCGCTGACTAAAATGTTTCAAGCGTGTAAGTAGTAATTTTCAAAAGTGCGACGATTGAATATGACGTCATGCGCTCCATTGATGTTGTCTAAATCGTGACGTCATGCTCGTTTGGATACAGATTTTGACAATTCGTTTGGAATTTGGATACAACGGATTCATCATCACGGATCTATGTTTACTATACTATCTATAATCAATATCTGTACTTTGTATCAGAATTTTCATCAAACCTTCAGCTCAATCTGAACATTATTCAAAAAAAAACATTGGAAAAACCATTAGTTTGACGAAAATTCTGATAGTGATGAAGCATTGATGCTTCCATGCGTAGGGTCCGCTGTAAACAGCTAATCATATGATTTATATTTAAATGGTATGAAGCGAGCGGTGAATGGAGGATGAGCGGTACATGACGGCATCACGGTATACACAGAATTACTATTGATTGTGCATTTTCTATTCGCAACCCTTTCTCTTACTTTCGGATTTCATGCTATTTGTCGTTTTGACTGTGTTGAAGAGACACGATTAATCAAAGATCACTAGTATGGCGTTTGAGCGGTGCTGTGTTTACAGAAAATGAGCTCGTTTCCAAGGCCACCTATATAACATGACACTACTCAAAAGTCAAACAGATGAACACGTGCAGTTGTGTGATGAGTCCGATTAATCACTGAGGAAAATTAGGCCGTTTTGAATGAATGTATGAGTAAATAAACTTAAACCTTACAAAAGATGTTAGGGTAATTATAGAGGAAACAACATTTCTCTTACCAATATAACTATACTTTTCTGGAGCATGTCTCTATAGACTATAGTGTAACTATTAATAAGATAGAACAGGCAAACAAACGTATCACTTGGAATAAATTGGGAATAAAATCATCGTCACGGAAACATAATCGCCCAATGCAAAGTACACTGTTTAGCAAACCGTTAAATAGGTGGCGGTAATGAGCAAACGTCAAACAGGAGCAAAAACGATGCGAGCGCCGTGAGCTAGCGATTTGCGAATTACAGAGCATTTGAACTAGCCGTTCTTATGAGCAACGATGAGAAGTGAGTAGAGTGAGACGTTTGTTTGTCTGTGAAGATAGTATTCACCATATGATGAGATACAGGCTCCAGCACTTTTGTATTGGTGACGCAAAATGTCGATTCTATGTACCTTAACTGAATTTTGTTATTGCTTTATAAAATACTTGAATGATGTCGTTGTCTGGTACTGCAAACCATTTGAAACTATATGACCCCGTGCCCCACAAGACAAATAATTGCTTTTGGCTGTCCAAGAACAACGTATGTGGAAATGCCCTACGTCAAGAGGAACCATGCCATTAGAACCAGACATTTCTCACCGATGCTTGCGCCGAACTCTGGGTGACGGTAACGCTCTATGACTAGAGCAAACTTACGTCAAGTTCAAATTAATTGCAGTACTATAATAACATCAACGAGTAGGTATAGATAATTGCAATACAAAAATTGTTTAGTTTAAGTATATTTACAAATCATTGCTTTCATTCATTCCTTGATTTATACACCACCTGGTAAAGGCGGTCTGAAATGACCAAAGATGAGTCTACGTAGTTTAGGGACAGCGCCTAAATTTCTCTAAACGAGCACTATAATTCGGGGGTTCTACGGTTCTAACATCTATTGCTAACGGTAAAGGAACAAGAATTTGTTTGACTGGGCTGAAGCGACACGATTCATCAACCCAGGCAAAGCAGTAGACAGCATGAAAGCCAAAAGAGAGTGAGAGGGACGAGGATAGTAAACTGCCGTGAATCGCATATCTGTCCCATTTGCATTGGAAATCCAGCAAAGATGGGACTGATATGTGATTCAAGGCAGTAAATGCATAAATAATAGTAACTCCGTATACTTTTATTGTTGAGTGTTGTTCATATAGAATTGAGAACTGAAGAGGACATGGTGAGCGTACTTGACTGCTATAAAATCTGATAAAAAAAAAACATGCATCACCTCGCACTTCAAGAGGACATGGTGAATCTTATTATCTGCAAGAAACTCTGATAAAAAAAAACACACACACACACACAAATTATCTATGAATCTTTAGAGAAATGCTACAAGTTTCAGGAGTCAAACAACAATATGGAAAGTACACATAGATGCGTCACCTCGCAATTCAAGAGGACATGGTGAGCCTACTTAACTGCTATAAACTCTGATAACAAAAAAATCCATTATGCGTCACCTCGCACTTCAAGAGGACATGGTGAACCTTCTTGGCTACGAGAAAATCTGTCAAAAAACAAAAATTATCCATGAATCTTCAGAGAAATTCCGCAAGTTTCAGGAGCCAAACAACAATATGAAAAGTACACATATATGCGTCACCTCGCAATTCAAGAGGACATGGTGAGCCTACTTAACTGCTATAAACTCTGATAACAAAAAATCCATTATGTGTCACCTCGCACTTCAAGAGGACATGGTGAACCTTCTTGGCTACGAGAAAATCTGTCAAAAAACAAAAATTATCCATGAATCTTCAGAGAAATTCCGCAAGTTTCAGGAGCCAAAAAACAATATGAAAAGTACACATATATGCGTCACCTCGCACTTCAAGAGGACATGGTGAACCTTCTTGGCTACGAGAAAATCTGATAAAAAACACAAATTATCCATGAATCTTCAGAGAAATTCCGCAAGTTTCAGGGGCCAAAGAACAATATACCCCGCACTTCAAGAAGACGGCATGAATTTTACCCTTAAAATCAAACATTCATAGACATCCTCAATCTTCTCATGATCCTAAAAGCTTTAGAAAATTCTAAAAAATAATATATTGTCCCAAATTAGAAAAAAATACTAGAACTAATATGTATCCATTAAGTCATCTTAACTCAAACTTCCTCAGAGAGTGACAACACACAGGGTGAAATTAGTTGAGTAATAAGACAACTCGGAAATAGATATATTTTGCTACATACATTCAATATACAGTCGGGTCTTCTATAATCGGGTGCCATCACAGAGAACAGATATCCAAGTTCGTTTTCAAAACGGTGTAAAGAATCTAACAATCGTTTTAAAACACAAGTGGCAACATCTTGGCGACGCTGCTATCGCAAAGTTTCAATGCTATTGTCAGTGGTATATATGAAACTCATCCTTCAGCACAGCACAATAGAGGTAATCTATATATATAAAAATGCAGTGGCATACGTGGAACCGCGCATAACTTGCGAACGGATGGACCGATTTTGGTCGTCTTAGTTTTGTTCTGTTACGTTTTCACCCAAGGAAGGTTTATGAGGCAAAAAACATAGAAAAATTGAGTTTTTGAAAATCAATTTTCCATACATTTTGACCGGGGATTTGGTCTTGGCTAGAAACTTGAAATGTCAAAAAACGCAGTAGGCAAGACAAAGTTTGCCGGGTACAGCTAGTAAACTATAAAGGACTAATGTCGCTGCCGCAAATCTCTTGCTGGCGGAGATAGGCAGGGATAAGTGTCAAAGCGAAAAAGTATGCAGTTTGACAGATAGATACCCGGCATGTTTGCGAACGAGAACAATAGGAATAGCAGCGACATTCGTCCTCTTTAGTTTATTAACTCTACTATCAGCACTGATTAACGCTCAGAATTCGAGAAAAAAAAATGTACTAGTTTGGATTATTTGTTTTCTGTGCTGTCACGCATTTTCCTGCCTTGAGTCCCAAGTCAGTTCCATCTGTAATTTGATCAAAATTGAGTGAATGCCAGATTTCAATCTCTTTCTGGGTTGTCTTTAAGTTGCACTAAAAATGATAGTCCCATAGTGAAAAGTAATTGCACAACAGTCCCACTATGGTGATTTTTTGAACTTTTGCATATAATACAAATATGAAAACTGATGCCATTTTCTGAATAACTACTTTTTACAGTTTTGACTGACTTGCAATGGATCACTAAAATAACTAAAACGGTCGCTATGGAGTGTACAGATAGCGCCACCATAGTCTTGTGTGTTTGACATAACTCGACTGCTGTCACAATGCTAATGTCCATATACAGTGGCACCTTTGTTTACATGCATGGCGAATGCTAGAACAGTTTGCTTCATTGACCCATGCTCGGCTGTTACGCCAAGGTTTATGCCCAATACAACTTCTCGTCGGTTTTGCATCTAATGCAACTGATTTTCTGAATATCGTTAGGAAGGATCTAGGGTAAGTGTTCCATCATTAATCTCACGCTCCCATATTCATCCTATTCGAAAACAAGCGATTACGGCACCGATTGATTCCGTTCTTTTTGTTTTCATGGGTGCTCACTTCTAACAAAAAATACAAAAATAAGAGACAAAACAAACAGCGCTGCAATCCTTTGTTTTTCGTAGAATGAAAATGGGAGCCACATGCTTAAGAAGGGAGCCAATACCCTACCTAGGGTCTCCAGTTAGCCTATAGTGTCTAACCCTCTACTTCTCATGGTTGCTCTAGAGCACCATCGGTTTTCGGCGAACTCCGGACAAACGAAATTAGATAAATATGATGCAATAATTTTTAGAATATGGTTATAACCTCATAAGGTAAGCCCAACTACTGACTACTTGTTTCAATAGTTGAACTGTTGATAAACAATCAAAAACCTATTGATATACAACCAAAATTTTTTTCATTGATTTCGAAAAATTTAGCCAATTTGCAATAACTTTTGTTCTACCACTTTTTTCGGAATCGCTTTTTTGGCATAGATAAAGTCGTTCAAAGTCGTGGGAAGGAAAGGGCTAAGGCTTTACATCGTCAATTGAAAAACGGCTGGTTCGATTCACGTTCCACTCGGTACCTTCCTGGACACAGTGTATCAACATGCCTGCCACATACAAATTTATGCAATTATAGGCAAAAAAGCTCTTAATAACTGTAAAAGTGCTCAAAGAACACTATAATTTCAACTGAGACAGACCAATCTCCAGAGCCAGAAAAAAGAATAAGGAACTTCTATGACAAGCTACCGTGTACCCCCGTTGGTTTGACCTCATCTAATCTGAACACTTTTTAATTTGACCCCCTTTAATCTGCACATCGTTCAAAATAAAAATGGTTCAAACGTCATTCTGTTCTTAGAACGGGGTGAAAGGGAACGCAGAATCAAAACAAAACAGCAAAAGGGGTTACCATCAGTGTGTTTTTCGATGCCCACAGAGTTACTTGAAGTTCAAATTAAAAAATGAACCCCGTTGGTTTGCATGAGGTGTCGTTCAAACCAACGGGGGTAGACGGTATTACATATCTAAAGACTTAGTTAAATTAGTCAACAATTCATATAGTGCAACCAATTTATGTAAGACAACCTGAAAATTTCAGTGGTCTTAAAGTGGATTGCGTTGAATACTAAGTGATCCGAAAAACCATAAGAAAATTCCCGTTTTTTCGCGATTCGTACGATATTCCTGTATTGCAAATTAGCACACCGTGATATCATCTATTTCCAATCACTTCAGGCCAAACATATCTAAAGGTCCTATCTGCTGAAGAGAGGCTCTCTTTGGTATCCCTCTCTTTCGTCAATATCTCAGCTGTTTATTTGAATTATGATTGTCTCCTTGCATAGAACAATGGTCAAAACAATCGTCTTTTGATTTGTATTGCAAAAATAGTTGCAAACTGCACTATTGCATTGCAATAATTGAAAGAGAAAGTGAACAAAGAGAGCCTCTCATATGCAGATAGGACCTATTGAAATGTTTGGCCTGACTTGTTTTCGATTTTTAATTCCGTTCACACCATGCAAAACATATGGGTGAACGGAAATAGGAACCGTAAAAAACTGATTGGAATTAGGTGATGCATTGGTATATCAAACGCGGAATTTGTGAAATTTACCTGCACTTACTTTTCCCTGCAACGCACCTCGCCTTATTCCATCTGAACTCATGAACTCCGGAAGCCGACCTCTTGTAGTCATCCCTCAGAGCGGCAAATTTACTGGGGCCTCGCATAATTTACTTTCGTGGTACTCTCGCCAACGTACAACCAGGCGTGGTGAACTTCAGACTAAATTTGCGATTTTTCCGGATCCAGGCCACTTCGAAGTCGGTAGTTTTGGACATTACGCGTGCCCGCGCAAGCCAAGCATCGCTGACAACGGTTAGGAGTTAACGGTAGCTCGACGTCCTTGAGGCCATATGCTTGCTGTGACGGTGGGTCATTCTTCGCAGGAGGCGGTGGTTTTGTGATTACTGACCTTGGGGGAAGCTAATCTCCGTGTAAGTGCACATAGTTTGCCGGGAATTCCCTCAATATCACGACGTTCACGGCACCGGCAAATCCTCGAGGAAATCGAAAAAAATATTGTAAGGCTGGTTCGCAGATTTGCTCTGCCATCTCCAGAGCAAAAATGTTCTCCTGTATGAAAAAAAAAATCATTGTTATTATCTAAATACATTAGTTTTTAACAATTAGTACTTACAAAACAAGAATAATAATTATTAGGAAAAAATAATTTCACTCGATTTTCCGAGACTCAAAATGGCAGCTTGCGTTTGTGCCTTTTCTGCGGTTTCTGCGCTGAGCGGCTCAGGAGTTGCTAAGAGCTGGCTGCTCAATACACTTTGAAACGTGTTTCCCAAAAAAAATCATCGATTTACACGATTATTACCCATCCACGAACGCTTCAATCGAGGGAGCGTGTATGCAACCGTTTTTTTTTCATGATGACAACAAAACCAAAGCTAACGGATCAAACTACACATTCAAATCGGCCTGCTAAAAAAATACGTCATTTACACAGAATTTTTTACACGGAACACTCAGAAATAAAAGTATACACGGAATTACTATTATTTATGCATTTTGTATCCGCATCTCTCTCACTCTCTTCTTGTTTTCATGCTATCTGGTACTTCGCCTGGGTTGACGAAACACTTCTCTTCAATCCAGGCTAAACGGCAGATAGCATGAAAACAGAAAGAGAGTGAGAGAGATGCGGATACAAAATGCATACACGCTAAGATCAGTTTACCTATTTTTCTAAAATATGGGTAAATTTTATTCAAATTTGCGTAAACTTTACGCAAATATGGGTAAATAAAACTCATATTTTGGAAAAGTGCACAACCTCATTTATAGGTAATATTAACCCATATTTGGGTTACAATTACTCATATGTGTGTCCACATTATCCATATTTGAGTTTTGTTAACCTATATTTGAGTATCATTTACGCATATTTGCGGTTGTGCACTTTTTGGAAAAAAGGTAAACTGATCTAAGCGTGTAAATAATAGTAATTCCGTGTATACTTCTATTCCTGAGTGAACTACAAATCCGTGGAATTACCCAAATTTGCGTCAAACAGCGATAGTGGTCAATACACGCTAAGATCAGTTAACCTATTGGGTAAATTTTACTCAAATTTGCGTAAACTTTACGCAAATATGGGTAAATAAATCGCATATTTTGGAAAAGTATGCACATTCACACACGGAAAATCCAAACTACCTAATATTTGGGTCGATTTTACTCAAAATTGGGTTGTTTTCTTGGGGATTTTACTCTGGCCCACCGATGTTGTCAAAAACAAACAGAGATGCATCTACCGTCTACCCCCGTTAGTTTGAACGACACCTCATGCAAACCAACGGGGTTTATTTTTTAATTTAAACTTCTATTAACCCTGTAGGCATCGAAAAACACACTGATGATAACACTTTTTGCTGTTTTGTTTTGATTCTGCGTTCCGTTTCACCCCGTTCCATGAGCAGAATGACGTTCGAACCATTTTTAGTTTGAACGATGTGCAGATTAACGGGAGTCAAATTAAAAAGTGTTCAGATTAGATGCGGTCAAACCAGCGTGGGTAGACGATACACAAAAGTATAGATAGTAGAGTAAACATAGATCCGCGGATACCGCTGAGTGAAATGTTTCAAGCGTGCAAGTAGTAATTTGCAAGAGTGTTATGACGTCATGTGGTCCATTCATGTTGTTGACATCGTGACGTCATGCTCGTTTGGATACAGATTTTGACAGTTCGTTTGCATACAATGGATTCATCTTAGCGGATCTATGTTTACTCTACTATCTATACACAAAAGGGGTCCTTGACCCCAATAAGCCAATTTTGGGTAAATGTCGGTTTACTCAAAATTGAGTTGAATGAGGGGGTCTTAGGTTGAACTTACCTACTCTTGAGTATTGACCGTCCAGTTCCAAACTGTTCACGACCGTTCGAAACAGTCGCCGTTTCAAACGGTCGGTGAAACAGTCGGTCACGGATTTGACAGCAGAAATGAGCGAGAAAGATTTCGCGCGCAAACGCGTTTTCAAAAACATTCAATTGGTGGAACAAGGACAGCTAACCGGTCGCCCTGATCAGCTGTTGCCGGCAGCCAAGCCGCCAGCTTTTTGGCGCGGAAGTCGGGGGGTGTTCAGATGCAATGTTTATGAAAAAAATCCGCAATAAATGTTTTAAATGTTCTTAAGTGGGGTTTAATAGAAGCAGGTTATATTATTTCCAAGATAATTGCTAATGTTTATTATTCTGAAGACCTATACGTTTGAAATAATGATGTGCTTGAACAAATTTGCTGATTAATTGGTTTCTGTAGAATACATCGAGAATCTCCTCGGTCGCCCGCGTCGTGGTGCTCGTGTTCGTCGTTATTCCGAGTTCGGAAATGCTAGTATCCAAGAGATTGTTTTTCAGTGCGTCGGGTATTCTCGCTTATGTATTTTTTTCGGATTCTTCGATGGACGATCGGAGAATCAGCGAGTGGTGTGAACGAGTGCACATTTAATATGGTTTGGACCGTTTGCATGCTGAGACCAAAGCCAAACATAGAAAACCAGCTGGTCAGGATTACCCGGTGAGTTCGTTCCATATTATTACTTTTTATATTTGAACATGACATATATGGGGATTTCGGAGGGGTAGCCTAAGGAAGTTAATGTCGTTTTCGTTTTTACGGTGGTGCTACACCGGTGCAGCACTTTTGCACCGAAAATGTTCGTTTTTGATTTTCGTGCTACACCGGTGTAGCACTTTTTCTGCACCGTTCAAGATAGTGCAGCACTCAAAAATTCGAGAGTGTAGCAGGTGCGCACCGTGTCAACCAATCAGCGTTTGCAAAGTTGTAAATATTTTGGTTTTTATTCACGCACACCAACGCAACTGCACCGAAAATGTTCGTTTTTTCTGTGAAAAGTGTAGCACGAAGTGGTGTAGCACCGCCACAAAAACGAAAACGACATAAATGAACTGGTTTCCGGGCAAATGTTCGTGGGGCGGCCAGACTTTGTCACGAGATAACAATTATCATGTTGTTTTCCGAAGGTCTCCAGTGAATTTAGCTTACCCTGCTACAACAAACCATCAGGTAGATCATTCCGTTCCGGTATGACTCTGCAGCCATAGGTAATCCTTGCGCTGATGGTGGGTACACAATCATCATCATCATCATCATCAATACATCGAGAATCCCCTCGATATTCGACGACTGTTCTGAACAGTTTCATAAACAGTCGGGATAATCCAACTTTGAACTGAATACACAATAACTTCTCCAGAATATTAGAAGCAGGGATAGGGTGCGACTCAAAACTCTTTGCGTGCCGCACACTCTGCTACGAGACAGCACAACAAACTAGAAGGAGACGAGTACGCGCAATCGGTTATGTGTTGCTCGTTTACTTTGCCGCGTGCTGGAGGTCACCTGTCTCTCACGCTCTGTCGTATGCACTCTCTCGGTGCTTGTCTCCGTGCTTTGCACTTGGCTTGATACTACGCACGATTGGAAAAATTTCGAATCAAACGACCCATCACTTGTCAACCCTTGACAAGCTTAACAACTTTGCCGAAAACACAAACTCTTCAATTAATTTATTAATTGATTTTTTCTGTTTGGAGACAAGCGCAGTCCCAAGCACCGTGCATTACTCCCTGCGCCGTAGAGCTAGTGCTGCGATTGTCTCTCGCACAATTACGAAAGCTCTCACTCATACGTCTCTTGTCTCTCAGCAAAACGGGAGACGAGCAGAGCCGTAGCGTGACCCCTTGGCGCCCTTGGCAAGCATCCAGATTGGCGCCCCACGATAATTAAAGATTGATAATTGACAAAAATTTGTAGTCATTCATTTTTTTAAAGTTTTTTTGAAAGTTGGCTTTAGGTATTTAGGAGAAACGAATTATCCTGGATTTTTTTAATTTTCTTATAGCGTATTTTATTCGTGTTTTTCTTTAGGAATTCCAATGAGAATCACCCAAAATTTAAAAAAAAAGTGTTTATCTTATACAAATTTAACTTCGAACACATTTTGCATTTCAAGAATCTCATGAAGACCAGCACATTAATTAGAAATGAAATTTCAGATTCCCTGCATTAATGATCTATAAATTTCGTCATGATAACTCACAGTATTTTTTTTTTCTGGATTTTTTATTTCAATAATTTTTTGTTTTAAAACATTAAATTGAGTTTTAGGGGGTTTCAGGAAAATGATCAATTCAAATGAAATTCAAATTAAGTCAAATGATCTATTTTGCCAATTTTCGGCAATTAGATCAATTGGGTGTTCGGCCATTTGCGCGAATGCCGTTTGGCCGAACGCCATTTGGCCGAATTCTGATCAAAAGAATTCAGAGGAAGTTTTTGAAAGTCTAACTACCAATATGATCATCAGAAATATTTTCTTCTTTAAATCATAGGCTATTCTATCTAATTTTGACATTTAGGGTTTTGTTGGCGTTGAAACTGCCAATATTTTATCAAAGATTTTTCCTTCTTTAAATCATAGGCTGTTCGTTCGAGTTATACTAATGCGGGGAACAGTGCCATGGTCACTTAAGTTCATCAGTCGTCTTTCGGCCAAACGGCATTCGGCCAAATGGCATTCGGCCAAATGGCGTTCGGCCAAATGACCCGGAACCGTTCAATTGGTTTAATCAGAATTATCCAATCACTTTACCAAAGGTTTCCTCTGAAGTTTTATCAAAATGTTTCCCAGAATAATTTCAGTAACCATTTGACAAACCATCGACGTGGATAAATACTAGGAGGAATTCCTGAAGAATTTCCAATGTATTTTTGCTGGAATCTCTGAAGGAATTCTGATGGAATATCTGATTCAAATGAAAATCCGAGAGAAATTTCAACAAGATTTTCCAATGGAACTCATTCAGTAATTCTTGCATAAACTCCTGGAGTAGTTCGTGCAGAAATGCCTGAAGTAATGCCTTCATTATTTGTAGAAAACCGCCAGGAAGAGTTTCTGAAAGAATACTTTGAAGAATTTTTGAAAGAAACCCTTCAAAAGATTTTTGAGAATCTCTTGAGGATTTTTTTTTTAAATCCCTTGAAGGTTTTATGAGAAAATCGCTGAGAAATTTCTGAAGGAATCCATGTAAGGCTTTCGAAAAAATCCTTCGGAGAAATTTTGTATAAAATCAGTGAAGATTTTCCAACGGAATACCTAGAGAAATTTCTGAAGGAAATACAAATTTATGGTTTTCTGGAGGAATTTATGGGGAAATTCATGGAAGGTGTTCTGTGGAACAATTTCGGAAGGAATTAATGGAAGGCTTTATTAATTGCTAATTAGCGATATTAGAGTTTCCTTTTTTCAAAAGGAATCGATAGAAAACTTTCTGAAGGAAATTTTGGTCAAAATGCTAAAGAAATCTATAGACGATTTTCTAAAAAAAGAAATATCTGGAAGAATTTCTGGAGGAATTCTCAGAAGCATTTTTAAAGGAATCTCTGCAGGATTTTCTATAGGAATCCATGGAGGAATTACTGGGAAAATCTGTTGAATGGTCCTTAAAGATATTTTTCCCAGGAAACCCAGGAAAAAAATTGTGAGAAATAAGTTTTGAGGAATAAAAGCATGAAGAATTTTCGAGGGAATCTGTGGAGCCATTTTGAAAGAATCATTGAATAAATTTTGCAAACCTATCGCTGGAAGATTTTTTGAAAGATTATCTTATGTACTCCTTAAAGAATTACCAGGAGACTACCATTTTATAGTTTCTCACAAAAAGTAGATAAATTTACAGGTTACAACATGGTAAATGCTATAAATAAACTAAAGTTAGTATCTTCATAGAGAAATCTGAATTTTTGAGAATGCGGAGAAACAAATTAATATCATATACTAAACATGATGAAATCCTGATAACATTCAAGAAGCATCCTGTTTTCTTCTAGCCTTAGGTCTTTTCGGCGCCCCTCTGAGGCTGACGCCCTTGGCGGGGGCCAACCTGGCCAACCGCACGCTACGGCTCTGAAGACGAGCACTTGCGATTGTGTGAAGCACACGCCTTTTTCGCACCGCACGGTGCATGCCGCCAATCCCTGATTAGAAGTTCCTTAAGAATTCTTCTAGGTTACCTTGCGGCATGGTTGTTTATATTTTGGAATTCGATAAGAATTTTTAGAGAAAAAAAGATCTGATTGTCGTATTTTCTCAAGTAATTCATACAAATTTCATTTAAATATTAACACGAATCAAGTATTTTATTCACTGTTTCTTTTCAAGATTTTTTTTTTCATTTTTTTCCAATCCAAACCACACCATTCAGAAAACAAACCGTTCGCGTCCAAAATCGTTACAAGACTGCCGCAGGCAAGCGACCGATCCGACCACCAAGCTCATGCTCCAGCCTTCTTCTCTCTTTCTCCCGTTCGCTTCATTCACCCCAAGCGTCATTCAGTAGTAGAAGAATTCTGCATCCTCTAACCCAGCCGCTCCGCATCTTCGTGTTTGCCCTCTACCAGTCGACGGAGCACACGCCTGAACGACGGTAAAAATTGATTGATGCACCAAGCGAAAAGAAGAAGAAGTTTTGACATCCAAGCGGTGTGCCGTCAATTAGATCCTCGTCGCTGATTGGTCGATGGATGTAAAGGGCACACCGCTTGGATGTGAAAATTCTTCTTCTTACCGCTTGGTGCATCAATCAATGCAGGTTGCACCGAAGAAAATACACTATCAATTATTATATATAATTTTATTCAATGTGGAAAATAATGAAATTTAATTTTATTTAATTTACTCTATAATACTACATTTGCTTCCTTCTCAACTCTTTATTAATCTAAGACAATATTAACAATATTAAGGTTGTGTGTTACGTGTACGAAGTTCGATAATATGTAGTGAGGATTTGAGAATATAATATCGTACATCGCTTCTAGTTTCTAACATGTTTTATGATTTCCAACTACAATTGATTTAGTTTTCTATCGTTCAACTTCACACTCAATCTTGGTTTCCCTGTTCGGTAATTTATTTTACGGTTTTCGATCCGCAAAATACAAAAAGTACTGAGTCTTCAGCTTTTTCATTCACTATTACTGATCTTCAGCAATATTTTTTGACGTTTTACTGAATACCGTAACATTGCATACCGATAATTCAGCAAAAATTCAGATTTACTGGAAAGAATCAAAAGTCAGTAAAAACCAAGTACCGACTTTTCAGCATAAGATCACTTTCACTGAGTTTTCGTCAAAATAAAATGTAAACATTCAGCTGCGCGCGCATCTAGCTGTCAAAATAATATTTCCAAAGATGAAGCTCGCAGATCCAGATACAACGACGGCATCGAATATGAGAAGATTCTTATTTAATAATTCTTTTTACGATTCATGCGCTCATGCTGCTTTTTTGGTAAGTATTAGGAGGCATAAAACTGGAACCATCTACCGGGAATAATTGATTAGGCAGCTTTCGGGTCTGCCACTTCAGCTGCAGCACGGGTTGTGTACCGGCAGGATACTCCTGCGGCCTCGTGCCTTACTTTTCAATATACACAAATTTCATTCTGCTGGAGTTGTGGCAAACTTCTGTACTTTACGGCGTTTGTAATCTTTTCATGCAAACCTGGCAGAAGCAACTACATCGGATGCTGGAAACAAATTGAAATTGAAAGATTTAGAAAACATGAACCTGAGGAGGGACCAAAATCTTTTCCAGAACTGAAAAAATCAGTAAAAAAGAAGTAAACAAAAAAGCTACCGAAAAAGACAGTAACTATTACTGACTAAGTCAGCTTTTATTTTGACAGCTTGACTTTTTTTGCTTTACTGAGTTTTCGGTACTTAGAAAATATTACTGAGTTAACTCTGCTGTTCAAAAACCCAGTAAAATTTTACCGACTTCGGTAATCGAATCTGAGTGTGTTCATCATGCTCTAAAATTACTGAACAACAATTACTAGTTGAACCAATTAAGCAAACATTTTTATCTATCATAATACCCAGGTAACCACTAAGCACTGTTGTAAGCGCTTGAAAGGCCGTCAAGCAGCTTTTCAGTGTCAATAAGCTCTGCACAAGGTTTTCAAATGCTTATAGGCCCGGTAAACTATGAGCAGTAAAGTAGGCCGTATATAGGTATATAATGTTATCTTGTAGGGCTTACAGGTCCTGTGCTTATAAGTCGAATAACACGGCTGTCAGTGCTGTTGGACGGCTTGCGTGCATCGAGGCGTGCATGACATTTGTGTCGATCAAAATAGATTCTGAACAAAACAAAACTGAAGACGAAGGATGGGAGTAAAACTCTGCGAAAATTGTGTTGCTAGCTGGTTGCGGCAACAAATTGATTAAATGACTAGCAGCTTCTAGGAGTTTTGCCGAGGATTTTCCCCGGCATGATATCTGCCTCAAGTATACCCGGATAAAAACTAACCATAGGGTGTTTGGTGAAAACCATTCCTGCACCATACAGTGTACCAGCTACAATAATGTATATTGTAATGAAATGGTTCGCTAAAAGCTTCGCACGTTGTAGCTACTATACATTTACATTCGATTTTTATGTAACAATTTATTATACTGTTTTTCTTACGTTTGAACCATTCACTTTTCCGAAACATTATTTTTCCGTACATTTTTAATTATTTATTCAGTTTTAGATTTTTTCCGTGCTTTGTTTTGTTGATGTTTGTGACTTTTTTAATGCAAAGGAAAGGAAAGAAAAAAAGTGAATAAGTAGAAACATCAATTTAAAGTCAATAAAATGTTTAAATAAGTAGTAAACCAGAACTGCAGATCCAAGAGATATGGTGGGCTAGGTATGTAAAGTGCGATGAGAGGAATACGATTGACGAACTTTATCTTTGACGTAGAGCCATCTTAAACATATGGACTGGACTGAATACTGAAAGAAATTCTAATATAGGTTCGTTTGTAGGTTCGATTTTTAACCTAACTTATACTTAAATCGAACTTGACAGTTTTCTCATGAGTTGTTATATATTTCACTGTGTATTTGGTCAAACTGGAGCCTCAATATTGCAATAACGGTTCAGCACGCTGTAATGATACTTATGTACCTCGTCACCTACAGTAGACGTTCGGTCGGTGCAAACGGTTTAACTGCAATGTTTTTTAACTGCAAGTCCGGTAAGTGCAACAAATTTGCAGTTATCGCACCGCTATCCGTCAAAACGGTGCGCCAAGTTAGCCCAAATGAACAATCAAATGAATTTTTCGTTCATTTAACGTCAATTGATGGGTTGTTGACGCCTTTCTGACGTTGCAGTTACCGAAATTTGTTCGCTAAGTGAAACGTAAACATGTTGCAGTTATCGAACGTCTACTGTACTTCATGCAACTACATTAGTGGTCTAATAATACTTAGCGCGCTCGGCATAGTTCCATCATGCCGCTCAAAGTGTTGCCACAAATAATGCTTAGTTTGCGAAACCCGGTTATCTGGCTGCCCGAATAAAAAATACAGTAGAAAAACCGAACGTTGTATTGTAACAGTACTATTTAAAACCATATTTTTACAATAGACACCACTGTAAAAATAAAAATACAAAAACAATAAAATGTAATGTAGAACCCAATACAGTATATTGTAAATAAGATTTTTACAATATACTATACGGGTGGTTAAGTATCGTAACAATATAAAAAAATATTTTTCTCCATATATATTTTTTTGCAAAACCATACATTATATTGTAAATGAATTGTTATAAATACTGATACGTGGGTTTTAATAAACCGTACATTATATGGTACACATATGCTTTCAAACAATAAAATTTACCGTAAATATATTGTTTTTTTTATCTAGTTCGTTTATTTATGGCTCAATCGAAATATATTGTTTTTAATTGTAGTTTCACTACTGGTTATACATTTAATTAAATGGTTTTGGAATGGTTCTCTTTTGTTATGTTGTATTGGTTTACATTACATAAACCATATAATGTTATATTATCTTGTCATTTTCCTCCTGTTAATGGCATCTTAGGCTTACTAGCATTATGAGAATGCGCATTGGGAATTCTCCAGAGCGTTTTGGATAACCCTTCATATTGGATCGCCCACGTCTAAGTCTGAGTCGAGGTCTGAGTAGTCTCTGATTGCATTAACAGTTGAAGCTTAGGCTCCCATGCCCCACCAGCCAGATAACTGGGTTTCGCAAACTAAGCATTATTTGTGGCAACACTTTGAGCGGCATGATGGAACTATGCCGAGCGCGCTAAGTATTATTAGACCACTAATGTAGTTGCGTGAAGTGGGTGACGAGGTACATATGTATCATTACAGCGTGCTTAACCGTTGCAATATTGAGGCTCCAGTTTGACCAAAGTTTGAAATACATGGGGAAATACATAACAACTCATGAGAAAACTGTCAAGTTCGATTCAAGTATAAGTTAGGTTAAAAAGCGAACCCACAGACGAACCTATATTAGAATTTCTTTCAGTATTCAGTCCAGTCCATATGTTAAAGATGGCTCTACGATAAAGTACGTCAATCGTATTCCTCTCATCGCACTCTACATACCTAGTCCACCATATCTTGGATCTGCAGTTCTTAAGAGATCTGGTTTACTACTTATTTAAACATTTTATTGACTTTAAATTAATGATGATGATTAACCTGGGCTTGTTAGGGGAATATCCGTAAGTAAAAAAAAATCGCGTTAAGTACTGTTCCTTTGATTCTTCTTCATTTTACTTTTAAATTGATGTTTCAACTTATTCACTTTTTTCTTTCCTTTCCTTTGCATCAAAAAAGTCACAAACATCAACAAAACAAAGCACGGAAAAAATCTAAAACTGAATAAATAATTAATAATGTACGGAAAAATAATGTTTCGGAAAAGTGAATGGTTCAAACGTAAGAAAAACAGTATAATATATTGTTACATAAAAATCAAATGTAAATGTATAGTAGCTACAATGTGCGAAGCTTTTAGTGAACCATTTCATTACAATATACATTATTGTAGCTGGTACACTGTATGGTGCATGAATGGTTTTCACCAAACACCCTATGGTTAGTTTTTATCCGGGTGGTGGGACATGGGAGCCTAAGCTTCAACTGTTAATGCAATCAGAGACTACTCAGACCTCGACTCAGACTTAGACGTGGGCCCAATATATGAAGGGTTATCCAAAACGCTCTGGAGAATTCCCAAAGCGCATTCTCATAATGCTAGTAAGCCTAAGATGCCATTCACAGGAGGAAAATGACAAGATAAATAACATTATATGGTTTATGTTATGTAAAACAATACAACATAACATAAGAGAACCATCCCAAAACCATTTCATTAAATGTATAACCAGTAGTGAAATTACATATCAAAACAATATATTAACAGTACATTTTATTGTTTGAAACCATACGTGTACCATACAATGTACGGTTTATTAAAACCCACGTATCAGAATTTATAACAATTAATTTACAATATAATGTATGGTTTTGCAAAAAAAAATATATGGAGAAAATTATTTTTTTATATTGTTACGATACTTAACAACCCGTATAGTATATTGTAAAAATCTTATTTACAATTTACTGTATGGTGTCTTACATTACATTATATTGTTTTTGTATTTTTATTTTTACAGTGGTGTCTATTGTAAAAATATGGTTTTAAATAGTACTGTTACAATACAACGTTCGGTTTTTCTACTGTATTTTTTATTCGGGTAACGAGCTGCCATCGATCTGAAGTTGAACTGGGAGGAGCTGCAGTGCCGCGGGTGTTTCCTGCATTACAGGCGGCATAAGGTCCGAGCTTCTGACTAACAACTAGGCTTTTCTCAGAGGATCCTCCAAAACAGACGATTGGCTATTTTTGTTTTTTTTTCTATCATCGACCTTTCGATTCAACATTCAACTTTGGTTTAGTTTAAATGTGGTATTTTGCGAGCCAATATCATGGTATATTGGTGGAGCAGATGGCAAGCATGACGAGATCCGAGTTTTGAAGAGGAACCCTCGAGATCCTTAACTGGAATCTGGATGGAGCGGCAAAAAAAATCAATTTAACTGAAACTCGTAAGAAGCATGAAAAGGACAGGAGAAAAACTTTTTTTTTTCATTTTTTCCTTGTTCCAGTTTTGACAGATTTCTTGTCAGAGACTCGGTACGAAAGATTGAAGTTGGCCGTATATCAACCGAATAATTCGCCAAACGTGGCTTTGGAGCAGCTGTATTGGAGGATATAATTTCTTTTAGCTATGTTAGCCCTGTTCTATTACACTAGTTTACAAAATAAAACGAAAGTCGTGAACTTCTGTCAACGACCAAAATGTTTGAAGCATAATCTAGCGCTGATTTCAACAACGTGCTTCAAAAAATTTAAAGTAGAACTGTTTTTGAGTTTTAGCTTAATATCGAGTTTTACAACTTTTTAAAATATGGAATTTAATAAAATTAAAATATCTTCCGTTTTGTTCAACCAATTTTAAATCTTTTTCTATAAATTAAAAGCTGAATATAATACCTTTCGATCATCTGAAAACAGGTTTTGCGTCAGATTGATGAAATTCAAAATACTGGCGAATTTTGAGGACGATCTCCTTAAATTTTAGCAAAATTTTCTAAAACATTTGAAGAAATGTATTTTTTTAAATAAGAAAAAACAATTTAAAAATTCTGTCTCAACGTTTATTTGTCATATCATATGTAAGCGAGTTGCAGTAAAAAAATCAGCTCAATCGGAGCATTGATTACGGAGAATGAGATGTGTGAAGTGAGCGACATTGCTTAAAAATAGAACAAAAATCGATTTCAAATCATCAACCTTGTATGGAAAGTCGAAAAAATTTCCGCTCTACTGTAATTTTTTTCCTTCGCGTTTTGGAACTCAGGGCATGATTCTACACCAAAACCGATCATCAGCTTACCGAGTTCAAAAATGCTGTAAACTAGTGTTATCGACTATAGAACCGAAATGATGCCAATTTTTACGGCTTACTGGTTACTTGGGTATACAAGTTTTTCCTAGCACTAACATCATTTGCTGCTTCTCATTGGTTTACATTATACAATCCTTGAAGCATGAACCAAAATGTTTTCTAAAGCTTTCTTATCTTCCAAAACTTACATGTTCTACCTGTCAACATCTATCAAAAGCTGATTGCATTTGCTATGGCTGATTGGAGCTTACCAAACTCTTATCTATTCTTCAAGCAATAAAACCTAAAGATTTCCATATAAGTGGCTTATCATTTAGAACTTACATATTCTATCATACAATTAATATACATAGCTGATTCCAATTGCTTTTTTTATTGAACTCACCAAACTCACTTTATCATCTATCAGAATTTAATACATGCTAAAATGATTCCTATTACTTTTCTCATGAAGCTCTTAAACAAGTATCGAAACAAAATCCAAACTATTTTTAATGGACGTAGAACAGTCATTTTGAATGAACGTAGAGTATGTAGTTATTAAAAGCTGACATTGTTTGTTTGGTGAAACTTTCCAAACAACTCCTTTTTATCATAGTTTACAAGCTTTACCTTTCAAGATTTCTGAACAACTTCTTCTGCTATCAGAATTTACTTGTTCTACCTTTCAAGATGTCGCGTTTGCTGATTCCAATTGGCTTCTTTAGTGATGTTGCGATAATTCCATATTCTGAATCTGCATGCCAAACTGAGCCGAAATCCAAATTTTCATCAATTTTGGTGCCCGAGAACCTATTTAAAAATCAATTTGAAATTTGTATGGGAGCGATTTGTCGAATCACCCCTCGTCACATTTTGTACTGAGCGGAGTTGTCAAGAAGTTGCCCAGCTGTCAAAAGGTGATTTAAAAAAAATGTTTGAAATTGATTTCAGGTACCAAAATAAAGTTCTAAAAATCTGAAAAAAAAATCACAGCGGCTCAGAAAAAAAATGCTCTTTTGTTTAAAGATAAAAAATCATTGATTTTTTCTTAATTTAAAAACCAAATTGCTTTTCTTGAATGAAGCTTACCAAGCTCCTGAACAATCCATCAAGCATCAAAACCAGAAAAATTTCTAAACAACTTCTTTTGCTATCAGAATTTACATGTTGTACCTTTCAAGATGTCTCATTCACTGATTCCAATTGCTTTTCTTGGATAGGCTCCTAAAAAATCCACCAAGCATCAAAACCAGAAATTTCTAAACTACTTCTTCAGCTATCAGAATTTACATGTTCTACTTTTCAAGATGTCGCGTTCGTTGATTCCAATTGCTTTTCTTGGATAAGAGACGAATCAGCCAAGGGCTGAAAGTCTCTGAAATAAAGAAAAATCAAATTTCTTGGATGGAGCTAAAAATCCTAAAAAAAATCTGATTAATTTCCTCTGCCATTAGAAGAATGTACATGTTCTACCTCTCAACACAGAGAACAGACATCCAAGTCCGGTTCCGAAACTGTGTAAGGAATTTAACGGTCATTTGAAATCAGCAACACAAGTGGCAATAGCGTGGCGCTGCAATCGGTTAATTTCCCATACTAATTGAATTCACCACTTGAAATGTTTCAATTCACCACTGACTGTGGCAATATGGTGTTTGGCGGCGTTAGTGATGTCATCGTGTATTGGTTTGCAACCTTACTCAAGTGAAGATGCAAATCCCTACACAACTTTCTGAATGAACTTTGTTCTAGCCTGGATGTCTGTTCTCTGTGCTCTCAATATGCATCATACACTGATTCCAATTGCTTTTCTTGGATGGAGCTTACCAGGCTCCTAAAAATCCATCAAGCATCAAAACCAGAAAATTTCCAAACAACTTCCTCTGCTATCAGAATTTACCTGTTCTACCCTCCAAGATGTTTCGTTCGCTGATTCCAATTGCTTTTCTTGGATGGAGCTTACCAGGCTCCTAAAATCCATCAAGCATCAAAACCAGATAATTTCCAAACAACTTCCTCTGCTATCAGAATTTACATGTTCTACCTTCCAAGATGTCTCGTTCGCTGATTCCAATTGCTTTTCTTGGATGGAGCTTACCAGGCTCCTAAAAATCCATCAAGCATCAAAACCAGAAAATTTCCAAACAATTTTCTCTGGCATCATAATTTACATGTTCTAGCTTCCAATATGCCTCATACGCTGATTCCAATTGCTTTTCTTGGATGGAGCTTACCAGGCTCTTGAACAATCCATCAAGCATCAAAACCAGAAAATTTCCAAACAACTTCCTCTGCTATCAGAATTTACCTGTTCTACCTTCCAAGATGTCTCGTTCGCTGATTCCAATTGCTTTTCTTGGATGGAGCTTACCAGGCTCCTAAAAAAATCCATCAAGCATCAAAACCAGAAAATTTCTAAATAATTTCCTCTGCCATCAGAATCAAAATTATCAAGCATCAAAACCAGAAAATTTTCAAACAACTTCCTCTGCCATCAGAATTTACATGTTCTACCTTCCAAGATGTCTCGTTCGCTGATTCCAATTGCTTTTCTTGGATGGAGCTTACCATGCTCCTAAAAAATCCATTAAGCATCAAAACCAGAAAATTTCTAAACAATTTCCTCTGCCATCATAATGTACATGTTGTACCTTCTAATAGGCCTCGTATGCTGATTCCAATTGCTCTTCTTGGATGGAGCTTACCAGGCTCCTGAACAATCCATCAAGCATCGAAACCAGAAATTTTCAGACAATTTTAAACAATTTGCTTCTTCAGAAATATCTTTTCCGATCAACCAAGATGTCTCTTTTCAAATTTCGCCTTGAGTTTCTTTGGGCATCTCTTCAAATATTCCACCAGGAATTGAAATTTATTAACCTTCCTTATGTATTATGTTGGGAACAGCTCGCTGACGTAGTGTACGATTCGAGCATAGACTAATTACAAGACCTCGATGTACCATAGAAAACCATTAAATTTTCTGTGTCCAGTCCGGTACCCAATAAATATTCATTACCGTGTATTTT
Source organism: Aedes albopictus (assembly GCF_035046485.1). NCBI lineage: Eukaryota > Metazoa > Arthropoda > Insecta > Diptera > Culicidae > Aedes > Aedes albopictus. The sequence goes on from NC_085137.1 coordinate 350,229,439, forward strand.
TTTCTGTGTAAATTGCCTTTTATGTTTAATATATTTATGTCGTTTTCGTTTTTGCGGTGGAGCTACACCGGTGTAGCACTTTTGCATGAGCATGAGCATGAGCATGAGCATGAGCATAGATGACCGCACAATTCGTAGTTGCTATCTTTTTTTTTTTTCCAAATTATTTATTTGTGTAGGCTCATTTGTTTAATAGAAAACTTTACGGAGCCGAAATTCTAACAAAATTGTTTTATATTCTAATGACAATTTGAAAAATATACTAATAAAGCGTTCTTCGTGCGCATTTCTTCCGCACTCGTGATCCGGAACCTGAGCTTGTCCCGGAAGCGGCGAATTGAGCCCTGCGCTGATCGGCTGTCGGATTTCCCATTGCTTCGTTTATCACTTTGGCTACTTCTTCCAACTTTTCCATTTGGGTCATCGGGCGCCATTCCGAATCATCTTCGGGAACACAAACGATTGACTGGACTTGCTCTGCATCTGCTGTTATGTCCGAGGGCAGATCTTCCAAGACTTCAATGATGTCATCTTCCGGTATTGACTTCTGTTCGGGCGAAACCGCACCCTGCGACACAATAGCTGCATAGGAGCAGGTTTCCCTAACTTTCCGCTGCTGCTGCGCCTGATCTTTCCGAGTTACCCGTTGAGGACAGGAATCCTTTCGATGGCCTACTGCCCGGCACAAGAAGCAGGTATTCTTCAATCCATCGTGAAAAATTCGTCCTTTCCAAATTCCGACGTCGACGGCTGGCGGTATGTCCGTTTCAACATCTATGAAAACGCCTCGTACACCATTGTAAATATGGCCGAGCCCCGATTCCACAGGGAACTTCTCACGAACCACCTGATCGATTTTCCCGTATTCACCGAGTACCAGCGATAAGCACTCATCACTAAGTTCCGGCGGCAAATCAAACACCCGTACATATTGAACATTCGCACCAGCGATGCACATTCGCACTTCTACGGATTTCCCGTTTTCGTACATAAACTTCTTTGGACCCGCATTTTTCTTCAAAGTTTCCATCATTGCCTCTAACGATGAAAATTTCAAAAATAACGAACGATCCTTTGCCGTTTTATATGCTGATTCAATGAGCAGCAAATCAGCCTCCAGCGACTTCAGAAAGTTTGCTATTTCCGCCCAGGATGGTCGCGGACTACCCATCGGGAATCGAAATTGTGCGGTATTTACTATCTCACACATTTCGATGCTTAGGTCCGATGGCACAAATAGCACCGCTGATGAACAAACAAACGGTGAACGACCGGGATACAATAGACACGCGGTACCGTTTTTCTATACAGCACCAACTGATAGCAAATTAAGAACGGACTACGAAGAATACATTTCGTGCGTCTATACTCGACGGCAGATGCGATCAAACTGAATTCGTAGTTGCTACTCCGTGATTGACCAGAGCATACACCGGTGTAGCACTTTTGCACCGAAAATGTTCGTTTTTGATTTCCGTGCTACACCGGTGCAGCACTTTTTCTGCACCACGCAGGATAGTGTAGCACTCAAAAAATCGGGAGTGGAGCTGGTGCACACCGTGTCCACCAATCAGCGTTTGTAAAGTTGTCAATATTTTGGTGTTTATGCACGCACACCAATGCTGTTGGAATCCCAGCGCAGTTATTCAATCGACCGGACAAAAACACACCCGTCCCGGGATTCGCGTGATAGAACGAAGAAAAAATTAACTAAACGGGCTATGCTTATTACTACGTCTATTTACAAAAACGGATAAGTACGGACTAACGATACAATAACAAACATCTGTTTTTCAGCAATTATGCTTCGTCGGATTCTTTCACACATACTAGTTCGTCATTTCATAAGAATCTGTCATTCTCTCGTTATACTGACCAGGGGATTGACAACTCTCTTCTCTAACGCATTCGACCAGGGGGCTGACACTACTCTACTTCAACACTCCTCCTTAGTGCAGCCCACATAATCTTTCTGGACTCATGTAAATAAACAACTCACTCCTCCTGAATCGAAGCCAAGTTACAGGTAATATAGTCCACCGCTCTTCTTACCTAAAGCAACAACCTTTTCACCTTCTACTATTCTGCAATCTCTTGGTCCAAACACTACCGTATATCCCTCTTCTGTAATTCGACTCACTGACAAAATATTTCCGGACAATCCTGGCACATACAAAAGCTCTTTTAGTTTCACTTCCACTGGATCACCGTCTAAACCAACTCCCACAATACTTCCGTCTCCACTGCCTCTCGCTTTCACCGTTTTTCCGTCGGCTAGCATGACTTCTTCAGCATATGGATTCCACCAACCGAGGCTCGCAGTCGAATTGGTCATATGCTTTGTAGAACCAGTATCAAGTATCCACCTTTCAGCGCAATCTTTATCACTGCTGGTAGTCATGGTGAAACACACTCCACGGTTTTCACCACTGCTATCCAAATCCAAGTTCCGGACAGTTGTTGTTTTTGCTTGATCCTGCTGCTTTCTGAAGTTGGCTTTCATTTCCTCCAATAAAACAGGACAGTTTCGTTGAAAATGACCTTCACGTCCACAGTAATAACATTTTCTAACAAAGCTTCGCTGTTTTTCACCCTGCACAGTAGACTTCATAGCTTTCTCAGGAGCACTCTTCCCAACTCGGTCTTCGCTTCTTCTCCGCCAATCATCCAGAAGTTTTCCTTTTACATACTCCAGTCTAAGGTCCTCCTCCGGTCGTCCTTCCAAGGCGGTAACAAGTGGGTTGTAGGACTCAGGCAAACTGGACAGAAGGATCGCTACTACCAAATGTTCCTTAAGAGCTTCTCCCAGTCTGGCCAGTCGGTGAACTAATTCTGCTGCTTCCACCAGATGATCCGACATGTTTCCACCTTCTTCCAGCCGCATCGAACGAAGTCGCCGAAGAACATGGATCTTGTTCGACAACGACCCTCGCTCATGATAGCTTTTGAGCTTTTCCCACATCTCTTTTGCCGTTGCCGCATCCATAATGTGGATCAACTGGTTATCTTCCAGTGCCAACCCGATCACCGCACGAGCCTTCTCGTCCTTCCTGGTCCAAGCTGACGTGACATCCGCTGACTCTGGCTTCGGATCCTTCACCATCATCCACAAGTCCTCCCGCATCAACATCAGTTCCATTCTGAATCGCCAGGTGGACCAGTTGTCATCATTTAAGCGATCGAATGTAATTTTTGATTCTGCCATTTCGTAGTATTTCGTTTCACTGAATCAGCCTTTTGTACCACTGTGCAACGATCTTTCGAATTCCACTGTATTTTATCACACAAATGCACTTGCAGTCAACACCGTCCATACAGTCTCACCGATATTCTACCGCCACACTACTAACATGTCCATACCAGGGAAAATGACAACGTTCCCGCTCGACAATCGGCGCAACTACCGATAGCTCCTCCTCAATCAAAAACAATTATAACGTCCGCACTGTCCGCACAAGCTTTATTCCGTTTCTTCGTTGGCCTGCATTACCGCCAACGACACTTGTCCCAATAACACACTTTCTTCTAAAACTGCTCTTCTTTGTCCTTCGATAGCAGCATTTAGATACACCTATGGCGAATTATCATGTTCCGAAAACTCCACAAAAGTTTCTCCGATAGAGTACACTTTCAAATCATTTTCTTCGCGCAGTCTGGGCCCATAACCTGTTGGAATCCCAGCGCAGTTATTCAATTGACCGGACAAAAACACACCCGTCCCGGGATTCGCGTGATAGAACGAAGAAAAAATTAACTAAACGGGCTATGCTTATTACTACGTCTATTTACAAAAACGGATAAGTACGGACTAACGATACAATAACAAACATCTGTTTTTCAGCAATTATGCTTCGTCGGATTCTTTCACACATACTAGTTCGTCATTTCATAAGAATCTGTCATTCTCTCGTTATACTGACCAGGGGATTGACAACTCTCTTCTCTAACGCATTCGACCAGGGGGCTGACACTACTCTACTACTTCAACAAATGCAACTGCACCGAAAATGTTCGTTTATTCAGCGAAAAGTGTAGCACGAAGCGGTGTAGCACCGACGCAAAAACGAAAACGACATTAGCGTGTTACACTGATCTGACAGCTCTGACAGTAAGGGACTAAACATAAATTACGTAAAGTGGGTACCGAGGATTGTTCACAATCTGCGAACTTGACTGCGGAAAAAATTGCGACCATGACGCCGCTGATTCGAGTCTAGAATGGCCCTAATGCACAAGGTGGGCTAATATAATCATCCTGGAATCTAAACATCCTGTTGACATTCTTCCAAGAATTGCTTTGGAAATTCATCAAGATTTTTCTTTCGAAATATAGGAGTTTCTCCGTTTCTTCAGAATTTCCTACGGGAATTTTTCCAAGATTGCTTTCTGAAATCCCTCCAGAAATTTTTTCTGACATTTCTCCAGGTGTTCTTTCTGGGATTCTAGAATTTCTTTCTGGGATTCCTTCAGCATTTTTCTAGAATTTTAAACAGTTTCTTATGATATTTTTCCCTGAAATGTCCTCCATCCAAACATTTATTTCAAGGATTCCTACAGGTCTTTTGGTTTGGTTGTTTTGGTATTTATGCGCGGTAGAAACACTTACACCTACTGGAACTTTTATTATGACTAGTTCCAAGAGATGTTCCAAGAGGATTATATCTTTTATTTTTGTTATTTCCCCATGATTACTACATAAAGCAGCCTTGGGCTGAAAATATCGTTTATAAAGATAAAATAAAAATAATAATTCTCCCTGATTTCTTACTGCGTTTCCTGGGAATCTCCCAGAAGTTTAGTCTAGTAATCTTCCAAGAATTCTTTCCTCAAATCCTCCAGAAGTTTCTTCAGGGAGTCCTCATGATGTTCTGTGATGAAATCTCCGGGGAGTTATTCCTGAAAATCATCCAGAAGTCCTTGAAAATCATCCAGGAATCCTTGAGAAATCCTTCTAGGAATCCTGTATAAGTTCTTTTAAGACATCATCCAATTGTTCCTCGAGGGATACTTTCAGAATTGATGGGATTTCTTTAGAATTTTTTGGGAATCCTTAGTTTCTTCTGAGAACTCTTGAAGAGTTGCTGAAGAAATCCCCAGATCGTTTTCCAAGATCCTAGACTCCTCCTTCCTAGAGAAACTTATTTCTGAAAGACTTATCTCCCAATTCACATAAAGGAATTTCTGAATTATTTCCTGACGATTTCTCATAAGAAATCTATTCAGGAATCTGGAGGAATACAAGGTAGAATCGCTAGTAGGAGTTACTGAAGAAAACTAAGATTGCATTTTTTGAGCACCCGAAAGATAAAATCCCGGATGAAATTCTATTAGAATTTCCAGTTGGGCTAGTGAATGTAGCAGTTTCTGTCGGGAAAATTTGGACATGGTATCAAGGATGACAAGAGAGATCTCAGGTGAAAATTTGAGCCCCATCGGAAAGAAATTGGAGAGAAGAATTCAGCACATCGCGTAATTTCAAGAAAATCGTGTAAAAAATCGCGTGAAGTTTATTTCACGTAAAAAAGTCTTGTAATAGGATTGTAGTGTAAAAATTTAGGCGATGACAGGCAAAGAAAGCCCTAAACTGTTTAACTTCTTGAAGAACACTTGAAGAAGCAAGCCAAGTTCCAGTTGGTTAGTAGAGCCGTTAAGAAGAAGAATAAGAAGAAAAAAGGAGAAGAAGGATCTTCAGAAGGATGTTCTTGGAGGAATATCCAGATGGACATCCTGGAGCAATCCTCGGCTGGGACACCAATTAAGGTGCCCTAACACAATAGGCTAATGAAATGAAAAAAATGTTCGATAAACCAGGGTGATTTTTTCCTATTGCCGGATAATCGAGTCCGTCCTTTGATGGTTTTATATGCACATCTCATCTTTTATTGATCTATCATGATTAGAATGATTGAGCCCTTTTACAAAATGAAAAAAATGCTGTTGATGATAATGACATTCACGTATTACCTCCTGTCACCTCATGTCCGATTTTTATTAATTAAATTGGCTCGATTTAATTTATCTATTGGACTATTGGTTTAATTTTTCTTTTATTCAAATAAGATGTAAAATTATGCGTGAGAGAAAGCATAAGGTAACATTATTTAGAGCAAGATTTATTAATATGTAACGAGGTATTGTTTTTTCCGTAGATTTCAAACGATTATGGACCAGGTTACATAATGACATTCGCCGATCTGGAAGCAGCAGTGGGAGCAAGCCGAACCGCTGCAGATTTCAAGAGCCGAAGTTCGATGCATGGATGATTGTTTCTGTTATAAATGTCCTTCATTGAAAACAACCCGCATATTAAATTACAGTTTGGATTAAGTTCTAAACAGTATGTCTCCTGTTTCTGTTAATGTTACTGTACCACAGTCAGGTACTTTTCTGTTGAAAACTATGAAACTCGAAGCATTTGACCATCAGGAACGGTCTAAGTAACGCATACTAATTTGTAACAGTATGTTATACTGTACAGGCATTGTCAGATATTATAGCGATGAAAACTTGTGAACATGGTGAATATGGAATGGCCATTTCTCAAATGGTTTGTGATTATGTTTGCGCAACACACTTATACATGTGTATATCACTGTATGCAACATAAATTTAACAGTTAGCCTAACTGTTGGACACATTAGTATTTGTAAAGACCAAACATTTGCAGTCTGCAGTTTCTTAGCAGAAAAAAAAACGAAATCTTTCGTGAGGTCACTCGTGTGTTGAAATTTGCTGCGGTAAACAAGTAGAAGTATCTGGAGCAGCCTGGATTAGACAAGGGTAAGTTTTGCTTGATTATTCCATCATATTTTTTGGTGGTACATATAACTCATCGGATATTAATTATATTGCAGAATTCGCCAACAGCCTCGCCAACAGCATAAGCCACATTCCGCCTTACTCTGTGCAACTGTGAGGGATTCCGCGAAAGGAAGGTGAGAAAGATCCCTCCTGCTGTATGCAGATATTGTACGGAATCCGCCCCATCCGGACGAAGTTCCCGCAATCATCATAGGTGCCAACGGATCCAGGATTGTATGCATCGGGTAATTCCAGAAAATATTATGCGTGGAGGGTGACAGAAGTAATGCGCTTTGGAGTTATAGCCGAGGTGGAATTTTATTTTTGAATACAATATTCTCTGGTGAACGCATAACAGACTTTTTATTTTAACAGTTTAAATGCAATAGAACCATATACCATAAGCTTAATGTACCATAGATAACCAAAAATCAACAATACCACATACATTGTTCGTTTCCGTTCTAGATTTATTGTTTTACTGTTCTCTAACCATTTGCCATGCAGTGAATTGCTTGAAAAACGGGATAGTAAATTGACCGTATCTTTTACTGTTTTGCGAAAAAATTGTTCGAGAAAACGAGCCATTTTTTATGGTAACCTATCTTAACCGCCTATACCTCATACTGTAATTTGGCGGATTACCATTTGTCAAACTGGCAAATCTGTACGTGGTATGGTTTGCTTACTGTTATCTCGGACAGTTCGAAAAATGGTTAAATGACAATTTTTAATAGGCTTCTACAGTATGAGAAACGTTGTATTTACAGTTCGTGATTATGCGGGAAGGGGAAGGGCCCATATAGCTGAGGCGGTAAACGCACGGGTATTCAGCATGACCATGCTGAGGGTGACGGGTTCGATTCCCGGTCGGTCCAGGATCTTTTCGTAAAGGAAATTTCCTTGACTTCCTTGGGCATAGAGTATCTTCGTACCTGCCACACGATATACACATGCAAAATGGTCATTGGCAGAGGAAGCTCTCAGTTAATAACTGTGGAAGTGCTCATAGAACACTAAGCTGAGATGCAGGCTTTGTCCCAGTGAGGACGTTACGCCAAGATGAGGAGAGGAGAGAGGAGGATTATGCGGGAAGCGTTGGCTCCATCGGGGAAACGACCAATGTTCCTGGAGGGTCACCAACCGGATCGAAAGGACTGGTAAGACCCGTGCAGCTCATTCGTCGATATGAATTCAATCCACCGCCATGCATAGTTAGTAGATGTCACCGCGGCCGTATTTTAGTGGTATAAATTACACATCTTGAAGTGTAGTTGGATCAAGCGTGAACTTTTTGAACATGTATACATATTAATTATTGAGCTATTCAAACAATAAATCTGACTAATTATCCTGAAAATTTGTGTTGAACAGTGTTTTGAATAGGGGGGAAAATGGTAAAAAATATGTCTCTATCATATGTTCCATGTGGAATGATTTTTCACTTATTTGTTAGTCTCATTATTTTTTTTTTTCATTTCAGAGCGTATGCAATTTACTAATGGATGGCGCAGCAATCATTTTAGGTGAAGAAATGTTATTAAAAAAGCGGGATTGCATCTAATCGTTTGGTATCTCCAGCGCACAGTTTCTATGATTAAAGATGAATAAGTGCTCTAAGAACACTGGAATGATTTCATGCAATTGCGCTGTTATATTAACGTTTCTTCACTTTTGAAACTTCTGCAATAGTCCATTAGTGAATTAAATATGCAATATTTATTTTTTTATTCACTTACTAGTGGTACTAACGTAACAAAACAGTACTACGTACTGTTATTGTAATTGTGTTGCACTATAAAACAGTAATAACACATAGAGTGCTTGTTTTTCGGTTTTTATAGGTCAACTGTTCTAGAACTGTTTGCCTAACAGCGAACTAAGCAAAAAATGGATAGTATGTTGTTGGATAGTTATATTAAAAATTGTGTTGATAAAAATGTTAGTTTGAACTGTACTTATTTTATTGCAAAAAAAATAAACAAGCATTGACCACCCGCATAATCACAAACTGTTAATGCATTGTTTCTCATACTGTAGATGACCATTAGCAATTGTCATTTAATTATTTCTCAGACTATCGAAGTTAATAGTAAGCCATCCATTCCATGTACAGATTTGCCTGTTTGACAAACGGTAATCAGCCAATTTACAGTATGTGGAATTCACACTAAAAGCTTGAATTCCACCTCGGTAATATTTTTTGCTGAGTTTAAACTGTAAAAGTAAATTTATACTGAGGAATCAGTAAATAGTTGAACATTTATCCGATCTCAGTATTTAGTTTTACCTAAACATCTTTTTTCTCAAATTTGTTGGCTTGTAGCTTTTTTTGGCTCAAACAATTTTGTGTTTTTGTGAAGCTTATGACGTGAAAGAATCGTTTGGTAAGTATGCATAATAAATGAAGTTAGTTGAAATTTTACAGCGAAGCATATTTTTCTCTCTTCGTTCTGTTTCAGGATAGCTGATTGAGTTGGAAGATCGCCTTTATATGAATCATACTATTAAAGTATAAACCGGAATTCTCGGAATGCCACAATTCTTGGCCAGACGCTCTGCGGAGGGACCGATGAACTTTAAACATCCCCAGACTTACGTTTCCTCCGGCGGAACCTGCGATATACCTAATTTGGCACTGCCAACAGTTTGTGTTTGCCCTTGCACAGAATGCAGATTGATATCTGAATAAAAATCAAGATAAAACATCAATGTTTCAATTCATTTTCTCAAAATTTTCCTTATTTTTGCATCATTTACCAATAAAATTTCCGGAAAACCGTACAAAATACTGAGTCGCTCGGTAATCTGTTAAAAAAAGTTACTGAGTTCTCGGTACTTCTTATACAAAGTATTCAGTAATAATTTGACGAGCAGCTCAGTGATTTTTGACATTTCATCAGATGTAACGTAATACCGAGTAATCGGTAGTTGAACTCAATTACCGAGATGATCACCGAGAGTTCAGCAGTTGAGAATTCGGTAATCTGATAACTGAGCCCGGTAATAAAAGTTAAGTGTGTAGGCGGTTAAGATTGGTTACCATAAAAAATCGCTCGTTTTCTCGAACAAATTTTTCGCAATACAGTTATGGATATGGTCAATATATTATCCAGTTTTTGAGATAATTCACAGCATGGCAAATGGTTAGAGAACAGTTTAACAATAAATCTGGAAGAAAAATGAACACTGTATGTGTTATTATTGATTTAAAGTTTTCCATGTTTTTTTAACCTTATGTTATATGGGTCTAGTGCATTCAAACCGTTTGAAAATAAAAAGGCGATTCTGCGTTCACCGGTGACTTATTTTATTATTCAAAAAATATTTATCATCATATTTTTGTTGGTGATGAACAAGGCGATTTACCTTCGTCGAAAGATCTCTTCGCATTATGTCGAGCAGCGCATCCGGGTCATTCCGAGAGCAGTGATAACTGCCGAAGTTCCCCGACTCCCACCACGTCCCTTCGTACGCCCGGTAGCACCTACGGCGAATAAAGCTGTGGACCTTCCTGCGGCGGGAGAGGATTCCTGATCACAAGAATACACTGTTTCCACCGGCAACAGGACTAATCTTCCACTTCTTCTTTTTTGCGGATCGTGCGGAACATTTTTCAGACGTAATTTCGAGCAGACTCAGTTTCATCCTGTTGAATTTCTTTGAACTAATGTTCGTGAATTCTGTAAAATAATGTTCATATATGAGATAGAGCAACAAAAACAAAATAGAAGAATCATGCAAAACTTACTTTTTTCTACCTCCAGTTACTTCAAACCGTTAACTGAAGCGATCGTACGAGTTTTCAGTTTGTTTTCACTCAGGTGGATTTTTTTCTTTTTTTCTATAAAATTGCAAACTGCGGCGTTTGGTTGGTACAGACACCAATGTATGCAGCTATTTGGAAAACTGTTGAATGTAAGTGGCATACAGTGAAATACACATGTATATGTGTGTTGTGCAAATCTAATCACAAACCATTTGAGAAACGGTCATTCCATTTTGCCACCATGTCTCACAATTCTTCATGGCTGTACTGTTTGACATTTTTTGCACAATGTGGCATATTGTTACAACTTGTTATGCACGCAGAAAAATATATTGTAAACTCAAAAGAATTCGGCACAGTTTCAACAAATTTTATTGTAGACTCAGGGCTTTACCAATTAATTTTGTTGATTCAACAAATCCACAAATTTATAACAACAATAGAATTTGTTGTTTCTAAAAATGACCGAAAACAACTAGCTGTCACAACCAAAACAAAACTTTTTTTTTTGAAACAAAAATACGATTTATCAAATCTATAAAAACAATGTGTGGAAGCAACAAAAGAAGCCATATTGAAACTAATATTCATATTTGTTGTTTCAACAAATATAAAATTTTTAAACTGACCCATACTTTGTTTTGATATTATAATCAGTTTTATTGGTTAGGTTTTATTTTCATTATGAACATAATAAAACATTTCTCTTAAACTGGTAAGCCTGGTAAGCTCCATCCAAGAAAAGCAATTGGAATCAGCGAACGAGACATCTTGGAAGGTAGAACAGGTAAATTCTGATAGCAGAGGAAGTTGTTTGGAAATTTTCTGGTTTTGATGCTTGATGGATTTTTAGGAGCCTGGTAAGCTTTATCCAAGAAAAGCAATTGGAATCAGTGTATGAGGCATATTGAGAGGTAGAACATGTACATTCTTCTAATGGCAGAGGAAATTAATCAGATTTTTTTTTAGGATTTTTAGGAGCCTGGTAAGCTTCATCCAAGAAATTTGATTTTTCTTTATTTCAGAGACTTTCAGCCCTTGGCTGATTCGTCTCTTATCCAAGAAAAGCAATTGGAATGAACGAACGCGACATCTTGAAAAGTAGAACATGTAAATTCTGATAGCTGAAGAAGTAGTTTAGAAATTTTCTGGTTTTGATGCTTGGTGGATTTTTTAGGAGCCTATCCAAGAAAAGCAATTGGAATCAGTGAATGAGACATCTTGAAAGGTAGAACATGTAAATTCTGATAGCAAAAGAAGTTGTTGGTTTTGATGCTGAATGGATTTTTAGGAGCCTGGTAAGCTCCGTCCAAGAAAAGCAATTAGAATCAGCTAACGCGACATCTTGTAAGGTAGAACATGTAAATTCTGATGACAGAGGAAGTTGTTTAGAAATTTTCTGGTTTTGATGCTTGATGGATTGTTCAGGAGCTTGGTAAGCTTCATTCAAGAAAAGCAATTTGGTTTTTAAATTAAAAAAAAATCAATGATTTTTTATCTTTAAACAAAAGAGCATTTTTTTTCTGAGCCGCTATGATTTTTTTTTCAGATTTTTAGAACTTTATTTTGGTACCTGAAATCAATTTCAAACATTTTTTTTAAATCACCTTTTGACAGCTGGGCAACTTCTTGACAACTCCGCTCAGTACAAAATGTGACGAGGGGTGATTCGACAAATCGCTCCCATACAAATTTCAAATTGATTTTTAATAGGTTCTCGGGCACCAAAATTGATGAAAATTTGGATTTCGGCTCAGTTTGGCATGCAGATTCAGAATATGGAATTATCGCAACATCAAAGAAGCCAATTGGAATCAGCAAACGCGACATCTTGAAAGGTAGAACAAGTAAATTCTGATAGCAGAAGAAGTTGTTCAGAAATCTTGAAAGGTAAAGCATGTAAACTATGATAAAAAGGAGTTGTTTGGAAAGTTTCACCAAACAAACAATGTCAGCTTTTAATATCTTCATACTCTACGTTCATTCAAAATGACTGTTCTACGTTCATTAAAAATAGTTTGGATTTTGTTTCGATACTTGTTTTAGAGCTTCATGAGAAAAGTAATAGGAATCATTTTAGCATGTATTAAATTCTGATAGATGATAAAGTGAGTTTGGTGAGTTCAATAAAAAAAGCAATTGGAATCAGCTATGTATATTAATTGTATGATAGAATATGTAAGTTCTAAATGATAAGCCACTTATATGGAAATCTTTAGGTTTTATTGCTTGAAGAATAGATAAGAGTTTGGTAAGCTCCATTCAGCCATAGCAAATGCAATCAGCTTTTGATAGATGTTGACAGGTAGAACATGTAAGTTTTGGAAGATAAGAAAGCTTTAGAAAACATTTTGGTTCATGCTTCAAGGATTGTATATGAGCCGACATTAATGTAAACCAATGAGAAGCAGCAAATGATGTTAGTGCTAGGAAAAACTAGTATATTATGATAGTTAAAAATGTTTGCTTAATTGGTTCAACTAGTAATTGTTGTTCAGTAATTTTAGAGCATGATGAAGTTGAACGATAGAAAACTAAATCAATTGTAGTTGGAAATCATAAAACATGTTAGAAACTAGAAGCGATGTACGATATTATATTCTCAAATCCTCACTACATATTATCGAACTTCGTACACGTAACACACAACCTTAATATTGTTAATATTGTCTTAGATTAATAAAGAGTTGAGAAGGAAGCAAATGTAGTATTATAGAGTAAATTAAATAAAATTAAATTTCATTATTTTCCACATTGAATAAAATTATATATAATAATTGATAGTGTATTTTCTTCGGTGCAACCTGCATTGATTGATGCACCAAGCGGTAAGAAGAAGAATTTTCACATCCAAGCGGTGTGCCCTTTACATCCATCGACCAATCAGCGACGAGGATCTAATTGACGGCACACCGCTTGGATGTCAAAACTTCTTCTTCTTTTCGCTTGGTGCATCAATCAATTTTTACCGTCGTTCAGGCGTGTGCTCCGTCGACTGGTAGAGGGCAAACACGAAGATGCGGAGCGGCTGGGTTAGAGGATGCAGAATTCTTCTACTACTGAATGACGCTTGGGGTGAATGAAGCGAACGGGAGAAAGAGAGAAGAAGGCTGGAGCATGAGCTTGGTGGTCGGATCGGTCGCTTGCCTGCGGCAGTCTTGTAACGATTTTGGACGCGAACGGTTTGTTTTCTGAATGGTGTGGTTTGGATTGGAAAAAAATGAAAAAAAAATCTTGAAAAGAAACAGTGAATAAAATACTTGATTCGTGTTAATATTTAAATGAAATTTGTATGAATTACTTGAGAAAATACGACAATCAGATCTTTTTTTCTCTAAAAATTCTTATCGAATTCCAAAATATAAACAACCATGCCGCAAGGTAACCTAGAAGAATTCTTAAGGAACTTCTAATCAGGGATTGGCGGCATGCACCGTGCGGTGCGAAAAAGGCGTGTGCTTCACACAATCGCAAGTGCTCGTCTTCAGAGCCGTAGCGTGCGGTTGGCCAGGTTGGCCCCCGCCAAGGGCGTCAGCCTCAGAGGGGCGCCGAAAAGACCTAAGGCTAGAAGAAAACAGGATGCTTCTTGAATGTTATCAGGATTTCATCATGTTTAGTATATGATATTAATTTGTTTCTCCGCATTCTCAAAAATTCAGATTTCTCTATGAAGATACTAACTTTAGTTTATTTATAGCATTTACCATGTTGTAACCTGTAAATTTATCTACTTTTTGTGAGAAACTATAAAATGGTAGTCTCCTGGTAATTCTTTAAGGAGTACATAAGATAATCTTTCAAAAAATCTTCCAGCGATAGGTTTGCAAAATTTATTCAATGATTCTTTCAAAATGGCTCCACAGATTCCCTCGAAAATTCTTCATGCTTTTATTCCTCAAAACTTATTTCTCACAATTTTTTTCCTGGGTTTCCTGGGAAAAATATCTTTAAGGACCATTCAACAGATTTTCCCAGTAATTCCTCCATGGATTCCTACACTCAGAAAAATTAACATTTTGAATGTAAGTGCCATGCACTTAGATTGTGACCAATTGCTTTTGCACTTAAAAAATATGTGCAGCCCTATCGAAATTTTGTCAACTCAGTCAAGATGAATTTTATGTGCGAACCTTTTGCTTTTTAAAAATCAATCGATTAGATTTCAATCGTCCGGCACATGATTTCTATTAATAAGAATATCAATTTTTTGCCTTGGAAGTTGGCTTTTAAACCATAATAAATGAAAATTTTGGATTATTCGCGATCAACCGATATAAATAACTTTTCAGACCGAGTTTCAGCCCATTTATTTTCTTGATTTAATAGTAAAATTAAGTTTTATTTATAAGTCCTTGGGTGCCAGCATGTATACCGGACACAATGTGCCCACGCCCAGTGACCAATCCCTTGTTGCGTATACTCAATCCGCCGATGCCACGGCCAAGGAAAATAACAATCCATGGAGATCCGGCGCTGCCGCGGTCATTGGAGATGATCATCCTGGAAGGTCCACCGATGTTGCGGCCTATCCGTGACCCCAGATTCACGTTCGCGCGTCTTTTTAAACTCCATCCGGCAGCTCCGAAGTCGTTTAAGTGTTTGCCCTTGATGACGGTGGAGGAACAGTCGACGTTGTGCAACTCTAAAAGAAAGTTAAAGAGATGTACGTAGTTTGAAATGATTTTTAAAGTATGAATAACAAGTTAACTACTCACCATCAAAAACACCAAGCAACTCGGTCGGGTAATTTCATCCTTCAAGCACCCGTTTGAAAGAGAAGTTTTCAATTTTCCGCGACAAAATGATCGTTTCCAGCGCGCGCCATGCTCGTTTCACGTTGTTATGTTAGTGTTTGGATTTTATTTGAACACGGTTGATTTTTATGTTGCCACACTCTAAATTTATTACAAAAAGATTGAAATTCAATAAAGTAGTTTTAATTTTCATTAGCTGCACATATAATGGTTTTTTTCTCTCTCGTTCGTAATCTATGTGCTTCCTGCACTTAGATTCTATCAGTAAATTAGTTTGAGTGTATAGAAAATCCTGCAGAGATTCCTTTAAAAATGCTTCTGAGAATTCCTCCAGAAATTCTTCCAGATATTTCTTTTTTTAGAAAATCGTCTATAGATTTCTTTAGCATTTTGACCAAAATTTCCTTCAGAAAGTTTTCTATCGATTCCTTTTGAAAAAAGGAAACTCTAATATCGCTAATTAGCAATTAATAAAGCCTTCCATTAATTCCTTCCGAAATTGTTCCACAGAACACCTTCCATGAATTTCCCCATAAATTCCTCCAGAAAACCATAAATTTGTATTTCCTTCAGAAATTTCTCTAGGTATTCCGTTGGAAAATCTTCACTGATTTTATACAAAATTTCTCCGAAGGATTTTTTCGAAAGCCTTACATGGATTCCTTCAGAAATTTCTCAGCGATTTTCTCATAAAACCTTCAAGGGATTTAAAAAAAAAATCCTCAAGAGATTCTCAAAAATCTTTTGAAGGGTTTCTTTCAAAAATTCTTCAAAGTATTCTTTCAGAAACTCTTCCTGGCGGTTTTCTACAAATAATGAAGGCATTACTTCAGGCATTTCTGCACGAACTACTCCAGGAGTTTATGCAAGAATTACTGAATGAGTTCCATTGGAAAATCTTGTTGAAATTTCTCTCGGATTTTCATTTGAATCAGATATTCCATCAGAATTCCTTCAGAGATTCCAGCAAAAATACATTGGAAATTCTTCAGGAATTCCTCCTAGTATTTATCCACGTCGATGGTTTGTCAAATGGTTACTGAAATTATTCTGGGAAACATTTTGATAAAACTTCAGAGGAAACCTTTGGTAAAGTGATTGGATAATTCTGATTAAACCAATTGAACGGTTCCGGGTCATTTGGCCGAACGCCATTTGGCCGAATGCCATTTGGCCGAATGCCGTTTGGCCGAAAGACGACTGATGAACTTAAGTGACCATGGCACTGTTCCCCGCATTAGTATAACTCGAACGAACAGCCTATGATTTAAAGAAGGAAAAATCTTTGATAAAATATTGGCAGTTTCAACGCCAACAAAACCCTAAATGTCAAAATTAGATAGAATAGCCTATGATTTAAAGAAGAAAATATTTCTGATGATCATATTGGTAGTTAGACTTTCAAAAACTTCCTCTGAATTCTTTTGATCAGAATTCGGCCAAATGGCGTTCGGCCAAACGGCATTCGCGCAAATGGCCGAACACCCAATTGATCTAATTGCCGAAAATTGGCAAAATAGATCATTTGACTTAATTTGAATTTCATTTGAATTGATCATTTTCCTGAAACCCCCTAAAACTCAATTTAATGTTTTAAAACAAAAAATTATTGAAATAAAAAATCCAGAAAAAAAAAATACTGTGAGTTATCATGACGAAATTTATAGATCATTAATGCAGGGAATCTGAAATTTCATTTCTAATTAATGTGCTGGTCTTCATGAGATTCTTGAAATGCAAAATGTGTTCGAAGTTAAATTTGTATAAGATAAACACTTTTTTTTTAATTTTGGGTGATTCTCATTGGAATTCCTAAAGAAAAACACGAATAAAATACGCTATAAGAAAATTAAAAAAATCCAGGATAATTCGTTTCTCCTAAATACCTAAAGCCAACTTTCAAAAAAACTTTAAAAAAATGAATGACTACAAATTTTTGTCAATTATCAATCTTTAATTATCGTGGGGCGCCAATCTGGATGCTTGCCAAGGGCGCCAAGGGGTCACGCTACGGCTCTGCTCGTCTCCCGTTTTGCTGAGAGACAAGAGACGTATGAGTGAGAGCTTTCGTAATTGTGCGAGAGACAATCGCAGCACTAGCTCTACGGCGCAGGGAGTAATGCACGGTGCTTGGGACTGCGCTTGTCTCCAAACAGAAAAAATCAATTAATAAATTAATTGAAGAGTTTGTGTTTTCGGCAAAGTTGTTAAGCTTGTCAAGGGTTGACAAGTGATGGGTCGTTTGATTCGAAATTTTTCCAATCGTGCGTAGTATCAAGCCAAGTGCAAAGCACGGAGACAAGCACCGAGAGAGTGCATACGACAGAGCGTGAGAGACAGGTGACCTCCAGCACGCGGCAAAGTAAACGAGCAACACATAACCGATTGCGCGTACTCGTCTCCTTCTAGTTTGTTGTGCTGTCTCGTAGCAGAGTGTGCGGCACGCAAAGAGTTTTGAGTCGCACCCTATCCCTGCTTCTAATATTCTGGAGAAGTTATTGTGTATTCAGTTCAAAGTTGGATTATCCCGACTGTTTATGAAACTGTTCAGAACAGTCGTCGAATATCGAGGGGATTCTCGATGTATTGATGATGATGATGATGATGATTGTGTACCCACCATCAGCGCAAGGATTACCTATGGCTGCAGAGTCATACCGGAACGGAATGATCTACCTGATGGTTTGTTGTAGCAGGGTAAGCTAAATTCACTGGAGACCTTCGGAAAACAACATGATAATTGTTATCTCGTGACAAAGTCTGGCCACCCCACGAACATTTGCCCGGAAACCAGTTCATTTATGTCGTTTTCGTTTTTGTGGCGGTGCTACACCACTTCGTGCTACACTTTTCACAGAAAAAACGAACATTTTCGGTGCAGTTGCGTTGGTGTGCGTGAATAAAAACCAAAATATTTACAACTTTGCAAACGCTGATTGGTTGACACGGTGCGCACCTGCTACACTCTCGAATTTTTGAGTGCTGCACTATCTTGAACGGTGCAGAAAAAGTGCTACACCGGTGTAGCACGAAAATCAAAAACGAACATTTTCGGTGCAAAAGTGCTGCACCGGTGTAGCACCACCGTAAAAACGAAAACGACATTAACTTCCTTAGGCTACCCCTCCGAAATCCCCATATATGTCATGTTCAAATATAAAAAGTAATAATATGGAACGAACTCACCGGGTAATCCTGACCAGCTGGTTTTCTATGTTTGGCTTTGGTCTCAGCATGCAAACGGTCCAAACCATATTAAATGTGCACTCGTTCACACCACTCGCTGATTCTCCGATCGTCCATCGAAGAATCCGAAAAAAATACATAAGCGAGAATACCCGACGCACTGAAAAACAATCTCTTGGATACTAGCATTTCCGAACTCGGAATAACGACGAACACGAGCACCACGACGCGGGCGACCGAGGAGATTCTCGATGTATTCTACAGAAACCAATTAATCAGCAAATTTGTTCAAGCACATCATTATTTCAAACGTATAGGTCTTCAGAATAATAAACATTAGCAATTATCTTGGAAATAATATAACCTGCTTCTATTAAACCCCACTTAAGAACATTTAAAACATTTATTGCGGATTTTTTTCATAAACATTGCATCTGAACACCCCCCGACTTCCGCGCCAAAAAGCTGGCGGCTTGGCTGCCGGCAACAGCTGATCAGGGCGACCGGTTAGCTGTCCTTGTTCCACCAATTGAATGTTTTTGAAAACGCGTTTGCGCGCGAAATCTTTCTCGCTCATTTCTGCTGTCAAATCCGTGACCGACTGTTTCACCGACCGTTTGAAACGGCAACTGTTTCGAACGGTCGTGAACAGTTTGGAACTGGACGGTCAATACTCAAGAGTAGGTAAGTTCAACCTAAGACCCCCTCATTCAACTCAATTTTGAGTAAACCGACATTTACCCAAAATTGGCTTATTGGGGTCAAGGACCCCTTTTGTGTATAGATAGTAGAGTAAACATAGATCCGCTAAGATGAATCCATTGTATGCAAACGAACTGTCAAAATCTGTATCCAAACGAGCATGACGTCACGATGTCAACAACATGAATGGACCACATGACGTCATAACACTCTTGCAAATTACTACTTGCACGCTTGAAACATTTCACTCAGTGGTATCCGCGGATCTATGTTTACTCTACTATCTATACTTTTGTGTATCGTCTACCCACGTTGGTTTGACCGCATCTAATCTGAACACTTTTTAATTTGACTCCCGTTAATCTGCACATCGTTCAAACTAAAAATGGTTCGAACGTCATTCTGCTCATGGAACGGGGTGAAACGGAACGCAGAATCAAAACAAAACAGCAAAAAGTGTTATCATCAGTGTGTTTTTCGATGCCTACAGGGTTAATAGAAGTTTAAATTAAAAATAAACCCCGTTGGTTTGCATGAGGTGTCGTTCAAACTAACGGGGGTAGACGGTAGATGCATCTCTGTTTGTTTTTGACAACATCGGTGGGCCAGAGTAAAATCCCCAAGAAAACAACCCAATTTTGAGTAAAATCGACCCAAATATTAGGTAGTTTGGATTTTCCGTGTGTGAATGTACTTTTCCAAAATATGCGATTTATTTACCCATATTTGCGTAAAGTTTACGCAAATTTGAGTAAAATTTACCCAATAGGTTAACTGATCTTAGCGTGTAGTGACCACTATCGCTGTTTGACGCAAATTTGGGTAATTCCACGGATTTGTAGTTCACTCAGGAATAGAAGTATACACGGAATTACTATTATTTACACGCTTAGATCAGTTTACCTTTTTTCCAAAAAGTGCACAACCGCAAATATGCGTAAATGATACTCAAATATAGGTTAACAAAACTCAAATATGGATAATGTGGACACACATATGAGTAATTTTCCCGGTCGGTCCAGGATCTTTTCGTAAAGGAAATTTCCTTGACTTCCTTGGGCATAGAGTATCTTCGTGCCTGCCACACGATATACACATGCAAAATGGTCATTGGCAGAGGAAGCTCTCAGTTATTAACTGTGGAAGTGCTCATAGAACACTAAGCTGAGAAGTAGGCTTTGTCCCAGTGAGGACGTTACGCCAAGAAGAGAGAGACATATGAGTAATTGTAACCCAAATATGGGTTAATATTACCTATAAATGAGGTTGTGCACTTTTCCAAAATATGAGTTTTATTTACCCATATTTGCGTAAAGTTTACGCAAATTTGAATAAAATTTACCCATATTTTAGAAAAATAGGTAAACTGATCTTAGCGTGTATGCATTTTGTATCCGCATCTCTCTCACTCTCTTTCTGTTTTCATGCTATCTGCCGTTTAGCCTGGATTGAAGAGAAGTGTTTCGTCAACCCAGGCGAAGTACCAGATAGCATGAAAACAAGAAGAGAGTGAGAGAGATGCGGATACAAAATGCATAAATAATAGTAATTCCGTGTATACTTTTATTTCTGAGTGTTCCGTGTAAAAAATTCTGTGTAAATGACGTATTTTTTTAGCAGGCCGATTTGAATGTGTAGTTTGATCCGTTAGCTTTGGTTTTGTTGTCATCATGAAAAAAAAAACGGTTGCATACACGCTCCCTCGATTGAAGCGTTCGTGGATGGGTAATAATCGTGTAAATCGATGATTTTTTTTGGGAAACACGTTTCAAAGTGTATTGAGCAGCCAGCTCTTAGCAACTCCTGAGCCGCTCAGCGCAGAAACCGCAGAAAAGGCACAAACGCAAGCTGCCATTTTGAGTCTCGGAAAATCGAGTGAAATTATTTTTTCCTAATAATTATTATTCTTGTTTTGTAAGTACTAATTGTTAAAAACTAATGTATTTAGATAATAACAATGATTTTTTTTTCATACAGGAGAACATTTTTGCTCTGGAGATGGCAGAGCAAATCTGCGAACCAGCCTTACAATATTTTTTTCGATTTCCTCGAGGATTTGCCGGTGCCGTGAACGTCGTGATATTGAGGGAATTCCCGGCAAACTATGTGCACTTACACGGAGATTAGCTTCCCCCAAGGTCAGTAATCACAAAACCACCGCCTCCTGCGAAGAATGGCCCACCGTCACAGCAAGCATATGGCCTCAAGGACGTCGAGCTACCGTTAACTCCTAACCGTTGTCAGCGATGCTTGGCTTGCGCGGGCACGCGTAATGTCCAAAACTACCGACTTCGAAGTGGCCTGGATCCGGAAAAATCGCAAATTTAGTCTGAAGTTCACCACGCCTGGTTGTACGTTGGCGAGAGTACCACGAAAGTAAATTATGCGAGGCCCCAGTAAATTTGCCGCTCTGAGGGATGACTACAAGAGGTCGGCTTCCGGAGTTCATGAGTTCAGATGGAATAAGGCGAGGTGCGTTGCAGGGAAAAGTAAGTGCAGGTAAATTTCACAAATTCCGCGTTTGATATACCAATGCATCACCTAATTCCAATCAGTTTTTTACGGTTCCTATTTCCGTTCACCCATATGTTTTGCATGGTGTGAACGGAATTAAAAATCGAAAACAAGTCAGGCCAAACATTTCAATAGGTCCTATCTGCATATGAGAGGCTCTCTTTGTTCACTTTCTCTTTCAATTATTGCAATGCAATAGTGCAGTTTGCAACTATTTTTGCAATACAAATCAAAAGACGATTGTTTTGACCATTGTTCTATGCAAGGAGACAATCATAATTCAAATAAACAGCTGAGATATTGACGAAAGAGAGGGATACCAAAGAGAGCCTCTCTTCAGCAGATAGGACCTTTAGATATGTTTGGCCTGAAGTGATTGGAAATAGATGATGTCACGGTGTGCTAATTTGCAATACAGGAATATCGTACGAATCGCGAAAAAACGGGAATTTTCTTATGGTTTTTCGGATCACTTAGTATTCAACGCAATCCACTTTAAGACCACTGAAATTTTCAGGTTGTCTTACATAAATTGGTTGCACTATATGAATTGTTGACTAATTTAACTAAGTCTTTAGATATGTAATACCGTCTACCCCCGTTGGTTTGAACGACACCTCATGCAAACCAACGGGGTTCATTTTTTAATTTGAACTTCAAGTAACTCTGTGGGCATCGAAAAACACACTGATGGTAACCCCTTTTGCTGTTTTGTTTTGATTCTGCGTTCCCTTTCACCCCGTTCTAAGAACAGAATGACGTTTGAACCATTTTTATTTTGAACGATGTGCAGATTAAAGGGGGTCAAATTAAAAAGTGTTCAGATTAGATGAGGTCAAACCAACGGGGGTACACGGTAGCTTGTCATAGAAGTTCCTTATTCTTTTTTCTGGCTCTGGAGATTGGTCTGTCTCAGTTGAAATTATAGTGTTCTTTGAGCACTTTTACAGTTATTAAGAGCTTTTTTGCCTATAATTGCATAAATTTGTATGTGGCAGGCATGTTGATACACTGTGTCCAGGAAGGTACCGAGTGGAACGTGAATCGAACCAGCCGTTTTTCAATTGACGATGTAAAGCCTTAGCCCTTTCCTTCCCACGACTTTGAACGACTTTATCTATGCCAAAAAAGCGATTCCGAAAAAAGTGGTAGAACAAAAGTTATTGCAAATTGGCTAAATTTTTCGAAATCAATGAAAAAAATTTTGGTTGTATATCAATAGGTTTTTGATTGTTTATCAACAGTTCAACTATTGAAACAAGTAGTCAGTAGTTGGGCTTACCTTATGAGGTTATAACCATATTCTAAAAATTATTGCATCATATTTATCTAATTTCGTTTGTCCGGAGTTCGCCGAAAACCGATGGTGCTCTAGAGCAACCATGAGAAGTAGAGGGTTAGACACTATAGGCTAACTGGAGACCCTAGGTAGGGTATTGGCTCCCTTCTTAAGCATGTGGCTCCCATTTTCATTCTACGAAAAACAAAGGATTGCAGCGCTGTTTGTTTTGTCTCTTATTTTTGTATTTTTTGTTAGAAGTGAGCACCCATGAAAACAAAAAGAACGGAATCAATCGGTGCCGTAATCGCTTGTTTTCGAATAGGATGAATATGGGAGCGTGAGATTAATGATGGAACACTTACCCTAGATCCTTCCTAACGATATTCAGAAAATCAGTTGCATTAGATGCAAAACCGACGAGAAGTTGTATTGGGCATAAACCTTGGCGTAACAGCCGAGCATGGGTCAATGAAGCAAACTGTTCTAGCATTCGCCATGCATGTAAACAAAGGTGCCACTGTATATGGACATTAGCATTGTGACAGCAGTCGAGTTATGTCAAACACACAAGACTATGGTGGCGCTATCTGTACACTCCATAGCGACCGTTTTAGTTATTTTAGTGATCCATTGCAAGTCAGTCAAAACTGTAAAAAGTAGTTATTCAGAAAATGGCATCAGTTTTCATATTTGTATTATATGCAAAAGTTCAAAAAATCACCATAGTGGGACTGTTGTGCAATTACTTTTCACTATGGGACTATCATTTTTAGTGCAACTTAAAGACAACCCAGAAAGAGATTGAAATCTGGCATTCACTCAATTTTGATCAAATTACAGATGGAACTGACTTGGGACTCAAGGCAGGAAAATGCGTGACAGCACAGAAAACAAATAATCCAAACTAGTACATTTTTTTTTTCTCGAATTCTGAGCGTTAATCAGTGCTGATAGTAGAGTTAATAAACTAAAGAGGACGAATGTCGCTGCTATTCCTATTGTTCTCGTTCGCAAACATGCCGGGTATCTATCTGTCAAACTGCATACTTTTTCGCTTTGACACTTATCCCTGCCTATCTCCGCCAGCAAGAGATTTGCGGCAGCGACATTAGTCCTTTATAGTTTACTAGCTGTACCCGGCAAACTTTGTCTTGCCTACTGCGTTTTTTGACATTTCAAGTTTCTAGCCAAGACCAAATCCCCGGTCAAAATGTATGGAAAATTGATTTTCAAAAACTCAATTTTTCTATGTTTTTTGCCTCATAAACCTTCCTTGGGTGAAAACGTAACAGAACAAAACTAAGACGACCAAAATCGGTCCATCCGTTCGCAAGTTATGCGCGGTTCCACGTATGCCACTGCATTTTTATATATATAGATTACCTCTATTGTGCTGTGCTGAAGGATGAGTTTCATATATACCACTGACAATAGCATTGAAACTTTGCGATAGCAGCGTCGCCAAGATGTTGCCACTTGTGTTTTAAAACGATTGTTAGATTCTTTACACCGTTTTGAAAACGAACTTGGATATCTGTTCTCTGTGATGGCACCCGATTATAGAAGACCCGACTGTATATTGAATGTATGTAGCAAAATATATCTATTTCCGAGTTGTCTTATTACTCAACTAATTTCACCCTGTGTGTTGTCACTCTCTGAGGAAGTTTGAGTTAAGATGACTTAATGGATACATATTAGTTCTAGTATTTTTTTCTAATTTGGGACAATATATTATTTTTTAGAATTTTCTAAAGCTTTTAGGATCATGAGAAGATTGAGGATGTCTATGAATGTTTGATTTTAAGGGTAAAATTCATGCCGTCTTCTTGAAGTGCGGGGTATATTGTTCTTTGGCCCCTGAAACTTGCGGAATTTCTCTGAAGATTCATGGATAATTTGTGTTTTTTATCAGATTTTCTCGTAGCCAAGAAGGTTCACCATGTCCTCTTGAAGTGCGAGGTGACGCATATATGTGTACTTTTCATATTGTTTTTTGGCTCCTGAAACTTGCGGAATTTCTCTGAAGATTCATGGATAATTTTTGTTTTTTGACAGATTTTCTCGTAGCCAAGAAGGTTCACCATGTCCTCTTGAAGTGCGAGGTGACACATAATGGATTTTTTGTTATCAGAGTTTATAGCAGTTAAGTAGGCTCACCATGTCCTCTTGAATTGCGAGGTGACGCATATATGTGTACTTTTCATATTGTTGTTTGGCTCCTGAAACTTGCGGAATTTCTCTGAAGATTCATGGATAATTTTTGTTTTTTGACAGATTTTCTCGTAGCCAAGAAGGTTCACCATGTCCTCTTGAATTGCGAGGTGACGCATAATGGATTTTTTGTTATCAGAGTTTATAGCAGTTAAGTAGGCTCACCATGTCCTCTTGAATTGCGAGGTGACGCATATATGTGTACTTTTCATATTGTTGTTTGGCTCCTGAAACTTGCGGAATTTCTCTGAAGATTCATGGATAATTTGTGTTTTTTATCAGATTTTCTCGTAGCCAAGAAGGTTCACCATGTCCTCTTGAAGTGCGAGGTGACGCATAATGGATTTTTTTGTTATCAGAGTTTATAGCATTTAAGTAGGCTCACCATGTCCTCTTGAATTGCGAGGTGAC
The DNA here is from genome assembly GCF_035046485.1 of Aedes albopictus. Classification (NCBI taxonomy): domain Eukaryota; kingdom Metazoa; phylum Arthropoda; class Insecta; order Diptera; family Culicidae; genus Aedes; species Aedes albopictus. Next base: position 350,255,072 of record NC_085137.1, read on the forward strand.
GCATATATGTGTACTTTTCATATTGTTGTTTGGCTCCTGAAACTTGCGGAATTTCTCTGAAGATTCGTGGATAGTTTGTGTTTTTTGTCAGATTTTCTCGTAACCAAGAAGGTTCACCATGTCCTCTTGAAGTGTGAGGTGACGCATAATGGGTTTTTTGTTATCAGAGTTTATAGCAGTTAAGTAGGCTCACCATGTCCTCTTGAATTGCGAGGTGACGCATATATGTGTACTTTTCCTATTGTTGTTTGGCTCCTGAAACTTGCGGAATTTCTCTGAAGATTCGTGGATAATTTGTGTTTTTTGTTAGATTTTCTCGTAGCCAAGAAGGTTCACCATGTCCTTTTGAAGTGCGAGGTGACGCATAATGGATTTTTTGTTATCAGAGTTTATAGCAGTTAAGTAGGCTCACCATGTCCTCTTGAATTGCGAGGTGACGCATATATGTGTACTTTTAATATTGTTGTTTGGCTCCTGAAACTTGCGGAATTTCTCTGAAGATTCATGGATAATTTGTATTTTTTATCAGATTTTCTCGTAGCCAAGAAGGTTCACCATGTCCTCTTGAAGTGCGAGGTGACGCATAATGGATTTTTTTGTTATCAGAGTTTATAGCAGTTAAGTAGGCTCACCATGTCCTCTTGAATTGCGAGGTGACGCATATATGTGTACTTTTCATATTGTTGTTTGGCTCCTGAAACTTGCGGAATTTCTCTGAAGATTCGTGGATAATTTGTGTTTTTTGTCAGATTTTCTCGTAACCAAGAAGGTTCACCATGTCCTCTTGAAGTGTGAGGTGACGCATAATGGATTTTTTGTTATCAGAGTTTATAGCAGTTAAGTAGGCTCACCATGTCCTCTAAAGCAGTTACGCCCTTTTGAAATGTTGGTGTCGAATTTTTGTTTTTTGTCAGATTTTCTCGTAGCCAAGAAGGTTCACCATGTCCTCTTGAAGTGCAAGGTGACGCATATATGTGTACTTTTCATATTGTTGTTCGGCTCCTAAAACTTGCGGAATTTCTGTGAAGATTCATGGATAATTTGTGTTTTTAATCAGATTTTTTCGTAGCCAAGAAGGTTCACCATGTCCTCTTGAAGTGCGAGGTGACGCATAATGGATTTTTTTGTTATCAGAGTTTATAGCAGTTAAGTAGGCTCACCATGTCCTCTTGAATTGCGAGGTGACGCATCTATGTGTACTTTCCATATTGTTGTTTGACTCCTGAAACTTGTAGAATTTCTCTAAAGATTCATAGATAATTTGTGTGTGTGTGTGTGTGTTTTTTTTATCAGAGTTTCTTGCAGATAATAAGATTCACCATGTCCTCTTGAAGTGCGAGGTGATGCATGTTTTTTTTTTTATCAGATTTTATAGCAGTCAAGTACGCTCACCATGTCCTCTTCAGTTCTCAATTCTATATGAACAACACTCAACAATAAAAGTATACGGAGTTACTATTATTTATGCATTTACTGCCTTGAATCACATATCAGTCCCATCTTTGCTGGATTTCCAATGCAAATGGGACAGATATGCGATTCACGGCAGTTTACTATCCTCGTCCCTCTCACTCTCTTTTGGCTTTCATGCTGTCTACTGCTTTGCCTGGGTTGATGAATCGTGTCGCTTCAGCCCAGTCAAACAAATTCTTGTTCCTTTACCGTTAGCAATAGATGTTAGAACCGTAGAACCCCCGAATTATAGTGCTCGTTTAGAGAAATTTAGGCGCTGTCCCTAAACTACGTAGACTCATCTTTGGTCATTTCAGACCGCCTTTACCAGGTGGTGTATAAATCAAGGAATGAATGAAAGCAATGATTTGTAAATATACTTAAACTAAACAATTTTTGTATTGCAATTATCTATACCTACTCGTTGATGTTATTATAGTACTGCAATTAATTTGAACTTGACGTAAGTTTGCTCTAGTCATAGAGCGTTACCGTCACCCAGAGTTCGGCGCAAGCATCGGTGAGAAATGTCTGGTTCTAATGGCATGGTTCCTCTTGACGTAGGGCATTTCCACATACGTTGTTCTTGGACAGCCAAAAGCAATTATTTGTCTTGTGGGGCACGGGGTCATATAGTTTCAAATGGTTTGCAGTACCAGACAACGACATCATTCAAGTATTTTATAAAGCAATAACAAAATTCAGTTAAGGTACATAGAATCGACATTTTGCGTCACCAATACAAAAGTGCTGGAGCCTGTATCTCATCATATGGTGAATACTATCTTCACAGACAAACAAACGTCTCACTCTACTCACTTCTCATCGTTGCTCATAAGAACGGCTAGTTCAAATGCTCTGTAATTCGCAAATCGCTAGCTCACGGCGCTCGCATCGTTTTTGCTCCTGTTTGACGTTTGCTCATTACCGCCACCTATTTAACGGTTTGCTAAACAGTGTACTTTGCATTGGGCGATTATGTTTCCGTGACGATGATTTTATTCCCAATTTATTCCAAGTGATACGTTTGTTTGCCTGTTCTATCTTATTAATAGTTACACTATAGTCTATAGAGACATGCTCCAGAAAAGTATAGTTATATTGGTAAGAGAAATGTTGTTTCCTCTATAATTACCCTAACATCTTTTGTAAGGTTTAAGTTTATTTACTCATACATTCATTCAAAACGGCCTAATTTTCCTCAGTGATTAATCGGACTCATCACACAACTGCACGTGTTCATCTGTTTGACTTTTGAGTAGTGTCATGTTATATAGGTGGCCTTGGAAACGAGCTCATTTTCTGTAAACACAGCACCGCTCAAACGCCATACTAGTGATCTTTGATTAATCGTGTCTCTTCAACACAGTCAAAACGACAAATAGCATGAAATCCGAAAGTAAGAGAAAGGGTTGCGAATAGAAAATGCACAATCAATAGTAATTCTGTGTATACCGTGATGCCGTCATGTACCGCTCATCCTCCATTCACCGCTCGCTTCATACCATTTAAATATAAATCATATGATTAGCTGTTTACAGCGGACCCTACGCATGGAAGCATCAATGCTTCATCACTATCAGAATTTTCGTCAAACTAATGGTTTTTCCAATGTTTTTTTTTGAAAAATGTTCAGATTGAGCTGAAGGTTTGATGAAAATTCTGATACAAAGTACAGATATTGATTATAGATAGTATAGTAAACATAGATCCGTGATGATGAATCCGTTGTATCCAAATTCCAAACGAATTGTCAAAATCTGTATCCAAACGAGCATGACGTCACGATTTAGACAACATCAATGGAGCGCATGACGTCATATTCAATCGTCGCACTTTTGAAAATTACTACTTACACGCTTGAAACATTTTAGTCAGCGGTGTCCGCGGATTTATGTTTACTCTACTATCTATAATATTGATGAAGTATAGATACTCGTGTAAGGTCTACTTATCATGGATTGTTACACACTTGAAAAGTTACAAGCGCGAGAGGGATCCCTAACAAGAGAGCGATGAAAAAACCTTTTGTTCTTGTCTTTTTAATGTTTTTACCTGAGTGCTGCGAATAGAATCAAAATGGTTGTCAAAATATCTCCGTTTAACGTTGTCAAATTATCTCCATCGAGCTGTCACAGCTCCAACAGCTACTGTTTTTATGCAATTCGACCTGACAGAAAAAGTATTGCAACATTTTTTTTTTTCAAAACAAGTCAAACAAGACATGACAAAGTGCACTAGGTCACGTGGAAAGCGAGGAAAATAAAAAAAATGTTGAGATTGCATTGTAGTTAATTTTGCAACGACGAAACATCAAAATTTCCTTCGCAAACTGGAAATGGATAAACTTTGAACAAGAGAACAATATGGGCCTTTTCATTTGACGTCAGCTGATTTCTCGGGCCTTATGTATTATGTAGACTCATTTTTGGTCATCTCAGACCTCTCTCCCCCATCGTACACGTAGGGCATTTCCACATACGTTGTTCTTGGACAGTCAAAAGCAATTATTTGTCTTGTAGGGCACGGGGTCATATAGTTTCAAATGGTTTGCAGTACCAGACAATGACATCATTCAAGTATTTTATAAAGCAATAACAAAATTCAGTTAACCCTCTACTTCCCATGGTTGCTCTAGAGCACCATCGATTTTCGACGAACTCCGGACAAACGGAATTAGATGAATATTGCGACATTTGCACCCATTTAGACTCGGCCTAAATTCATTATCATCACAGTTGAATTTCGCACACGACTTCGCAGCGGCTGGCATGCACAAGTTTGGTTGAGTTCATGAGAGGGGCGTCGGATGCACGTCAGGTAAACAAAATAAGTTTGATTAGTGTGAAATTTCGCTTGGAAATGATGATTAAGTGGATTCTCAAATTATCACAGTAGTCTAAACATTAATGAGAAACCCAATATTATGCAATAATTTTTAGAATATGGTTATAACCTCATAAGGTTAACCCAACTACCCTACAACTACTATAGTGTACCCACTATAATAATATAATACTATATAATACTAAGAGGGTCTAGATTTGTTTAAAAAAATATGAACATTGTAACGTTTGCTTGTACAAGGAAAGTAATAAAGAAAGATGAAAAAATCAATGTTATCCCGTATTACACTAACTTTGTTGGACAACTTAATTCAAAACATACAAGAACAAACAGTTAATCAATTAAGCATGTAAATTTAAATATAAAAACTTGTTTCCACCTACACTGTGACTTGTTATTTGTCATTATTCTGAATTGTCACATGCGTTTTCTCAATAAAAAAAATAACCTTGAACCTTGTATGAAATTTATCCGAAACATCCCTTTCTTGCTTGCATCGAACTTTCGCTACAAGTACGCATGCATTATGGAACGTTCACAAATGACGTAGCATATTTTGGACGATTTTCAACAACTCCCGCCCCCCTGGTCTGCCGTAATGGGGCACGTTCGGTGTAGTACTAGATTTGTAGTAATGAGCTGAATTTTAGTATGGTGAGAAGGTCAATTCTCCGTTTCTGCAATGAAATGGTGCAAAAAGCGTGGGTATTATGATTCCTTGCCTAATTTGATGCTGTTTGAGCAAAACTTTGGATGACTATGTTGTTTATGTTGCAAGAAATGGAGAAAACAACAACACTGTTGCCCAAAGTTTTGCTCAAACAGCATCAAATTAGGCAAGGAATCATAATACCCACGCTTTTTGCACCATTTTATTGCAGAAACGGAGAATTGACCTTCTCACCATACTAAAATTCAGCTCATTACTACAAATCTAGTACTTCACAGATCTGTCCTATTCTGCAAACTGACTTAAGCGACATTCTGAAATTCGACGTCTTTTGATATATATTTGGTGAACAAATAATCCTGTGGTACGCCCGCTATATTAGGATGCAAGATCTAGTCATAATCTAGCATCTATGGGAGAAAACTTAGAGAATAAGCTTATGCTAGATGCATAATAACCAAAATTTTCAATGTCACTTACGTCACTTTGCAGAATTACGGCAGTGGTGGCCTAGGGTTTGGGTGCTAGTAGTGGACCCCCTAAGCCATCTAAATTTACTTCTGTGGCTTTTTAGCTATGTTGCGCCAGTTGATTGTTCCAAAGTGGATTTTTATAACAAGCTTCATGTCTCCTCTTTATGTTAAGACCGTCAAACATACAACATTTATAAATTATTCCAGTGGAATACGCATTTAAAAATATGCATCGATGTTGCCTATAATGGGCCCCACCGGGGTCCACTATGGGATTATTTACAAATATCTCGGCGCCTATAGTGAACCCCTCATTTGATTTCCATGTTATCTGTCATGCTGCCGACGGAGCTTATAGTGGACCTTCCTGAATGTGCCTATAGTGGACCCTTTTGAGTGTTTACATTCATTAAATAGTCAAAATTTGTTTGCCAGGAACTGCTGTGTAGCAATGTAATTGATGTTCCCCGGTGGAAGTTGCCTGAAAACAGTTGATTTGGGCATTTATTTTTTGAGTTTTTTTTTTGTAGGGGGTCCACTACAGGCGCAGTGTCCACTACTAGCACACAACCCCTATTTTTCCGTATCTAATACATGGTTTGTAACAATATCTGGAACTTCCCCATCACCCTTAAAATGCTACGTCATTCTTGGACGGCCACTTACATTAATTCCCTTAACAATTATTGAAAAATTGTATTCTCAATTTAGTTGAAAATCGGAGTTTTCAACTAGCGAAGATGGATTTTTCTCCAAATCCGTGCGTCGGTCCTAACTTCGGGAGTGGTGCGATACAGCGGGTTTCAGCTGCACGAAGAATATGTCTGTTAAGATCTACCGTAGGTATCCATCAACACGTTTCAGTTCGTTTTTTGTAGTAGGTAATATTAGTCCTATGTCTGTTTTCTGGAATCCATATGATCCTAGCGACTTTCTGTGTCTTTCCAACCACTTATGGGACATAAGATATTTTTTCTGCAGAATAAAGTCATACCAAAGCATTATTGTTTAAGTCTAAATTAGTTTATACTATCTTGAACATAAGCATTTGAAAAACTTTGAGATAATTCTCCACAACGATACATTTCGATATTTCATATTTCCACTGTGTCAAAAAGGTCGAGCCCAGTTGCACATTTCATCAAAATAAGGTAGTGTTCCATTTGGCCTTTTGCGCTTTTCGTTCTACCAAGTCGTTAGTTATACTTTTTCTTTCTGAAGGTGCAGTTTCAATTTAGTTTCTGTGTTATGGTACAATCAAGCAATTTGATGGAGCATTTCATATTTTTTAAGGTACACTGCTTGACTTTTTAAGGTACATTTCTTCATACTGAAGGTACATTCTCTATTTATTTTTCTATGCTATGGTACAATTCAGCAATTTTATGGAGCATTTCATATGATTTAAGGTACGCTGCGTACTTATTTAAGGTACGTTTCTTTTTTATGAAGGAACATATCTATTTATTTTTCTGTGCTATGGTACAATTAGGCAAGTTTAAGGAGCATTTACCATTATATAAGGGACAATATGCGCTATGTAAGGAACCATTATTACGAGTTTAGGGAATATTTTTGTTGACTTAGGGAACTACATGAAGCAAATTATTTTTTATAGAGTGACCAGAGGAAAAAACTATCATAATCTGAGGGGCTACACAATGGAACTCATGTATTTTCGAGTTTTGGAAGATTATTTTTCTGGCAAGTCATGGACGGGTTAATGAACATTTTCAGCCATTTATTGAGCAAAACACATATTTTTATGGAACTAATGGAGAATATTTCAAGGATCGATTCACATAATTAAAGGTACAACCCTTACTAAACTAAGGAGCATTTTTTTCTAAATTTAAGGTACATTTCCGAATATGAAGGGTACAACGTTGACATTTTAAGCAAATTATTCAAGGTACGTTTTTCAATATTATAATGCGCATTTAATAAAAGTTATGTTGCAAAAACCATTTTGCCCCCCTCAAATGTTCTCGAATTTCAACTAGTCGTTGTCACCTTTCTTGTGAATTTAGTCAATTATCCTTTGCTATCACTCATTCGACTGTTGTTCCTTTTCTCAAATCTTTGCTAATAACCAGTGCCTTGTTGTTTATGAGCCGGTGGATTCCGAGATGGTTTATAGATCTTTAACTGGCCACCAGCTTCATCTAGGGTATCGGGATGCTTCGTTGGCATAGTCCCCTCGTTCGACCTATCTCAACGTAAACCAAAAACTCAAACAAATACGCATAACTGGATATCGGAAAAGCTATGCGCCAAACAACTGTAACATTTCGTTTCCATGTTAGCACTTTGGAGCATTAAAATTGAATGAAAATGTCACTTTGTTTACCTTTTGTAGACGCCATGGTTCTTCGGCTTAGTGGGTAGTCTATACACATGATCATAAATGGCATGATTCAGGAACATTTCGAATTGACTTTTCAATAACTGAACATTTGATGTGACAATCAAAGACGCTATTTTGAACTTTTATATTTGTTTTCAACGAATAATAACTGTTTTACAAATTGAATGTGGGCCGAATATTGAGGACATTTTTTTTTTCACTATGTACCCAAATCTTGGCCCATCAGTAAAGTGACGTCAACAACACCGATAAAGTGACGTCGACAACATTGCTTGCCTAAGAACCAGAAATAATGAACAGGAAGAAAGATTTTGTGTGCGGTGACTGTCATTTGTGACTAATGTGTAATATAACACAAATATAGGGTTGCGTTGTTTTCGTTACTAAATTAAGAAAGAATTTTAGTTTAAGTGATTTATTTATAGTTTTATGAAAATTTGGCTTCGAAAATGTAATTTAAAAGTAAGATTGGTGAACAAACAGAGATAATACTTCAACAGAAATATCGAAAAAAAAATGAGATAATAAGTGGTTCTAGTTCATGGAAAGCAATAGGCCAACGTTGTATCCACTAATAGGCCAATTTTTGTACCATAGATCAACGTTACATACCATCGCATCGAATCTTTTTAACTTTATTAAGTAAATTCTTGAATATTTAAGTTGGTGTATTTCCAATTGGTGAAACATGCATTGCCTAGAGTGTGTAATAGGGCCAACATATTATTTCTAGTAATTCATGAGTTATGGTCAAAATTGTCAAAGCGGCTTGCAAATTAGGCCAAGGAATGGTACATATACCATATATAAGAAAATATTGAGCAACCGAAAACCCGCTTGGTCATCCAATCTAAGTATTCTTGAACACACTCTAATGCTCCTATTTAATCTGCAGGCGCTCCTCCAAGAATATTCAGAAGTTCCTTCAGCAATTATTTCAGAAGTTCCTTTGGGAATTTCCATAGTAGATTCTCTTGAAATGCTGAACAATAATAAAATCTCAATGATTTTTTTTTTTTGAATATTTGTGGAAAGATTCCAAATTATGGGTAATATTTGTACTAACTACTTCCTCAAAATGCGAAATACAATTAACAATTTTTGGAAAAAGTCAATATATTTTTTATCAGGTTTATTAGAAATTAAAATATAACTTGTGAAATGTAGTTATATGGACCCGAGCAGAAGGGAATATCAACAGCATAAGAAAATGTGTTATTTTGGCAAAATAACTGAGTAATGAAATGCATTATTCTCAAGTTATTCACATAACAAATTATGTTATAAACTTGGCTGTCATAAGCGGCAAAATAACAAAAATCATAACAAAAAATGTTCCTGGAAGACCAATTTAATAACATGTTTTGTTAGTTTGATAACAACATAATAACAATGAATTTGGGAAATATTTCAATAACAAATGTTGTTATTTTAAAGTTATTAATAACAATCCGAAAGCAAAATTAGTTATGCTATCAAACTAATAACAAAGTAAGTAATAATTCTAGGGTCTTGTCCCATTTGGGTAGGTGTACCTATTTTTGGCACTTATCGCTGCAACTAAATCAATTTTAGGTACACACGATGACTTACGTACAGTATCTAACCCTATACAAAAATTCAAATCAATTGATTTGAAATTGACTTAGTTATCCAGCATTCTACGAGCGCTAATGGCCGCGGCTATCATTCTAACTTTCTGGTAAGGATAAGCCGATCTGACATTTGGCTTGTTTCGTTTGGCAGCTGGTCGAGAGGTTTTCTTATCAATCTTATCGACCAGCTGCCAAACGACACAAGCCAAACGTCAGATCGGCTTATCCCTACCAAAAAGTGTGCGTAATTGTGGCGGCCATTAGCGCTCGTAAATTGCTGGATAGCATCAAATACCCAAAATAGGTACACCTGGTAAAATGGTGCAAGGCCCTATATGAATAACAAACTAAGCGTTTAGAGCAAATCAATAATCATTGACATAAAAATTAAAAAAAAAATAAATAGAGTAAATCGCCAATTGTTGCAAACCTCATAACAAAAGCATAGAGTGTGGAACAAAATTAGAAAGTTTTTAAGGTGTGCGATTTGCCCTACAATTACAAAATAATAAAAGTCGGTTCAGAGGTTATAAAGTTACATTTTTTGAAAATTTAAGGAATTGGATTTTTTTACCACCCTTTTAAACAATCCTAGACCTAAAGCCTGGAACACATAGCGTTCGTTCCGTCGAGGTCTGCTTTATTTAAAATTTTCCTGTGGGAAATCTGTCAAACTACTGTCAGTCACGTACACGCAAATGTATGCTGTGTCGAACACTGCATCCTAATGACGAAATAAAAAATAAATATGAGTCTAAGTAGTTGTAATGAACTACAAACTCATCAAGTAAAACAACATTCTTAGGCCCACTATATCGAATTTCTAAGGAATAGCTACGAATATACGTAACTAAATACTTTAAAAGGAACATTAAACAGGCCATAATTAACGAAGTGTTTATAAAATAATAAACAGAAAAGCTCGTGCAGTTCCAATTAGAGTAACTAATTAGGATCATACACACGGTATGCTGTAAACAAAATCTCGAATGATGTAGTTTCAATTTTAAAACTTGTTATTGTTGTTCTATTGTTTATTAAAGGTTTGTACACTCTCAAAAGTATAATAATATCTAAACTTGTTCTTTAACAAAACATATGATTAAAATATTATTTTATGGGTGTATATCAATGGCTTGATCATAACAAAATAAGATTGTCAAACAAAACATGTTATGGAAAACCAATGCCTTGATAAGTTAATAATAACAAAACAAAGATATAAAAACAGATTATGTGATATGATAGTTATTAGTTTGGTATTCCTCTCTGCTCGGGGACTCTTGAAATTACATAAATGTTTTCCAAATTGTTGGAATTGAGGAAAAAATCAGCCAATGATTCACTGGAAAACTATTCTATAATCTATATTACTGGCTTGAACCGATGGTTTACTGCGGTAGTCCCTAGAGACAACTTCTTACAAATCTTGTAAAAAATATGAAGGAAAACACGAAGAAATTTTAGAAACTCCCTGAAAGAGTACTAAGAGACCGTGATGAATGAATGGATGAAAGAGTCTCCAACAATAAACAAAACAAATATGCAAACAGCAAAAAAAGGTAAATTATGAAAGTAATCTCGTAAAAAGTCTTGTGATTTTTTTAAAGTTCCACCAGGAATGCCATATTAAGTTACTCTGAAAATTCAGAAGTTCCTCAAAGAAAAATTAGAGCTCCTCATAGAAATACTGAGAGAGTTCTTCAAGCAAATCCAGCAGGATTTACGACATCAGTTCCTATGAGAATTGTTTAAAAGTTTCCTACTGTAAATTCTCTACAAGTTTCTCAAGGATTCCTCTATCAATTCATTCTGGAAATACATACTAAGAAATTGTGTCGGGTAGTAGTAGTATGTATGTAAATCTATTAGATCGTTAGTTATCGTTTCCGTCAAGTAGGCTTTGAAGTAGGGATTAGACAGGAAGACTATCTTCTTATATTTTGTGCGTTGCAAGAAAAACACAATTATGGCGACTACTTTCCAAGGCCTTCAATGATGAACAAAAATTAATCGCAGTGCAAATGCCACGTGCAGTCGCAGCAGTCATCATATCACCTTTCCATGTGGCGACCTTTTTTCAAGAATTATCAAAGAGCGCTATGATGGAAAATTTGAAAACAGGTTTGTTTTCTTAGGTGACTGTCTCGCGCGTATTTCTGACTGCGGGTAAAAGTAGTCGCGAAAGTAGATTTTATTTTGATTCGTATAATAATAAAAATGGATTGGTGTTTGTATGCCGGTTGTTCGAGTCAACGGGTCAACAAAACTCCTTCACTGCGAAAAAATAATTGTGAAAATCGACCGGGAAAGCAAGAAAAACGGGTATACAGGGGATAGACAAAATGATCGGGACAGGTAAAATTTTCACTCTTCAAAAAATGGTGAAAACGCTATAACTTTTTAAATAATGCATCAAAAAATCTATAATTTTTACTGGAAGTTGATCAACTAGTTGTGTATCTCTGGTCAGAATTTGGTAAAGATCGGTATTCATTTATCAATGACCGCTGGCCTTCTTTCCAGTCCGAGCACATGCTATAGCGAAAACAGGGGACATTTTGATGATTAAAAGTTCCGTTCCTGATTTTCATGTCTAGGGTTATTCGTCAATTGTTGAACGGATAGTAATGAAATTTTTGTTTTCATTTGTTTTTCCGTGCATAATTCCACTCTAGTTGAAAAAGATCCGAAGAACGTCTAAATCCATTCATTTTTTATACATACTTCCCATTGAATTTGCAACCCCTTACATTCCATTTTCTAAAAGAAAATAGAACATTTGTATAGTCTGTAACCCAAATGTTGAACGCTTCCTTAAGGTAGCTCATCCTAATGTAGGACGATTCTCGCTAACTGTTGAACGGTTTAATCCTTGTTCGTGATTGATGACGTATAACCCGACATAAACATATCAATGACCTGCATTTATTTTGGCCACCAGACCCAACATAGACCCAACAGATATCCGATGTGGCCAGAGTTAGAACAAAAGTTTCGATGAGAATCTTGAAAGCCGTTAAATGTGTAGATGACCTTCTTGATAATTCATCTATCATTTTTTATAAAAAATGCTTGGAAACTTTTATCGTCAAACAAAATAGTTAAATTCTTCGAAAAATGTCGAGAAATTATACCGACATTTCTGAAGAAATATTTTAATTATTTTTACTGAATAATACTGAAAATATTTTTTCTGCGTTTTCAAGGCAAAATTTCTCTAGGGTTTTCCCAGAAAATAATTGTGAAAAACCTCCAAAAAAAATCAAGCATAATCCGTCTAAAATTTTCCAAAAATGTTTTGGAAATAATCACTCTGAACAACAAAAAACGTTTTTTTTTAAATCTGAATTCGGAAACACCTTCACTGTCCATCCAACGGTCATTTTGTTGATGACCGTTGGATGGACAGTGGAGATGTTTCCGAGTTCAGATATTAAAATTAAAAAAAAAGTTTTCCAAATCCCTGAAGAAGTCGTAATAAACACCGAAACGTCAAATAAAGAGCGATATTTTGGTTTGGTGACTACGAAGCCGAAAAACTTCCCCGGTTATAAACAATTTCAGTCGATAGCGCTCTACGCTTTGTAGGCATGATCACTAATATAACTATTTCAATCTTCAATTTCTGCTACCATCCCTGCACTTGTGATTAAATTCATAGTTTAACTCTCAGTGGTACCCGTGATAAGTTTTATTGGATGTATACCTCAACATATTTGAGCATAACACTTTAAAAATTATGCTATAGAACTGTATGGATAAGTATGCTTTTTCTATATCTAGCCGAATCAGACGAATCAGAAGGTCTGAAGACTGAAGGTAGTTTTTTTTATTCCTTGTTACAATGAATATTAGCCTGCGGTGAGCTCCCTGACGGGAAAAAAATATAGAATGTAAATGAACAACTTAATAGTTTTTGGTGAAATTCCCGAAATAACAAGTAAGGACACCAATTTGGAACACTTTGCACGAGTTTTTGAAAGAATTGCAAGATACAACACAAAATTGCCTGCCTCTAGAATCGGACCAGAAATTACTTTACAAAATTACAGAAAAAATGCCAAAAAGTAAACTTTTCAAAATTTTCTTGAATATTCTAGGAATTTGAATACATATATTTCTCCAAGAAATGTGGTGGATGTATATGTTTAAAGGATTTCTTTATAAGTTCACAATTCTGCAGAACCTTTTTCCTTCCTATATATTGATTTTTGTATCTGTTCAGCAAGTGAAATTGTAAAACAAACTCCAAAAATCCTGGATTATGACCATTGAGATTGAGATCCCCTGCTCACATAGTCCTTCACGATGAAAAAAAAAACAATAGAATCAGTAAATAAAGATAAAAAAATACATGTGTTCAACAGAGAGTTTTTGTAAGAGTTTCTCCGAGTTATTATAGGGTTGTTCTCGAGGATGCCCCACAAAATTATTTCAAGAGTTTACCCGTTAATTTCTCCAAAAACTGCTTTAGAAGTTGCCCCGAGAATTCCTTCAAATTGTATCTCGATAATAACTTCATGAACTTCAATGTACTTTTGCAGTATGGGTTGGATAAATAAATAAAATGCCGTGTAAAATATTAAAAAATCACATTTACTGTTGGGGATTTTTTTTATTATCTCAGATTTTCATGAAACTTTTTCCACAGGCAGGGTTCATGAATATATGAAAAAAAAAATGAGAAAAAATCAGGGCCGCCTATTTTTCAGGACAACTCAGGTGGATTTTTTTTTTTGGAAAATCCTAATTCAAGAACGAAGCATCGTAGAAACAATGCTTTTTTAAGAAAATGGAAGCAAATTTTCTCGAGAATTCAAAAATTATGAACTGGAAAAAGTTTTCCACTAAATGTTCCACAGTTGAGAAAACTTGTAAAGAAAGCCGGAAAAAACTATGCCCGAACTCGTGAAAAAAAATCAGAAAAATATTTCTGGGAAGGTAGTTTCATAAGCTTTAATTGCGGAAATTTTTAGAATGCAGTTTTTTTCGTTTTTGTGTTATGGCCAATTTTGTGAAAAAGGTACAATTGTGCCATATAAGCCTTTTCTCTGAAAAAGCATAACTCAAGGACGAAACTTTCATTTTTATAAAAAAGAACTTTGTTTCTACAATAGAAACAAAGTACTTTTTATAAAAATGAAAGCAAATTTTCTCAGGAATCCATAAAAAATATGAAGTGGAAAGTTTTCCACAAAGTTTTTCATATTTGAGAGAATTCATAATGAAAAGCCGGAACAACTATGCCCGAACTCGCAGAAAATTTCCAAAATATATTTTTAATCCCTGAAATTTTTGGAATGCAATTTTTTTTTCGTTCCGGATTTTGGAATGTACTTTTTTCGTTCCTGAGTTATGACCAATTTTGTGAAAAATGATCATATAGCTTTTTTGATATTGTTTCCGTTGTATTAGGCAAAAACTGTTGAGTTACTATTAACACGTTAAATGCCCTTAAAGTAAGAACAATGATCAATGAAAACAAGCAAATGTGAAAAATATGGCATCCATTCTTACCTTAATCTATCAAAAGCGATAGTGTTGCTGTCATGCTGTTTAGGTAGAAAATGCTAAAAGTGCCCTAAATCTGATGATCAACACAAGTTACGTCATCACTCTCTGTTTCACTTGCCCTATTCAAATAAATTTAAATCCGCACTTGACAGTCCGAAAATAAATCCCATTAGCCATTCATGATCGCTCACCCGAATCTGATGCAGAAATCTGGCTTAACAAGCCCACAGTAAATGCTTATTAGCGAGGTGCTGCATCAAATCCATGGTGCCCACAATACAATGGCCAGGTTTCACCTGGTACCGTTTGACTTTTCGAACTGCGCCAGTCAGTCAGTGCTACTCAGTGCTCATCAAAGCCTGTGATTGATTTACCACGGCTGTCCGGTCCGTGGGCTTTCCGCGCCACGCCGCCGCCTCGCCAATGCAAAAAGTAAAGCTCACGCGCGCGTGCGATTTTGTTTACCCCGGACGAAAGGGAAACTCTGTTTTATTTTCATATGGGATGTTTGGATCAACACGCAGGTTTGCAAGCCGATTTGGGTAAGCAAAGCACTAACAAGTCAAATGGTGCGGTGCGGTGATGAGGTGAGATAATGCTGGTTGAATTTGCTTTGGCAAAGAAAGGGAAATGAGATAATTCACTTTCATGATTCGCCAATTGTCGGTTTGTGCTGTGCTATTACGATTGATCGCTGAAATGAATGATCGATCGTTGTTGGATTAAAGGCTGACGGGGTCTTGTTTTGGTAGGTATTATTAATGTTGTACGGAGCCGTTTACGTTATGCAAATATTTTGAATTGTGCTCTCACTTGAAATTATACTTACAATTCTGCTCTCATTTAAATATTGCATAACGCACTATTTCGATAAGGAAAATAAACTGTTAAGGTGTGTAATAAGACGTGTGAATAACAACCATCAAATTGCATTTGCGAGAAAGCACTGAAGCTTGCGGAAATAAACGGCTTCATCGATGTCATATTTTAGGCGCAGTCAGAGTGATATTGAACGCAGTGGTCCATAAAAAGAGATCGAGTTGAAAAACCAGTTCAAGTCAAGAGCATACCATGTAATTGCATCAACAGTAAACTGTTCGATTGCTTCAACAACGTCTCCGGATGTGACTAGTGATTGCGTCCATACAACCGCATTGGTTCAGATTAGCTTTTATAACCCGGTAGACTTTCCGCCATAAATTGAAATTTTGCAAGCCCATGAATCCAAGTCCGGTTTTGCACGGTGTTATGAAATTTGAATTAGTAGCCCCGAGGGAAACCTTCGAGCTATATGCGTTTTTCAGCGTACTGAAATAGCATCAGTTTTAATCCACAGATATTTAAACAGCATCAACGTCATCCACATGACCTGCATCACCACCGACGTCGACAGTATTGAGATCGGTGCTTTCACAATTGGCTTTATCGGCTTTTCAAATGGGTTCGTCATGTGCGTCATTTCATATGTTGTCTTTTATCGAGCTTTTTGAAAATGGTCAAATGTATTCATGAACTCATTTCTTGTGGTTTGCCACCTAGCGGAACAATTTCCGTCAAACACAATAAATCATTGCGGAGTGTTCGATTTTTTGCAGTTTTCTTATTTTGATCCAGCAATAATTGTTAATTAATAACATATCTTATTATATCCGAGTTTGTGCCCGTTTGATGAAGCGAAAGGCGATGCGGTAGAAAATTTTGAACTTGACATACATACAAGAGAAAAAATGTAGCTGAATCAAGATCATTGCATGAAGAATGTATCATGCGTAATGCTTAGTTTTTGTCTATCGCATAGATTACTTAAACCGTGGAAAATGTGCAAAGGATCAAATATCTCAAATCGTGTCTAGTCTTTTTACCCTTCTTACACCCATAAGAAGGGTATAAATATCGCTCGAAAAACCGACTTTCGATCCGAGGCCCGGAGGGCCGAGTCTCATATACCATTGAACTCAGCTCGATGAACTGAGCAAATGTCTGTATGTGTGTATGTGTGTGTGTGTGTGTGTATGTGCGTTACAAAAAAAAGTCTCGCACGTTTCTCAGCCGTCTGTCAACCGATTTGAGTTCTCTTGGAAGCAAATGAAAGCTACTACATCCTAGTAGAACGCTATTGATTTTTTTTTTCGATTGGACGTTTGGTTACCGAGATATCTCTCGAAGAGTACTTATGAGTCATTCATCTAAACTTTTTAAGATTTTTGACCAAGTGTATCATAATAAATATCCCTGCAGTTTGTCAACCGATTTGGGTTTTCTTGGCACCAAATGAAAGCTACTGCATCATAGTAGATCGCGCAAAAATTTTGTTTCGATTGGACATTTGGTTACAGAGATATCTTTCGAAGAGTACTTAGGATTTATACAACTAAACTATATAGATTTTTGACCACCTGTATCATAATAAATATCTCAGCCATCTGTCAACCGATTTCGGTTCTCCTGGCACCAAATGAAAGCTACAACATTCTAGTAGAATCCTATACAATTTCATTAGCATTGCACATTTGGTTATTGAGATATGTTTCAAAGAGTACTTGGGAGTAATACATGTTAACTTTTTGAGAGATTTTTGACCAAAGATACCATAATAAATATCTCAGCCGTCTGACAACCGATTTGAATTCTCTTAGCACCTAATGAAAGTTGCAATATCCTTGTAAAAGGCCCTGAAATTTTATTTCGATTCGACATTTGATTACTGAGATATCTTACGAAGAGTATTTCAATAAATTCTTTTTTAATTTTAATATTATATTCACTTGTTATCTTGCATGAGTTTTTGACCATTATATGGGAAATTACTTTTCAATAAATAATGCTGACCTCATATATAATGTATACTATAGCAGGTTATTGTTTTCAACAAAGCTATAAATAACAAATCACAAATAAACAGCTGTTCTATGAAAACTAGCAATATGTTAAATGAAAGCTTTGAATTTATATATTGTGGAGAAAATGCAAGAACCGGACAGCCAAAACAATTAGCTAATGCCAAAACTGATTAACTTAGTAGATATATCATTTTTGCCCTTTCTACACCATAACCATGAATACCAAGTACTTCGGAGCTAATTTAATCGATTCAAGATCTTTTGGCAGTTAACAAAAGATACAATATTCCAGAATATGTAAGCTATTTTTTAAACATTCCATACAAGAGTCTAGGAGGTGTCTGGCATGTCTGGTGGTTTAGCCCATGGTTCATGATGGTATTTTGGAAACCAATCCTCTAGATGCCAAATCCATAATATTTTCTAGAACTTTTGGTCAATAGCACGAAATAAATATGTTAAATACAAATAATACAGCAATAATTTCAATAAGTGTAAGAAGGGTTCTGTTCACCATAGGTGGATTAAATCGGGTTTTTATTACTGTTTGCACTGTCTGCCTGTATATAAGCAACGTTGGATTTTAAATCTCCCTTTTAGACTGTTTAAACAATTAATATTTTACAGTATTTTAATTAAAAATGTATTGAGTTTATGAATTGCATAAATTGTAAATCGAATCATACAATTTTATAATCAAAATTTGTAATTTATATACTTACACAAATGTAGAAGGAAAAATCTCATCTAATTTCTATTCGTTTTGTGTTTGTTATGGTTTATTTTTTTAGCAGTTGTCAGACCCGTACATCGCAGCAAGGGTTCAAAAGTATACAAAAGGTGTTCTTTTTAACCTTGTTGTCCGGGATTCTTGAAACATTCCCTGTCCACCGTATTCTTCGGGCTTTGGCTTACTTCCGGGTCTTGTGGTTCATCCTTCTCCGCCACACACCATACTCTTGCACACCGCCGAAGATAGTCCTTAACTCGCGTCGCTCGAAAACTCCGAATGCTCGCAGGTCCTCCTCGAGCATGGTCCATGTCTCGAGTCCGTAGAGGGCCATACATAGAGGGGTGCGTAGGTGAATCTTTTTGACCGCAGTTTCTTCTGGAGCCCGTTGTAGGCCCGACTTCCGCTGATGATGCGCCTCCGCATTTCACGGCTCACGTTGTTGTCAGCCGTCAGTAAGGATCCGAGGTAGACGAATTCCTCCACCACCTCGAAAGTATCCCCGTCTATCGTAACATTACTACCAGGGAATGAAATTATCGATCACGATCGCGATTGTAGAAAACTCTCTCACACGCATTATCGGCGAAAAAAGACGTGCGAGTGCGATAAAGTCAGACCCGGGCTTCTCCCGAGAATGTGTTTTCGCTCGTTCCGCAGCGCCGAAAATCGATTATCATCCGCAATGAAAAGTTGACTGGTTTGCTTTCTGTTCTTTGTTCGCCTCTCTGTAGTGCCGTCGTCAACGACTGTAGCTTTTATATATAAAATTTCTTTTCCCTCTCGAGCAGCTTGTGTGGTCGTGTGGTTATGGTGCGCGCTCATACACATTTTTGTGGAGGGTCTAGGTTTGAATCCCGTTAGTGGCAAATTTTTGTTATTTGCCTACTGATAGTTATCGCGATAACTTTGTAGGCGATAAAGTTGGATAGCGAAAATGAAAAGAGCGATTTCCAGTTTTCGGCTATCTTTGATCGGGGACAAACAGCAACGATCGATAAACATTTCTCACAGGAAAAGTAAAAACAGAAAAAATCGGTTGCTCGAAAAACGCCGGTTTTCGTCTCAATTTGCTGATAATTTCATTCCCTGATTACTACCCAGACGGATCCGGTCGTGTTCGGTTTCGCCTACCAGCAAGTACTTTGTTTTTAGGCATTCATCACCAGTCCGACCTGTGCTGCTTCGCGGTTCAGGCGGATGTACAGCTCTGCCACCGTTCCAAATGTTCTGGCAATAATGTCCATGTCGTCCGCAAAGCACACAAATTGTCCGGATTTTGTGAAAATCGTTCCCCGGTTGTTGAGCCCGACTCGTCGCATCACACCTTCCAGAGCGATGTTGAAGAGTGGGCATGAGAGTCCGTCACCTTGCCGCAGTCCACGGCAAGATTCGAGTGAACTGGATAGTTCACTCGAAACCCTTACGCAGTTTTGAACACCGTCCATCGTTGCTTTAATCAGTCTAGTCAGCTTCCCAGGAAAGCCGTTCCATGACTCTCCATAGCTCTGCGCGGTCGATACTGTCGTATGTCGCTTTGAAGTCGATGAACAGGTGATGCGTTGGGACCTGGTATTCACGGCATTTCGGGAGGATTTGCCGTACGGTAAAGATCTGGTCCGTTGTCGACCGGCCGTCATTGAAGCCGGCTTGATAACTTCCCACGAACTCATTTGTTTTAGGTGACAGACGACGGAAGATGATCTGGGATAGCACTTTGTAGGCAGCATTCAAAATAGTGATCGCCCTGAAGTTCTCACATTCCAAATGGTCGCCTTTCTTGTGAATGGGGCAGGTTACCTCTTCCTTCCACTCCTCCGGTAGCTGTTCGGTTTCTCAGATCCTGACTATCAGCCGATGCAGACAGGTGGCCAACTTTTCTGGGCCCATCCTGATGAGTTCAGCTGCGATACCATCTTTACCAGCTGCTTTATTGGTTTTGAGCTGGTGAATGGCATCCTCAACTTCCCTCAACGTGAGAGTTGGTTCATTTCCATCCTCCGCTGCACTGGCGTTGTCGTTTCCTCCGTTGCCGTGGGCTCACGTGCCTACGTTCTCCACGCCGTTCAGGTGCTGATCGAAGTGCTGCTTCCATCTTTCGATCACCTCACGTCCGTCCGTCAAGAGGCCTCCGTCTTTATCCCTGCATATTTCGGCTCGCGGCACGAAGCCGTTGCGGGATGCGTTAAGCTTCTGATAGAACTTCCGTGTTTCTTGTAATCGGCACAGCAGTTCCATTTCTTCACACTCCGCTTCTTCCAGGCGGCGCTTTTTCTCCCGAAAGCGGCGGGTCTGCTGTTTCCGCTTCTGTTTGTAACGTTCCATGTTCGGTCGAGTCCATTGCTGCAGCATTACCGCCCTCGCTGCGTTCTGCTCCTCCAAAACCGTTCTGCACTTTACGTCGAACCATTCGTTCCGTCGATTCCGTTCTACGTACCCGATGGTGCTCTCGGCTGTGTCGTTGATGGCTGCTTTCACTGTACTCCAGCAGTCCTCTAGAGGGGCCTCATCGAGTTCGCCCTCGTGTGGCAACGCGGCCTCGAGATTCTGTATGCTGAGGCGACAACCGGTTGCTTCAGTCGCTCTAGATTGTACCGTGGCGTTCGCCGGCACCGCACATTGTTGATGACGGCGAGTTTTGGGCGCAGTTTGACCATCACAAGATAGTGGTCGGAGTCGATGTTGGCGCCACGATAGGTCCTTATGTCGATAATGTCGGAGAAGTGCCGTCCGCCAATCAGAACGTGGTCGATTTGAGATTCCGTCTGCTGTGGTGATCTCCAGGTGTAACGGCTGTGTTGGAAAAAGGTGCTACGTATGGCCATATTTTTGGAGGCGGCGAAATCAATGAGTCGTAGGCCGTTTTCGTTCGTCTGCTGGTGGGCGCTGAACTTACCAATCATCGGTGTGAATTCCTCCTCCTGGCCTACCTGAGCGTTCAAATCTCCTATGATGATCTTGACGTCGTGGTTTGGGCAGCGGTCGTACTCGCGTTCGAGCTGCGCGTAAAATGCGTCCTTGTCATCATCAGTAATTCCGGAGTGTGGGCTGTGCACGTTTATTATGCTGAAGTTAAAGAATCGGCCCTTGATCCCTAACCTGCACATTCTTTTGTCGATCGGCCACCAACCGATCACGCGCCTCTGCATATCACCCATCGCATCACGATGAAAGCTGTTCCCAACTCGCGTGTGTTGCCGCAGCTCTGGTAGATGGTATGATTACCTCTAAACGTTCGCACCATGGATCCTGTCCAACACACCTGCAGCGCTACGATGCCGAACCCGCGGTCCTTCAGTAGATCGGCAAGTATGCGGGTGCTCCCAATGAAGTTGAGAGATCGGCAGTTCCACGTACCGAGTTTCCAATCGCTAGTCCTTTTTGTTCTCTGGGGTCGCTGCCGTTGGTCTCGGTTCGTATTATTCTGTTGCTGATTTTCCGTTACAATATTTTTTACGGCTGGCTCGTAGGGCCTGACACCAACTCTCTACTTTCCGGAGGACCATAGTGCACAGTTGAGCTTAGGGTCCTTCTCTGGCACTCGGACATAGATCAGCCGCCCCTAACATGGGGATCAAACGCTGTTGTGAGCCGCTTCTCCTGGAGAACAGACGCTCAGGTTTGCCGAAGCAAACCCCCCCCCCCCCTTCTCTGTCAGCCTACGACCAAAGTTCCCACCGGGGTTGTTAACTAGAGGTGGGCAAAACGGCTCACTTCAGTGATCGGATCCGAACCGGATCCATCACATTAGTGAACCGGATCTTTTGAGCAGATCAGCGGCTCATTTATGGAATGAATGACCAAGCTTCACCGAACCAAAGATGGTTGCTTGCTTCCAGTTTATTCTCTCAAGGGGACCCCACACGAGCATCAATACTTCATCAATGTCACTTCTTGACAAAATTCCCATCAAACCTTGAGCTTAATCGAAAGATTTTCCAACAATACATGGGGGTAACCACGAGCTTGACGAAAATTCCAACAGAAAGTATCGATATTGATGAAGTATTGATGCTCGTGTAGGCCGTGTAGGGCCCGCTTCACACACAGCAAGCGGCACTCATTCTCTTGATCTTCCCGACCCGCATTATCTCTCTCCCAGTGCCAGCACCACACATACACCCTTAAATGAAAGTACACAGCGAATGAGTAACTTGCGAAAAGACAAAGGGTTTTTCACTCATATTTGCGTTCGACCGGATCAGCACAAAAAATGTGCTGATCCGGGTTTACACAAATTTGCGTGAATTTTCACACAAGTTTGCATGAAATCTTTTGTCTTTTCGATCGCTGCGTGAAAGTTACTCCTTGCTCTGTGTACATCGATCTTTCCGTGTAGCTGCTGTGTTTTGGAAATGACCCAGAGCAAAACAAAGAGAACCTATCGGTTCTATTAGGCTCTTTCTCACAGAATCATGTAAACTGGTGACCCGACTCTCTCTGTAAAAGATCCACGGTTCACTCACTCACTTTACTGATACGATTCTTTTGAACGGATCCGGATCTGATTGCCCATCTCTATTGTTAACCCAATCTTTCCTAAGGTTGCTCATAGTTTCCAGCAGGTACCGCGTGGAGTTAGGAGTTGCTGGGCAGAGGCTAGTGGATCACAATGGGGTCTGGATTGCGCTATTATGGGTGCTCCAAAAACAATTTATTGATTTGAAGTGCTCCTTATGTCAAAAGGTTGAAAACCGCTGCATTATAAGTCATCATAATACAAACTGCAAGATTGAAACTGATTGGATATTTTTTTTTTACCATTAACCCTCGAGCAGTCACGGCTTTGACTACCTGAAACGACGTCACGCTCACGCTGTGTACCACAAGCGTGTATTTTTCATGGTTCGTGTACTCCGTACACGACGGGACCGGTTAAAAACATGTACATAAAATCGAGGTAAAATGTACATAAAATTCAAGTACATACAATCGAGGGTCTAAATAATCGAGGCGAGGATCCTCAAAATCGAGGTATAGTGAAAAAAGACGACCGAAATGAACATAAACCCAGATGAGCATAGTGATCGATCCAGTATTATCCAACTTAGTTAACTGGCATGATTTATCTATTTCCGCGTTAAAAAGCAGCAGATAATCTTTGCGCTCAGTAACTTGTTTTTCTGATTATCTTGCCTCGTCGAATTTCCTCCGCCATACTGGCTTATGATTTTCAATCCAGTCAGTGTCTAAATATGGGCGATGGCGTACCTCCCACTGCTCCATCGCGCATCGCGTGGGTACCTGCATAGGTTGATGCTGAGCATGTTTTGTCAACTCTACTTGTGCGGCCCATACGATGCTGTATATTGCAAACACATCCCCATCGATGACTTTTCAATAAGCATTGAAACCACACTGGCATCGACGCCAAACCAGGCAAGAAACATTAAAGCGCAAATTAATTGCTATTATGTGATTACTCCAATGCATTTTAGCGTCCCCTTCAAGTCACGGTTTGGGTTTGGATTTCCTTCGAGAAAAAAAAAGCGAGAAACAGGTTGATCATTAAAAATAACCAGCTAAACTTGACTTTAAACTTCACCGTTCGTTGCAACACTTCGCTATGCACATCCGACTGCGCTGACGGTTATACCAACTAACTGGATCGCTTTATCCTGTCTGTCTTCTTGCTGGTGATGGTGCCCTGATGTGCAGTGATGTTTACTTCACGTTCGCGTTCACAGCGCAAAGTTGTGGAGTAACTGGAATTGACTTTCTCGTAGCTACGCGCAAGGTCCGATCCGATGGGTGGTGGTTACACGTTCCATCTCCAGCAGCATAGATGCCATGTGGTGTGGTCGGTCATCCAGTTGCCGACAGTTACCCACACCGATTTGTATCAACGCGTTTGTGCAGAGCGGACCCGCGGAAACCAATTTTCGTTGGTAATTAATTATAACTATTTTCGATTAACAACCGGTGTTCATCGTTGAATTATCTCTCTAAAGTGGCTTAATTCGATGCTGTTGAATTCAGGCGGCGGCTCCGCCTTCAGATGGTGGGTTTGTAAGATAATTTCGGTGATTGATTAGTGTGTGAAGGTAGGGAAAGTTTGAATTATGCGAAGTAGAGGTAGTTTGGTAGTAACCAAAACTTGCTCTGAAATAAATGATACGCGTTGATGATTTTTTCAATCATGATTGCGTCAGATGAAGCAAATTATGTTGCAAGTCGGATCACAATTTGAGATATTCTAGCAGTTGTTTTTTTTTTCCTACTGTTTTCTATGATGTTGCAACAGTTCATTGCTTATGCTAAACCATGTTTTATTTTCTCTTTACTTTCAGCAGTCAGACCACAATCGACCGAAGTTTGTTGCGGTAACGTCCCTGGAAGACGTTCAAGCGGTACGATGTGCGGAGTTCCATCCCAACGGGCGCATCTACGCCGTCGGATCCAACTCGAAAACCTTCCGAATTTGCGAGTACCCTCCACTCTCGGAAATCAGGTAAACTTAGACATTATGTCACAGCCTAAACATTTCGCACTGCAACTTGTCACGAGCAACTTTTTTGCTTTTCGTAATCATTAATAACCATTATTGTCTTGTCATGGTAGAGAGTGAGAGGGGTCACGATGCATGAAATGGCTCACGATCTTCATGCGCAAGACGTGTCGTAACTCACACCGCCGATTTAGCAACCAACTATCACATTGCAACCATTCGCACATCGCATTTTTTGGATTGTTTTGTTCTTGCTGATCTGTGTCAAATGTTGAAAGCCTCTCTGTATGGTTTGCTGCTTTGTCGTATGACATGTTATATGGAGTTTTTTTTTGCGTTCATTACACCCCCCTCGTGCCAAAAATTGCACAGTCGAATATTGCAAGTACATAGACCCCATATAGTCCGCCGATCTCAGCGCTCGTTCATTTGGCCGAACCGCGTTCAGATCGGTCTTGTCTCAGCAGAGGCATTTTTCCAAATTTTCATACACACGCATCCCCTATTGCAAATCAAATCGCACAATTCACAATAAAAAAACTGCATCATATATGCAACATCCCCCCATCACATATTTGAATTCTGTCTGCATTTGCGGATCCAGATTTGGATTATTTTTTCAACATTACACGATGCTTACACACTAAAAAAACTTCTTGTGTCATGTGGATACTTATGATCAAGTGATAGTTTTTGTGTTTTTCTGGCATAACCAAAATCTCAAGCTGCATTGACTGTAACATCTCTTTTCATGCTATGGATGCGGGGGGGTACCTACACTCCCGATCAAAAGTTTGGGGTCACCCCCTCAAAAACATGTCATATTTTTAGGCCCATATCTTCGCCAATTTGCGTCCGATTTCAAAACCCCAGGTTTCATTCAAAAGATTATAAATCAAAGAAACTTTGAGCATGATTTAAAAGAAACCTTTTCAAAAAAAAATGTATGTAAACTTAACCCAAAGTTGCCAAATTTTCTAAAAAATGAATATAAACTTACGGCAGTGTCGCTGGAAATTGGGTCGACCAAATTTTAAGATGAGAGCGGTAATATAACCCATTTTCTATTAGCTTTCAACTGCTTTTTACAGAACTTAGCTAAAAAATCTAGAAAAAAGTTATTAAGGACAAACGTTTTGAAATCCCGCTTCAAAAGTGCATGAGAACTTAAAACGCACAAATCTCAAGAAGTAAGCTTCAAACAACAGTGCATTTTATTATTCTGTTCTTGCTCACTTTTAATAAGCTTAAAATAAGAAGATCAAATGCGGTGGTTTTGTTTACGAAGAGATTTGTGCCCTCGAAATAGTGAGTAGGTGCCAAAGTCGGCCATTGTGGTGGCCATCTTGGGATTCTAACAAGTCTGTCCTTAAGTAAATTAACTCTAGATGTCATCGACCAAAAGTTTGGGGTCACCCCTCAAAATGATGTATCGGCCAAAAGTTTGGGGTCACTATCGTAAAACATTAAAAAGTTATTTGTTGATATCTTTGTCATCTTTCATTCAATTTTAATTCTTCTTGGCTTATTTGAAACAAAATGAATAATACTTACTGCATCGACATTGAACCACACATATTTGATGAAATTTACATACTAACACTTAACGTAAAGTTGCCTCATTTTTTGAAATGTGGTGAAATGTGTTAACTTTACATAACATTTTTATATACAAAAATCGTTAAATACGTTAAGTTAAAGACATCAAACGTAAATTAAGTTAATTATCTTTGAAATGAGCCAATAAGAATTAAAATTGAACTATAGATGGCGAAGATATCACCAAATCACTTTTCTATGTTTTACGAAAGTGACCCCAAACTTTTGGCTGATACATCATAATGAGGGGTGACCCCAAACTTTTGGCCGATGACATGAAGAGATAATTTACCTAATAACTTTTTTTAGCTAAGTTGAGCATGAGCATGAGCATGAGCATAGATGACCGTACTATTCGTAGTTGCTACTCCGTGATTGACCAGAACAATCGAAGTTGCACAAGGAACCAACAGACGGAGCTTGGGAGTAGCTTACCGTCCTCAATGTGCATCTTCGAGAATTCCAAACTTTATTAGGTCAATAACGGCGCCGGCCACGTCCTTACGGTCATCGAGGAAGGAAAGGAATGTTATTATGACGTGCGTTGCTTACTAAAGACCGAGATCACCTCTGCGTCTCCACGTCTGTCATGGGAAGGACTTTTTGTTAGTGGGGAGGGGAAATGGCGCATGATATGAGTTCACTTTGGTAAGTGGAGTGATTCATGCAACCCTATTAATATCAAACCACTTATTTTCATTTGGACTAAAACAAAACACATGCCGACATCGAAGATGACGAACCATTCAGATAGTTTTCGAAAATCGCAAAAATCTAGCAAAGCGAGCGCGCGAAACTTTGCTGCTGCCGAACTACCGCACACTACTGACTGCTTGGCGTCCCGTCGTCGGAGCCCCGCAGAAGGAAGAGGAAAAAAAAATCGCAAAAATCTAGCAAAGCGAGCGCGCAAAACTTTGCTGCTGCCGAACTACCGCACACTACTGACTGCTTGGCGTCCTGTCGTCGGAGCCCCGCAGAGAGAAGGGGAAAGAAAATCGCAAAAATCTAGCAAAGCGAGCGCGCGAAACTTTGCTGCTGCCGAACTACCGCACACTACTGACTGCTTGGCGTCCCGTCGTCGGAGCCCCGCAGAGGGAAGAGGAAAAAAAATCGCAAAAATCTAGCAAAGCGAGCGCGCAAAACTTTGCTGCTGCCGAACTACCGCACACTACTGACTGCTTGGCGTCCCGTCGTCGGAGCCCCGCAGAGAGAAGGGGAAAGAAAATCGCAAAAATCTAGCAAAGCGAGCGCGCGAAACTTTGCTGCTGCCGAACTACCGCACACTACTGACTGCTTGGCGTCCCGTCGTCGGAGCCCCGCAGAAGGAAGAGGAAAAAAAAAATCGCAAAAATCTAGCAAAGCGAGCGCGCAAAACTTTGCTGCTGCCGAACTACCGCACACTACTGACTGCTTGGCGTCCCGTCGTCGGAGCCCCGCAGAGGGAAGAGGAAAAAAAAATCGCAAAAATCTAGCAAAGCGAGCGCTCAAAACTTTGCTGCTGCCGAACTACCGCACACTACTGACTGCTTGGCGTCCCGTCGTCGGAGCCCCGCAGAGGGAAGAGGAAAAAAAAATCGCAAAAATCTAGCAAAGCGAGCGCTCAAAACTTTGCTGCTGCCGAACTACCGCACACTACTGACTGCTTGGCGTCCCGTCGTCGGAGCCCCGCAGAGAGAAGGGGAAAGAAAATCGCAAAAATCTAGCAAAGCGAGCGCGCAAAACTTTGCTGCTGCCGAACTACCGCACACTACTGACTGCTTGGCGTCCCGTCGTCGGAGCCCCGCAGAGGGAAGAAAAAAAAAATCGCAAAAATCTAGCAAAGCTAGCTCGCGAAACTTTGCTGCTGCCGAACTACCGCACACTACTGACTGCTTGGCGTCCCGTCGTCGTAATAACTTTTTTTAGCTAAGTTCTGTAAAAAGCAGTTGAAAGCTAAAAGACAATTGGTTATATTACCGCTCTCATCTTAAAATTTGGTGTACCCAATTTCCAGCGACACTGCCGCAAGTTTATATTCATTTTTTAGAAAATTTGGCAACTTTGGGTTTAGTTTACATACAATTTTTTTTGAAAAAGTTTCTTTTAAATCACGTTGACTTATTATCTTTTGAATGAAACCTAAGGTTTTGAAATCGGACGCAAATTGGCGGAGATATAGGCCTAAAAAAATGACATGGTTTTGAGGGGGTGACCCCAAACTTTTGATCGGGAGTGTAAATCAAAAATGTGCAGATGAAACTTAGTTCGCGAGAACAAGTCTTGCTCCTGTGCACTTATGATACGGCCATGGAGGTTTTCAGGAAATTGCCAGAGAGCTCAAAAAACGGGGGTTCAGCGGCATTTCAGGAGATTTAAGGAGCACTTTGAGGGCGTTCCGATCCGACAGATTTTGTTCGTGTTACAATAATAGGATTACGGCCGATTTCATAGCCGTTTCAATAGTATCACGGGGAGTTTCAAGGACATTTTAAGGGGTTTTGAGCTTGATTCCGGGGGTCTCAGGAACCTTTAAAGGCTTCAAGGGGTGTTAAAAAGCGCTTCGGGGGCGTTTTAATGAGATTATATGGGTTTCAAGTGCGTTCTAAAACATTTTAAGGATACTCCGAGAGGTTTCAGAGGCGTTTTAAGAGGTTTAGGTTTTATGGGCGCTTCAGGGGAGGTTCCATGAGCCTTTAACCTTCCTTTTCCATTAGGAAAAAGTAACACATTTGGCATTAAGGGGTCAAAATGGCCAATAACTTTGACACGCTCCCAAAAATTCATTTACATATACAAATTTTAGTGCAAAGGCTCGTTTCGACGATTCAAATGCCGTATTTTTTTTTATCTACAACCTGAAAGGCAGCGCGATAATTAGGGAATGAGCGCATTGTCCATATCCAGATATTTCGGAACCCGTTCCGGTAAGACCCGGAGAGGCTGGAGAGGCCGTTTTGAGCTCACTTTTCTTCAGTTTCAAGGAAATTTTGATCATATTACCAAACTAGTCATGTCATGTGACGGCCTTATCTTTATTATTTTTCATACAAATAACAGTGGTAATCCGGAAAAGCACCATTGATAAAATTGGCCCAAACGCGGCCACAGGAATGTGACATGAAGAAACATGTTTGGAGAACATTCTGAGCATACCATTTCTTTACGAATTCCTTCAAGGGCACCTCCAGAAATTCCCCCAGGAAAATTCCTTCGGTATACCACCAACAAATCTTCCAAAGATACATACCTACTGGAATTCCTCTGGAAATTTTCGGAATTTCTCTAAGGATTCCTCCGATAATTACTCTATGGATTCCTCCAGTTATTTCTCTAAAGTTTTCCTCCAGTTCAGGGTACGAAAAACGGATCACGCCGAAAAACAAACGCTTTGTCCTAAGCGGTGCATGTTGATAACAAAGGCGCTCTGCAACAAACGCATGTCAGGCGATGAGAGCAATAAAACAAACATCGCTTGCCGTGTGTGCGCTGATATTCCGGCTTTTCTGCTGAAATTTTCGACATACATTATCGAATTCATAAGCATTTGGACGAAATAAGACTCTTACAAACCTCAGAGTCGAATTTCAGTTGTAAAACAATGCAAAAATCACGATGTGAATTGAACGAGACAAATATTCCTACCTTTTTTGTTGTGAACAAAGTCGGGAGCGATTTTGTCATTATCTGCTAACGAAAAAACAAAGCGTTGTTGCCGTGCCCCTTTGTTGCTTATTTTTCGCTTACGGTGGCATATTCTGCGTACACTGCTCCAGTTCTTCCTCAAGGAACTCCTTTAGGAATTTCTCCAGAGTTTTCTCCAGGGATTCCTCCAGAAGTCCCGCCCAGAATGCCTTCAAATATTAAATCAGAAATTTCTCTAGGGATTCTCCCAGGAATTGCTCAAGGAATTCCTCCAGTGATTCCTTCAGTATTCGTGGAGGAGATCCTCCAGTAATTTCTCAAGGAATTCCTCCAGGGAATTCATCATTTATTCCAAAAAGAATTCCTCCAGGAATTTCTCCAGAATTCCTCCAGAAATTCCTACCGAGACTGCTCTAGGAAATCCTCCAGTGGTTCGTTCAGGAATTTCCTGGGAATTACTCCAAAAATTCCTAAGCGATTCCTGAAGGAATTCCTGCAGAAATCCCTCCCATTCCCCCAGAGCGTTATAAGGGCTTCAGGGGTGTTTCAATGCATTTCATAAAGTTTCAGGGGGTTTCAAAAACATTTTAAGGGCGTTCCGAGCCCTTGGAAACCCCTCTAAACCCCCTAGAGCCCCCTTGAAACCCCATGGGCACCCCAAGAAACCAGTCTTGAAGCGTCTCTGAGAAACCCTTACTTACTTACCGGTCAGACTAAAGCCTGACTGGCCTCTGCTGTACATAGTAGCCGTCTCCATTCTACTCGGTAATGGCTGTGTGTCTCCAGTTCCGCACTCTGCGAAGGGTCCGCAGATTGTCCTCCACTTGATCCACCCATTTAGCTTGCTGCGCACCACGTCTTCTTGTACCGGTCGGATGACTCTCGGAAACCATTTTAGTCGGGTTGCTATCCGACATCTTGATGACGTGACGCGCCCACCGTAGCCTCCCGATTTTCGCGGTGTGGACGATGGTTGTTCACTCAGCAACTGCTGCAGCTCTTGGTGCATTCGCCTTCTCCAAGTCCCGTTTTCCTTCTGCACTCCGCCGTAGATGGGACGAAACACCTTCCGTTTGAAAACACCCAGGGCGCGTTGTTCCTCTGCACGTAGGGTCCATGCTTCGTGTCCATACAGGTCTACCGGTCTAATCAGCGTTTTGTAGATAGTTAACTTCGTGTGACGTCGAACTTATTCGATCGTAGAGTGCTGTGGAGTCCAAAGTAAGCACGATTTCCTGCCTCAATGTGTCTCTGAATTTCTCTCCTGATGTCGTTGTCGGCGGTCACCAGTGAGCCGAAGTACACGAATTCTTCAACCGCCTCAATTTCATCACCGTCGATATAAATTCGGGGTGGCGGGCGCGATGATTCCTCCCTGGAGCCCTTTGCCATCATGCACATCGTCTTCGACACATTAACTAATCCTGGCATCACTCTTTAGTCGGATGTACGTTTCCGTCATCGTCTCAAATTTGCGAGCTATAATATCAATATCATTAGCAAAACCAAGCATCTGAACGGACTTCGTGAAAATCGTCCCACTCATGTTTATCCCCGCTCTCCTTATTACACCTAACGCAATGTTGAACAGCAAGCACGAAAGACCATCACCTTGCCGTAACCCTCTGCGAGATTCGAAGGGACTCGAGAGTGTCCCTGATACGCGAACTACGCACAATCGCACATCACTCGATCCATCGTCGCATAGATCAATCGTATCAGTTTATCCGGGAATCCGTACTCGGGCATAATCTGCCATAGCTGCACTATGGGGCGGCTCCATACAAACAGGTGGCCAAAAATATTTTCTCGTGAATCTTGCTCCTATTCGTAGAGTTTATGCCTGAAAAATATGAAAAACATGTTGAACAGGTTGTTCCAACACGACAGTTTTAACCCTTTATAAGGCAGTGGCAACTATATTGCCATCTTATGCACATATTTTTTTCTGTTCGTTTAGAAAATTTTTACAACTTCTGTTTTAACTGATGGACACATTAGGCCTTTGTGAACACTCATGATTTTTTTGAGCCATAACAAATATGAGTGGGCTTTTGTAGAACAAAATGTCTCTCCAAAAACTTCCATTTTTGAATACATAAAGGTTTATAAGCTCGAACTTCTGTTGTGGTGAGCGAATTGAAAATCAAATGATGGGAAATGAAAGGCCTATGTTCGTTTTACTCGTGGTCTACATTTCAACTTGATTGCTTCATTACTTTTAGAAACTTAGCCTTCTGAAAAAAATGTACTATAATAAATAGGCATGTACTAAAATTGCCATATCGTCCAAAATAATTGACCAATCGAGTTCAAATTCACACATATAACTCATGAATATAAGGGCAATAACCTGTCAAAAAATTAGCATGATTGATGAATGCATCACAAAATAACAACATTTTAAACTTTGTTGACAAAAACTTGAAATTTAGACCATTTTTTTTTTTCATACAAAATCGACCATCGAATTTTTTGAAAATAAAAACGTGTTTGTTCATTACACCACATGTACTTTATATTCCAATGTAGAACGAATGGATTCCGTGTCTGGTTCTCTCGGCCTTATAAAGGGTTAAACAGCATGACAATACAAGGGAATTGCATACTTTTAGGAGTTTGAGCATTTCTGTTCCTATTTACAAAATGGATTCCAATTAGTAAAAACACGCTTCGCTAAGAGTGGAGATTTACACTATGATTGATCTACCGAGAAAAGTGGCCATGACGACCAAATGTTTCCTCAGAGGTATTTAATGGCCAATAGGGTGATTTTATGTAGCAATATCTCAATCATCGCCGACAACATGATTGGAATTGCAGAATAGCAGCTAGTAGCAGCCAAATTTGATTTCAATGTCTTCCAGGGATTCTAAACAAAGACTCAGAAGTAGTTCCGAAGCGAAACTCAGCGAAACTATTTTGTATGGAACGGTTTGTATGGGAAAAAAATGAATTTTTAATGTGGCGTCATTTAATAGTTTTACAATCAACATTTATACGTCTGATACGTCATTCGAAAGGTTTATAAGCAGGCTTTTCGAAACTACGTTAGAAGTTTAACATTTTTCATTTTAGCCGAAGATATGCGAAGAACATTTCATTAATTTTACCAAAAATTGGCAATGGTCTCATTCTGCTGCCAATATCTCGATAAATATAGGGATTAGCAAACTAATATTCTAGGGTTTACTGGTCCAAGTGGTCTACTTCCAACTACCGAACCTGAATCTCAAATTGAATAAAGTCAATTTTCGATTTTTGGCCACCTGAATCCCCTTAGTGAGCTGGTCTCGATCGATTGTATCATACGCCGATTTGAAATCGATGAACAAGTGATGTGTGGGCACGTTGTATTCGCGGCATTTCTGTAACACCTGGCGAACATCTAGGTGGTATCGTTGTAGCGCGTTCACCCATGAATCCAGCCTGATATTGCCCCACGAACTCTCTTGTAATCGGTGATACATGGCGGTATGAAATTTGAGAGAGTATCTTGTAGGCAGCGCTCAGTAGTGTGATCGCGCGGTAGCTCCCGCAATCCAACATGTCGCCCTTTTTGTAGATGGGACACGCGATACCTTCCATCCACTCCTCCGGTAGTACTTCCTCTTCCCAAATCTTGGTAATGACCCAGTGTAGTGCTCTCACCAGTGCTTCTCCACCGTGTTTTAGTAATTCGCTTGGTAGTTGATCTGCTCCTGCGGCTTTGTTGTTTTTCAGCCGGCTAACCTCCTCTTCAATCTCTTGGAGGTTAGAGGCTGGAAATCTTTCATCTTTCGCACGTACTCCTAGATTTGTTACTACACCACCTTCGGTGCTTGTAACGTCGCCATTGAGGTGCTCATCGTAATGCTGCCGACTCTCGACCACCCTAAGCTCGCTCGTGAGAAGATTCCCGTGACTGTCACGACTGTCGGCTTGTGACACAAAACTTCAGCTTCTCGTAGAATTTCTGTGTGTCCTTAGCGTGGTACAGCTCTTCGCAATCTCGTTCTTCTTGCTGGTGAGGATGTTTTAATATTAAGATACAGTTGAAATCTTGTTTATAAAACAGTTATAAAACTTAAAAGTTTGAAAACAATCCAAATATTCACTATGGCCAAATACGGAACCACTGCATTAAGCCATAATTGGTACACTTACCCTACTGGAATTCTTCTGCGGATTTTCCTACAAAGATGCTTCCTAGGTTTTATCGGACAATTTTATCTAAAATCTCAACCGACATTTCTCTGGGGATGTTTCTAGGAGCTATTCTTGAGATTTCTGCAAGAATTTCTCGAGGAATTTCTTTAAGAATTCCTCCAGAATTTCCTACTGATATTTCCACCAGAAGATTTTGGTGGAGCTCCTGACGGTATTTCCCCTGAAGTTTCTTCCAAGATTTTTTTTTTCGACAAGAGAATTTCGATGTGCACTCTCGAGCAAGATGGCCACGCTTGACTCAATTGCGACAGAATGTTTGAGCCTGCAGTAGGGACTCTCGACCGGACAACGTCATCTTCAGAAAGGCTGGACAAATGCGAAGTTCATGAATCTCCGAGCACGACGGACACTTAGCGTTGTTCGACTATACGCCACGACGTTGTTGCTGACCCTTGCCCGAAATGGTTTCTGTTTCGGTAGTAAGAAATGGTCGGCTTTCGTTTCTACCTTTGCTGATAGAGCTTCGAGAATTTGTATTCTTTGTTGTTGAAATTCCAGCACACCCTTTACAGTATCCTTCCCATCAGACATTCTAGCCTAATAGAAGCTGAAGAAACAACTCTTAAGCAAACTTCAGCTTAAGAAACTATTATTCAGCTATCTCTGTTTCTTGGCGTTTCTTTCGTAGAAGATTGTTCTTCCGAACCCCGACGTGTGGTAGGATCGAGACGAGAGCTTAAAAGGTTCACCAACAACAGACTGTACTTCGTTGGCAGGATAATCCTGTCGAGCGTCTGAATCATACGGTCGAATCCATCAACTAATTTGTGGAGATCCTTGTTGAGTGGCGGCAATTTGATGAGCGCTTGCACCTGTTATTTACTTTTTAAGAACTTTTTGTTGTTGTTGTAGCGTTTTTGCAACGTCTGCCAAACAACTTGATATTTCTAATGAGTGTTATCAGTTTTGTACCTCTTAATTCCGCCCTATGTTGCCTATCCTTTGACAGATACGGGTATTTCGACTACCACTTGTAATCTTCCTCAGATAACTGACACTGAGGAAGATTACAAGTGGTAGTCGAAATACGCGTATCTGTCAAAGGATATGCAACATAAGACGGAATTAAAAGGTACGAAACTGATTAGATTCGAAGAGGATATTCTGCCTAGAGGGTTCGAAAAGTCGGTACAAGAACTTGATAGTTGTCCTTTGTGATCTTTAGCGGATCGATCAGTGCCTTCGCTTCACCTATCAGGTACCCTTTTAGATAGTGAAACTTCTCCACTGCCAGTAAACCTAGTTTCTCGTGAATCAAGGAAGTGTAGATATCCCTGAAACTCAACCAGTCATCAATGCAATGATGCTATCAAAACATTGAAGTCTGATTTTAGGCAGCCGGGCGTGAGACATTACGTACTTACTTGATACTTGATGGGCTACAACTCGTAGCGGTGAGAAGTATCCGCCTCCACTGGCCTCGGTCCTCGGCCAATCGCTTCCAGTCGCCCTGAACGTTTAGAGTCCTTAGGTCCTCCTCAACTGCAAAAAATCCAACGTGTGCGCGGCCTTCCACGAAGCCGACGACCCCATCCTGGTTTTCTGCTGAATATAATTTTAGCTTGTCGTTCCTCTGGCATACGAGCTACGTGTCCAGCTCACCGCAGCCTGCCGTGTTGTATTCGCTTCACTATATCCATCTCTTTATATACCTGGTACAATTCGTAGTTCATGCGACGCCGCCAGATGCCGTCCTCCAGTTTACCGCCGAGTATTGTTCGCAGCACTTTACGTTCAAAGACTCCAAAGGCTCTCCGATCAACTTCTTTTAACGTTCACGTTTCATGACCATATAAAGCGACCGGGAGAATCAGAGACTTGTACAACGCGAGTTTTGTCTTCGTTTGCAGCCTGCGGGACCTCAGCTGGTTTCGCAGACCGAAAAAGGCCCGATTTGCAGCCGCAATCCGTTTTTTTCACCGCGCGGGTAACATCATTATCGCACGTCACTAGAGTACCAAAATAAACAAATTCATCCACAACTTCAAACTTTTCCCCACCTAGCACCACTTCGTCACCACTACCACGGCCGGACCGACGTTGAACACCAGCAATCATGTACTTAGTCATTGTGGTGTTGATCGTAAGTCCAATCCTCGCAGTCTCCCTCTTAAAAGGTACGAACGGCTCTTCCACGGCCCGACGGTCGATTCCGATGATGTCGATATCGTCCGCGAAGCCCAGGTTGTCGGGTCGGTTTCCGAGAGTATCGTTCGCATATTCTATTTCTTACTTCATTTTTCGTAGTGTTGAAAGGCTTCGACAGGCTACCTTACCGGGGTCGCGCTGCCTACATCGCGTTGGTGGGGCTGCCACCTTAGGTATAGCTGACGCGATACAGCGTTTCATATTCAGCCGCTGGATGCCAGAACAGACGCTGTTTGAGCCGCACCTCTTTGGTGAACAGACGCTCGGGACGTACCTCCTCAATCTAGCTAAAGTCAGAAGGACAACCGTGCCCAGGCTGCAGTACCAGCTAAGCACACAACTCTTAGCTGGCGGTCTTTGTCATCGTTTGACCCGTGAAAGCATGAACTTGTGAGGGACAGAGCTATGTTGGACACTCTCCTTATCGACTCACCGTTTTGCATCCCATTACGAGACATTACGTAGACGATCGAAAACTGCTAGCCGAATCCAGATTCTCACTCGAGACTTCGATTGATGTGGCTGATTACAGTTGATGGCGAATAGCTTGGCGCGAATCCTTTGGGCGGTGGTCGATTGAGTTGGATGAGCCTATTCATATTGGGCGATGGCGGTTGGATCCTTTCACATCATCTTGGATGGCCGAAGGTTCTTTTATGGAAAATTTGGATAGCGCTACATTTATTCTGGACAGTTTAGTATGGCGGATGTCCTAAAGAGCTATAGGCTCTCTTTACGCTTTATGCGTTATCACAGTGCCCTTCTCAGGGCGCTGTTTGAACCCATTGTGGTACGCTTATGCGTTATTACAGTGTCCTTTTCAGGACGCTATGTGAACCCATTGTGGTACGCTTTTGCGAGTATGACGATCCTATTCCCTTACCTGTCCATTCCCATGTCCTATCCTTTTTCCTTCCCTTTTCCGTCAGGTAAATGATGAATAGGCTCGTGTTCATGGCGATGGCACAAATTTCCCGAGTGGAGGAGAATGTGCCTCTAGAGCCGACCTACTGATACCTGATACCTGATGGCGGATGTCCTATGTCCAACAAATGGCTTTTGCTGCAAAATCGCTGATTTTTGGACCAGTAATGGTACATTGTATGTAGCTTATAAATACCATAACATTTTCATCAAAACCGGTTTAGTATTTGCGAAGATATTGTTGAGCCCTGAGATCTGCAGTTTTAAAGTTTTGTAAGTACAAAGCGCTCCATAGTAAATTTTCGGCAATTTAAGGACAGTAAATCACAATTTTGATTATAGAACTACCAATATTCAAAGGATAAATCTTCTAGTAACAATCATTTCCCTGATATTTTTTCGTAGTTCTCTGCTGCTAAAGCATTTACGGATTTCAGCTTGTAGTTTAAAGACATTTTTCTCTAAATCTAAGCTAAAGTAGAACATTTTCATCAATCCATCCAAATCTTCCAAGGACCACCCATGTTCATCGGGTGACCGTATAGCGTCGTCACATTTAGCGCGATGTCGGCGGCATGGCAGTTACATAATTACAACTTTCTATCTCACGCAAACTGCACTGGATGTTGACTTCGCGTTAAGTAGCTGTGATTTTTATTATTTCTAACCATGGCACTTGAGGCGGCGGCACATCAACAATCACTACATTAGCTATAGAATAAGTGTAGTATAACAGCATCTTTGTGCACTCATCTTTGCTTATGCTCACCCCCCAGTCCCCATATAACTACTTAGTCGTTGTCATCGCCCATCTCAGAGAATTGCTGAGCTACAACGAAATTGGCCGTCAGCCGGGGTTTTTCTCATGTCTGTCTCTTCTGTGTGCTTTTCTTGTGTATTTTTTTTTTTCTGTGCAATTCCAATCAAACTATTACCACTGGAAACCGCCGTGCAGTAAAAGATGTGAAAGTGGTGCAAGTTGGTGAGCGATTATCTTTTACTATTGTTTTTATCGATCATTCAATCATCGGCTGAAATAGGCGTGGTTTGCGGAAAACTCATTATATTTTCATAATTCTTATGGCCTATTATGGTATTGGTTTCTTAAACATGCTCAATTAATGTTATTACCAGTATTCACTTTCAACGTATTATTATTCAGCGAATGCTACTGAAGTTTTACAGTACAATCATAACCAAGAAGCAGTATTGAAAATAAATTTAAAACAATCTGTAACAGTAGCTATCAAGTCTTTTGCGAATTGAACTTTTACTAATGCTTCTTCTAGATTGAGTTTGAATAAGAGCGAAAGTAACATGAGCGAGTTCTCTTCATCGACTCTCTCTTCTTAAAATTTAAATGACAAGATGCAAGTATGGTTGCACTTTTTGGTCATAAATCGCTAGGTTGCGATGCAATCTAGCGCCTAAGTGTGAAAAAATTCGATTGAATTTGAATCTTGTCACTTTCATTTGCAGAAGAGAGAGTCGATGAAGAGAAATAGATTTCGCCCTTATTTAAACTCAATCTAGACTTGTTCGTGTTCATATAATGATAATTCTGTACTTGGATGTGCATTTATTACTCTTGTACATTATTGTTTCCCAGAAGTTGAAAGTGAGTGATTCTATACATTTTTGGTAGAGTAATTTTGAAATGATTTGTGGTTGAACATTGATGGTCTTTAATCTTGTTCTGATCATTAACTTTCCGTAACTCGCGCGGTTGGTAAGGTATTGTTCATAAACCACATAGACCAAATTTTGGCCATCTCAGACCCCCCTCCCCCCTCGTAGACTTTTGTCCATACAAAAAATTCAAAATTTGTATGAAGCGTAGACTTTGGTCAGACGACCCCCCCACCCCTCCCCCCAAAAAGTCTACGTGGTTTCTGAATGGCCCCCTAACCATTGTCAGCACCACACTGATGCTGAGTACAAAAAGCGAGATTTTTTAACGTGTAGTACAAAATACAATAACGCAATCGCTCGAAAATTAATAAAACGTGTATGAATTATGTAAATATGGAACATGTTTACTTCGCTTAGGAGCAAACATATGAATAAGATTTAAAAAATACTCAACTTTATTGCAGTGAAATTACATAGGAAGCCATGCTCACTTCATATATGTATTTCTGAGATATTTTCTTACGTCTATCACGGTGTGTTGAAACAGGTTTATTATCGCACTTTGATGAACCTAAAATATTTTTTCGTTATAAGTTAGCCTTAGCTGTATATATTAAGATTCTGGAGGTTAAAAAATCTTTCATCGGGGAAAATGAAAATAAATTCGATTTTAGTAGTTTACCACTTATCCCATATGATAAGGTATTACGCAAATCTGATGAACCTAAACTCCGCTATAAAAAGTCCCATTTCTAATAATAA
Organism: Aedes albopictus; assembly: GCF_035046485.1. Lineage (NCBI taxonomy): Eukaryota > Metazoa > Arthropoda > Insecta > Diptera > Culicidae > Aedes > Aedes albopictus. Next base: position 350,294,907 of record NC_085137.1, read on the forward strand.
ATTTGTAATCATTTAGAGAGACACGAATGTAAAGTTTTCAAAACGAGTTTAAATTTGTTTTGCGTTCGTTTCATGTGTCCAGCCCACCACAGTCTGCCGAAAGTCATAAATCATAAAAGTCTTTCATCCCTTCCATATGTCTGGTACATAGATATTTGTCTGAAGGTAAGCAAATACTTCCCATTAGTACGACGCATACATTTGAGGAAGCACCATACACTTGTGACTCATACCATTTGCAGCATGTGTGGATTTGCCTGCAATGGTGGGTATTAGTTACACATACTTTGCATGTCAAACCACATCCACATGGATATTAGTCAAAAAGTATGAGTCTACTATACTGACCGTGCGTGATTTATTTGTAAAAGGTCTGCCTCTGATCTGTGGAAGACTTTTGTCCATACTAAATCTTGAAATTTTGAAAGACTTATCTCCTTGTTACTTATAAAATGATACCTTTAGGGTTAAGTGGGCAGTTGGGTCTCAAATAACAAAAAGTTGACACAAAATACGTAAGATTGGCGTTGTCATATGGCCCCCTTAATGTGAGAACTAAGCAACTCGTTTTTGGAAGTGCGGGAAAAATGGCTGGTAAAACTAATCCTGGTATAAAACAACCACTTTGTTGGTCTTTAAAGATGAATCATTATGTGTTTTCGTAGTTTCAATGGATAAACTTTTGTTTATTATGGTGTATGTTCAGATATAAACAAAACTATAGAAATTTCGCAAATCCAGTTACCTAGTTCTAGCATTAAGGGGGCGATATTATGTTAATGTACTCATAAATTATTATTCAACATTTTGTTTAAAATAAGGTACACCGGGGCAAATTGAAACGGGTGGGGTAAGATGAAACAGTGGGTTCACGTGATATTATCTAGTTATAAGCAATTTGAATGTTATAACATTTTTTTTTATCAAACAATCATTAGGTCAAGGAAAATTATACAAATTGTATTGAAATCTTTTCCAAAACCTCACAAGTTTTTATAAAGAATTACCCTTACCGAATGCAACGCATGCTTAATATATGTCAATGTGAATGACATATTAAAGTATTAGCCTAAAATATATTGGAAACATATCAATTCGCAAGTAATCTGATGAATTTCAATAATAGTAGTCTCGTGCAGTGATTTTTTTTTTCTATGTTCGTCTGGGTTATCTGCAGTTTTATTTTATAAGACACTTTGGTCTTGATAAAAACTTCATGCGTTTTAACGGTTTCAATGTTATGACTGCATGAAATAAAAATTATTTTTCCCAAGTTAAATACCTTCTTTTTTGCAAAATGAGTATGACAACAGATTAAATTAAGTATGGGGAGAAATGTCACTTGTCCTTGCAGAGCGTGATACAAACGAAATAAAAAGGAATAGTGATTAAAACGACTAGTCATAAAACTGAAAAACCACTGCACTTTACTTACAAAGTGGAAACTATTCATTAGAGTTGAATTAAAAAGTCACCCGTACCTTCTATGTGTTATAATTATTTAGCAATCAAACTCTATTCAATGATTCCAAATTGAAGCATAAAATAACTAATGAAAGTTCTTAAAAAGTTGTATCGAAACCTCAAATTGCGTCAATCATGCCTCTCTTTGCACATCACTGTTTATTTATTTTTTATATTTATTTTATTACATTTCCAAAACATTAATGTCTTCTTAATCTTGTTCTTCATTTTTAGTTTTAATTTTATCTGTAAATTTAGTTAAATTTTTTCTCAGCATAAACAACAATAAACATATCTAAAACTAAGTTATAAGAAAATAGAGGAACAGTACTTTCCTTTTAATAGCACTACGATTTTGCATTCTTTGACAGATACGTGTTTCGGTCTCAATTGTTAGGTCAGAAGGCCAAAGGCACGTTATCCTCCATTTGGGACATTTGTGCCTGTTAGGTCATCTTCAGTGTCTCGTACTTAATCCGATATTCTTTTCACGTACATGTATTCATTAGAGTGGGTCATCGTTTATATGAAAAAGTGAAAAATTCAATGGTATCCCATCAGATCAAAGCTTTTTTGATACCATTTCAGGACCCAAGTAAGTGTGCAAAATTTGGGGACGTTCGGTTATGCCTACGTTTTGCGCATCGCGTTCGAAATTTGTATGGGGTTTTACATGGGAAAACACACTTTTTTGCATTTCTCTCATAACAACCTCGAATTTTTCAAAAAACATGTAATCGATAAAAGGAAAACATAGCCTAAAATGTCCTGAAAAACTTTGTCGAAGACCGCGAAGTGATCTGATGCTTATGAAAAAAGTTATAGCGTTGGCATTGCTTGGCAAAACATCATGATTTTGTTGCTATTGTTATTCCTTTACATGTTAAAACATAAACACATGCATGCGGTTCGTTGGTTATAACTATTTTCACAAGCATCGGATCGCTTTGCGATCTTCAACAAAGTTCTTCAGCACATCCTAGGCTATCAATTTACAGTATCGGTTAAAAAGTTTCAGACAAACTTTTTCAACTTATGGCTAAAATGCAAAAAAGTATGTTTTCCCATACAAAATCCCATACAAATTTCAATTGCAATGCGCAAAGTGTAGACGCAACCAATCGTGCTCAAATTTTGCACAGATACTCAGGACCCGAATCGGAACCAAAAAAGCTTTGATCTGAGAAAACGCTTCCGATGACCCACACTAGTATTCATAGGATGAATTTTCACTTGTTAGTAAAACATCGAGCACTGCAGTATCAGAGCACAATATACATAAAAGTTCTTATTATATTCGATGAGCTATCAGTATTTCTGTTAAACTTGCTCAAAAATAACTTAATTGGGCAGTTTACATGAATGTTAAAAAAGACGCTTGATTAAGTCACCATATTTGCTATTTCGCAATCGAAGCATCTTTTGTGGCCGTGTGATCGTCGTTAAGCTGTATCGTTACATGGTTTGGCATGCAAAGTATGTGCAAGTAATAGCCGCCATTTCAGGCAAACTAGCACATGAATAGTATGTGCTGCAAATGGTACGAGTCACAGGTGTATAGTGCTTCCTTAAACGTGTGCGTCGCACTAATGGGAATATTTGCTTACCTCCAGACAAATATCTATGTACCAGACATATGGAAGGAATGTAGACTTTTATGATTTATGACTTTCGGCAGACTGTAGTGGGCTGGACACATGAAACGAACGCCAAACAAATTTAAACTCGTTTTGAAAACTTTACATTCGTGTCTCTCTAAATGATTACAAATTTATTATTAGAAATGGGACTTTTCTAGCGGAGTTTAGGTTCATCAGATTTGCGTAATACCATATCATATGGGATAAGTGGTAAACTACTAAAATCGAATTTATTTTCATTTTCCCCGAAGAAAGATTTTTTAACCTCCAGAATCTTAATATATACAGCTAAGGCTAACTTATAACGAAAAAATATTTTAGGTTCATGAAAGTGCGATAATAATCCTGTTTCAACACACCGTGCGCGTCTACGTACATGTAAATTCTTAATGATTACAATTTTCTATCATTTTTTTTGTCCATATGTCAATACTTAACTTTACAAGTTCCTGCCGAAAACATTAACAATCGCTAGAGCTGCAAAATACGACGTTTTAAAAGCATTGTTAGTATTTTAACCCAACTAGGCGTAGAACAATTCTGTTCAAATTGTCTACTCAGAAGCAAATATGATTCTCGCAGGAGTCTCGAAGAAGATTTTAGCTTTTGTTTTAAGAACAAAGCGTATCAAACACATTCAATATAGATTTGCTTTTTTAATTCCTGTAAATCCACACTGCAATCATACACTGATCCACTTCTGTATACTTCCAGGGAAGACCACACCACCTACCAGCCGACGGTCCTATTCAAACGAACGAAACACCACAAGGGTTCGATCTACTGCATGGCTTGGTCCCCGGTGGGTGACCTGATTGCGACCGGTTCCAACGACAAAACCGTGAAACTGATGCGCTTCAACGAAAACCAAAAACAACTGGAAGGCCAGGAAATCGAACTCACAATGCACGACGGAACGGTTCGGGATCTGTGCTTCCTGGAGGATACATCCAACAAATCTAGCCTGCTGATCAGCGGCGGTGCGGGCGACTGCAAAATCTACGTTACCGATTGTGAAACCTCCACTCCATTCCAAGCCCTGAGTGGCCACGGCGGCCATGTGCTGTCGTTGTACAACTGGGGCAGCGTGATGTTCGTCTCCGGATCAATGGTAAATTGAAATCGATGACAAAACAAAACATTTGTACTATTCATCATGAACCATTTTTTAGGATAAAACCGTTCGATTCTGGGATCTGAGGACACGTGGTTGCGTCAATATGGTTACACCCGCAACGTCACCTGGTTCACGACAAGGGTCACCTGTGGCGGCGGTGTGTGTCGATCCCTCAGGCCGACTATTGGTTTCAGGTCACGAGGATAGCTCGTGTGTACTATACGATATCCGCGGTAACCGGCCGATTCAGTGCTTCAAGCCACACGCGTCCGATGTCAGGTAAGGTTTTAAACATAAGAGCATATGCGAATCCTATAAATGAAAAGTATTAATGAAAATCTAAACATATGAAACAAACTATGAGGCATCGTGTACATTAATTACAACGGGTAAAATATTATACAGCATTTGATTAACTTAAATAAGTTGCCTCCTAATCAAGAGGTGCCAAATACATGTTTTTCAGTCACTCCGTCTGTGGGGTTACTTGCGACATACACCGTTGTGCAGTACCTGCACGAAAACGCCCTGTACTGTGGTACAATAAGGCCGATGTTTTTCTAAAGGACACCCTTACGCCTGAAGGCTCCCCACTTGTTTTCGCGATAGAGACGGTTGAAAGCTTTTTCGTAATCAATGAACACCAGGTAGAGATACTCTTGGAATTCATTGATTTGCTTCAGGATGATACGCAGCGTGATAGTATGGTCTACACAGGATCGTCAATCTTCTCCTGTATTCGGTTAAAGATCGATGCACAGTTTTTTTTTAACTCTTGTCAGGTTAAATCACTGCATTTAAAACGTTCGCATTCAAATTATGTCGTAACTTACCAGGAAAGCTGCATTTCTTGATCACCATATCGAGGTATTGGCGATGTCCAATTTGCGAAGGAAGCGCTTCCAGAATCATCGTGTAAAATTTCTCTATAGCCACAGAAGCATTCTTGACCGTCATTGTCCTTATCTGGCTTCTCCCCATCTTGTCAAAGTTTTCCGGTAGCAGGGTTCGCCGTGTTTTTCGAAGGCCCTTCAACGCCACGTGCTCGATCACACCTCGTAGCAACTGCCTCTTGTGTCCTGTACACTAAGATATCGCCGTCGTATTTCATCTCAGCTACCAATGCCCCGAAAGAAGCCTTCATTCCAGCTCCGATCATCTTCTTCACGGAAAGCAGATTTGCTCTTACATCAGGCTCATACGGAACGTCCACAGCACAGAACTTCTTGGCTGTTGGTTCCCATGATTTATCCCTTGTGCCACGCGGTAATCGGTTGACTGTCCTTCGTCACACAAATGCGTATTGGATGCTTCAGTTTCTTCAATCGAACGAAATACTCTTTCCGATTCATCCAAGATTCACCAAATGATTGCTAATACCGGAGCCCAGTTTGAATGTATTTTTTCTCCGGCTACAGCTATCCTTGGACTATCTCCTTCCGAATCGTACCTGCAGTGCTTGGCCTTGTGCCCCTTCTTGTGACAGCGATGACATTTTCCCTGGAACTTCCATGGCTCGTGTCGTTGTCCATTTCACGGCTTCTGAATGCTCCCAAGAAACGCTAAAATCCTTGTACACACCTGTCATTCGATCACTTTTCTTCCAGTCTTCTGCTAACGGCCTTTCTCTTACGGCATCCGGCGTAAGTTTGCCTTCGTCAAAGTTTTTCAAAGCTGTCACCAACGGATCCTAGAATTCCGGAAGAGTGACGAACAGCTGCTATTACATGTATTATTTTTGTGTTAAATGCGCTATTTTAACTTGTTAACATGTTCCTAAGTTTAATGTACATTTATAGTGCTCTGGATTAAAAAAGCACCATGGGATCTGAGCAATCTCATTTTTGATTGCCTACATTCAGGTCAACTATCAAATAAGTGAATCGTTCCCTAACAGGAGCATCAAAATGTTAACGTCTCGTATTGAAACCTACATCAGCATTCCCCTTAGGATTAGTTATTCCTAGACAAAACTCAAGCTATGAAAGCAACTAATGCTGCGAACAAATGGCAACCCGCCAGTGTAAATACGATTACAGGAATGACTGATGGATCAACAACATTTATGAAACCTCGCTTGAAACCCCGTCATTCTGTCATCGGAAATTGTTATCCACTAAGGGTAACTGGGCAAAATATGTGTTCTGTGTTGTGTACGTCCATTTGTGATGTCCTAATTTATTACGCATTTGTAATGTTCCACTACAAGACGTTATATTTTAATTTGCATTTGTAGCGCTTCATCATATTTTTGTAATACTGCGAAACCAAATCCTTCTTCAAGTTTCGCTCACTTGAGTTTCCGGATGAGCTCATCAAACGTTTTCAGATGGTCCCTGATCGACGAATCTTTCGCCATCTTGAGGCTTTGCGAGTTGCTTGAGTATCAGCGTTTGCGACGAAACCGACTTTTTAGCGAGAACACCTTCCAACGTCGCCCAGATGTCCTTGGCCGTTTCCTTCTCACGGACTAAATCCAACAACCTGTCATGAATGAAGGGAATGATCAAGTTCACTGCCTTCCCGTTTATCGTTTGAAACTTCACTAATTCGGCTGCAACGGTTGGCTCATCCTTCTTGACCGCGTACAGCAAACCGGCCGATTTCAGCAGTTTCTCGACTCTCAACTTCCAGTTCTCGAATCCAGCACCGGCGAACTGCGAGATTTCGTGTGCCAGTTCTCTACGTGTGTCGCCTCTTGAAGGTATAAAATAACGTAGTGGTTGGAACTGATGACCAACCTATATTTAGGTCCTTACGGGACGAAAGTTGAAGACAGAATGAGTAAAATATGGTCCACTGCACGAATTTTTGCTGGCCTGCTTGTTCTCACAGAAAATTTGACGTTTGGGAAGTGTCGGCACCGCTCAAACGTCAAATTTCATGTGAGAGTAAGCAGGCCAGTAGGGTATGTGTTCCATCAGTAATCTCACGCTCCCATATTCATCCTATTCGAATACCAGCGATTACGGCACCGATTGATTCCGTTCTTTTTGTTTTCATGGGTGCTCACTTCTAACAAAAAATACAAAAATATGAAACTAAACAAACAGCGCTTCAATCCTTTGTTTTTCGTAGGATGAAAATGGAAGCCACATGCTTAATAAGGGAACTAATACCCTATATATTCGTGCAGTAATCCATTCACTTGTTGACACTAGTTAACAACCGGCTTACTAGGGTAGTCTTGATTGGGTAACTAGGATAGCGTACGGGGTACTTGATTACTTCGATCTTCAACACTTTTCATATCAACGACAGGTCGAAAATTTTTCTGCCGATTTGCGCATATGTATCTCCGATGACTTTTTTGACATGTTGTTTAGGACACTCTCTATAGGGAGTATTCTTCATTGCACCAACAAAGCTAGCCATGAACATGTTTGGCACTTCAGAGAGGCTTCTCAGGTCATTTTGACAGGCACGAAAAAAACAGATCATATTTTCTATTTTATCGATCTTGTTGCCGTCCTTTTCATGCTCATGTTACATCTGTCAAAATGACCTGAGAATTGTCAGTCATTTTGAGGTTAGGTTTGTTGCTGTTCCTAAAAAAGAAGTGTGTTGTTTCTTGCTGTGAATGTATCGCAGGAATATTCGTGTATGTGCGCTAGATTATTCGGATATTAAGCGATCACCTGACGTGGGTGTTCGATAGTTTGCTTTGTACGTGAAGTGAACAATAGTGCGACGGTTATGGCATTAAAATCAAAAGGTCATGTCACTTATCAGAGTGAATCTCTTTGGTGGAGACGTGCGGTAAACGCCAAGTTTCACCTAAGCTTTCACATAACAAAGGTTGGTACTAATAATCCTTCCCTCTCCCAACCTGACGGCAAGGACGTGACCGGCGCCGTTATTGTAGCGTTAAAGAGAGCATCTGAAGGTTGCATAGTGAGAATGTTGACCACTCCCAGTAAATTATTCAGTTGATTCCTAGGTTGATTCATTGTGCAGCTGTCATTGGCTCGGGTCAATCACGGAGTAGCAATCAGAGATATGTGCATTCAGTCTAAGCTAAGCTAAGCTCTTGTTTTGGGCACTCTCTGTAGGTCTTATCAAGGCTCTCATAGAACTCATCCTCCATGTCATCGGGTTAATCTTTTGTTGACGCGTAGATGCTGTTCAAGCTACAGTTGAAAAACTTGCCCCTTATTCTCAAAACAAAGATTTGGTCGCTTATGTTGAAGATGGGACCCGCCGCTTGGAATTCGCGTTCTGCAGTTTTGCGCCAGCGTATCTCCATGTGAGGGTTCATTCAAAGTTCTCACGTTTTAGGATCCGACTTTCCAACCGTTGTACTCAATTCGTTGCCAAGTCTGTTGTGGTTGAATCCGTCATTTTGCTCTACTTTCTCAGTGATTGAAGGTGTTTTGGCACTTCTCAGCAAAAATTGCTGGAAACTTTCACCTACCCCACGCAATCGGCCAAAGGCTCTGTGAATCTGATTAGCCGGTTTGCCTATATCGAGTCTGCTTCGGATGTCAGTTGTGATGATTCAGGAACCGACTAACTATACTACAGGTTCCAAGAATTAGCGCTTTCAGGATGCTGTTCAAGTCCTTCTTCAATTCCAGCTCGTCTAGAGGCCTTAGGAGGGATTTAGGAACAACACCGGTTGCCGAGAGGGCAACCGGAACGATACGGACGTCCTCGAGGTGCCACATCTGCTTGAACTCCTCCGCTAGGTCGTGGTACTTGGTTATCTTGCCGGAGAACATTGATTGTATATTATGGTGTAACGGTACAGCGATGTTGATGAGGGTTACCCGCTTCATCCTTTTGTCGTAAACAACAATGTCGGACCGGTTGGCAGGTATGAGAACGTCCGAAATGATCTCGCGATCCCAGTACAGCCTTATGCAACTATTTTCCAGAAGCCTGGAACGACATGCTCGATCGTTTCTCCTACTGAATTGCACTTCCTGCGGCGGTCCTCCACGTTTGCATGAAAAAAGTCTTTTGATCACTGGAATGTTATCGTTGGTAGGGTAAGAAATCTAGCTTTGAACTAGTCAAATTATATTCTTAATTTGAATTATTTCGAAATGCCCTAGCCAAGATCACAGGGTTTGACGGTATTAAAGTGTGACGGTCAGTAGTTTCTATACCCAGAAAACAGTTACGGTCAGTTGAGTTTGGAAGGGTTTTGAGAATCGTTGTGAATCATAATGAAAATATTTGTTTTTTTTTTGTGACGATTCTTGTAATCTTTTTGGAGTCAGCAGACTTTTAATTATTTTCTGGGCTTCCTTCTATTTGGTTAATTTTAACAAACACTAGAAAATTCAATAATGTAATATTTAGTAGTATTTCGTGTATTCAATTTGCTCATACCTAGTTCTCAATATTTGATTTACTTACGTGTTTTAATTTTCACTTTCATTATTTTTATATCTGATAGTTTTGTGAGTAAACCTTAATATGTTTTGAATGCCTAATGCTTTATAATGTTTTCTTGCAATAGCAATTTAAAATAACAAAGAAACTAATAGTGGGAAAGTGCAGCATTTAATATTGCTTGCTTATAGATTCGAACCCAACGTGTGATCAAGTAACCTATTGATGTCAAATTAGAGATTTTTACATTTTTTGAAGAATTATATGAATTTTTTTTCTATAGTTAGGACCTGTTTGGACCGATGCTGATAGTGCTAGGGATATGGATGAAAGACAACTTTTAAAGATAAAGAACAGTACTGAAATGAGGATCAAAAAATTGACATAACGAACACATCGACCATCTAATGGATCATAGACACACCAAAGATTAGTGAATTGGGTTCTTTAGGGGTATCCGGATTATTTCATAATCGGATTCTCCGTCCAAAAATTAGTCGAAATACAAAATTTCATTATTTTTGGAATCCGGGAACTATTTTTAAAATGCATTTAAAGTTTGTATGGGGAAATTTTTTTGTTCGGGTCGAACAGTCATTTTATCGATTGAACTGCCATTCTATCCCCGAAAATTAAAACTGTTTTGTCAATTTAACCATCAAAACAAAGGTATTAGAATCGAATAAAATCACATTATACTCAGAAAAATGAGCTCTCTCGATTAGGCTATAGAGAATATCAATATTTTATTCACTAAACAACCCAATTACAGGGCACAACATGAATTTGAACAATAACATTCTTTAAACCTTGACATGACTGAAAAAACAAATAAAAAATTGTCCATATGTCAATATACCGAAACTTTCACACCTTCTACCGTAACCTTCTAAGTCAGTACGCAACAGTGTCTTACTGGACGACATGTTCCGTGCACGGCTGGTGAACTGCTTCTGAAGGATTATGTTCTCTATCTATCCTATCCAAAGGCCTAGTGAACTGTCGTTGTTCGCGCAAACGCAAGACGGTTGTGCGCACAGTGATGGGAGAGGTTTCTACGTCCCCCGGCGTGCCGCTAGGAACCTTAAAAAAAATTGAATCATTTCGAAATTTATTAAAAGGTCTCACTTTTTGGGCAAATATTGCCCCACAAAGTTGGTAAATGGCTTTCCGTAATATCATCTGGTAGCATTGACTTCAAAAACATTGAATGAAGCGTTTTTATCATTAAAAATAAGTAATTGAAAAATCACTGTGATTTCACCCATTTCCCCCCAGAGGAAGCATATTTTCGGTGCACTCGTACAGCTCACTCATTGTATCACACGCAATAAATGAATACGTTAATTGAAAGCAAATACATTATAGAACCGACCAACCGAAATTATTTGTCATAAAAATATCAAAGTTACGTAATTGGATTGTTTAGTGAATTAAATATTGCCTTTTTCTTTAGCCTAATCGAAAGAGCTCATTTTTTCTGAGTATAACGTGATTTTGTTGCGTTCCGATTCCTTTGTTTTGATGGTTAAATAAACAAAACAGTTTTAATTTCCGTGGCTAGAATGACAGTTCAATCGATAAAGTGACAGTTCGCCCCGAACAAAAAAATTTCCCCATACAAACTTTAAATGATTTTTAAAAATAGTTCCCGGGCACCTAAAATGATGAAATTTTGGATTTCGACTAATTTTTGGACGGAGATTCCGATTATGCAATAATCTGGATACCCCTAAAGAACCCAATTATTACTTGGAGAATCTTATCTTGAATTGAACCATTTGTAATCTAGATTTGAACTAGTGAATGTGGGCGAGCTTCCAGTGTTGGCCTGCAGACTGCGCTAGTAGCTGCTTTGTTTACTCTTGAGAGGTGGAAAGTTCCAAATTTAGTTTCCAAATTCCTGAAGAATTCCGAACATTCTGAGTTGAAATTCCACTGCCTAATGAAAAATAGTTATGAGAATTAGCAGATCCATGAGATTTTTAGCTGTTTAACATGAAATCAGCTGTTCTGGGAATTGCTCGAGCTGCTGCCGCCAGTACAGGTCGGACTCGATTATCCGGAGTCGGGTTCTGAACCTGTCCATACATATATCAGGCCAAACATTTCAATAGGTCCTATCTGCATTTGAGAGGCTCTCTTTGTTCACTTTCTCTTTCAATTATTGCAATGGTACATTTTTCAACTACTTTTGCAGTACAAATCGAAAGACGCTTGTTTTGACCATCGTTCTATGCAAGGAGACAATCATCATTCAAATAAACAGCTGAGATATTAACGAAAGAGAGGGAAACCAAAGAGAGCCTCTCTTTTGCAGATTGGACCTTTAGACATGTTTGGCCTGATATCTGGAAAACGAAATGCAGTACAAAGCTGAAATTTCAACTGATTTCAAATCTTCAAGCCAACTTTGGCAAAATGTCAAAATTTCAGCTTTATACAACATTCTGTTTCCCAGAAATATGTGTAGGAAGCTACAGAACCTAACTCCGGATAATCGAGTCCGACCTGTAGTTCAAATCTAAATTAAAATTGGTTCAAATTATGATTACGATGGTACAAATCAAGATTAAAAGCATTACTGACAAATAATTGAATTTTTCATTGAAATTTGGTGCAAATGTAAACTTTTTACCACTTTACGAAAAGCTAATACCCATGGCTTTCATATATCTGAGACTTTACCGTAGTAAATTGTTTCCATGTGGGTGAAAACATCAGCCAAAATTCTCGATGCTTCAGAAAGCCGCCATTTGGTTCAACTCATGATTACCGTATGCGTGATAATGTTTTCACCATCGTTAAATAACGTTCCAGTTTTATTTGTGAATACAATGTATTGGTTTTATTTGCAGGCATTAAAGCTATAACTCATATCATAGTAGGCTGTGGATAAAAAGTGTTGATTTTCTTAGTTTAACACTTGCATAATGACTAAGTGGCAACCTAGCTCGTGATTTGTCCACGCGCAAATGTCGAAAAGTGTCCGTGGTAGTTTCAAAGTCAAGATTAACAATTTTTGAGTTTATTTTTTTTATTTTGACATTGCCTAATGACATTGACACACAAACAAAAGTTAATATAACTATTGATTCTGGAATTTGGTACGGATCGAAAGTTTTTCGGAAATCGAAAAAAAGTGATGTTGCGTTCGGGCAAATTCAAGACTTTCCTATATGGCGCTATTCGTAGCTCCTGGATGCCATTGGTAATAATGTATGTTTTTTTTTCCAAGGTCGATGGATCATAAAGGCCACCATAATTTTCTTTTTCGATATGCCATGCCGTTAAGTCGCTGATTTCGCGTTTCTTTGCCATTTTTCTTATTAAGCGCATATAATTCACCCACATCTTCTTTTTGGTGGCAGCGATAGCCTTCTTAATCCATATTAACCTTGGACGACCAGTGGTCATCTTCGGAAATAGTTGCCCTTGCTTTTTTTCGGTCTAAGACCGTTTTACGGTTCTTCTGAACACTCCTGAAATGTCTTTTTTAACATTTACGCGTCGACAAGTCCCGACTACCTACCGCTGCCATTCCTTCATGGTGCAAATTTTAAACTTAAGAAATCGGATTTTTTTTACCCGCAACCTACTGTGATATGAGTTAGAGCTTACGTGCATGCAATAAAAATCTAGACATTGTGTGTGCAGGTGAAATGGGTACCTTATTTGTACGATGGTGCAAACATTATCACGCATACGGTACTTACCCTAATGCATGCACAAATGATGAAAACATATTTGGACTTCGCCAAATTTATTAAAACTACAAGTGAATAAAAATTGACCTATTCTCACTCCTTTGAGGGCCAGGGAACCCAATTTATTCCGCATTGCCAACCAAACAAGTTAATAATGTTCTGGTCAAGGTTGATACTACTCATCAATAATATAGTAGGTATATGACGAATATGAGAGATTTTAAAAAGCATATATCCACCTGAAAGTGTGATGTTTCAGCGAGCCTTAAAAGTGACATTTTACCAAGGCCTTATTTTCAAGCCATTTATGGTTTATCAAAAATTAATTAGTTGCTCTAAGAACCTTATTTTTCGACACGAACTGCTGGCATTTGCTCGCAATATTTGATAAGATATTTCAGATAAGGTTTTGACCCAATCTTACCCCTCTGACCCGATGTCACCTCCAACGACGCGACGGCAGCTGAAGAAAGTCAACGTTGCTCAAATATTTTTCAATTTTATCCTTCTTTCAGATCGATTCGCTTCTCTCCATCGGCGTACTACCTGCTGACGGCCGGCTACGACAACAAGCTGGTGCTGACGGACCTACAGGGCGATCTGACGATGCCGCTTCCCTCGGTGGTGGTCGCCCAGCACTCGGACAAGGTGATATCGGGCCGCTGGCATCCTGTGGATTTCTCATTCCTGTCGACGTCCGCCGACAAGACCGCGACACTGTGGGCGTTGCCACCGATCTAAAAAGGAGTAGGTATGCTGGAATGAGTAATCAGATCATGGCACGATCAGTGAGCCACCGAAAGGTGATGGATCAGAAAGTTTGTGTACATTGTTAATCGTTGATCGATTTGCATATGTGTGTATGATAAATATAGTATAAATATTGGACAAACAAAATTATTACCTAATATTTAAGGTAAATGCATGGATAAAAACGTGCATGTGCAAGTATAAATTTACCAAAACGAAGGGATGGAGGATACAATTGCTATGAAGATTCGGCTAAATTACAAACAAAATTTGCAAAACAGTATCGGCAGTGGTTCCCAAATGTATCGCTATGAACAAGGTTTTTTTTCTTGGTTATCGTGTCGGCTAATTTCTCCTAGTTGACGCGAGGAGCATACTTGAGATTCGTGGAACTAACGGAGCGATAAATGACCGTATCTGAATCACCATTTATTGTAACAAACAGTCATTAACTCAGTTACGTATTAATGCATGTAAGTGACAGCTACTAGATTTAATGTTAAATAAAGGACTTTCGTTTATAATTATTAAAAAAGGGGGAAAAGAAGTAGAGTTCAGTACTTTCTTTTGAAAATCGAAATTATACTTTTTATTGTCTTGGCGTTTTCTTTTTTTTTTAAATTGTTGTGTTTCTATCAGTTGCAAAAGGCTGTAGCCTAAAACTGGGGATAACTGGAGATTGAGATACTTTGTGTTTTTATGATGGAATTCACCATCTTTGTGGAAAAGCCATTTCAAGTGCTGCTTTGATTTTAAAGGTGAATTTCTCAAGAATTCGTTTTTTTTTTTTTTATCTTTATTAACGAGATTTTTAGCCCTTGGCTAGTTCATCTCGGGCCAAGAATTCGTTCTAATAAATTATTCAGAATTGCTTAAGGAGATTCTCTTCAAGATATATTTCTCAACAAAAGGTATTTTTTCAACTTCTCGAAAGTTCGTTCCAAAGGTGTTCTTAAAAAAAGATCGTTCTTGAACGATTCGGAGTAATTGCAGTCGAAGCCTCGGATTTCACATGAAAGGAAAATAAAAGGAACGTTAATAAATTTTCAACACGTTTCAGATGAGCTGGAGCAGGGAATTTTTGGAAGAGTTCTCAACGAACTGCTTATAAAATTCGTGGACAGTGTTCTTCAAACAAATTGGCTCCTTAGGTAGCTGAAGGAATTGCTGATGTAGTTCCAAAAACTTTCGACAAGAATAAATCAGCATTTTGTCTGTCCTGCAATAGTCCAACGTATAGATTCAATGTTATTTATTAAAATTTAGTTGTAAAGCTTACGAACCGCCCTTACCTTAAACCATTATAGTGATGTTCGAATCAAAACTCCATTGGAAAGTCTCTCTTTTTGGCACCCAATCTCAACTTAACAAATTAGCTTTACTTCAACTCATCAGACAAAACAACAAAATGATCATTATTACTGTTGGCTTTTGCTTATACATACTCCACTCGATTGGACCGTGTCTTGAAGACATTACACTGTTTAGACAAATGCGATCCTCCTCTTTGATAATTGTTTCCAATTACCTACTCAGACTGAGAGGACGTTCGTTTCCATTAGTAATATTCAGAAGCTGAAAGATTATGCATACAGAAAAAAAAATCTTCTAACTTAAGATTACTTACGCTAATCGTCATCACTAGCTAGCTTTTAGAAATAGTAATTGTGTAAAAAGGTATTCGTCGCAACATTAGGCATATTTAAATATGAACAATGAATTCTGCTGATTATTATCATTTAGTTGTTGATTTTGTTAATATAATATTAATGAATAACTGCATTAACATATAAGATCAATTAAATTCAAACATTAAAATGACGTAAACTCACTAGGTTTTCTAGAACTGACAACACGCGTAAAATGACAATTTTTGTAACATATTAAACACAACCACATTAAAAAAAAACACTACACATTTTGTTTAACCGGTTAACTTTCGGAGGAATGATTCGAAAAATGCTACCAAGAAACGGAAAACCGCTGACATGTTATAACTGTAATATAAATAAACGAAAAATTGTAAACTATTAACAGTACATCATCGGTGCGTGTCAACGAGTATGATTGCCTCTGGTTCTGGATGACAGCCAAACAAACGTGACACAATGCTAATCACGGCCTGCGTCGCGTTCGTCTCGTGTTTCGTCTCTCATCGTCATCAAACAATTTTGCCTGCGCCGTAGTGTATACCTAAGTATTCACCGTAGCGAACGTAAATCAACTGCTAAACTGGCGGCATCATTAGCGTACGATAATTGATGTAAATTGGTGGAGAAAATTTGTTGAATGTAACGAAACGACGCGACGGCGAGATGCGAAACCGATGCGATAGGTATTTGTTCGGGCGAATCGGCGGCGTCCGGTGCACATGGCACGCGACATTGTTTGTGTTTTGTAATCGAATTACCGACTTAACATTACACGTCCCGGGATTTGTGTGATATGGCGAAAAAGATAAACACTGATTGCGCTGCTCTCAACATCTATTTGAGTCAACAGACTAGTACGGACTGAATAACAAACATACATGGTCAAGTAAACATTCAATACATTAGCAATTATGCTTCGTCAGCTTTCTACAGTACACAGACAAACAAACACTCACTCAGATGTCATCATTACTACAGTGGGCTGACACTAAATTACTCCAACACTCCTCCTTAGTGCAGCCCACTGGACCTCAATTGTCTCCTCCTGGCTCGAAGCAAAGACCAACGTGCCGATCCTACTGCGTCAAATAGTACAAACCATCGTATTTCTTACCAACAGCCACAACTGAAGCATTCTTCATGATCTGGCAATCTCTCGGTCCAAATACCACAGAATATCCTTCATCAGTTATCCGGCTTACTGACAGCACACTTCCAGTCAATCCTGGCACGTACAATAGTCCCTTCAGTTTAATTTCCACAGTTTCATCTTCTGATCCACGTCCAACTATTTTTCCATCTCCAATACTTTTGGCCGTTACTGTACGTCCGTCCGCTAATGAAATCTTCTCCTTCCACGGAAACCTGTCTACAAAGCTTCGTACCGACCCAGTCATATGCTGCGTACATCCCGTGTCGATGATCCATCTTCCTTGTTTCGTCACATCACTTCCGGTAGTTGTCGTAAAACATACTCCTCGACTACTGCTACATTCTGCACCCGACGATTGCACAGCCATAGACTTCACTCTTTCTCTCTCGCTTTCTCTTCGCTTCCTCACCTCTGCATCTTTTTCCTCTCGTAAAACTGGACAATTCCTCCACAAATGGCCTTCCTTTCCGCAATGAAAACACGTCCAGATAATGCTCCTCCGTTCAACAGCAGCTTTCATCACATTTTCTGGGACATTCTTTTGCCTCCGGACTTCGTCTTTTCTCCGCCAGTCATCCAACAATTTTCCTCTTACGTAGTCCACCTTCAGATCCACTTCCGGTCGGCCTTTCAAAGCAGTAACGAGTGGGCTATAAGATTCAGGCAAACTGGACAGCAAAATCGCAACAACCAAATGCTCTTTTAGCGGTTCTCCCATCCTCGCCAAACGGTGAACCAACTCCGATGCCTTCGTCAAATGGTCTGACATGTTTCCCTTCTCGTCGAGTCGCATTGAACACACTGCCGTGAATCGCAAGTCAGTCCCATATGTAAAAAGTAGGCATTGAGAAAATGGCCTCTGAAGTTTTCAAATTCGATTTCTATACGAAACTCTAAAAAATCGCTATGAATTGAAAACTTCTGCGATCATCATGAAACTTTCACATATTGTTTCAAACGTTAAAACATAACAGTGAAAAATGTAAAACTAGCTAAAATAGTGTTAGGTCTTGTACTGGAGGGCACACAAGTTCGTAATGGGACTGACTTGCGATTACATTTCATTATGGGACAATCTGACTTGGTGTTGTTTTTCAATTTTACTGAACAAACTATATATTTTTATGCACGCAGCTGAAAGATCATCCGAAGAAAGCTCGAAAACGGTCATTAACTCATTTTTGCCCAAAATGCATATGGGACTGACTTGCGATTCACGGCAGCACAGTTGTCGCAAAACATGAATCTTGTTGGACAACGACCCACGCTCATGGTAGCCCTTGAGTCGCTCCCACATGTCACTAGCACTTACAGCGTCCATGATATGACTCAGCTGTCCATCTTCAAGTGCCAGTCCTATCATCGCACGAGCTTTCTCATCTTTTCGCGTCCAGGTTGAAGTAGTATCTGCCGGCACTGGTTTCGGATCTTTCACTGTCGACCACAAATCTTCCTTCATTAACATCAATTCCATCCGAAACCGCCACGTCGCCCAGTTAAAATCGTTTAACCGGTCAAACGTAATTTTTGTTTCACTCATTTTGTTGCGCAAAATCAACTTCTTGAACCACCGTGAAACTTTCTTTGCGACTCTATTTCTGCTTCCAGCATACACGCATACACTATCTGTCCCGACTGTCCACACTATTTCACACACTTGCGTCTTCAACCAAATGGAAACATTCCACTCATCGGGCAGCGCAACAACACAACTGCCAGCGTCACTGTTGCTCCTCCCGAATATTAACTGTTTCTTCTGTCCTGCAGTCCGCTCAACTTTTCCGCCAACAGCACTCGTCCCGGCACTTTCTTCTTTCTGAATCAGCTACAGCTGTTGCACCCGCCGGGGGACGGAACTCCATACACTTCTTTCGATTCGTTATTGCAACGCACTACACATAAAATGTCTCTCCGATCAGACACTTTTCAACATTCAGTCTTCGCGAGATCTGGGCCCATAACCTGATGGGATTTAGAGGCACAGTGGACACGGCGGACTAATCGAATTACCGACTTAACATTACACGCCCCGGGATTTGTGTGATATGGCGAAAAAGATAAACACTGATTGCGCTGCTCTCAACATCTATTTGAGTCAACAGACTAGTACGGACTGAATAACAAACATACATGGTCAAGTAAACATTCAATACATTAGCAATTATGCTTCGTCAGCTTTCTACAGTACACAGACAAACAAACACTCACTCAGATGTCATCATTACTACAGTGGGCTGACACTAAATTACTCCAACAGATTCGTCGTGGAGCGCAGCGAGCTCGTAGTTTATTCTTCGCCGCCGCCACACACCCTTCTTCTGGTCATCGTCACTGGAACACTCCAAGCGCGACGTCCTCCTCGAGCAAGGTCCAAGTCTTATGTTCATAGATAAACACGGGTCTTATTAACGTTTTGAACTGTGGACATTTGATGCGCGATGTATCTTTTTTGAGTACAGTTCTTTCTGAAGCCCTTAGTAGGTACGGCTGTGACGTTGTTGTCAGCTCTTATAACGAAAGTGAACGAATGTCTCTGCTACCTCGAAGATTCTTCGTCTATCGTAGTACTCCCTATGTTATTGGTTATTTCCGGTCAAAATTGGTTTTAGGCAGAATTACTTAATAGCTTCCAACGTTCCGGCCCTTGGTTTGGGCCTAGTGTCTAGACGCCATGTTAGTGGTTGGTGAAGTGGCAAAAACAAAAATCCAAAAATTCACCCTCAAAATCTACCCACCACCATCCAAAATCAGAAACAAAACTTGCAGACAAACCACAAAACCCATTTCGACAGCCCAGCAAAAGGCGATGAAACGCTAGCGGTACGCCTATAACCTCCCTGAGGAAGGCCCAAACCAAGGGCCGAAACGTTGGAAGAGGGACAATTTATAAAAACCCTGGTCGCATTCCAAATATCGTAATATTGTTGCCAAGGCTTGTGCAGCCTCAGTCAGTTTCACCTACTAGCATGTACCGTGGGGTGCACTAATTTCGCGCGGGTCCAAATTCCAAATTTAGACATCATAATCATAAAAACAATGGTGCAACTGTCCCAATTTCACTTTAACTATACTATCTAAAGTAAAATATGGACAATGCAACGATTAGTTCTATGATTTTGTTTTCTAAATATTATCAGTGAGCGAAATTTGGACCCGCGCGAAATTAGGGCACCCCACTGTACTTCATTTTTGACGCATTCACCTGCATTTTGCTGCTTGGCGTTTTCGGTGGGATGTACAGCCGTTGTACCGTTCCAAATATTCTTCAAGTTATGTCCAGGTCATCAGCGAAACAAACAAATTGATCAGATCAGTTGAAAACCGTACTCCTTCTGTTACAACCGATGGTCCACGACATCCTCCTTCACACCTGGTGTTTTTATCAATCTTCTAAGATTCCCGTGAGAAAGCAGTTATTGTCAATACTGTCGATACAGTATGCCGCACTGCAATCAATGAACAGGTTTGTAGGCATCTGATATTCACGACATTTCTGGAGTATTTGTAGCTGTGTTGGTTCCCAAATTCTGACAATCAGTCGGTGCAGACAAACAGCCAACATTTCTGGGCCAATCTAGATAAGGTAGTTGGCCCTAATGCCATCCTTACTAGCTGCCATAATGTTTATGTGTTGTTAATAGCATGCTCATCTTCCATCGAAGAAATTGATTAGTTCCCATCATCTGGCGTACTAACGTAGTAGTCATTTCTTTCGCTACTTTGATCATCCATTCCAGCTGTTCCTACACCATTAAGGTGCTCGTCGGTGCACTGATTCCATTCTTTAATCACCTCACGTCCATCTGGCAAGATGCATATCTTATCTAGGATGTTGCTTATTTTTAAAAATGGATGTTAGTATGATTTTCTGGATTCAAATCACATAAAAAGAGAAACCTGCTTTAGTAAAACATACTGACATTAACAGGTAACCAATACCTTTCAATCAAAGTTGAGCTTCTGTTTCTTCAATGTTTCCTGAGAATGGCAATGCAGTTCCTTTTCCTCGCACTTTGCTGTTTCCAGGCAGCGTTTTTCTCCCGAAAGAAGCGAATCTGCTGTGTCCATTTCTATTTGTATCGTTCCACATTCTGTAGGGTTCCATTTGCATCATTAGTCTGCGCAGCGTTCTTCACCTTCGTTTCATCCAATGGTGATCTCGGCTGCTCAAGTAACAAATAATGCTGAACAGTGAGAGTATTAGCTGAACAATAGATGGTTAATGGTGTCAATGGCTGAACACAATGGCAGCTAAATATTTGTCTGAAGTATAGCTTGTTTAATCTCTTTAATCAGCAATACATAGATGGCTGAATATCAAGTTGAATAGAATATTATTCATCTGTTGTAACCAGCTTTAAAACATACACCAACATGCAGAATTAATCATCTGTTGTTCATCCTTCAATCAAATAATTTTTGACAACTGACCCAAGTATGGTTTTCGTGAAATCCACATCACCTCTTCAGCCTCAAAACAGATTTAGTTCAACTTATGTTCTTGACTATTGTTACGTTTGTAAATTGTTGTTAACATTTTGTCTGTTTATTTTGTATGTTTTACTAAGGTTTGTACATTTGTCCCTCAAATTTAATGTGCATTTGTAGCGCTCCAAAAATTTCAGGAGCGATCCAGTACAAAACGCACAAGCCGTCCCCTAACACGGACATCAAATTGTAGACGGGCTTGTGTTGTTGCCCGAATCTAGATGCCCCCTTAGGATTAGAAATTCCTAGACCAAAACAAGCTATGTAAGCAACCAACGCTGCGAACAAGAAGGCAATCCGCCAGAAAAAATACGATTACAGGATTGACTGATGGACCAAGAACAAAAATGAAACCTCGTCATCCTGGCATTGGACTACGTTATCTATTTGGATAACTGGGCACAATTTATGTTATGTGTTGCATGCTTGTGTTTTGTGCATTTGTAATGTTCCATTTTGTTTTTCGTATCTAAGTTCCCAGACGTGGGGCCCGATACGGAAAATAAAATGTGCATTTGTAAGGTTCCAATGTTGTCGCTATATTTTACTTTTCGTATCCCACTAGCTTCAAAATGTGGGGCTCGATGCGGAAAATAAAATGCGCATTTGTAGGGTTCTTTTAGCAGTTGTCTACATTGTGGCACCCATCGGGAGCACAATGCATTTGTAGTGTTTCGCAAAACTTTTTTTTGTTACACTATTCAGACACAACAAGTAATGGCTCTTGTTTTCGAGGAGTGACTATAAATCAGGAGGTGCGAGTTCAATCCCCAGTTTACCCACAGATTAATTTATACATCTTTTCTGGAAATAGACGCAGCTAATGGTAAAAATAGGCCCACGAAAGTGTTTTTACTTTATTTTTACACAAATAATAAATTTAATTTATTATTGATTAGGCGCTTATTAATCCTTGAATCAGCCTTCCAATGAATCTCAAATCAGCTAAAGGTTGAATAAAATCACCAAAATTAGATGTTTAGGAGCTGAATAAAGGATTGTACCACTTGTGCTCAGCTTTTGTTCAAATGCAGGCTGATACAAAATAGTTGGAGAATCGTTTGTACAGCGTCAAATTGTTACCTGGGTGCATCGTTGATTGCTGCTTTTGAGTTCTCCAGCAGTGTTATAAAGGGGCAACATCGAGCTTGCCCTCATCTAGCAACACTGCCTCAAGATCTTGCGCATATGCTGAGACGACATCCGGTTGTTTTAGTCGCTCTAGGTTGTACTGTGGCGGTCGCCGTACCGTATAATGTTGATGACGGAAAGTTTTGGGCAGTGATCTTCAGGTGTTACGATAACGGAACTTGTGTCGGAAGAAGGTGCTACGAATAATGGTCACGTTCTTGGAGACGGCGAAACCGATGAGTCGCAGGCAGTTTTCGTTCGTCAACAGGTAGACGCTGTACTATCCAATCATTGACCGTCTGATCCCCATGTTAGGGGCAGCTGATCAACGTCCGAGTGCCAGCGAAGGACTCTAAGCTCAACTGTGCACTATGGTCCTTCGGAAAGTATGGGGTTGTTGTCAGGCCCTACGAGCCAGCCGTAAAAACCCACATTGTAAAGGAAAATCAGCAACAGAATAATACGAACCGAGATCAACGGCAATGACCCCAGCGAACAAAAAGGACTTGCGACTGGACACTCGGTACGTGGAACTGCCAATTTCTTAACTTCATTCGCCGATCGACCGAAGGACCGCGGGTTAGGTATCGTAGCGCTGCAGGAGGTGTGTTAGGCAGGATCTATTCTGCGAACGTAATCGGATCCATTCTGCGAAGAGGTAATCATACCATCTACCAGAGCTGCGGCAGCACAGTTACACCTTGAGATCACCACAGCCGATGGAATCTCGAATCGGCCACATTCTGACTGACGGACGGCACTTGTTTGACATTATCGACGTCAGGACCTATCGTTGCGCCTACATCGACTTCGACCACCATCTGATGATTGTCAAACTGCGCCCAAAATTCTCCGTCATCAACAATGTACGGTACCGGCGACCGCCACGGTACAACCTAGAGTGACTAAAACAACCGGATGTCGCCTCAACATACACGCAGAATCTCGAGGCCGCGTTGTCGGACGAAGGCGAGCTCGATGAGGCCCCTCTAGAGGACTGCTGGAGTACAGTCAGAGCAGCCATCAACGACGCAGCCGAGAGCACCAATCCGTATCTCTGTTTTCGTAATTTTAGGCGTTTGGTGTCTTCAGAGAAGTTGTTTGCATTTGTTTGCTGCATCTTTTCCAAAAATTTTGGATTAGGGTGATCCTCGTCTTAACTCAAATCCGGAAAAGAACTTTTTAATTTTAAGTCTTGTGCGATCGAGTTCTTCAGAAAAGTTGTAGGCAATGCTATTTCGAGCAACTTTGCCGAATACGCCGTTTATCTAGCTCTTAATTTGAACATAGTAGCACAGAACAGATGTGTATCTTTGAACAAATTTGAAGTTTCGAGGTGGAAGTCGTAAAATTTTCACTTGGAGAACTAGATTGGAATAGATTTCCTTGGAGAAATAAAAAATCATCAAAGCATGCCTTGCTCCCGCCCTATGCTCGCTGTACAAAAAAGCTTGCTTTCCACCACCAGGCTCGCTAGTGTCCAGCAATCAAACGAGCGGCTGTTTCCGTGATGAAGATTCACCCCCGTGATAGTAGGCCAATTTTAAGTTTTGACTTAGGGTGAGCCACCCAAAAACGGTTATTCGCAATAACTTTTTTGTTTGATTTTTTTCGAAGATGTGAGCTTCGGAGCATTTGAAGCGCAAGTAATGACGCATATTTGTTCTGAACATTGCATGTTGCTAGGTCTTGTTATTCAAATGTTATGAGCAATTTTGACTTAAAAACAACGATAAAATAAAAAGTTATTTAAGCGGCATTTGGAAGGTCACATATAAAGCCAAATTAAGAGCCTAAATTACAAGAACGTTATTTTTTAAATTGGAATAAATCGACTCCAAAAATTCCCTAAAAAACGAACCATTGTGCACCGGTCACTTCGACCAAAAGCATAATAGCAGTTTAAGCAACGCCTGCACTTTTCTATTCCTCAAAAGTTTGCTGTTCTTGGATTGGAACGTTAATACAACATTTCCTACGTAATTTGGTAGTTAGCCGGAGTGATCTTCAGAGGGTCAAGAAGCGCCTTTGCTTCTCCGCCTAGCCAGCCCTTGAGATAATGGAACTAATCAACAGAGGGTAGATCTGCCTTATGGTGAATCAGGGATATGTAGATGTCTCTGAAGTTGAGTCTCTCGTCAATATTTCCGTCAAAGCACTGTAGCTTAATTGTTTAATTTAAATCAACTTAACTGTTTGTACGCAGTGAGATACGTATAGTATTTTGCTGTCTACGAAAATTCAAGTACATTTATTTGAAATTGACTGAGTTAACGGATAAGTACCCAAAATTCCGCAGCCGCTATCAAGGTGTATCGCAACCATATTTGTTATTTATTTAACTAAGCCGAGCGCATACTTTTGGAAACCATTGTATTTATGTATCAAGCGACAAACGATCACACAGCAAGCAACGCTCCAACTTCGTCGGAAGCTGTATCATGTCGCGTTTCCGACTCCGCGCGCGCTCCTACCTAGTCGTTGTGTATCCGACCGAAAGAGTCGCATATCACTCACTGCTTGCATGAGATCATAGGGTATTGGTTCCCTTATTAAGCATGTGGCTCCCATTTTCATCCCACGAAAAACAAAGGATTGAAGCGCTGTTTGTTTTGTTTCTTATTTTTGTATTTTTTGTTAGAAGTGAGCACCCATGAAAACAAAAAGAACGGAGTCAATCGGTGCCGTAATCGCTTGTTTTCGAATAGGATGAAAATGGGAGCATGAGATTACTGATGGCACACATACCCTACATTGTACGCGACCCTCCCAAAGCCAATAAGTCAGCAGCGCAGCGTCAGCATACTGCAGTGTCGAGTTGCGCTCCGCGCACATGTTCCCTAGCGGTAGCAGCTTCCTTGCGTCAGCTACTGGTTTGCCGTTTGTACGCGTGCGTTCCTCAGTGCCGGTGAAGCCGGTTTCGATTCGACCGCATAGTTGCGTACCAACACGCCGTGTTGCGTTTCTTGGACGAGTTCTAACTTGTCGCCACTCGAATGCACCACCTAACGCACTTTTTCCGTTTGTGCATGTGCATGTGCGCAATGCACTGCACCGAAGAAGTCGTTTGGATGGATTGGCGTTTTCAGCGATCGACTTCCTCTCTCTCTTTCAGGTCCAACCCGGTCGGTGCGGTGGTGCGGCCCAGGCTCTCTTCAAATCTCGCCTTTCCTGCGCGACGCGGCGTTCGTTGAAGCACGTTTTGGTGTGGTCGCTGCTCGCGAGTCGTGCGCCTTTCGCACTATTTTTATTGTTGCTTCGGCTGATTGATGGTGTGAACGCACGTTTCAAGCGCTCTCTGGCTTAGTTTGGTTCGGCGGCAACGGGTGGTGATCGATTGATTCTTAACTAGGGCCATAAAACTAGACAACGTTGCATACGGAGTTGCCGGTGATTGTGGCGTGTTAGGGCAGGTTCTCGATTTCGCTTTTTTGGTCAAATCGGTTGGCGTTCTCGCGTGGTGGAATTCTAGACACGTTCTTTCCTTGAATTGCGGCCGATTGGTTGGAGATCTACGCGTGATGATTGTACCGTTGCGATCGTCCCTTCTGTTCTGAAACGTGTGTGTATGTGATCTTGGTTGATGTGAAGGCGAAGTGGTGCGATTAAAAATAATTTAGTGATTTGGTGAAAAGTGTTTTGTCAGAGTTTGACCTCCCACCGGCCATCGCACATTCTGATTGTCGACGTCGCTAGGGTTGCCCTAAAAGGCGAGATGCGTTGTTTGTAAACGAGTGCCATTCAAGTGGAATTAATAGAAAGCACGTGAAAGTATCGAAGCAGAAACGACACGAAAAAAAAACGCCAGCAAAAGAAGAGGGCAAAAATAATCGCTGAATCGCTGTTATTAGCGGCAGTGCATTTAACGAAAATGTAGAAAAAGGTAAGATGGAACGAAAGTAAAGGGAATCGGCACATTCAACGCTAATGTAGCGTAGCACTATATCCAAGGAAAAGTAAACACAAAACATAAACACCGAAGAATGCAGTATCTATGTGGCGTGAATGTGTTGGTGTGTGTTTATGTTTGGATTCTTCATGGGAGGCACGTGACTTGAGCATCAGCAGCATAGTCGTTGCAGCGTACATTGGTGTGGTGGTCATGTTATGCAAAAGATTATTCCGGTATGCTTCTATGTTGTTTTGCTTCAGCTCGTTGTCCTCCGTTGAAACGGGCTTGGAAAGTCTTTGTTGTTGCTATGTCGGGAGTAGTAACTGTTGTCACACAACGATAACAACGATATTGCGTGCATATATTTTAGATGCATATTTATGCACTTGAACTAATATGTAACCAATGATGATTTAAATAAGATTGAAAATTCAAGAAAATATTCGCATCGTGTACTTAGTACACGCATCATAAAAAAATACCACGCTTGTGGTACACAGTGTGTGCGTGGTGACGCTGAGGGTGTCCGAAGACGCGACTGCTCGGGGGTTAATTAAAAGCAACATGTTTTAGGGGACGCCGGTCAGTTCTCCTGAAGCCGTTATGCAACCTTAAAATCAAGCATTATGCAATGCATTGAGAATTGCGAACAAAAAATCTAATTAGGATTTTAACATTTCTAAAATTATCATTTGGTTGAGTATTCCATTCGTTTCGCTTAATTTATGGCTTCTTCAAATTGCGAGTTACCTACCTTGATACCTTGTTGGCTACAAAGTAACTTTACTCCAATGCCGAGCGTATAGTAGAGCACCATTCCCCGAACGTGTAGGGATCGTAGATCTTCTTCAACCGCGTGCAGCCAGCGAGTTCGCGGCCGCCCACGAAGTCGCCTACCTCTACCGGGTTCTCTGCTGAATATTGTTTTCGCTATTCTTTCTTCCGACATTCGCATTACGTGTCCAGCCCACTGAAGTCTGCCGTATTTTATACGTTTCACAATATTCGCATCTTCGTACACTTGGTACAACTCGTGATTCATGCGTCTGCGCCACACTCCATTTTCTTGTTTCCCACCGAGAATTGTCCGCAGCACTTTGCGCTCAAAAACTCCAAAAGCTTTTCGGTCTACCTCCTTTAACGTCCACGCTTCGTGACCGTAGAGGGCAACCGGAAGAATCAGCGTCTTATACAGAGCGAATTTTGTTTGCGTTTGCAAGTTACGGGACCTCAGCTGGCTACGCAATCCGTAAAAGGCCCTATTCGCAGCTGCAATACGCCTTTTCACTTCACCGGAAACGTCATTGTCACATGTCACAAGTGTTCCAAGATAAACAAATTCTTCAACAACTTCAAACACTTCCCCATCAATCACTACCTCAGCACTAACACCACTAGGCCTGCTTCTGTCTCTACCCGCTATCATGTACTTCGTCTTGGTAGAGTTAATCGTCAAGCCTATCCTCGCTGTTTCTCTCTTCAGAGGAGCATAAGCTTCCTCCACTGCCCTACGATCGATGCCGATGAGATCAATATCGTCCGCAAAACCGAGGAGCATGTGCGACCGTGTGATGATAGAGCCATTCCTCTGCACGCCTGACCTCCTAATCGCTCCTTCGAGTGCAATGTTGAACAATAAATTTGAAAGAGCATCCCCCTGCTTCAATCCATCCGAGGTCACAAACGACGTAGACACTTCGTCCGCGATCCGAATACTTGATTTTGATCCATCCAGCGTTGCGCGTATCAGCCTAATTAGTTTCGCCGGAAAACCATGTTCTGACATTATCTGCCAAAGCTCATTTCTTTTCACTGAATCGTACGCTGCTTTAAAATCAATGAACAGATGGTGAGTCTGCAAGTTATATTCCCGAAATTTATCTAGGATCATCCGCAGGGTAAACATTTGATCCATCGTTGATCGGCCCTCACGAAAACCAGCCTGGTATTCGCCGACGAAGGACTCCTCAAGAGGTCGCAGTCTGTTGAACAGGACACGAGACAGTATCTTATACGCCGAATTTAAAAGGGTAATCCCTCTGTAATTGGCACACTCCAGTCTGTGCCCTTTCTTGTAGATTGGGCATATGAGGCCATCCAACCAACTAGTGGGCAATTCTTCATCCTCCCAAATCTTTATAATAATCTGATGGATTGATTGATGTAGCTGCTCGCTTCCGTGCTTAAGAAGTTCGACCGGGATCTCGTCCTTCCCAGCAGCCTTGCTGTTTTTCAGCTCCTTAAGGGCCTTTTTAACCTCATCCAGTGTTGGGGTTCATTCACAAATATCATAACGCCAAAATTGGCCTGTTTTGACACCCATCCACCCCTCCGTAACACTGTTCGTATGGGAAGAAAAATTATTTGTTCGGGCTGTAACACCATGAAGGACACCCACCCACCCCCTCCAGCGTTATGACATTTGTGAACAAGCCCTTGGTGGTTCCACTGCTTGACTGTCATCCATTATGTTAATCCTGTTCCTGGGTGCTCCTTCGCTGCTACCATTCAACAAATCTTCGAAGTGCTCCTTCCACCTGGCTGCCACCATTGTTTTGTCTGTCAGCAAATTTCCTTCCCGGTCATTGCACATGGCGGGCACTGGCGCAGTCTTGTGCCGCGCGCCATTGACAGTTGCATAAAATCTCCGCATATCGTTCCTGTCCATACTTTCCTGCGCTTCAGCAATAACACTCTCTTCGTGTTGCCGTTTTTTCCTGCGGTGGATTCGTTTCTCTTCTGCTCTTGCAACCCTGTACCGCTCTCTGTTCTGCCGGGTACCGGCCACTAGCATTCGACTTCTGGCGGCATTCTTTTCGTTCGTCGCTCGTTGGCAGTCCTCGTCAAACCAACCATTACGTTGGCGTCGCTGAGCGGTACCAATCACCTCTTGCGCTGTTGTTGTCACTGCTTCGTGGATACTTCCCCACAAGCTGTTGACATCTCCAGATCCGTTGGTCTCTCCTATCCTCTCGTCTAGCTTCTGATGGTACTGTGCAGCAACCCCTTCGGCTGACAAGCGCTGGATATTGAAACGAATCGTCCTGTTGTTTCTTGAACTCGTGACGCTGGATAATCGCGCCCGAATTTTAGCGGCTACAAGATAATGATCCGAGTCGATGTTCGGGCCTCTGTAGGACCTCACATCTATGACGTCCGAGAAATGTCGCCCGTCGACCAGGACGTGGTCTATCTGGGAGCAAGTGTCACCACTCGGGTGTCGCCAGGTGTGTTTTCGGATATTCTTACGTGCGAAGTAGGTACTGCTGATTGCCATCCCTCTAGCAGCAGCGAATGTCACAAGGCGCAGACCATTATCGTTGGTAACAGAATGAAGGCTTTCCGTTCCAATGACAGGCCGAAAGAAACTTTCTCTGCCGATCTGCGCATTTGCATCTCCGATGACTATTTTGACATCTTGTTTTGGGCACTCTCCGTAGGCCTTATCAAGGCTCTCATAGAACTCATCCTTCATGTCATCGGGTTTGTCGTTCGTTGGCGCATAGATGCTGATCAGGCTGTAGTTGAAGAACTTGCCCTTCATCCTCAACACACAGATTCGGTCGCTTATCGGCTTCCACCGAATAACTCGCTTCATCTGCTTCCCGATCACTATAAAGCCAACTCCGCGTTCTGCCTTATCGCCGCCGCTGTAGTAGATGTGGTACTTGAATGAAGTGTTGGCGATGGGATCCACCGCTCGGAATTCGCGTTCTCCAGTTTTGGGCCAGCGTATCTCCTGGATAGCGGCCACATTAACGCCGACATTCCGCAGTTCACGAGCCAGGAGCCCAACACGTGCGGGTTCATTCAAAGTTCTCACGTTCCAAGATCCGAATTTCCAATCGTTGTCCTTTATTCGTTGCCGGGTCTGTTGCCGTTGAATCAATCCGTTTACTCTACTATTGCTTTTCTGGGTGTTTGAAGGTTTTCAGCAGGCTACCTTACCGGGGCCGCGCTGCCTACATTGCGTTGAAGGAGCTGCCTTCTTAGGTATAGCTGACGCAATACAGCATTTCATACTCAACCGCTGGATGCCAGAACAGACGCTGTTTGAGCCGCACCTCCTTGGTGAACAGACGCTCGGATCGTACCTCCTCAATCTAGCTGAAGTCAGAAGGACAACAGTGCCCAGGCTGCACTACCAGCTAAGCACACAACTCTTAGCTGGCGGTCTTTGTCATCGTTTGACCCGTGGAAGCATGAGGTAGGAACTTGTGAGGACCAGAGCTATGTTGGACGCTCTCCTTATCGACTCACCGTTTTGTAGCCCGAGAATTGCGAGTTATGTTCCTTTTTTTAATCTGCCTTATTTATGGTGTGCGTCCTTATTTTCGCAAAAGTTGAAAAAGTTTAATACCATGGGGACCCAATTTTGTCTACCCCCGATTCTGTCAGCTTGTTGAAGTAGAAAAATAAAAGTGTTTTATGCAATTCAGTATTATACTCCGGTTGTTAGTTTTATCATTATTTAGCCGTTTTACCCAAATCAATTGGGTAATATTTGCTATGCATTCTGAATAGCTTTGAATTAGCGTACATTTTTGTGTATGGAAAAAATCAAGCTAGTTTTCGTATGTTGAAGTGTCACTTATTCTTATTTATGTACGACTGGTGCTGAAAAAATCAACTTTTTGCAACTCGTTACATAAATATTAATTCAGTTGATGTCTTCAGGTGTCATATCGAAATTACTCAAATAACAGAGCTCGTGTAACTTTTGAAATGGCTTAACATTTGTTTGCAAACTAACAGAGGCTTTCCACGAAGCAGCACGAAAAAAATCCACTTTTTTAATTTTGCATTTTTGATTTGCATATAATTTTGCACAGCTGTTCTAATCAATATAAATAATTTTTTTTTCATCTTAAAACTTTTTATGGAGTCTCAACTAACTTTCAAATAGGGCCTATGAAAAAATGGAACACATGCGAATGAAAAATCATATCTCTGAAACTGCTTGTTTGATCGGAAAATTGTCTTCGGCAAAGTTGTAGATTAATAAATGGTGGCTCTCAGAAAAATACACATTAAAAAATTTATTTAGTTTTTCTTCCGAAAAAAACTGAATTTTGTTACTAAAAATTGAATATCTCAAAAAGCTATTTTTTACCTTCGTGATATTTTGTGAGAATAGAGTTCATTCTGTGAGCTACCATCTGTAGAAATTTCATAATGGTAAAAAAATGTACAAAAAAGTTATGGCACTTTGAACATTTTCGGTTGTGTGTTTTTTAGAGTGTATGACGAACTCACGCAAACTCGCCGTAGGGGTTTGGCAAAACTGTCTCAGAATCCGATGGAATTTCTTGGGTTTAAAGACTATGTATTTTAAAGCAAGATTGCATACGTTGTTTTTTTTATTTATCTAGACTAATATTTGAAAAGGGCTAAAGTATTTGACCGTTTTTACTCAATATAACTTAAAAATTACATTACCTACAAAAAAGTTATGTATGGGTGACTTTTAGATAATCATGTGAACTTTTATAACATTGAAAAATGTCAATAAGTTTAAAAGTAAAAAAAAAATGCAAATAAGAAAAATTATTTCAATTTGCAAAACATGACATTTTTGTTCTTATTGAAAATTTTGCCATATATCGCAAGATGGGCACTTTTGAAGAAAAGCATTTTTGAGGTACCGTGATTTCGGGTGAAATTGATCAGTGGGGTGAAATTGATCGACGTGAGGGTCATTTTCATTTATTAAAAAAATTGCTTTAAACTTAAAACAATTTGTATAAAATGACCATCATCTGGCTAAAGGATTATTGAATGATGAGGTACATGTTTTACAGTCAATTAGTCACATATTTCTGTATTAAATTAAATATTTTCCGTAATTGCGTGTTTGGCACCCTTTCAAACTTTTGTTACCGTGGCTGTATCGCACATGTAATGAATATTCGAATGGATGCTTTTAGCTGCTATGTATTTGCTAAACACGATTTCATCATCAAAAATTTTATAAATATTCGAATTTATACATAAAATTGCACTTTTCCGGAAGTAAGGTACCCCGGGGCAAGTGAGAATCGGGGGCAAGTGAGACCTATAGCTAGTATTTTTTTATTATTTATTTTTAAGACTAACATTCTTCATGGAAAACATAGGTATCACACCTACGGATGCTTTGAATACAAAAAATGTTATTGTTTCAACCATAAAGATACCATATACGTTATTGTTGTTCATATGTAATTTTCAATTCACTAGGTAAGATTGACGAGCTCTACTACATTCGTCATTTAAAAATAGATTTGTTATTCTACAAATACATTTTTGGTTTCAGGATAGTATTTGGAGTTCATGCAAATGATTTCAAGCGAAAAACCTGTATTTTATTTTTATTTATTACCTTTAGTTTACTGCTTTCACTTGCCCCAGTGCATTTCGCTATCTGGGGTAAGTGGGACCTATAAGAATAAACAAAGACAGTTTTATGGGTTCATCTCGCCTTGTCCAACCTAAGATGAAATCAGCACGAAAGTCAATAAAAATTGACGCGTTAAGTAATTTACTATTGAATTATACTTTATTACCTCTATTTAGATGATGAAATTCTTGTTAAAAATGGTAAAACCTTGGGTAAAACAATAAAAATCAAAAGCTTGTATTTTTTATGTTTTTTTTTTCAATATCTTCCATTATTTTCATTTAACGCTGCATATTGCATTCTTCTGAGCATTCGGGAACCATCCATAAAAATTTAAAATAGGGAAATCGCCTGTTCAAAATTCATGATTAAAAATACATTATTTAATGATCGTAAGATTATGTAAGGGTGAAGATATTACTGAAAATCTCGAAACCCCAGATTTACTATTGGTGAGAATCATTAACTATATAATATAGAGACCAAGTTTCGAAATCTTTTGTCTCTTCACTTTACGGCGCTTTTTGTATAGAAAAAAATAATTTATTTGCATGAGCTGCTAGAATTTATTCAATGACCCCCAGCGATTTTTATGTGTTACGTAATTTATGCATGATACCATACACCTCTTCTTATTTTAATCTCTAAACATAGTCATTCATGTAAGAGATTTATGATTTATGTTACCTTATTTGTTGCAACTTATATTAAGCCCTTTGAACAAAAACTCTGAATAGGTCTCACTTGCCCCGTGACACGCAGTAAATGAAGATCTGCTACACTTTTTATTATATGCATAATATATGAAATGTAAAAATTTTGAAACAGTTTTAATGTACGTTAATAAGTACAAATATACCAACAACGTCTTTTGAGTCCATTGGAATTATTAAAGAATTTGTGTTCTAAAACTTTTGGCATGACAAACCCAAATTAGCATTTTTTTAGGTCCCACTTGCCCCGGGGTACCTTAATCACTTTTTCAGTATGAAAAGTGCATACTTTAAGGCGTTTTCATAAAATTTACTAAATTTAAAACTTGAATAATTAAAAATTGAGAAAACTCGTAAAAGTTTTGCGTAGATTTTCGAATACGGGGGGTTGTTAATTCAGGTGGAAAACATATTTTTGGCACATGCAAAGGTATTTCATTTAATGATCAATTTCATCCCGAAAGCAAAATTATTGATTTTTTATTTTAAATGATATTTACGTATTGCAATAAAATGATTTGTAGTAAAAGTTTCAAACTCGTTGACTGATGAGAATCGTGGTCGTACTTGTTTTATTGCTTTGAGTTTGACTTTCTTTGGGTGATCGACTGTACGTTGGATGATATCTTTAATTGGCATTTCAGTCTAATTTGGTCAATCAAAAACAACTATATGTTTTCTTAACTCGACGTTTCGGTCCTTCCTCTCTCTTCTCTCTTCTTGGCGTAACGTCCTCACTGGGACAAAGCCTGCTTCTCAGCTTAGTGTTCTATGAGCACTTCCACAGTTTTTAACTGAGAGCTTCCTCTGCCAATGACCATTTTGCATGTGTATATCGTGTGGCAGGCACGAAGATACTCTATGCCCAAGGAAGTCAAGGAAATTCCCTTTACGAAAAGATCCTGGACCGACCGGGAATCGAACCCGTCACCCTCAGCATGGTCATGCTGAATACCCGTGCGTTTACCGCCTCGGCTATATGGGCCGTTTCGGTCCTTATTGGACCTTTTTCAAGGATCATGTCAAGGATTCTGTAATGTTTGAGTTTGACCATATCGCTGCATTCGAAATCACGGTAGCATAAGTGGAAAATTTTTGACAGCTCTTCCCCTCTTAAAGTATATTCTCCCATACCTAATAGAAGGCTCCTAGCCATATCATAAACTTCCCCTAAAATGCTACATCTTTAATGGACGGTTCCTAACAACAAATACTTCATGTCATCATTTTGCGTGTTTCTCTCCGGAAGAAAATCAATGTTTTTATCCAGGGCGTTTTTTACAGATATTTTCATATATTAAATTAAACATAGCTCCATATGTTTGATTCACAAATCTATCTAATGCAAAGTATTTATTTTATTCTCCTATGAATAAGGAAACCTTTAAGTTGAAATTCGACTTCTGGTTGATATTCTGAATTTCTGTGTAACAGATCTAATGTTCTGGTTCAAAAGAGAATCCTAAATTGTATTCTTTGTATTGGATAGATTTATAATTAAAACAAATAAAGCTATGTTCAATATTAATATGTGAAAATCCACGTATTATAAAAATACCCAAAAATTGGTTTGACTCAAAAAAAAACATTTTGTGTTGGGTTGGATTCAGATAATAGCAATTTAATTACTTTGATCCATTTTGAATTCTATTCTTAACGGTTGGTGTGGGGTTTGGTTCTTAATTTCGCAAATGGGCATGTATTCCAAATTGACTTCAAATTATTTTTCAACTTTTTTTAGCGTGATCGTTTTTTCAATATTTCAATTTTTTACTTGAAAGTTCACACAAATTCCTTAAAGTCACACATACCACACTTTTTTGTAGGTCATGTTATTTTTAAGTTACATTGGTATAAAAAAATGGTCAAAAACTTAAGCCCTTTTCAAATATTAGTGTAGATAAATTTAAAAAAAAACAACAAAGTATGCAACGTTGTTTTAAAGTACATAGTCTTCATACCTACGCAATTCCATTGAAATCTGAGAGGGTGCTGCCTAACCCAAAATCTAGTTTGCGGGAAATTCGCCATGCGCTCTAAAAAAACACGCAACCAAAAATGATCAAAGTGCCATAACTTTTTTGTACATTTTTTTACCACCATAAAAATTTTAGAGATGATAGCTAACAGAATGAACTTTATTCTCACAAAAAAAAAACACGAAGGTAAACAAATAGCTTTTTGAGATATTTGATTTTTAGTAACAAAATTCAGTTTTTTCAGAAGAAAAACTAAATAAATTTTTCAATGTGTATTTTTCTGAGAGCCGCAATATATTATTCTACAACTTTGCAGAAGACAGCTTTCCGATCGAACAAGCCGTTTCCGTGTTATAATTTTTTATTTGCTTGTGTTCCATTTTTTCATAGGCCCTAATTGAAAGTTAGTCGAGACAAAATATGAACTTTTGATATGAAAAAATGGTTTCTCACATAAAAAGGAATAGTATACAAAAATGTCAAGTAGATTAAAAAACATCGATTAAAATGGATCCGTGCTGGTCCGTGGAAAGCCTCAACACATTTATGCCATTTTAGCGCCCAACCGTAGCCAATGTTTTAAACCAATATCGTTTGAAATTGCTGAAAGATTTTTGCTCTCTTGGCGTTACGGTTCCAACTGGCACACAGCCTGCTCATCAGCTTAGTATTTTATAAAAACTTTCACAATTATTAACTGAGCTCAAGAATTCTTGCTTCGTTTCTTGAAAATATTTTTACTGGGGTTTCTCCAAGAATTCCACCGGAAGTTCTTCTATACTTTTTTCCACGGATTAAATTACGATCCATTCATATGTTTCTCTTGTGATCTTTTGTGATATCACATCATTTTCGCTGCACATCAGTCGCGTTGTAAAACTTACCTTACCGGTCAGGCTAAGGCCTGAGTGGCCTCTGCTGTACATAGTAGCCGTCTCCATTCTACTCGGTCCATGGCTTTGTGTCTCCAGTTCCGCACTCTGCGAAGGGTCCGCAGATCGTCCTCCACCTGATCGACCCATCTAGCTCGCTGCGCACCACGTCTTCTTGTACCGGTCGGATAACTCTCGAGAACCATTTTAGTTGGGTTGCTATCCGACATCCTGATGACATGACACCGTAGCCTCCCGATTTTCGCGGTGTGGGCGATGGTTGGTTCTCTTAGCAGCTGATGCAGCTCGTGGTTCATTCGCCTTCTCCAAGTCCCGTCTTCCATCTGCACTACGCCGTAGATTGTACGCAACACCTTCCGAGCGAAAACTCCAAGGGCGCGTTGGTCCTCTGCACGTAGGGTCCACGTTTCATGCCCATAGAGGACGACCGATCTAATCAGCGTTTTGTAGATAGTTAACTTCGTGTTACGGCGAACTTTATTCGATCGTAGAGTTCTGCGGAGTCTATAGTTAGCACGATTTCCTGCCACAATGCGCTTCTGAATTTCTCTGCTGGTGTCGTTGTCGGCGGCCACCAGTGAACCCAGGTACACAAATTCTTCAACTTCGTCTGGCTTCACTCTCAATCGTCTCAAATTTACGAGCAATTATATCAATATCATCAGCGGAACCAAGCAGCAGAACGGACTTCGTGAACCCAGCAAACCAGAAGTCATATAAGGATGTTGGTCTATAGTTGTATTAAATATTGAACAAATTAAGTTATAAAGGGTACAATAACAGATTAGGTGAAATCATTTAAGAATCCCACAATTTTATCCGATTTCATTTGGCAGCATAAGTAACTTCAACTTTGCGTTAACAATTATGCAACTTCAAGTTGACATTGTTAAATAACTTCAAATGCACTTGTTGCGACTCCATTGTAATCTTAAAGGCGAGATTATATATGGGGTCATATTTGTAAAAATGAAATTATACGGTAAGGCGATGTAGGGAAGTGGAACCATCTCGGTAGGGGTCCTATTTTGGGCACTTTTCTGCTATAACTCAGCCAATTTTGAACCAATTGACACAATTTTTGGAACGCGATGAGATACGTAGAGTATCTAGCCGTGTACAAAAGTCAATTGGTTTGGAATTGACTGAGTTATAGCGAAGAGTGCCCAAAATACCGGTCGCTGCCCAAGCAGTTCGCTACCCTAGTTATGTAGTTAATAATGAACATTAAGTGTTTAAGGAAATATTTCGCTAGCCGCATCGTTTGACTCAAATGAATAGAGATGCAAGCGAGTTTTGTTACATTCACCTACCTGAATGTTCTACTTGCAGCTCCAAGGGCAGCTCTGTGCAAATACCAGCTCAACCGTATCGCGGATCAGCAGCTGCGCTTTTCAAGGAGATGTTGCTCTCGTTCATCGAACGATTTCTGCATTCAGATTCTGCACAGCTTAAACCAACATAATTAAAGAAATTCACGCAGAAATTCAACATAAATTTCACACTTTGCTTACATTTTCATCACCGTTTTTGCTTAAACTCACACTTTTTACCAAGACTCGGACCCGACTTGTTGTTATTTTATTGTTTGTGAAAACGAAATGGATCAAATCAAGTTATATTTGAAATTCTATAATACGCCGAGAATTCGCATAGAATTGTATGTATCAAACTAATATTATGCATTACAACCCTTTTCGAACGAATAAATATCCATTACTGAGTTGCGACAGAGTAACGTCAACCAATTTGTTGGCTTGGTTTGAGTGTACACTTTTATCACCCAATACTGGTACTTGTATCCATTCAGACCAGCCTTCTAATTGTTTATAATTGCTTAAATTTCACGTCCTACAACAGTCAGTGATTGACATAGTGGTAGGGTATCTGATTATTGAGCAACAGGTAGGGAAATCGAGGCTTTAAAACCATTTTTTTTTTGAACAAATAAAAATGAAATCGTATATATTGCCAAGCAAAGTTATAAAAAGAAGTTATATTACATGCCAAATGAATTCACCTGAAGTTGTATAACACAAAGTGATTTTCTCAACATGTACGTATATGGCCTCCAAATTTGTGCGAATAGAGCATATTTGTGCATGTTATACAATGTGTTTTGGACGGATAAGAGTTCACACAGTTGTAGCAGAGTTATGTGAATCAATTTGTTGGCTGGGAATCGTTCCACTCGTGTTTATCCCCGCTCTCCTAATTACACCCTCTAAAGCAATGTTGAACAGCAACAGACGAAAGACAATCACCTTGCCGTAGCCACCTGCGAGATTCGAAGGGACTCGAGAGTGTCCCTGATACTCGAACTACGCATATCACTCGATCCATCGTCGCCTTGATCAATCGTATCAGTTTATCCAGGAATCCGTATTCGTGCATAATCTGCCACAGCTGTTCTCGATCGATTGTATCATACGCCGATTTGAAATCGATGAACAAGTGATGTGTGGGCACGTTGTATTCGCGGCATTTCTGCAACACCTGGTGGATGGCGAACATCTGGTCCGTTGTAGCGCGTTTACCCATGAATCCAGCCTGATATTGCCCCACGAACTCTCTTGCAATAAAATTTGAGAGAGTATCTTGTAGGCAGCGCTCAGTAGTGTGATCGCGCGGTAGTTCCCGCAATCCAACTTGTAGCCCTTTTTGTAGATAGGACACACGATACCTTCCTTCCATTCCTCCGGTAATACTTCCTTCTCCCAAATCATGGTAATGACCCAGTGTAGTGCTCTCACCAGTTCTTCTCCACCGTATTTAAAAGCTCGCTTGATAGTTGATCTGCTCCAGCGGCTTTGATGTTTTTCAACCGGCCAACCTCCTCCTCAATCTCTTAGTGGTCAGGGGCCGGATGTCTTTCGTCCTGTGCACATACTCCTAAATCTGTTACCACGCCCCCTTCGGTACTAGCAACGTCGCCATTGAGGTGCTCATCGTAATGCTGCCGCCACCTCTCGACCACCTCACGCTCGCTCGAGAGAATATTCCCGTGATTTTCTCGACATATGTCGGCTTGTGGCACAAAGCCTCTGCGCGAGCTCTCGTAGAACTTTCGTGTGTCCTTAGCGTGGAACAACTCTTCCATCGCTTCGCGATCTCGTTCTTCCTGCTGGCGCTTCTTCATCCGGAAGACTGAGGTCTGCCTGTTCCGCGCCCGTTTGTAACGTGCCTCATTCGCTCTCGTACGGTGTTGCAGCATTCTCGCCCATGCTGCATTCTTCTCGTTTTTCGTAGAACGCTTCTTTCTCGTCATCAGGTCTCCCTTCGTGTGGGCAGTGGACGTTGATGATGCTATAGTTGAAGAAACGGCCCTTAACTCTCAACATGCACATCCTTGCGTTGATCGGCTATCGGCTGCCACACGATCACACGTTGTCGCATCTTGCCCAACACTATAAATCCTGTTCCCAGTTCATTGGTGGTGCCACAGCTTTGGTAGAAGGTAGCCGCTCGATGCCCGCTTTTCCACACTTTCTGTCCAGTCCAACAAAGTTCCTGCAACGCCACGATGTCGAAGTTGCGGGGATGTAGTTCGTCGTAGATTATCCTGTCACATCCTGCGAAACCTAGTGACTTGCAATTCCATGTTCCAAGTTTCCAATCGTAGTCCTTATTTCGTCGCGTGGGTCTTTGCCGATTGTATCGAGTCGTATTTTCTCCTATGTTATTCGCAATGGGGCTTTTTACGGGTGGCTTATTGGGCCTACGCCAACACTCCTGTCTCGCCGGAGGGCCATCGTGCCAGTTTTGTTTAACGTTCCAACCAACACTAGGACGACCACACTGATGGGGCTACCACCTTGGATCTAGCTGGGCGTGGTGCAGCGTTTCTTACTCAGCCGATGGATGCCAGAACAGACGCTGTTTGATCTGTACCTCCTTGGTGAACAGACGCTCGGATCGTGCCTCCTCAATCTAGCTGAAATCAGAAGGACAACAGTGCCCAGGCTGCACTACCACCAGCTAAGAATTGTGTGCTTGTGTGCACACAATTCTTAGCTGGCGGTCTATGTCATCGCTTGACCCGTGGAAGCATGAGGTAAGAACTTGTGAGGACAAGAGCTATGTAGGACGCTCTCCTTATCGACTCACCGTTTTGCAGCCCAGGATACTTTCAGGAAATCTCCAGGAATTTTTCTAAGCAATCATATTATATTGGATTCTATTATATTGGATTCTCCAAGAAGTTCCTCCAGAATCCTTATAGGTTACCTTGCAATATGCCGCTTTCTTCTTCTTCTTCTTCTTCTTCTTCTTCTTCTTCTTCTTCTTCTTCTTCTTCTTCTTCTTCTTCTTCTTCTTCTTCTTCTTCTTTATGGCTCTACGTCCCCACTGGGACTTGGCCTGCCTCGCTTCAACTTAGCGTTCTTTGAGCACTTCCACGTTTATTAATTGAAGGGCATTCTTTGCCTGCTATTGCATGAGTTTGTATATTGTGAGGCAAGAACAATAATACACTATGCCCAGGGAGTCGAGAAAATTTTCCCGACTGGAACGGGAATCGAACTCGCCGTCTCCGGATTGGCGATCCATAGCCTTAACCACTAGGCGAACTGGAGACCCCTATGCCGCTTTCTTATCTTTTGGAATTAAAGAATTAAAAAAAACAGAGAGGTTCTGCCCTTTATGCTCAAGTTCAATGCTTAAGTACTACGGTTACTTGGGCAGTAGCGGTCCAAAATCAGTTCAAATGTGAATTGTTATTTAGAACCAACCTTCTTTCGAGACGCTCCTAATTTATACAAAACGAATGCTGTATAGACCATTACCCCAAGGAATCTATTTATAGCTTAATAAACATAAAAATTATCCACTTATCCTAAATTGAAGTCTCTTCTTTGAACAATTCCGACAAAGAATACCGGAAACTCAATTCGACTGTCGTTAGATAGTCTGCGTGATTCAAACAATCACCGTCAATAAATGAAATGGGTGTGTCCTAGTTGCTCCGAAATCAACAATCGAAACCGGCTAGCGGCGTTCCCCAACCTTGAAAATCGTCACGTCATTTCTTTAACGACTGTGTTGGTAGGTACATAGTTAAATTTTCCAGCCTCAGCATAACGACGGACAGACCTGTTGCTGGGCAAGAGCGAGGTCTCTGAGGTGGACGTGAAGTAGAAAGCGAAAGAACTTGTCAAACTGGTCTTTGCCTCTTTGCTTGGCGTTATCGCAAATTTTGTTTTATCGCACTTGCACCCTGAGACCGCGGTATGGCAGGGATATAATGACCGAACCCATTTTTTATCGCATTAGCAATTCTGATTAAGAATTGAGTGAAACCCCAGAAAAAGATCCTCAACCGGCGACGTAGCAACTAGACTTATGAACCCATCTATCAGATAGTCTGGTGGTAACGGAACAGCTCCACACCCAAACTAGGTGGGGTTGCTTCCCAGAATTCGTCAATCTTGAGCTATATGGTTCATTTAGTACAATGGTTTATGGTTTAGAAACGGGGGCAGATTTACTCATCTTGCTTTTGTTAGATGAAACCGCAACTAAATTAGGTTTTATGATGATATGTTTTTCTACAAAGCTGTTCTATCAACTGCAATTTTTTCAATTCCAAGTAAATTGAACTCGTCAAACCGACGTGAGAGACTGGAGATCATCCAATTTCCCATATATTTAAACTAAAAATCCCATACAAACTTTCAACTCGTTTGCGCCAGTTCAGTTTTTACCCGAATGAGCAGATGCTCAGGCGGGCAGGCGGGAGGGGGGGTGTGGGGATTGTTTGTGCTTTTGAAAGTGAGACAAGCAATGTATTAAGTACAAGAAAACCCCGTTTGAAGGGGCAAGGGGGTTGAAAATTCATCATTTTAGCGTGACGTACTTAATGGATACTTCCACAGATTAATCTTCTCATCCAAAGGCACGATTCTACAGGGTGCCCCGTGAATTTGGACAACTTTTTTTCTCATAATACGAATATGGGCCGGTCTATTGATTAATTAAATTTTATTATTATTAGGCTATTCTACATCAATTTAGAGCGATTCCAGTCTAATAATGCATGATTACATACCGGATATTTATTTTTTTAAATCTGCTCCAGACTCAACGAACCGAATGAAATGGAATTTTGAACATGACTAATTCATTCATTTAATTTATTTAGTCTTCCCATAGATAACGCACCTAAATATAAATTTGCTGTAAGTAAGTAATTTCGAAGCAGAAATAAATTTAATATTTTCATGCAAGTATTAATAAATCCAACGAAAGTTCATCTCAAATAATGATTTCAGTGAAATTCCCAATACCAATAATGCGAAACATGAGTTGTCAAGAAAAAGTAATTTCGAATTTCGTTTTTCGATATAACGCACACACGGTGCTCCATTTACCGTTATTATAAAACAAAATATACCATCAAACCCTGAAACGCCATTCTCTTTATTCATCTACCCTACACCAATTTTTTAAATCATTGTGGGCGAATTTTTGAGTTACGCCCTTTTAAGGGGCCTAACCTCTAAAAAATTAAGTTTTCCATAGAATAACACCACATTTCATAACAGAATCATGAAGTAAAAGCATAAATAACAAAAATTATCATGAATAATATGGAATTTTGGTAGTATGCATTCATATAAAAATCGGTGGAGTGCATTTTGTATCAAAATTGGCCATTACGTCAATATACGGTAGGTGTTACAAGGGCCTGTAGAAAGCAAACATTACATCGGTGTAACAAATTCAATTAAAAGTATGTATATTGTATTTTGTGATTCCATGTGTCAATAGATGTTCATATTACTCTCAGTCAAGGCGTACACTCTCTATACAGCAAATCTGCTTCAAAAGCAATATTCAAATATGGGAAACCACAAGTTAAACAAAAAAATATGTCTGTGTGCCAAACAACTCAAGTTAAAAGGATAGAAAACCAAAACATTGAAAGGCCAAAAGACAAAAAGTTGCAACTGGGTTCAAATAATCAAACATAATATGCTGCATGAAAATTCTCTCTTTTTTTTAACATGTAGGTAAGGCCTTTTGTCCCTACTAATTTTACTTTTTTTCGACCTATTATACAATGCAAGAAAAATTATGGCGCAAAGTTGTGCAAACATTTAAATAGATATGCGTGGTTGCCTATGATCGTTTCGGTGTTTTCTGCGTGGTCAATCCATAGCTATTTTTCGTACTTATTGCAGTAGACACGAACACGATATGGTGGTGACGATCTATTAGCTATTTTGAACAGTTTTGCGCGATAATGTACGGCGAAATGCGCAATATTGTCTTTCGATTTTTTTTATTTCTACGTTTTGTCTTCTCAGCATTTTAAGGGCGTAGCTGCTTTCCAAAACAACATATTTTTTTCAAAACTGTGGCGTGGCACTTCTAGACGAAAAGAATGCTCCTCTTTTGATGGCTTATACAGCATCCGCTCGATAACTGACTGGTGTTTAACTGGACTGCTTTTTAACTGGGCGCTCGATAACTGGGCCAAAGTCCAGTTAAAAAGCAGTCGTCTGTCAAAAATTAACGAAATTTAACCTCACATTCTGCAAATCAGTAAACAAAACAAAATATAACAATAGCCTCCGGCTCCGGGAGCTCAGCCCAGTTATCGAGCGGCGCTCGCTAACTGAACTGTCGTCAAAGCCCAGTTATCGAGCGGAAGCTGTAATGTATACGGGCTCCAGAAGAAACTGCGGTCGAAAAAGATTCTCCCACGCACCAAATGCACCATGTACAAAACGCTAATAAGACCGGTAATCCTCTACGGGCACGAGACATGGACCATGCTCGAGGAGGACCTGCAAGCACTCGGAGTTTTCGAGCGACGCGTGCTAAGAACGATCTTCGGTGGTGTGCAGGAGAACGGTGTGTGGCGGAGAAGGATGAACCACGAGCTCGCTGCACTTTACGGCGAATCCAGCATCCAGAAGGTGGCCAAAGCCGGAAGGATACGGTGGGCAGGGCATGTTGCAAGAATGCCGGACAACAACCCTGCAAAGCTGGTGTTTGCAACGGATCCGGTTGGCACAAGAAGGCGTGGAGCGCAGCCGATGGATGGAGAGCGGCAGCCACAAACCGAGTATTGTGGCGTACTATTGTTGATTATGTCTTGTCTTAATGATGTTGAACAAATAAATGTATGTATGCTGTAATGTATACATTAGAGGGGTGACATGCAATCTACATCCATAGAAGAAGGTGCCGTATCAAAAAGCAGTTACGTCTTTCTGAAATGCTGAGAAGTCAAATCGTACAAATGAAAAAAAAAAATGAAAGACAATAGGCCGAAGAAAAGTAAAATTAGTAGGGACAAAAGGTCTTACCTACACATTTTCAAAGAAGAAAGATTTTTCACCCAGCATATGATCATGATGTTTGATTATTTGTTGCCCATTCCGACTTTTTGTCTTTTGGCCTTTCGATATTTTGGTTTTCTATTCTTCTAACTTAAGATATTTGGAACACAGACATATTTCCTTTTGTTTAATTTGTGGTTTCCCATATTTGACTATTATTTTTATAGCAGATTTGCTGGATTCGGTGCTAACATTTCAAAAAGGCGAAACTGGTTGCCGAAACCACAACTCTATCCCTCCGACGCAATGTACAACTTACTGGACGGAGAAAATGCAATTCTTTCCGATAGTGGTTACTGGTGTCTTGGGAAAGATGTGATACGATCTACAGCTATGAGAGAAGATAT
Organism: Aedes albopictus; assembly: GCF_035046485.1. Classification (NCBI taxonomy): domain Eukaryota; kingdom Metazoa; phylum Arthropoda; class Insecta; order Diptera; family Culicidae; genus Aedes; species Aedes albopictus. Next base: position 350,339,900 of record NC_085137.1, read on the forward strand.
TGTGTTGAAAATCAGTTACGTCCTTTTGAAATGTTGCATGTGGATACTTGACTGAGAGTAATATGAACACCTATAGACATATGGAATCACAATACATACAATATACTTTTAATTGAATTTGCTTTCCACAGGACTTAGAACATTTATCGTTTATTGATGTAATGATTAATATTGATACAAAATGCACTCCACCGATATTGATATGGATGTATACTACGAAATTTCCATATTATTCATGATAATTTTTGTTACTGATGCCTTTAATTCATGATTCTGTTATTAGTGTTATTCTACACAGATCGAAAAGATAGTGTAAACTTCTGTGATATATACCCAGGTAACCACTAAGCATTTAAACAAGCCGTATTTCAGCATTATATCTTCATTCCACCTGCTTTCTGCTCTATCATAGCAGTTCAACTGCTAAACTGTACTAAATTAGCAACTTAACTGCTACTGAAAATGTGACAGCTGTTGCGTAGCATTTCAAATGCACATTCATTTGGGGTCTTCTAGCAAAAAATACTGTCCAGCACATTCAAAATTGCATGAATTACCTCTTTTGGAAGCGCAAAGTGAAGAAAAGAAAAATGGGAGAGAGATAGAAAAGACGGCGAGATAAGAAGTGTGGAATTATACACATATTTTCGTTTTCATTTTCGATAGTCTGAGAGATAAGCATTAAATCAACCGTATATTGGGCCAAAACCTGCATTTAAGCAGCACTTATGGCGCATATACGACTTATTTCCATTTTTTGACTTGCTGTAATGGCGCATTTCAACTGCTTAGTGGTTACCTGGGTAATGCACATGTGTGGAGCGTGGCATTTCACAGAAGTTAATAATCTCATGATATATTATGTAAACTTCCATTATATGTCATGTAATTCAGCACGACTGTGAGTGTTTACTTTCATGTAAACCATCATAACACTAAGTTTACATGATTGAAATGAAATTTACATGACGTGTAAATCTCATTATTTTTATCTGTGATATAAAACTTGATTTTTTAGAGGTTAGGCCCTTTAAAAGGGCGTTACTAAAAAAATCGCCTAACGATGATTTTAAAAATTTGTCCAGAGGTGAATAACGGTAACTGGAGCACCGTGGCACATTTACCCTCAATATAATGTACACCAATTTTGGTGTAAGTGCACAGTTCGAAAAATTCATGTACATTTACATGAGATATCATGCACATAATTGGAGCGTGGTATTTGCTGTATTTTTACATGACATATTAATATTAATTTCCTTTTCGTACAGGCGTCATGTAAATTTCATTCTCCTTGATAAATTTTACATCGTCATCACTACATGTAGGTTGTAGTGGTGACGATGTGACTTAGGTTTCTTCTTTCTTCCAAAACAAAACAACTAAAATTCGCAATATTTTTAGAACACTGATTATAAGAACAGTTTGTTTGAAAAGAAATGTTGGTTTTGTATTTTAAACGGTTATTTTGCAACGCGTTCTTGGGTTCGTAAATCCATGTTATTTTCCAGCAAAAGCCTGCCACATTTAGTCGTCGAATTGCAATACATCCACATTGCAATCGTAGAAAGCCACAGAGGAAATCATACAGTCACGGAACATTTGCTGGATGAAATTGAAAAGCCTACTAATTGCTGCCGCTGCTGCTCCCGCCGTTGCCCAAGTTACAATTTCTTGCACACTCCTCCGATTTTGGCTGAAATAGAATTTATGCAATGTGGTAATTATCATTCTATCAATTATGAAGCAAAAACTTACCAAGAAATCTAATTTAGTTCAAAAAAAAATCGATCCAAAACTATTGAACACTAATCAAGCTCGACCGACGGCGGATGGTTTGTTCACGTTGACACCATGTTGAGCTGACAAGCAATCAGATTTACACGTAAAGTTGTCAGTTTGAAAATGTAAACGTAAAAAGCATCCGCTGCAATTTCAATTTTAATCTGCGGGATTGACTAAACAAACGTTGAATATTTAGGGTGATGTCAAAACATGATCATGTCAATGACATACGGTGTAAATTTAAGTTAAAATACCGTTTACATGATTGGAGTCTACATTGTATTTTTATTTACGTTACGATTAATATTCAGATTTTTTTGCTGTGTGGCACGATTCTTGCTAATGATACACGTATTTTACGGCTCACGTTGTTGTCAGCCGGAACGGAGGTAAACGAATTCCTCTAATTAGCCTGTGCACCAGTTTGTGCTGTCTTCCTCACTTCTTCGTAATTAAAAAAAAAGGGACCTCAGTAAACGTCAAATTTCTTGAGAGAGAGAGAGCAAGACTACATCAAAGGCTGAACAGGCTATAGGGCACTGCATTGCTTTGATTTTGTATGGGATTTTGACGTTTCTTGGCCTTGGAGGAATCAACGAAAGTAGTTCCCGGAGTAATCACTGAAGGAATTCCCAGAAAGAGTACCCGGTGGAATAACCGTAGGAATCCCGGAAGGAAATCTTCAACCTTGAGCCTAGAAGTAGTTCCAAACAGAATTCCGGAAGGAGATCCTTGAGGGATCCCGGATAAGATTTTGGAGCAATACTAAAATAAGTTCTCGTCAGGGTTTTTGTAGGATTCCTGGAAGGATCTCAGAAAGAATCGCTGAAGAAACTGCCGGAGGATTCTCGCATGGAATTCCAGGAAGGAATCCCTGCCGCAATTTTGGAAGGAGTTTCTGAAGAAATTTCAAAAAGAACTCCAAGAGGAATCCTGGGTGAAATTTGCTGGAATTTCCAGGATTATTTTCTGAAAGTTTAACAAAACTTCCCAAATGAAGCTTTAGCGAGAATCTCGGATACAATTTCTGGAGGATTGCTGGAACTCATTGAGAAATACCAGAAGAAATCTCTTGAAGTTCCAGAAGGAATATTTAAAGGAATCCTGGAATGAGTTTCACAGGTAGAATATCAGATGGATCCTTTAGAGTTAGAGAATCTCAGAAGGGACCCCAAAAAGAATCACAGATGGAGCTCCCTGAAGAATCGTAGAAGGAAATCCTAGAGGGATCCTTGGACAAATTTTGTGGAGAAAACACGGATAAACTGGAGGAATCTTAGGAAAAGTTTCAGGAGTAAGCCTAGAAATAACTTCTGAAGAAATCTCGGAATTAACTTGTAGAGAAATTTCGGAAGGAATTTTGAAGGAATCTAGAAACCTGAAGTAATCTCAAAATGTATTCCTTAAGAAATCCCAGAAAGGATTTCTGGAAGAATCCCGGGAGAATTCCTGAGAAGCCCTGGTAAGTGCTTGCTTGTTTCCTTCCGGGATTTCTACAGTTATTCCAGGATTTTTCGGAAACACCTTCCAGAATTCTTCCAGGATTCCTACGGGAGCTTCTTCTGGACTTCGCACATTGGTCGGGCTCCATACAAAGAGGCGCCCAAAACTCTAAAAAACGGAATTGATATTTTTAAACTTTTTTTCGCCTTATAACAAAGATAATGTATTGTAGTTTTATGATTCTTAATTAAAAGTATACCAGCTTTTGTATTTCAATGACATTTTCACTGCCAAAGTGGCCTAAGTCATAAAATTGAAAAATGAATTATTCGAAAAAAGTAAAATAATAATATTTTGAGAATGGAATATATGTTTTATGTTATCCAGCATATGAAAGTTTGTTATTGGACTGTTTGAATGCACGTATGGTGCAAAATAATTGTCACAAAACTTTTCAAATTTTTTTATATTGTACCTTAGGAATTTTGATAATTTTTAAATTAAAAAACGGTTCGTGTCGTCACGTGTCGCCGAATTTCGAATAGTACATCTTAAACATCATGCTTATGGCTGCATAAAAACGTTTAAACTTTTTGCAGAAATTTGCAGTTTTTCAAATTAGAGCTATTTAAAAAAGTTATGTTTTTTCATATGTTTTACGTTATTTTTCCATTTTTGACTGAAATAAAATTTATCTGTCCACATTTTTCACACGTTTTGAACAAACTTGATTGGATTTGATCGAAAGATGATCATTTAATTAAATTCAAATTGATTTTCTAACAAAAAACGTAAAATAGTGGAGTTTGCTGATTTTTACCGTTTTTGAAATTATTGAAGTTACGTAATTTTTGAATACCCCTTTTCAAACACTAAAAATACTATATAACATATCTAGACAACCTATAACTTCGATTAAACACATAAAAAGTGTTTTGGCCGAACTTTATCTTTTTCCGACCATTGTGCTTCGGTCGCGAATCGCTTCTGGAATTTCTTCCGGAACTCTTTCGTGAATTGTGATCTGGGATTTCTTCTGGAACTCTTTCCTGGAGAAATCGCGGAACTAATTTCTAGTGAAATCCAGGAAAGCATCTCTGGAAGGCTTCCTGGGAAATCAGTTTTTGTTCATGATTTTCCAATGCTCTACGTGACCCATACCGTCGTAGGAGACTTCATTGTTGGTTGATTTGCCGTACAGTAAACTTCTGGTCCGTTGTCGATTGGCCAGCTTTGTAGATGGCTTGACAAAACTTCCTACGAAGTCATTTGTTATAGGTGATAGGTAGCATTCATGAACCCTTGATTCCGCTTCTCCTTTAGCTGTTCGGTTTCCCAGATACTAAATGTTAAAGGCAGATGTAATAACCAGTGCTGAGGAAGTTCCACGTGCTGAGTTTCCAGTCGCAAGTCCTTTGCTCGCTGAGGTCGTAGCCGTTGATCTCGGTTTGTATCATTCTGTTGCTGATTTCCCGTTATAATTCTTTTTACGGCTGACTCGCAGGGCCGAACACCAACCCCCTACTTTCCGGAAGACCATTGGGCACAGACGATGTTGTGAGCCGCTCCGTCTGCAGAACAGACGATCAGGTTTACAGAAGCAAACCTCCCTTTATCTGTCAGTCGGTACCACGCGGAGTTTGGGATAGGATTTGCTAGGCAAAAGTTTGTTGTCTCAATGCGATGTGAACTACACACAATATTCAGCCTTTACCGTGCCGATCACTCGTGGTCATAAAGTTTGCCAGTACATACTCGCTGGTAAATATCGAACCACTTGACGAAAACAACGCTCGAAAGTGGAATATTAAGGCCCCTTAGCGTGTCAGCTCAAATTTTGCTCTTCTTATTTGATTCTTATTCCAAACAATCATCAAGCACGATAGTAGTTGTGTAGCCTTTCTATACCAATTCCATAAACAAACAAACAAAAATAGCACCTCTTTGTCTCGGTACCTCCAATGTAAACATTTCGAGAATATGAATCATTTGAAAGCAACTCAAGCAGTAAACTACTCTACTTCAATGAATAACATGGTAACATATCCAAATGTCTCGAAAAATGTTAGATTTTTTGTGTAACAAGCTAGAAATGATCGAATTATTTTGGTACGCTCTCTCACTGTTTATGTTTGCTGCAACAGCAGTGCTAGCGGACCGCTTGGTGAAGATTTCGTAAATTATAATGCTTTGCTTATTTCACTAACAATTGTGGTAAAAAAGTTAAAAAATAATAACCCCACAAATTATTTTTGATTTTATAACACATAACCAATGTGTTTGATTGGATTTTTTAATTGATTTCGATCAATTTCATTGATGCTTTGGCCAGCAGGATCGACATCACTGCGTGCAATGATGGATGATTGTGCGCGCCAAAAGACATCACCGCGCTGCCGTCGTCGTCGTCGGTACTGCGGTGGGTGGTAAACACCGCCAATCACATTTTAGTGCGGTCGAAACAAATCGTTAAAAATGTCTACTTTCGAGTGAACTAATGCTTAGTAATCGTGATTACTTGGAAAGAGGCTTGTATTTGAAGTAGTGTGAATACATTTTTATGCCGAATATCTCGCGTGAAATTGATTATTTTATAGAATAAGATAAGTGTCGATTTTTTACAAACATGTATTGGTGCAATGTTGTGTAAAGTTGATTTCGGTCAATGATTTTGAAGAAGCCATTTTGCGATGACACGCTAAGGGGCCTTAATGACCGCCGCAGTCTTCCAGCAAACTCTGCTCCCGCTTGAATGAGCTCGTCTTTCACGAACCAATCAGATTCAATTCCGCGAATTGGATTCTAGTTGAAGATACGGTCCATTTTCTGCCATTTCATTGGTTTATTCGCGCCTTTTCTCGCATAACCGCTGGACGGATCGCGCGATCGATGCTGGCTCGGCTGGCTGACCGGGCTGCTTGGGCTGCTGAAGGAAGAAGACCTCCTCGCCTCGTTAAGTGATTCGGTCAGCGGCCGCGCCGCCGGGTATCAATTGCCGATGGCCGGTCGTTCGTAGCAGCATGTGCGAAATGTTGGAAAATGTTGGTCAAAAACGTGTTTCCCTTTATTCAGTGTTAGACGCGGCACGAGATAGCACGGTTTTCGAGAGGCTCGCGCGCACATGTTCGGACGTTTTACTGCTCTGTCATTAATCACATTTCGGCAATAGGCGAGTGCTTTTCGCGTGTCGTACGATTGACAAGGTGTCGTCCTATTATTATCATCAGTTTACTGCTTTAGCGCGCCGCCGCCGGTTTCTCTCGACTAGTTCAAGTGATGTTGCATTATTGATACGCTTTCGTCTTTCTTCGGATTACCCACTACAGTAGGACGTGGTGCAGTGGAATGGAACGGGCGTTTCGTTGGTTCAAAAAGGTATGGAAATGCTAAGTCTTGTTTGGCCCCGAAGGGGCGGGGTAATCGCGTCCATAGCGAAAAACATATTAAAGCAGAATAAAACCGGCGATTGATGGACGCCAATCGATTGAAAGCCAAAATGCATGTTTGTTTCGTCAATCTCTCTGCCAATACATGGCTAAACGGAGTGTTTGTATGGTATAATTTTATTCATCCGTGGGGATGATAGAGCACATCAAACGATAGTGAGTTCAACAAGTATTACCTAGTTTTGTGGAAGTGTGTGTACTAAGCAGTTCACTATGCCGATGAGTTCGTTGACCTGCAATAGCTTGAATCCATTGGGAGAAACAGATGCTCGCAACTGATGAACCAGAGTGAATGCAGGTGGGATAAAAACAAAAGTGAAAATGTGCCTTTGCAGTTACTACAGTCGAGCCTCCTATAATGCCCTAAACCACTTTACGTCCATTGCAATTTTTCAGACGTGCATCTGATTTAGCTGTGTTTTGGATGTTGTTGAAGTGTATCCTAATCTAGAATCCTGCAAAAAAAAAAACAAACCTATTTCGAATTGATTAAAACAACCAAGGACTTGTGGTGGTCGTGATTTCAGGTCAGGTGGTGATGTGGGTGGCAGGCCGTAATAAAAGACTCGACTGTATCTATGTTGTATCACCCACAAACGTGTGGAGAAGAGAATTCAGCACCTGCAACATCATCCCAAATGTGGCTTTCTATGCTTTGGCTCAAATGAGTTACTCTAAAAGCACACGCAACTTCCACCTTGTAAGTTGAGTTGCATTTAAATTCCAAATTTCGTAAAGTTGCTGCTTTGTTTCATAGGAATCACAAGCTACCTCGTGTTTGACGGAGGCGGAGCTTACATATTCCTCACAAGTGACAATACAGTCTGCTTGCATTAAATGTGCTATGTGACACACATGAAACACCTTACTCTGAAAAATAATTAATCATCATCACCTTACTCTGCTTTGTTTGTTCAGATTAAGTTCCAAATGTGTTGCGGAAAACTTGCGCGTCTTTTCATTTTGAAGTTCTCTAATTTGTGACAAAGAAGGTGCAATGAAGTAACACATAACTTTAATAGCTTTTATGGTGTATCGAGCAGCAATTCTCTCACAAAGCTTCTGGTGTAGTATGTAAGGTGAGTGGTTAATACTCTTGGCGTCCATCGTTCGAGTCTGGTCATATTTTTAACATTTTTTTTTAACATTCCCCCTAGCTCAAGTTGCATAACGATTCAAAATCTGCGCTTTTTGCGTTTCATAGAAGAAGCAATTGTGTTCTGTCGTCCTTAGTACGAACAGTGAATAAATTGCAATGATGTTGCTGTTACTGGCTTGGCAACAAGTCGTGTTGCTTGGGAAGGGTTTTCTGGTGTTGTCCTGGTGCTAAGCGTATACCAATTTGTTGATCAGAACCCCGGTGTTTATGACAATAAGTAAAACAAAATGTGTGGCTTCGTGGTCGTGCGGCTAAGGCCACCACGCCTTTAGTCGCATTGTGCTAAGGAGAGCGGGTTCGATTCCCGCCGTAGCTGTCAGGTAAAGTTTTCGGCTGTACCACTGGGCGTTGCATGCTAGTCCGTTGTTTAGTATCGTGCTTCCTTCAAAGAGCCAAATAGCTCACTGGAAGCATTAAACGTGTCTGTGTCTTTTTGATTGATTGATTGATTTGATTTTATTAAAGAGTATCAGCCCTTGGCTGGTTCGTCTCTCTCTGTGTCTTTTTCTTTTTTAAATTTTTATTTTCAAACTAAAGATGGTTAAATTAGTACCAACATGAACATGATGATTTTTTAAAATGAAATATTTTGCATGAGTCAATAATTTAGATGTTAATTGACCAATTTGTCCTTTGATTGCTTAAAAATATATGTCCATGCTTATTGGCATGCAGTCAAAACAACCCAAAATCGCATATGTTGCCCTATAAGTTGAGGTATAGCGTAAAATTGTGAAGTGCTGGAGCAAATCTGAGCCCGGATTCGAATTCAGCAGCCCAAAATCTGTCAGAGACACATACAGGGGATAGACAAGATGATCGGGACAGGCAAAATTTTAACTTTTCAAAAAATGTTCAAATAGCTGTAACTTTTTGAAAAGTGCATCGAAAAATCTGAAATTTTTACTGTAAGTAGATCAATTAGTTGTGTATCGATCGTCCAATTTTGGAAAAGATCGGGCTATTCTGTATATCTCCGGATGCAATAAACCGAATGCAATGAAATTTTGACCATTTATGACTTACATAATGAGCTTTGAAAAACGTTTGACTTAACTTGAAGTTATTAACAAGAGACAAAGTTATAGCGATTTCATTTATTTTATGATCACAGATCACTTAGTGGCCTTCTATACTAAATCCCATTAAAATTTCAACCGCATTACAGTCACAAAATTGGAAAATGACGAAAATGAATAATAACACAGCGCAACATTTTTTTGTCTCAAGAGCAAACTTACAGGGGAAAGACAAAATGATCGGGACAGGCAAAATTTTCACTTTTCAAAAAATGTTCAAATAGCTGTAACTTTTTGAAAAGTGCATCGAAAAATCTGAAATTTTTACTGTAAGTTGATCAATTAGTTGTGTATCAATCGTCCAAATTTGGAAAAGATCGATAAATCGATAAATCAAGTGCAATTCGATGAAAAATCGTCATTTTGTCACCTTCTCAGTCCCTTGTCAAAGTGGTGTTCATCCTTTTTTTTATCATTTTCTAGCGAATAAGCAAGACAAATTTAAAACCCCAGACTTTATGTAAATGGCGGCCTGGTTTCAGCGAGAATTATCCATATACATAATTATATGAGATCTCGTCGTATTTTACCATTCGTTGTCGTTTTCAGTACTTGCGGGTCTAAAGAGTGTTTTTTAGCGTAGTGGACGTATTTCGGTCCACCTTAGGAGTTTTATTACATATATCATACAATCTCTTCAAAATCTTGGCAATTTTTAATTGGAACAAGCAAAGTATTTAACTATTTATGTAGTGACCTTCATTATGGTTGTCCATTAAATATGATGTTTAGTATCAATAAATAGAGAAAATGTTTTCACTTTCAATGAAATGCACGGAATAGCATCAAAATTATGACGGGTGACAAATTTGGAATCTATGACATTTGCTTGAAAGACAGCATGTCGAATGACATTTGGTCAAAACTACATTTGCTCGAACGGACATTTGGTTGAAAACCATTTTATGAAACAGGAAACTGTAACTAGTGTCAGTGCAACGTCCAGTATTGATGAGATTTGTCGTGTTCAGTATTCGTTGAATTTTGTTCTAAAAATGAAAACGTTTGTAGTTAGGCTAAGTGTGACGTCCCAAAAATCCCACAAACGCAGCCATCACTGCACTGCCCTATATAATAACAACGGTAAATCTGCTAGCCACCACCAGACTGCACAGGAATGCACGAATGGGTGGCCATCATGAGGAGGATACACGACGGGTCAATGGACAAATGTTCGGGGTCAACGAACTTGAATCCAACAGATCATTAGCCTGGTGATCTTCAGAGCGAATCGTTGAAGTTTTCAAGAGTTAATAGTTATTTGAAGTTATTTGGAGTTGAGTAAAAGTTGAAGGTAGTTATCCAAAGTTAAGGAGCAGAAAGGATACAGAGAAGAAAAGAAGGAGTGTGAAGGAATACTGGATTTCCAGGTAAACTACTGCCCATAAACCCCGAACCTAGCCCATCCGTACAGTGCCTAACCCGCCATTGTGATTCTCCCATTGTGCCCACAGGACCTCGCGGTTTTTATTTCAAAACCAAGTTAGTGACCCGTACAGTGCAAGTCGCTACCACTGCGTAGACCCTACTAGCCAATTTGTAGTGTGTCCGCATCCCTGTAACCCGATACAACCACCAAACGCGCCGACGAACCCAGGCTTTTCCAGTGACTCTACGGATCACTGAAGTCTCGAGTCCATCAACATACTCGAGGGGCGCACGCCCCTGGCCCGCCCCTGGCCCAGGAAGGAGAGAAGGAGCTAGTGGACAGGCGAAAGGAGCGGCAGCGTAGGCGTGCAGTGCGCGGGGCCCCAGAAACAGTGAAGAAAAGTAGAGCGTATAAGATAGGACTAGTCCTTAAGAACGTGGGAGGCGTCGTTCGGTGTTAAGGGCGGACGCCAGAAAGCTAGGAGGGAGAAAGCTAGAGGAAAGTGGTAGGAGAGTAGGACGTCAAGAAGGAAGTGGAATAAAAGTGTACACGAGACCAAGAATATAGAGGGAGTTTCTTTAGCCGATCTATAAGTGTTTTCTTTCGCGGAATGTCACGAGCGTCTTGCCGACCCTGAGGTTTAAGACGGGGGTTTCATCCTTGCTGGGACCAACACGGCTCTTGCTAAGTTACAACACGTATGCCATTTAGTTGATTGGATTATTTGTCGAATGGTACAAATTTTTTTAACTCGCTCGTTCTTCAAATTGAGCGCCAGCAGGGTACCTTGGAACTCGAGAAACTGAACCTCTGCCATGCTTTCCCAGATTTCAATAATCTTGGGCTCATTCTTATTCAACAGAAGCGCTTCTGCTATTGAATGCATGTCACAGCGAACCAGTCCGGTCACCGGGGTTTCAGAAAATCCGGATTATCAACACAGCTTAGACTCACACACACACATACAATACAGTAACAAAGATTTCGGCATAGAATTTCGGTTAGAACCATCAAAAATAATAAAACTGCCGAAACAAATAGAATCTGGCCAGTTTGGTCATCAGTACATCAATTTGTTGGCAATTCCAAATTAGGTTTCTCAAGCAGCCATGAATGGAAACAAACACTTTCTTTGTTATGAAACAACTTTTGACCCCGGGAGACGGTCGCGCCGGTCCAGAAGGGGTCGTGCCTATACCCCAAGCTGCTGGTCCAGCCAACGGCAGCTTCCGGGGTGGGCTCACAAGGGCGTTTCGGATGGGTCACTTCATACATCTCATTCTCCGTAATCAATGCTCCGATTGAGCTGAATTTTTTACTGTAACTCGCCTACATATAGTGTGTCAAATAAACGATGAGAAAGAATTATTATTCATATATTTTTGGAAATTTTGCTAAAATTTAAGGTGAATATATAACGAAGCCACCCTCTCGAATTTTCAAGAGCACAAATCTGAAGAACCAAGTGTCTCGCAACGCTGAAAAGTTGATCGATTGGTCACCCGCTGGTGGTGACCAATCGATCAACTTTTCAGTACAATCCATTTGTGCTCTTGAAAATTCGAGAGGTGGTTTCGTTATATATCCACCTTTAGGAGATCGTCCCTAAAACTCGACAATATCTTGAATTTCATCAATCTGACGCTGAACCTGCATTTAGATGGCTGAATGGTATTATATCCAGCTTTTAATCTATGGAAAAAAAATTAAAATTGGTTGAACAAAACGCAAGATATTCGAATTTTAGTAAATTCCATATTTTAAAAAGTTGTAAAACTCGATATTGAGCTAAACCTCAAAAACTGTTCTACTCAAAATTTTTTTGAAGGTCGGTTTCGAAATCAGCGCTAATTTGTGCTTCAAAAATTTTGATCGTTGACAGAAGTTCACGACTTTCGTTTTATTTTGTAAACTAGTGTTATTAATTATTATTTCTTTTATTTTTCATATATGGCATGCACATAGGAGTGCAGAACCGAATTGTAGTGATGTATTTGGGTTATTTTTTCTCGAATGTCGGTTCCGCGAATGTCGTTGCTCCGAACGCCGTTTTCCCGAATGCCGTTTCCCCGAACACACTTTTCCGACAGAACATGGATTGAAACATTTCATTTGACGTATTCCATATGAACAATGTAGAAAACTAACTAATACTTGATTTTAGCCTTAAAAGAAGCAATATTGGGTATTTTTTGAAAAAATGATTTCTCTCTGACTGAACAAAACTGGTGCCTGCACTCTAGGTAAGGCATTCTAGGATTACGATGGTTGTCTATACATTTTTTTTAAATTTGTAATGGGCAATAGATTTTGGCCAAACTACTTACCCCCTTTCCCCAAAAAGTGTACGTGCTTTATGAATTCATTTGATATCATATACAATCTAGTATACAATCATGTGAAAAAAATCAATTTCCGCTGATCAGTAAAACTCCTTCAAGCATCCAGAGCGAAGTTATCCATGACTAAACCTTCGTATAAAGAAGTTCGCACGAGTTACCTCATCACACTGATGGATTTGACATTCAGTAATTGCAAACTTCTACGAAATGGGCTAGACCTGACGACGCGCATATTGCGCATGGCATACCGACTTCTAAGTGCTCATCTTCCTAGCATTTCACTTTTCCACACATTCCGATAAACACACGAACACTTGCACAGCGCAATCAGAGTTCAATCAATCAAATCGCAATGTATCAACATCGTCAATTAATTTATCTACCGTATGGGACAGGTTACAATATCAATTGATCTTATTGTTGCTTCATTGGTTTTAATCGACCCGTTTGCTGCGCCAATGGCTTTGTTATTCTTACGAGTCATTTGGGTACAAGCGCGCATCAATTGGTCTCGAGAGCTGATGTTGTCAATCGTGTGTAGGCCGTTGGTTTGCAATAGATATACCCACCTATAAGCAAAGTCCATTGGTTCGTTCAGTTTATGAAAACACACAGTCTTCGAATTGAGTCAGCAGCCGTCGCCGGTCGCACTACTGCACCCACAGTGTTGCGCTGCTGACTCGGATATTTCAAACGATCACACGTTAGCGATAGACACTATACTTGCGACCGGCAGGCGTAGAGAATCAATTAAGGCATTAATTTGAAAGGAATTGTCATTAATTGTCTCACAATTCCAGTCATTGTTCTGTACTCCACTTGATCTCGTGTTGCAGCAGCAAGGTCTCTTGGGTTCACGCTTGTTTTGATCGTGAAGTTCTCTAGAAAAGGGATGATCATTGCTGCTCAAGCATTTACAATGAAAAATATTGCATCATGGGCACGTAACACTTAAAATCATGCAGAAAAAACGGCAAATTGTAAAAAATTAGATAGGTCAACAATGTTTTCTTAATACCGTTGATATCTATGTGCGAAAAAGAGACAATGCATACGTCACCTTGCATATTGGTTGGAATCCAAACTTTTTTTTTTCTTTATTATGATTTTTATCACCTATGCTATTCTATTCTATTCTATTCTATTCTATTCTATTCATTACATTTATTTGTTCAACATCATTAAGACAAGACATAATCAACAATAGTACGCCACAATACTCGGTTTGTGGCTGCCGCTCTCCATCCTCGGTCGCGCCCAATGCTCGCCAAGTCACGCTCCACCTGGTCCGCCCATCGTGCTCTCTGCGCTCCACGCCTTCTTGTGCCAACCGGATCCGTTGCAAACACCAGCTTTGCAGGGTTGTTGTCCGGCATTCTTGCAACATGCCCTGCCCACCGTATCCTTCCGGCTTTGGCCACCTTCTGGATGCTGGGTTCGCCGTAAAGTGCAGCGAGCTCGTGGTTCATCCTTCTCCGCCACACACCGTTCTCCTGCACACCGCCGAAGATCGTTCTTAGCACGCGTCGCTCGAAAACTCCGAGTGCTTGTAGGTCCTCCTCGAGCATGGTCCATGTCTCGTGCCCGTAGAGGATTACCGGTCTTATTAGCGTTTTGTACATGGTGCATTTGGTGCGTGGGTGAATCTTTTTCGACCGTAGTTTCTTCTGGAGCCCGTAGTAGGCCCGACTTCCGCTGATGATGCGCCTCCGAATTTCTCGGCTCACGTTGTTGTCAGCCGTCAGTAAGGATCCGAGGTATACGAATTCCTCCACCACCTCGAAAGTATCCCCGTCTATCGTAACATTACTACCCAGACGGATCCGGTCGTGTTCGGTTCCGCCTACCAGCATGTACTTTGTTTTTGAGGCATTCACCACCAGTCCGACCCTTGCTGCTTCGCGTTTCAGGCGGGTGTACAGTTCTGCCACCGTTCCAAATGTTCTAGCGATAATGTCCATGTCGTCCGCAAAGCACACAAATTGACCGGATTTTGTGAAAATCGTTCCCCGGCTGTTGAGCCCGGCTCGTCGCATCACACCTTCCAGCGCGATGTTGAAGAGTAGACATGAGAGTCCGTCACCTTGTCGCAGTCCCCGGCGAGATACGAATGAACTGGATAGTTCACCCGAAACTCTTACGCAGTTTTGCACACCGTCCATCGTTGCTTTAATCAGTCTAGTCAGCTTCCCAGGAAAGCCGTTTTCGTCCATGATTCTCCATAGCTCTGCGCGGTCGATACTATCGTATGCCGCTTTGAAGTCGATGAACAGGTGGTGCGTTGGGACCTGGTATTCACGACATTTCTGGAGGATTTGCCGTACGGTAAAGATCTGGTCCGTTGTCGACCGGCCGTCGATGAAGCCGGCTTGATAACTTCCCACGAACTCATTTGTTTTAGGTGACAGACGACGGAAGATGATCTGGGATAGCACTTTGTAGGCAGCATTCAAAATAGTGATCGCCCTGAAGTTCTCACATTCCAAATGGTCGCCTTTCTTGTGAATGGGGCAGATTACCCCTTCCTTCCACTCCTCCGGTAGCTGTTCGGTTTCCCAGATCCTGACTGTTAGCCGATGCAGACAGGTGGCCAACTTTTCTGGGCCCATCTTTATGAGTTCAGCTGCGATACCATCCTTACCAGCTGCTTTGTTGGTTTTGAGCTGGTGAATGGCATCCTTAACTTCCCTCAGCGTGGGAGTTGGTTCATTTCCGTCCTCCGCTGCACTGGCGTCGTCGTTCCTTCCGTTGCCGTGGGCTCCCGTGCCTACGTTCTCCACGCCGTTCAGGTGCTGATCGAAGTGCTGCTTCCACCTTTCGATCACCTCACGTCCGTCCGTCAAGAGGCCTCCGTCTTTATCCCTGCATATTTCGGCTCGCGGCACGAAGCCGTTGCGGGATGCGTTGAGCTTCTGATAGAACTTCCGTGTTTCTTGGGAACGGCACAGCAGTTCCATTTCTTCACACTCCGCTTCTTCCAGGCGGCGCTTTTTCTCCCGAAAGAGGCGGGTCTGCTGTTTCCGCTTCTGTTTGTAACGTTCCACGTTCTGTCGAGTCCCTTACTGCAGCATTACCGCCCTCGCTGCGTTCTTCTCCTCCAAAACCGTTCTGCACTCTTCGTCGAACCATTCGTTCCGTCGATTCCGTTCCACGTACCCGATGGTGCTCTCGGCTGCGTCGTTGATGGCTGCTTTCACTGTACTCCAGCAGTCCTCTAGAGGGGCCTCATCGAGCTCGCCCTCGTCTGGCAACGCGGCTTCGAGATTCTGCGCGTATGCTGAGGCGACATCCGGTTGCTTCAGTCGCTCTAGGTTGTACCGTGGCGGTCGCCGGTACCGTACATTGTTGATGACGGAGAGTTTTGGGCGCAGTTTGACCATCACCAGATAGTGGTCGGAGTCGATGTTGGCGCCACGATAGGTCCTGACGTCGATAATGTCGGAGAAGTGCCGTCCGTCAATCAGAACGTGGTCGATTTGAGATTCCGTCTGCTGTGGTGATCTCCAGGTGTAACGATAAGGGAGGCTGTGTTGGAAAAAGGTGCTACGTATGGCCATATTTTTGGAGGCGGCGAAATCAATGAGTCGTAGGCCGTTTTCGTTCGTTTGCTGGTGGGCGCTGAACTTACCAATCGTCGGTCTGAATTCCTCCTCCTGGCCTACCTGAGCGTTCAAGTCTCCTATGATGATCTTGACGTCGTGGCTTGGGCAGCGGTCGTACTCGCGTTCGAGCTGCGCGTAAAATGCGTCCTTGTCATCATCAGTACTTCCGGTGTGTGGGCTGTGCACGTTTATTATGCTGAAGTTAAAGAATCGGCCCTTGATCCTCAAACTGCACATTCTTTCGTCGATCGGCCACCAACCGATCACGCGCCTCTGCATATCACCCATCACGATGAAAGCTGTTCCCAGCTCGCGTGTGTTGCCGCAGCTCTGGTAGATGGTATGATTACCTCTAAACGTTCGCACCATGGATCCTGTCCAACACACCTCCTGCAGCGCTACGATGCCGAACCCGCGGTCCTTCAGTAGATCGGCGAGTATGCGGGTGCTCCCAATGAAGTTGAGAGATCGGCAGTTCCACGTACCGAGTTTCCAATCGCAAGTCCTTTTTGTTCGCTGGGGTCGTTGCCGTTGGTCTCGGTTCGTATTATTCTGTTGCTGATTTTCCGTTACAATGGTTTTTTACGGCTGGCTCGTAGGGCCTGACACCAACCCCCTACTTTCCGGAGGACCATAGTGCACAGTTGAGCTTAGAGTCCTTCCCTGGCACTCGGACGTAGATCAGCCGCCCCTAACATGGGGATCAGACGCTGTTGTGAGCCGCTCCTCCTGGAGAACAGACGCTCAGGTTTGCCGAAGCAAACCCCCCCTTCCCTGTCAGCCTACGACCAAAGTTCCCACCGGGGTTGGTTACCCGATCTTCCCTAAGGTTGCTCATAGTTACCGGCCGGTACCGCGTGGAGGTAGGGATAGGAGTTGCTGGGCAGAGGCTAGTGGATCACAATGGGATCTGAATTGCGCAGCATACCCAGCCTTTACCGTGCCTCTATTCTATTCTATTCTATTCTATTTTAGTGTTTGCACAACCAGTATTGAAAAGCATCCTGAAAATAATAAAATTTCTTTTGATATTTTCTTGTCTGCATTAATATTTGCAATATAACAGTGACGATATAGTACAAATATTAGAATGGCCAGGCCCACTGTGCAGACTAATTATGAAAAGGTAATCCAAAAATAATCGGCAATTGGATTATTCACTCATGAATAACATGATTGACGATTTTTTTTCGAATATGATGGTGGAAGAAACTATGCTTTATATCATCTTATATCAAATTTAATGCACTGTACTTGTACTCTATGATTAAAAACATACCTTTTGAAAATCAATGATTTTGAACTGCCAAAGAGGCCTGAGTCATAAAATTTAAAATGAACCATTCCAACTATGTATGTAATTGTCATTTTTGGAGTAGAATATATTTTTAAGGCAGGCCAATCAGCGTTCCATAATGAAAAAAAAGTCCTAAATAATGCTAGTAAAGAATAAAGATAGAAGCAATATTTAATAACAAATGTTTCATAAAGAAATAAAAAGAATCTAAAATAAATCAAAAAATTCACCTAGATGATTGATTTATGAGCACTAAAAAGTGACGAAAATATATAAAACTCTGAATCTTTTGGCATAATAACGGGCTTGGAGGCAAGGATCGGTATATTCGCCTCACTCCATTCATATTCACTCCTCTTTGCTGAAGCGAATCGAGAAAGATGCAGCAAACGGATCGTCGTGACCAAACACGCAACCCTATCACCAGTGGGAAGCGATGAGCCATCTGCTTGACATGAATATTCGTTGCCATTCGTCGCAGTTTGGATCGCAAGCGAATGAATGAATGGCGAATGATGAAGACTACTGGTGAGCGATCGAAGCGGCTATTATCATAAGTAGAAGAGAATTTCTGCATGTAATGCATACACTTTTACTGTACTTTACTTGTACTGTACTGAAATGCTAGATTAGCAAAGAAAATAATTCGAAAACATCAATAATTCGTATGCACAATATCAATCGCATCACTCACGAATCGCATTCGCTTGCGATGCGAATGTGGACGAATGAATAATTTCCAAGTGTGGCTTCCCACCGTTCGCCGGAGTTTGCTGTCGTCGCTGACAAGCACACACACGAACTCAAGCGACAACCGTTCGCTGCTGACTGTCTTCGAATGGGGAAGAAGATGAAAAGTGGAATTCAGGAACCCTGCTTGGAGGTCTAGTGATTACCGCTTCTGATTCGTATGCAGAAGGTCATAGGTTCAATCCCTGGGCCGTCCCTTTCATGCTACTTTGTATCTTTCTATCCACTTTTTCTCTCTCTCTCTCTCTCTCTCTCTCTCTCTCTCTCTCTCTCTCTCTCTCTCTCTCTCTTCTCTCTCTCTCTCTCTCTCTCTCTCTCTCTTCTCTCTCTCTCTCTCTCTCTCTCTCTCTCTCTCTCTCTCTCTCTTCTCTCTCTCTCTCTCTCTCTCTCTCTCTCTCTCTCTCTCTCTCTCTCTCTCTCTCTCTCTCTTTTCTACATAAACAACTCATGCATATTCATATGTTCATAGCCATCGCTAGAACCAGAAACGAATTGAAAAACAAGTAGTTTCCCTCCCTTCCAACTTCCACTCACAGCACAGTGTATATAACGCCTACAAGTTATGCAACCAAAGCGTGCTGTGTCGCTTAACCTTATTCACCTTATTTAGCACCTTATATATCACCTTACGAACACTATAAATAACCCCCTATCCATGGATCGCATCACCCGACCGAACGTTGACTCCCAGATCTCCCATCCTTTCCGTCTAACAAATACCTCAGGTCCGTGCTGGTTGTGGGGATGCAGAGGTGATCTCGGTCTTTAGTAGCAACAACCAGCACACTCTAACATTCCTTTCCCTTCTCAACTGACTATAAGGATGTGGCCGGCGCCGTTATTGATCCAAAATGTATCAGCTGCTTAAATTGCACTTTGAGAATAAGTGGAGTGTCCCAGCCCTTATTCATTTGGATCTCAGTGCAAGTGGTACCAGCTCAGATCAATCACGGATAGTATAGTATAGTCAGGTTTGATCGTGAAAAATCTTTTGGCAAGCAGCTGGGATTCCTACTGTAATTTGATTAACTAGGAATCCTCTTGAAACATTTCTAGCAACTACTGCTGGAATTTCTCCAGGACTAGAATTCTTCTAGACATTTCTGGTAGCAATTTTCAAGGTTGTATTTTCTGGGTTTTCCATGTAAAATCAGCAAGAAATCTTCCAGGTTGTGGAGCGGACCTGGTGTGATGGTTAGAACACTTGAATATCACGCCGAGGACCTGGGATCGAATCCCACTCCCGACAAACTCGCAAAATGTGAGTTCTTCCTTCGGAAGGGAAGTAAAGCGTGGGTCCCGAGATGAACTAGCCTAAGGCTAAAAATCTCGTTAATAAAGATAAAAAAGTCTTCCAGGATTTCCTAGAGGAATCTCAAGAGCAATAATGAAGATTTTTTGACTGAAAATGCTTATGAAATCTCAGCAATTGATCCCGAAGAAATTCAAGTAGGAGTTCTCGAAGGAATTGTAGCAGTAGCTACTGGAACAGCAGGACGGTGATCACTTACCTGAGAGATAAGGATCAATGTTTGAGCTTCTTCTCGTAGCAGCAATTCTGGAATCCTAGGAGGAAATTTGGAGGAATCCTGAGAGGATTTTTGAAGTAATAACAGCAGACAGAGTTTCAAGAAATCTTTTGAAAAATCCTCCAATGATTCCTTTAGGGATTTCTGCAAGGTTTTTCTAGAAATTTCACCTCCTCTGCAAATGGTATTTCTGCAGTTATTACTCTTAGGAGTCCTTCAGTAATTCCTGAAATATTTCTAGCAGGAATCGCTTGGGGATCTTCAGCTAGACTTCTTGGAGAATTCCAACCACAAATTCCAGGAGCAATTCAAAAGAAATTCTCAAATAAATCAGAAAAAAAATTCCATAAGAATATAAAAAAAATCCTGAAAGAAAGCTTAGAGGAGTTCTGATGGCACTTCTTTAACAAAAATTTCTGGGAGAAGCCATAGAGAAACAACAACAGTGATTACTGGATGAATCCCATCAAAAATAATGGGGACGAATCCCAGCAAAAAATTCTAGAAGTAATCTCAAAGGATTCTTGTATATTTTCGAAGAGAAATTCCTGGAGGTAGTCTCGTGAAAATCTCTGGAGAAACCAAATGAGGAATTGCTGGAGGAAACCCAGCAGACATTCTTGGGGAAATGCCAAGAGGAGAATTAAAGAAATAAGAATAAAGATTAAAGATTAAGAGAATTAAATCAAAGCCCAGTGGTAATTCCTAGAGGGTTTACCAAAGAACTCTTGAAGAAATACAAAAAGGAACTGTATGAATCCAACGAAAATGTTTTGAACGGTTTTGCCTAGGAATTCCTCAACAAATCTCTGATAGTATTTATCTATAAATTCTTGCTAAGATTGCTGCAGTCAACAAACTTTCCTCGATCAGTTTGATGTTGTGTTACTGTGTTGAACGGAAGCTTCTATGCAAGCCCTATACCAATGAATTTAATAAACTAAATCAACTTAAATAAAAAGAAAATCGCGTTAAGTACTGTTCCTTTGAATTCCACTAAGAATTTGCATCCTTTGACAGATACGTATTTCGACCTCAACTGTAAGGTCGTCTTCAGTGTCTTGTACTTGACTCGAAAAGACACTGAAGACGACCTTACAGTTGAGGTCGAAATACGTATCTGTCAAAGGATGCAAATTCTTAGTGGAATTCAAAGGAACAGTATTTAACGCGATTTTCTATTTATTTATAGATATTCCCCTAACAAGCCCAGGTTAATCATCATCATAAATCAACTTGTACATGCTGTACAAGCAGCTTCTGTGCAGCCAAGACAGAGCATTTTTCTCGGCTGTTATGTAACCACTAACTGTATAACATCTTTGGAAGGCGCTTTTTAAGCCTTTTCACAGCTGTTCAATAATAGCAGTTATACGACAACACAATCCCAAATTATTCGAATTTACCCGGGTAGAAGAGAATATCTAAATTATATCTCAAATCGAACAACTTTTGCTGTCATAGCTCGAAGTGATTTTGATGTGTTATTAAAAAATCTAATGAATATCCCACGAGTAATTCAAAGTGATATGATATCAGTTTTTGTTCTTGTCGAAATAGCTGAAATTTTTTAAATAAGAACAAGTTTAGCTCTTCCGCACGAAGTGGAACACATACACTCATAGAGATGGCTCAATGTTAGTGAAATGCCATGTGCCCCTTTCTGAGCTGCGGAAACGAAGAACCCCATGCTCTTATTCCCAAGTTATTTACAACAGTGAGCCACAGTTGAGTGGTAAGCATCGCCACCTCTGAATCCTAAGGTCGTAGGTTCGACGCTGGATGTTGATATTTGTTTTTTTTTTTCAAGAAAAAAGTCGACAAATCTTGCCTGCCATTGTTTTGCTCTTGTAATATCTTAACGAGTTATTATTGAGCAATTCACCATATTAGATTTTGCTATTATTTCTGATCTTTTATCTCTTATATCAATCAAACCAATATCAGTTTTTGCTCTTAGTAAGTCAATCAAAAATAACTGAACATGCTATTCATCTGATTTTACACCTACTCGGATAGGTTACGAAACATGGATCTCTGTATCCATTGGTCCTGATAGTGTCCTCACTGCCATACTGTTCTATTTCAATATCATAGAAAATATCCCGTTTCGTTTTACACCAGACAAAGCTTTGTAATAAGGTACGTTCGGTGTAGTACTCGATTTGTAGTAATGAGCTGAATTTTAGTATGGTGAGAAAGTCAATTCTCCGTTTCTGCAATGAAATGGTTCAAAAAGCGTGGGTATCATGATTCCTTGCCTCATTTGATGCTGCTTGAGCAAAGCTTTGGATAACTATGTTGTTTATGTTGCAAGAATTGGAGAAAACAGCATCACTGTTGCCCAAAGTTTTGCCCAAACAGCATCAAATTAGGCAAGGAATTATAAAACCTATACTTTTTGCACCATTTTATTGCAGAAACGGAGGATTGACCTTCTCACCATGCTAAAATTCAGCTCATTACTACAAATCTAGTACTTCACCGAACTGTCCTATTGGGTCGTTTAGCGAATACAATATTTCAACTTTATATAGCCTTACAGAAAGATTTCATTTTTCTGAGTATAATGTGATTTTATTGCGTTACAATACGTTTGCTTTGAGGGGTCAATAATCATTGGATAGATTGACATTTCAATCGATTCACGAATAATCATTTTCGTGGATAGATTGACATTTCAATCGAAAATATGACAGTTCACCCCGAACAAAAAAAAAACACTATAAAAACTTTGAATGCATCTTAAAAATAGTTGCCGGACACCAAAGATTATGAAATTTTGTATTTAGACTAATTTTAAGGCGGAGATTTCGATTATAAAATAATCTAGATACCTCTAAAGAACCCAATTGTGTCACAAGAAAACTTATCCAACTGTAAACTTATCAAACTGTAAACGTGAAACGCAATTATGTTTACATTCAACAAGCTGTGTGGTTGCTCCAACAGTTTATTTACTACGGCTTCGATTTGCAAGAATTACAAGTGCTACTGTTTTTCGTACTTGGCAACTTTACAAAACATACTGTATAAATGCTGCTATTTTATTGACGGGGACTCTTATTTGATTGGCATATCTTCCGGCAACTCTTCTGGATTTGGATTAGAGTGCAATAGAAGCAGTCCAAATTATTTCACAAAACCGAGATGGACGCTGTAAAGTATTTGTATTGGGTTTTTAAATTAGGAAAAATGTATCATTTTTTTGGTTTTATATAAAAGAGCACCTTTTTCTGAGCCACTATGATTTTTTTCAGATTTTTAGAACTTTATTTTGGTACCCAAAATCAATTTCAAAGAGATTTTTTTAAATCACCTTTTGACAGCTGCGTAACTGTTTGACAGCTCCACCCAGTACAAAATGCGACGAGGGGTGATTCGACAAATCGCTCCCATACAAACTTCAAATTGATTTTTAAATAGGTTCCCGGGCACTAAACTTCATGAAAATTTGAATTTCGGTTCAGTTTTGCCTGCAGTTTCAGAATATGGAATTATCTCAACATCGCTAAAGAAGCCAATTGCAGCTTTATAACCCGCTAACAGTTTGTATACAGCTTTTTACGCTAAGATGAGGGGTGATTCAACTTTGAAAATTCTTGCTGCCAGCCCTTGCAGCATCAGAGCTCATCATAGTAGCCGAAAATTTCAGGGTTGACCTAGCAAAATGTCAGAAATTTTCATCTGGGATGTTTACAAGTATTTATGCATGAAATTAACCCTTCAGGACGCGCGCCGTTGTAAAAAGTACAACACTACCAGCAAACCTCGCTCGTCGTATTCAGTGCGTGCGCGGTGCAGTTTCAGCTACTTGATGGCGCGCGTCCTGAAAGGTTAATAAAAGTTTTGTGAATACCGGGCAACTCACTGGAACAATCCGTTCTCAGCCATCTTAGCAAACTGCAGTAGAATCACTTGGCATAATACGGAACCTCGCGGTGATGGCGACTTGCTCCGTCAACAGTCCACTCGTCAATGAGCCAGCATCACACTTACGACGACCCCGTCATGGTGCTGGCTGTCACTGATGCTTGCTAGGGGAAATACACGCATGGGGAATGCTACTCAGCTTTGTTCATACCCCACATTCTCCCTCTTCTCCGAAAAAAAAAGTTTTCTTACTAACAGGCTTGTTATTTTTACGCTCAAACCCTCAATTTCGTTCTCTTCATCCTTATGGCACCAATGCAACAAGATACACTTCAAGATACAAGAATTAAGACGAATGGCCACATTTACTTTTTTGTTTAGTAAACGCACTTTTGTTAATATCGAACCTATATCATTTGATTGATAACTTGCAATGCTAACCGATCATCTATGGGGTTTTGCCCAGCTCCAATAAAAATAACTACAACACACGCAGTTGGGCGATGCGTCTTCTCTCCTTCAAGCGCACGTAGTAGCCGGCCCTGTTTTTCTCTCACTCAAATCAATCGTTATTCACGATTGCGAAAATTCGACGCATTCAACGAAAACGAACATATTTTGTAAGAATTATTTGTCAAAAAAGAAAAAACAAGAGATTAACGATTTTGAGATTTATCAGACTGAAGATTCCGTATATCATACAACTCCATTTTCAATGTTTCAATGTGATGGTACAGATGGACCATATATAACACACAAATGTCCTTCATTATACGATAATAGATTCTACAAAACGAGTTCGAAAGAGGTTCTATAACATATTTTCAGTAGATATGTTTTCATTGCATACTTCGAATTTTAAACTGTTTTACGATATGCAATTTTTATGGGCGGTTTTCATTACACGTCCCTGCATTTTCCTCACGCACAGCTTTCGGCAGTTATCATGCAACGCCATTTCCTTAGACGGGTTTCTTTACACATCGCTGCATTTTACTGATGCAAACAATTTTCGGCAGTTTTTCAATAACGCCATTTCCTTGGACGGATTTCATTTCACGTCCCTGTGTTTTCCTTATGCAGAAAAATTGTCGGCGGTTATCCAACAACGCCTTTACCTTGGACGGTTTTCACTACACGTCCCTGCATTTTCTTTATGCAGAATAATTTTCGGCGGTTATTCAAAAATGCCGTTTCTTTGGACGGTTTTCATTACAGGTCCCTGCATTTTCTTTATGCAGAATAATTTTCGGCGGTTATCCAAAAATGCCGTTTCCTTGGACGGTTTTCATTACACGTCCCTGCATTTTCCTTATGCAGAAAAATTGTCGGCGGTTATCCAACAACGCCTTTACCTTGGACGGTTTTCACTACACGTCCCTGCATTTTCTTTATGCAGAATAATTTTCGGCGGTTATTCAAAAATGCCGTTTCTTTGGACGGTTTTCATTACACGTCCCTGCATTTTCTTTATGCAGAATAATTTTCGGCGGTTATCCAAAAATGCCGTTTCCTTGGACGGTTTTCATTACACGTCCCTGCATTTTCCTTATGCAGAAAAATTGTCGGCGGTTATCCAACAACGCCTTTACCTTGGACGGTTTTCACTACACGTCCCTGCATTTTCTTTATGCAGAATAATTTTCGGCGGTTATCCAAAAATGCCGTTTCTTTGGACGGTTTTCATTACACGTCCCTGCATTTTCCTTATGCAGAAAAATTTTCGGCGGTTCGACACGCCATTAATTTGCCCAACCAAAAACCCGAGTAAAAACCAACCCAACCAACCAACGCCGCGAGTATTTTACGGCAACGTTCACAATAGCCAAACACCTCTACCATCATGCACATCAACCTGTTTGCATTTACCGTTCAACCGAGCAACAACACGAGCATGTAGGATCCGAGGAATCAACGAAAGCGCGACCATCCATGCCGAGCAAGAACATGAAGAAACATGCATGCAATCATCGACCGACCAACCACCTATCCACAGCGTGCTACCAGTCGACAACAAAAATCAACCACGTCACCGCGCCTTCGTTCATGTGTTTGTGCTAGAACCAAGGCTTAAACAGAACGCGGTTGGAAAAACAAAAACTTTCCGCGCTCTAGCTTTCGTCAGGAACCGCAGAATTGCAACACCCACTTCACTGTGTTTGCAGCACCACCACACACTTCACACACCAAAACGATTTGTTTTCTCTCACTGTTTTTATGCCAAGTAATTCTACCTATTTTATGATTAATTTGTTATTGATTATGATGCACTCCTGGCAGGATCGCCAATGTGAATACCGGGCAACTCACTGGAACAACCCGTTCTCAGCCATCTTAGCAAACTGCAGTAGAATCACTTGGCATAATACGGAACCTCGCGGTGATGGCGACTTGCTCCGTCAACAGTCCACTCGTCAATGAGCCAGCATCACACTTACGACGACCCCGTCATGGTGCTGGCTGTCACTGATGCTTGCTAGGGGAAATACACACTCAGCCAAACAACCTTAAGATTTCCATAAGGCCCAACTTATGAAACGGCCTTTAAATAATTCATAATGATTCGGATGAATTTCATAAGGTCACTCTATGACGTAAAATCGTCTCACAGCTTGGCTTTTATTCATGTTTAGCAACATGGTATTCTCAAGCGTCGGTAGCTGTGTGGATAAAACACGGGCTCGGTGATCCCGACGTTCATGGATCGAATCCAGTCTGCATCATTTTAAGATTTTTTTGTTCTTTTCATAAGTCTATCTTATAAAATTTGTCATAGTAAGCACGATAAATTTTCATAAGGTATTCTTATGTCATCCATAAGAATTAGTTATAGCAAATTTTCATAAGGTATTTCGATGAATTTCGCTAGTTTTTTTCGCTGAGTGCACGCATGGGGAATGCTACTCAGCTTTGTTCATACCCCACGAGTTTCTCCTTTGATTTTAGGTTTGTGATGGCCGCCAGCATTTTTTAAACTACAACACATCGAATAGCACAAAAAAACAGGTCAAAGACTTGATAGACTGTTGAAATAACTGCAACCAAGCATGGGAAAACTCATTCGCTCACCCGAATGCCGGCGATGCAAAATAGCAAAAAGAACGCCAACATCCCAATGCTGAGTGAGAGCACGGCGCACTAGGAACGAACGCAACACGAACGGCTCGCCACCGACGCCACCGAAGCGAATCAGGAGAGAAACAAATAGAGTGCGAAATGAATCAGCTTGCATCGGTGTATACGACAAGAACGTTCGCTCTCTCAACTACCGAGTGGCATTCAGCTGATTGAATCAAAACACACTCACTGATTTAATTCCCAGTACTGAATGCTTCCACTGAACGCCAAATGAACGTTCCAAAATGAATGCTCTCGCACCCGACTCAGATCGTAAACATTCGTTCAATCTTGGTTCGTTCGCCTTCGGCACTCACATTCGGTAGCGATTCATCCGGCCGTCGTTGCTTGCGTCGCTCGGTGCTCGGCAATTAGAAAGAATGGGCAATGAAAGTGGAAAGATTTTGCTTGGCTGGGGGAGAAGCACCTCGCATCAGATTGTGCGTGGATGTGAGTGAGGGATACGCAATAAATTATTGATTTTTTCCCATCCTTGACTGCAACATTTTTTTATGCTTGCCAAACGGGTTGGATATTTGTTCAGTTTAACTCTCGAGCGATCGCGCTGTTGTATTTTGTACAACACGTTGGAAAAATCTCGCTTTTTGTACTCAGCATTAGCGTGGTGCTGACGCAGGTAGCCAACCGCGCGAGTTACGGAAGGTTAAAGTGGATTCATGAAGTTGCGGCAAAAAAATATTTGGTATTTATACGTCAGCAAGTTCTTTCCCTTCACTGCATATTCTATTCGATGTGTTGTAGTTTAAAAAATGCTGGCGGCTATCACAAACCAAAAATCAAAGGAGAAACTTTTATTAATTAAATGCATCTTAAATACTTGTAAACATCCCAGATGAGACATTTTGCTGGAGTTGAACTGAAATTTTCGGCTACTATGATGAGCTCTGATGCTGCAAGGGCTAGCGGCAAGAATTGTCAAAATTGAATCACCCCTCATCATAGCGTGAAAAGCTGGATTGCAAATGTTTACATCTGACAAGCCGTGTGGAATAGTTTGATTATAACTGTTTTTCGCTGTAATAATATTGTATTACGAGTTTCAAAGTGCTGAATGTTTGAGGATTAGTTCAAGCTTTTACATCTTTCGAGAAAGCTTCCGGAGTTGCATTAGAGTGCAAAAAAGCAGTCCCAGTGACAAGTGATTGCTTTCAGAAAGCTAAACTGAGTTTTTGTATGGTGTTTGTAATGCAACAGATAATTTATTTATGATTAGTTTTTATTTTATGCAACAGCGACTTTATATTCTTGACTGTTATACAGCATAAAGCTAGGCTGACCAGATTTGTCCCGTTTAAATACGGGACACATTTCGGAACCTCAACAAAAAGCAAATCAATGACCAAAAACAGAACTGCATGTTGTTAATAATGCTATTTCAGCTAGACAGAACGAATTATTGAGCCAAAAACGTTAACTATGCTCCAGTGACGAGTGTTTAAAAATTTTTTTGTCCCGTTAAATACGGGACGGATGGTCAGCCTACATAAAGCAAATGACTGAAGTTTATACAGACCCGATTTTGTTTGCCCCCTTTTGCGACGAACATAACCAACATGACTTGACCTTTTTTTTATAAATACAATTCACAGACTGAACACGTTACTTACACTAGACAACGGACAATACATAGATCTCCCAGTGCCAGTGGCCCAGTGTTGAATATTTCGTTTGACGAAAAGTTTCTATCGACTGGAGCGGGAATCGAACCCAAACTTCAAAGTTTACGATACGCCTAGACGACAGCTGCTTAACACACGACAACGAAACCCACTGATATATATATATAGCCAGTTGAAAGCGTAGAGAAGACTAAAGAGACCCCCAGTTTTTGTTCGGACTCAAAAACAGATAGATATTTACCTGCCATTCTGTGCGAAAATCGGATTTTGTTTTATATTTTTCTTAGTCTCCCCAAAAAAATTCTAAATTGCGTACGCTTTTTGTACCGAAAAACAGTCCTTTTATAAGAATCTGACTCTGTGACCCACCGGAATAAGGCCATAGGGACTGTTCGATAATATAAGATGACCGCTTCTTTATAGCCAGGTCCGGATTCAGGAATGTGGAGACCCCTCGGAGGTACTATTGCGATGAGCAAAATATTTTTCCGAACAGTACTTGTGCAATATGCAAAATAAAGTAAACGTGTAGCAAGCAAAAATGAAAATTTGAGAGCCGGGGCCTCGCCCCTCTGACCCCCCCTTGATCAGGCCCTGTTCATAGCTTGAAAGTATATTTTATAAACCTTCCGTAATTCGCGCGTTGGCCACCACTGTCAACAACACGCTAATGCTGAGAACAAAAAGAGAAATTTTCGCAACGTGTTAGGGTAACCAATATAATTTGGACCCCCATATATTTTGGACCCCCTGGGTCGTATTATCACAACTTACCCAGGTTTAATGATGCGATGATGGTAAATTTTAGAATCATTCGCTAAATATGATTGCTCTGCACGGACAGCAATCATTTCCTCACTGGAAATATCTTTATTTGCCTTGAAATTAATTTTTGAAAATCTCGTCATCCGTGCGAGTGTCGCATCATGTTTACAAAAAGATATTTACGATGCTGAGCAAACTTGCAGATGTAAACAAAAACTTTTATCATTTTAGCACATTAAATTCGCAAAGTTCGTCTAATCAGCCTTTGTCAATCAAGTAATTAGGGTGTGATCCAGCATATTCCAGCGGCAAATTCTTCCAAAATAGTTTCAAACGTGTTTAAATACCGGGTGTCCAAAATATATACTGAAGAGGGTCCAAAATATATTGGGGTGTCCAAAACAGTGAAAACTGAAGCTTCAAAAATCAGTTATTTGTATCAAATTTTCAGCCAGAAATGACCTTGTGGGTATTTTCAATGGACAGTGGCGGCTTTTATGAACATACTAACATCATGATTATGTGTAAATACCCTCTGAATCTGTTTGATTTTGACTTAAATTCAAACTAATGTCCTCTAGGGGTCCAAAATTCAACCGTTACCCTATACAAAATACAACAGCGCGATCGCTCGAAGATTAATTGCGAATTCATTTTTTTAAGTCAAATTTCTAACTCACAAATTCGGATCACCTTAATTTTAGTTCGTTGGGCACAACAATTACCAGTGAATGCATTGTTTACGGCAATGGCGCGGACGGGAACCTGGGATCACTATAGCGATCAAGTTTTATCTTTACTAAGTGTTAAGAGTTCAATAGAGTAAATATTTATGTTGTATTCTAGTGCTTGTAAAGCACCCTGGAAATATCAAAACTTCTTCTGATATTTTCTTGTCAGGATTCATATTTGCAGCACATCGGAGATGTGATACACATATTAAAATGGCCAGGCTAACTCTGCAGTCTAATTGGTTGGAAGATAATTCAAAAATGTGAGGCAATCATGTTATCCATTCATAAATCATATGATTAAGGTGATACGGGACGTAGACCTGTGCGCCGCCGCGCCACGCCGCCGCCGCCGACAGTTTTTGCCCCACGCCGACGCCGACGCCGATATCGGCGGCGCGCCATACGCCGATGTTTGTCACGCCGCCGATTTTCATTTTTCACGCCGGTGATCAGGGTGCGAACAAAATTTTGTTAACATTAAGTTGAGATAAAATACTAAAACTCTTTCGAAAATTTCTCTAAAATTCCAATCAAAGAACTTTTCAGAAGTTCCTTAAGAGTTTCTTCAAAGATGTCTCCAGTAGTTCCTTCAGAGATTCAGGGATGCCTCTAGGAGTTTCAACACGCATTTTTTTTTCAGATGATCTCTCAGGAAGGTCTCACCAGGAGTACGATCAGATTTTTTTCAGGTGGTTTCAGGGATTCCTCCTAGAAATACATCCGAGATTCATCCAGAAGATTCATCAGGGGATCCAATAGGAGGCCCTTCAGAGATTAGTCAGAGAGTTTCTCCAGAGATTTCTTCGGAAATTCCTTCAGGAATTCATATAGGAGTTTCTTCAGGAATTATTCCAGAAGTTTCTTCAGAGATTCTCCTAGAGGAGAATTCCTCTAGAATTCCAACAACGGGTTTCTCCTGGCGTTCTGCATTCTTCAGAAATCACTCCAGGAGTTCCATCAAGGGTTCCTTCAGGAAATCCTTCCTGGAATTTTTTCAACAATCCCTCCAGAAATTCCTATCGGTATGCCTCATGGAAATTTTTAAGAAATCCTTTCAGGAGTTCTTTTAGGGATTTATCTAGGAGTTCCTTCAGATATTCCTACAGAAGTTTCGCCATAGATTAAGTCATGAACATTTTCAAGGATTCATGCAGTATAGTAGTTCTTTCAAGAAATGCTCCAAAAGTTCCTTCGGTGACCTCTTCAGGAGTTCCTTCAGGGATCTCCTCAACAATTCCAGAAGGATTCAGGAATGCCTCCAGGTGTTCATTAGGAGTTCCTTCAGAGGTTCTTTAGGCTATTTCAACAGAAATTCGCTCGGGTATTCTTTCAGAAGTCCCTTTAGAGATTTTTTCAGGAGGATTCATAGATGCCTCCTGGAGATCCATCAAAAGTTCCGTTAGAAGTTCTTTCAGGAAGAAGGTCCTAGAAATTAGTCTAGGAGTTCCTGCAGGGATTCCTTTTGAAGTTCCTTTAAAAATTTTACTTTGTAATGGCTTTTCTAGTTTTGATACATTTAAAATACAGCTATTATTATATCTTGTCCGACGTTTCGGTTACATTTGGTACCTTCCTCAGGACTCAATTATTGCCGATTTTTCGTCCAGTGTTGTTCTGTCGAACAACAGTTAACGATTTTTGGATTCGACTGCGATAGAATTTAACTTTGAAATGGCTTATCTAGTCTTGACGTTCGAAATCTAGACAAAATTCGAATACAGCTGTTTTATTAAGTTCTTCTAGACATTCATACAGGAGTTCTTACAGAAATAAGTCCAAGAGTTCCTTCATAGATTCCACCAGGAGTTTCTGGCATTCATGAAGATGTTTCTTCAGAGGTTTCTCCTGAATTTCTTCAGGGATTCCTTCAGAAGTTCATTCAGATTCCTTTAGGATAACCTTAGGGGATTCCTCGAGAAATTCAGTTAGGAATTCATCCATGAGTTTTTCAAGGGATTGCTCTTGGGGTTCTTTCTGAGATTTTTCCAGGTGGACTTACAGATGCACCAGGAGTTATAGCAGAGATTTCTTACAGGAGTTCTTTCAGGGAATCTTGTTAAAGTTCCTTCGAGAATAACCTTAGGAATATCATCAGGCATATCTCCAGGATATTATTGTGGGATTTCTCATGGAGAAATCCTCAAGCATTTCGTTCTGGAATTCCTCCAGGAATTCTTTCGGGGACTCCTCCTAACAATCTTTCGGGGATTCCTCCTACAAATCCTGCAAGGATCCCTCTACCCAGAAAGATTTCCTCGGGAGATTCCGCTGAAAATCCTATCAAGAATTCCACCTGGAAATCCTTCGGAGATTGCTACCGGAATTCTTTCGGGGATTCCCCCTGGCATTCCTGCAATTTCTTCGGGGATTCCTCATGGACTTCCTCCGAGCATTCCTCCTGAAATTTCTACGCAAATTTCTCCTGGAATTTGTTTGGAGATTCTTCAAAGAAATCATTCGGAAATTCCCCCTGGAATTATTTCGAAGATTCCTCTTGAAATTCCTACGGGGATTCTTCCTAGATTTCCTTCAGGGTTTTTCCTAGAATTTCTTCTGAAATTCTTTCAAGGATTCCTCCTAATATTCCGTCGTGGATTCCTCCTGAACTGCCTTTGGGGATTCCTCCTGAAATTCCTTCGAAGATACAACTTAAACATCCTTCTTGGAATTCTTCCTGGGGTTTCTCGTACAATTTCTTCGGGGGTCTCTCCTAGAGTTCCTTCAGGAAATCTTCCTAAAATTCTTTTGGAGATTTCTTCTGGAATTCCTTCGAGGATTCGTCCTAGACTTACATCATGGATTCCACCAGAAATTCTTTCAGAGTTTTCATTTGATACTCCGTCGTGGAGTTCCCCTGGAATTTCTTCAGGGTTTCCTCCTGGAATTTCTTTAATAAATTCTCTTAGAACTCCTCCTGGATTTCTCCTGGATTTCCTCATGGAATTAAAGTTCCTTCGGGATTCCTTCGGGAATTCCTTCAGAAATTACTCCTGGAGTTCCTATGGGATTCCTCTTGGAAATCAAACGAGGATTTCGGTTGGAAACCCTTCGGGGATTCCTCCTAGAGTTCCTTCGGAAATTCCTCCTGAACTTCTTTCAGGGATTCCTCCTTAAATTCCTCCGGGGATTTCTCCTGGGAATCCTTCGGAGATTCTTCCTAGAATTCTTCCTTGAGTTTCTTCGGATATTTCATTTAGAATTCCTTCAGAGATTCCTCCTAGAGTTGCTTCTGGGATTCCTCCTGTAATTTCTTCAGAGTTTCCTCTTGGAATTCCTTTGGAGCTTTCACTTCCAAATTCTTCGGAGCAGAGATGCCAGATATACAGATTGTTGGCCGCGCCAACTGGAGGGATCGTCTTCCGAAAAAATGAACCAACGCACACTTTTGGCTGGTTAAAATTTCCTTTAATATAATGATAGGGGGTTAATATGGGGTTTTGATACAATCAACTTCACCTTACGTTTAGTGCCTCCTGCAATCTCTTCTACCTCGACTCTGCTGATTGAAGCCTCCTTCGTATTTAGGTTAAGCTGCATGTAATATTAGGTTTTAAACATTTAGGATAAGTTTTTAATCAATTCAAATACATGTTTTAGGTTTAGTTCTTACCCCTTTGCACTCAATTTAGCCCAACAATCTATGAAGTTTCCAAACCATAGAATAATGAATTGGGCACGATTGCGGACCGGGAATCAAAGGGAGTAATATTGATCTAAATATAACAAATATTAAATTCTTCGAATTGATCCAACAAATAGTGGGTAATTACTTCACTCCTCACCAATCTTCAGCACTGATAGCTAAGTATTCCAATAGAAACTAGTTATAATTTTACAAATTGTAGATTTCTCACTGAACATCAACATGAATCAGCATTCTTCTGTGTTTTTCTGCTCTCTGTCAAACCAATGACCACGTCAGCTACCTATTCGGACAATGGAACGTCATTTCTACCGACGGTCGACGAACCAAGGTGATGCGATGGTAGGTGCGTATCGCCCGAGGGGCGC
This sequence comes from Aedes albopictus, assembly GCF_035046485.1. Classification (NCBI taxonomy): domain Eukaryota; kingdom Metazoa; phylum Arthropoda; class Insecta; order Diptera; family Culicidae; genus Aedes; species Aedes albopictus. The sequence goes on from NC_085137.1 coordinate 350,373,841, forward strand.
AACACTCCCCCCCGGTACGCGGACCTGGCCTTCCGGTTCCGCTTACTCCATCTCGCGCCGAACATCCAACACCGCCAGCTTCACGGTTGGTCTCTCGTAGATTCCATGCAATGTTTGCACGGTAGCCTTACGAGTTTGTCTTCCACTGCTGGTTACTCCGATGACCCGTCCTTTGGGCCAACAGCTTCTGGGGTGCTCAGGGTCCACAATGACTACTACGTCACCCACTTGGAGAGGTTTCGCCTGCTCATACCATTTTGTACGACGGGTTATGTCGGGTAGGTAGTCCCTAACCCATCGCTTCCAAAAGAGATTCGCCAACCATTGGGAGGTTGGGTGACCTCGCCGTAGTGCAGCAGTATCCGCATCAACCAGAGACAAAGGTTTGGAACCGTCCGATGAACCCAACAGGAAGTGATTGGGGGTTAACGCTGGTGCTGCTTCGTCATCAATGGGCACGTGTGTCAGAGGGCGTGTATTCAGCACACCTTCTATTTCCGTCAACGCATTGCGCAGCTCCTCATCAGTTGGTCGTCGCGCATGTAGAACTTCCATCAGGTTTCGCTTGACCGATTGGATGAGCCTCTCCCAACTGCCGCCCATGTGGGGCGCCGCCGGTGGGTTGAACTGCCAAGCAGTAGATGAGGTGACAAACTCACGCATCAGCTGGTTCTGATTGACCGCTTCCATGGCTTCCTGAAGCTCCCGGTTTGCGCTCACAAAATTGGTACCCCTGTCGCTGTAAAAGCTGACCGGTGTACCTCTACGTGCCGTGAAGTTCCTCAATGCCATTATGCAGGAACTAGTTGTCAGAGAGTGCGCTACCTCAATATGAACGGCCCTTACCGTTAAACAAGTCAGTAGAACCCCCCATCTTTTCTCGACCCTTCGACCTACCGTTACCTCAATTGGGCCAAAATAATCCACCCCTACGTGTGCGAATGGCCTTGTGTACGCAGACAGTCGGGCCGCAGGAAGATCTGCCATTTCCGGCGGTTGAGGAAGAACGTCACGGTTTTTGCACCACTGGCAGCTTCTACGAATCGCAGTAAGGGCTTGTCTCAGGCGGAAGATGCTGTACTTCTGGCGGACTTCGTTGACTACTATTTCGTAGTTGCGGTGCAAAAACTTTTCGTGGTAATGGACTAATATTAATGATGTTACTGGATGCTTTGGAGGTAGAATAACAGGATTCTTGGCGTCACTGTGCAAATACGCGCACACAGTGGTTCTCCCCTTCATCCTCATTACACCGGATTCGTCAACGAACGGGCTCAACTTGTAAAGTGGACTCGTCTTTGGAATACGCTTGATAGTGGATTCTTTCGTCTCCAGCGCTGCGACTTCGTCCTGGTACACATCTTGTTGCGCTTGCCGGTAATGGTGTTCTTCCGCTTCCCGAAGTTCTTCACTAGATAACGGTCCAGTTCTGAGTGGATGCTGACTACGACGACGTTGAAGGTTCAAGCAAAATCGAAGGACGTATCCAGTCACCGCTAGCAATCGCCGCCAACTCGAAAATCTTCCCACATCTATCGCAGGTTCGGGAACTTTGAAGTGGAGCAATAAGCTGGGTCGCATTTCTTCCTCAGTGGAAAGCAACTTTTGCGGAAGTGTTGGCCAGTCTTCTTCCGCTTGCATCAAGAATTCTGGTGCTTTGAACCACCTACTACTCGCAGACAAGTCGATCCGATCTCGCCATCTAGTCCCATCATCAGCAACGTTAGAACGAGTCGGAACCCATCTCCACTCACGGACGTCTGTCGATTCCTGTATTTCGCTTACCCTTGACCCGACGAAAGCACTGTAACGTTTATGATCAGCTCTTAACCAGCACAGAACGTTTCGGGAGTCAGTCCAGTAGGTACACTTGGAGATATTCACCGTCAGATTTCCTATAACGTTCTTCGCCAATCTACACCCGAAGACTGCTGCCTGCAGTTCTAATCGTGGAATGGAGGTGTACTTCAAGGGTGCTACGCGAGTCTTTGCAGCAATCAGCGAACATTCCACTTGATTCCCTTCTACGAGTCGCAAGAACACTGCCGCTGCCATTGCACTTTCGCTTGCGTCAACGAATACGTGAATTTCCACGGAAGCTGCGCCCAAAGATGAAACAACTTGCCGGTAACACCTAGGAATCCGTAATTTCTCTACCTCTGGTAGCAATTGCAGCCAGTCACGCCACTTCTCGAACAGGTTGTCGGGGATTCGTTCGTCCCAGTCAACGTTAGCACGCCAAACCTCCTGTAGCAAGATTTTCAACAAGACCAGGAAGTGATCGATGAGACCTAGAGGGTCGTATATGGTCATCAGCGTCCGAAGGATCTCCCGTTTAGTAGGGCAACGACTTCCATCAAGCAGCGCCGAATCAAATCTGGTCCAGCATATTTTATATTTGAACACGTCGTCCTTGGTATCCCACCACATTCCGAGGATTTTTTGACTCGCCATCTCCGCAGATATGTTCAGGTCCTTTTCCGTTGACTCGTCCCCATTCATAGTGGAAAGCACCAACGGAGAATTGGAAACCCAATTGCGGATTTCAAATCCACCCTCCATGTGGATGAAACGCACCGACTCCGCCAGTTCAACTGCTTCTTGCTCCGTTTCAACGCTGAAAACCATGTCATCCACGTAGTGCCGTTTTTTGATGACCGCTACCGCTGTTGGATATTCTTCTTCGAATCTTTTGGCGTTCTTGTTCTTCACAAACTGGGCTGTGGCAGGAGAACAGCTCGCCCCGAATGTCATTACCTGCATGACGTAGATGCTTGGATCACCGTGTTCGTCGCGGTCACGCCAAAGAAAACGCTGACATTGCTGGTCCTCAGGATTGATGTCGACCTGATGGAACATCTCACGGATGTCGGCACAAACGCCTATTCGATGCTCACGGAATTGGTACAGGATGCCCACAAGAGACGCTAACTGGTCTGGGCCAGTGAGGAGCACCGAATTCAGTGATATCCCGTATGCTTGGGCGGCAGCGTCCCACACAATCCGGACCTTGCCTGGCTTATTCGGATTGTATACCGGAAAAATAGGCAAGTACCATACCCGCTCGTATGTTGTTGACAGCTCCTCCGACGTTAGCTTGCGGATGTAGTTTTTCGACCTGTATTCCGCAATCTTTTCGTGCAGGATGTTCGCTAACTCCGTGTCCTTCTCCATGCGTTTTTCCAAGCATCTCCAACGACGAACTGCAACTGCTTTGTTGTCCGGCAGACGGATTTTGTCGGACCGCCATAACAGGCCTGCTTCGTAACGTTCTCCGTTGAAGTGAGTGCGAGATTCCAGAAGAGCCATGGCGCGTTCATCGTCCTTAGAAAGCCGTCCGACGTGGCTCGGTTGAACTACCAAACCATCCATGGAGAAGTAATCTTTCACCATCTGATTCAGATGCGTCAGGCCTGGTTCGTTGCAGGAGCAGATGTGGTACGTATGACTGGCTGTACTCGAAAAGTCCTGCGATTCCCAGCCACCGTATACAGTCCAGCCAAGATTGGTTTTGACGGCGATTGGCTCACCCATTTTGCCTTCACGACTCCTTCGCACCAGCATTAGGTTGGCATGCTTCAATCCAATCAGTATTCGTGGAAGAACGTTACAATACGAGTCCACGGGCAGACCACGCAGGTAGCCGTACCGCTCTGAGAGTTGGTCCATATCTAGTGACTGGTACGGCAGTTGTAGCTCTTCGACAGTCCTCACATCCTGCAATAACGTCCGCTTTCCATCCTTTCCGCATATTTCGACGTTGATACTCTGTGAGTCTGATTCGTAGCGGTGGGTACCTCCCGTCCATTTCAGGCAGAGAGGCAGAACTGCTCCAGAAAGCTTAAGATCCTCCGCAAGCTGCTGATCGATGAGTGTCAACTCTGACCCATCGTCTAAAAAGGCGTAACATCTCACGTGCACTCCGTCGCCATACAGAGTTACCGGCAGGTACCGGAACGATCCTGGACCTGTTGATGATTGGTGCGTATTCACATTGCGTTCTTCGTTCTGCTTTGAAGACCCACATCTGTTGGATGTAACACTGCTCGATGCACCGGGTACGGCTAAGTCTCTGTGGAGTAATACGTGGTGCTTGAACGTGCAACCGTTCTTTCCACATTCTCCGGAATTGCAGCCACCTTTATGTTGCCGAAGACACTTGCGACAGAAATTGAAGCCGCGAACAGTGGCCCATTTCGCCTCGTACGACAAATCCAGGAATCTTTTGCATTTTGCCAGACACTTGCAATCACTCTTGCAGGCCGGGCAGGGTTTCGATTCTCCGCTCCCTACGACTACTGACTGCTGAGTTTGGCGGGCTTGCTGATACCTATCCGTGACCGGCACTTCAGCGTGGGTGCTCACGTACTTCTCCTTACGAACTCCTCTCGCGAACTCCTGCGTCTTGTTTCCACGGCACTGCGGCTCGAAGACCACGTTCACATCCTCCGCCAGGTTGTATATCCACCGGCCAAACGTGGACAGCTTCGCTTTCCGCAACTTCCTCTTGTATCGGGCCCAGTCCAGTCTAATTTGCGGTGGCAACTTCTTCTCGAATTCCTTCATCAACGTCGTATCACACATGTACTGCTTCTCTCCGCAAGCTTCTATCGTAGCACAGAGGTTTTGAACTTCCAGCGCAAAGTCGACCAGCTTGTCCATCGCGTCCGGCTTGATGATCGGCATTGCTATTATTTTCTCCTTTAAGTAGTCGATAATCGTCTCCGGTCTGCCAAACCGCAGCTTCAACGCACTGATCGCTCTTCCCACGGTTTCAGGCCGCATCAAAAAGCTTCGGACAGCGTTGAACGCATCTCCCTTCAAACAGTTCCTGAGGCGAATCATGTTTTCGGCGTCCGTGTATCCACACATGGCTGAAGTATCTTCGTACGTTGACACAAACATCGGCCATTCCTCCGGATTACCGCTAAACTTCGGCAGTTCGCGAGGAACAACTTGACGGGCTGCTAGTTCATCCTTCGAAAGCTTCCTGTCGCTCCGCAATGATTGTTGTCGCTCCGTTCCAGATCGGTTGCTACTTCCACCTTTCGGGACCTTCCTGGTCGAGGTCATTTTAGGCCTGAGATGCCTTCGCCCTACGAGCTCTCCGACGGATTGCGCTCCATCTGCTCTACCATCTCGATCCGCTCCGCTGTCCGTCGACGTCTCTTCGTCACTATCTGATTCGCTACCAGACGCTGAAATTTCGCTCGAAGCCTCGGTTTCCACGCAGTCTTCAGAATCATAATCTCTGGCTTCCTTGTACGACTGCTTGTCCTTTTCACGGATCTCGCTGTGACGCTTCAACCAGTGCTCAACTTTATTGACGACATTCGGCTGATCAACAGCGGATTCGCCACTACCTTCCAGATCAGCCATCTCCTTCAGGACCTCGAACTTCTTCTTCGCCAATTCTCGCTTCCGTTGCATTTCTTCTCGCATCAACTCCTCCTCAGCTTTGATCTGCTGCAGTTCCACGTCCAAACGAGCTTTTGCCGACTTTCGTGATGCTGCTGAAACTACGGAACCGGCCCGGCTCGCTTTCAAGCTTGGAGCTGGCCCTCCGACTGCACCGGTTAGCTCATCGGCCTCTTTCGTCTGCTCGTTCACTCCATCTATCTGCCCCTCCTTCCGATTCGCCTTCTTTGTACCTTTTGCAGCTGCAGCTCGCGTCATCATCTTCCGTGGAATCGCACCTTTGGCTGCCTTCGCGGTATCGCATTTCAAGCAGGTCCAATTGTAGCCCTTGATATCCTCGGAAACACCCACGCACGAGAAATGATGCCACACGTCACATGTATTGCATTGCACCATACGCTCATTGACCGGGTTTTCGCATAACGCACAACTCTTTTCAGCCGAAATGGTGGCTTGAGGGTCTGATTTAGGGGGATTTAGAAGTTTAGAGGTCGAACTGGCGACGATGTCGCTTTTTGAGGCTTTGTTCTGGGTCTGTTTAGACGGGTCTTTGGGGGGTTCTTTATTTACTGACCTTATACTAGGAGGAGACTTCTGCTGCTTACCTTTGGTCTTCTTTGCAGCATCCATACCTGGATCCGACATCGTTCCGGGGTAAACGAAATTTTAATTTGTTGGCCGCGCCAACTGGAGGGATCGTCTTCCGAAAAAATGAACCAACGCACACTTTTGGCTGGTTAAAATTTCCTTTAATATAATGATAGGGGGTTAATATGGGGTTTTGATACAATCAATTTCACCTTACGTTTAGTGCCTCCTGCAATCTCTTCTACCTCGACTCTGCTGATTGAAGCCTCCTTCGTATTTAGGTTAAGCTGCATGTAATATTAGGTTTTAAACATTTAGGATAAGTTTTTAATCAATTCAAATACATGTTTTAGGTTTAGTTCTTACCCCTTTGCACTCAATTTAGCCCAACAATCTATGAAGTTTCCAAACCATAGAATAATGAATTGGGCACGATTGCGGACCGGGAATCAAAGGGAGTAATATTGATCTAAATATAACAAATATTAAATTCTTCGAATTGATCCAACAAATAGTGGGTAATTACTTCACTCCTCACCAATCTTCAGCACTGATAGCTAAGTATTCCAATAGAAACTAGTTATAATTTTACAAATTGTAGATTTCTCACTGAACATCAACATGAATCAGCATTCTTCTGTGTTTTTCTGCTCTCTGTCAAACCAATGACCACGTCAGCTACCTATTCGGACAATGGAACGTCATTTCTACCGACGGTCGACGAACCAAGGTGATGCGATGGTAGGTGCGTATCGCCCGAGGGGCGCAACACAGATTTTTGACCTTCTTTACATACAAGATACAGAGTACAGAAAAATACAGATGTTTAAAATATGATACAGATTTCCCCAGAAAGCACAGAATTTGAAGTTATTTTCCATAAATTTAATGAAAACTTTATTAGCTGCTTAACATTAAAGAATTTATAAAAATTTGTACATTTTCACACAAGTTTTAGAAAAAAAATATCAGTAGAAATTAAAACCCGTCAAAAAGTAGTACTGTATTGATACAGATTTTTGATAAAAATAATCTGGCATCTCTGCTTCGGAGATTCCTCATGGAATTCCTCCTAGAATTTCTTCGGGGTTACCTTCGGTGAGTCCTCCTAGAATTCCTTCGGGGATTCCTCCTTTCTGAGTTCTCCTGGATTTTTTTCGGGGATTCATCTTGGAATTCCTTCGGTTCTCTTAGATTTTTTTTAGGAATTTCTCCCGGAATTTATTTATTATTATCCATTTATTACGTAAGGCAATTTTCTCGAATTTTTGACACCTGCACACCTTCCCCTTTGTTAGATTTTTGGTATGAAACTCCAAATATTTTTGTATTGAGCCAAACCCAAACTCTTGGGTATATTTCGTTGGTTCATCCTCACAATTTTCGGTGATTATTTCTTGAATCCTCCTTGAAATTCCCACTGAAATTATTTTAAGGATTTTTGCTGGAATTTCCTTGATGTACTGCTTGAATTCCTTTGAGATACGCGTAGGTATTCTTCCTGAATTTTCTTTTGGAATTCCTGCGGGAATTCCTCACAGAGTTCTTTCGCGGATTTCTTCAGGGTTGTGAAGAATTAGCCTAAGTTAAAATTCACGAATAAAAAGAAATAAAAAAAGATTTCTTCAGGGATTCCTCCTGTACTTCCTTCGGGGTTTCCTCTTGAAACTCCTTCGAGGATTCCGCTTGGAGTTCCATCGGAGATTCCTCCCGAAATTCCTTAAGGGGGTTCCCCCTGGGATTCTTGCAGGAATTTCTTCTGGAATTCTTTCGGGTATACCTCCTGGACTTCGTTTGGGGATTTCTCCTGGCATTCATTCTGGAATTCCTTCGAGGATTTCTCCTGAATTTCCTTCGAGGATTCCTCCTAAAATTTCTCCGGGGATTCCTCCTGCACTTTTTTCAGGGATTGCTCCTGGGCTTTAACGAGGATTCCTCCTGTTTTTTTTCCAGAGATTTCTCCTGGAATTCCTTTGAGGTTTGCTCCTAGAATTCCTTTTGAGGTTTCACTTCAAATTTCTTCGGAGATTTCTCCTAGAAGTTCTTCGAGGTTTCCTCTTGGAATTCTTTCGGCAATTCCCCTTAGAAATCCCTCAGGGATTTCTCCTGGAATTCCTTCAGAGATTCCTCTTAGATATTTTTCGTTGATTACTCCTTAAGGGATTCTTTTTCGAATTCACTTTGAAATTCCCACTGGAATACTTCCGAGGATTCTTTCTGGAAATCCTTTGGGGATTACTGCTGGAATTCTTTCGGGATTTCCTTGTGCAAATTCTGCGGGAATTTCTTCTGGAATTCTCCCTCATGGAATTCCTACGAGCATCACTCCTGGAACTCCTTCCAGGATTACTCCTAAAATTCCATTGGGGATTCCTTCTGAAATTCCTCCGGGGATTCCTGCTTTAATTCTTTTAAGGGATCCTCTAGGAATTCCTTCGGGAATTCTTCATAAGCTTTTTTTCCAGTGATGTCTCTAAGAGAGATTCCTGAAATACATATCAGAGATTTCAACAGATGTTTCTTAAGGGTTTCATACGGCAGCTCTTGCAGAGATTATTCCAGTAGTTTATTCATGGATTAATCCAGGAGATTCTTTAAGGCTCCTCCTGGAATTCTTTTGGAAATCATTCGAGGATTCCTTGAAAATAGTGCGACCTTATTATCAAATGTGATAGCTTCTGAAGGTTCTAAGAAAAGAAAATAAAAACGGTAGCAAAATCTATATTTTTCCCCTAATTTGCAATGGAGTAATGCAACATGCACTAATACGGATACTTGTAATTTCACAATAGGTATAATTACTGGGCACAGTGATGGACCCGAACAGGAATAAAAAAAGGTGTTCATTCAGACGTAAGGTTATAATACACAGGGTCAAATATTTGACAAATGAACTCAAGAAAAAAACATCTGTTTGACATTAATGAAACAAACAAGATGTTTGAGCATTGGTTTCTTTTTGGTCAAATACTTCATCCAGTGTACTGACATAAAAATAATTCATGTCATAAATGGTCATGAAAAAGCAACAACTGAATTACAAATTCTACAGCGTAGAGACAACTTCTTTGTTTCGCCAATGTTGACATTACGGTCAAATTTTGGTCACGCCGATTCGCGCCGCCGCCACCGCCGAAAGCTGCCACCGGCGTGACGCCGATGACGCCGCCGCCGCCGGCCAAAAATGGCCCTCACGCCGCCGCCGAGCAAAATAAAGTCGGCGCACAGGTCTAACGGGACGCTGGGTTATTATTCCTATCTTCCTTCTCTTTCTCAAAATTTGCCTCACGATTTTCAAGATAATGATGTTGATTTCTACAGCACAGATGTGGCTGAAAAACAATCAGCATATGCACTGCAATGCTCACATAAGTGTAGAATTAGCTAAATGTTAAAATACACATGAAGTAGAATCTGAGATTTCCATCTTAGTAGCAACAAAGCAATGGCGGATATTTCCTCAACCGTCTCGTTTGTCCTTAACATACCTTTTTGAATTCAATGAAGGAAGAAACTGAAACAACCGTTGAAAACGTTATGTTTTCAGGGGATTTACTTCACGTGCTCTGGCACTAATGCCTAGGCTTAAGTGCCCTTACTCACATCATAACTTGCACCATTTAGCAATGCGCAAATGGAAATTCACATCCATTCTCTGTATAATTTTGAAGCATGTAGCACATGTCTGTCTGCACAAATAGTATACACAATGTTGTGTTCATTTCTACAAAATCATTGGGCAGAACATATTTCAGCAAACTTAATATCATGATGTAGTCGATATAAGTATCAAATTTGCTGAAACACGCCACAGGCACTCAATTCGCATTGAAAATTGGCCAATTGTCATGGCTACTATCATGAACACTTTTCCACTTACTTCGTTCAAAATCAACTTTCCGACACAAAATCTTCACAACAATCACTGTTAACAGCAAGTTCACGCAATAAGGTATCTGATTCAGATGAAAGAAGTGGACGAAAACGGTCGTTTCGTTGTGAATTTAGGTAATAAACAATTTTGTTCAGCTGTGGTGCCGGGAATGGGGTCAAAACCCCTATTAGTGTTACGTTTGTAAAATAGTTTTAAGAATTTTTCATGAATTGCATTCTCCAATTCATGGAAATTCTTCGATTGATGCATGGAGTGTGTTACGTTTGCATTCAGTCGTATTTTTTGTATCGTTTGCTATACTCTGGCTTGTGAAACTGTGCCTAAATTTAATGTGCATTTGTAGCGCTTCAAACATTTCAGGAGAGATCTAGTACAAAACACGCAAGCCCCCTTAGGATTAGAAATTCCTAGACCAAAACAAACAATGAATGCCGCAACAGATGCTGCGAACTAAAAGGCGAACTGCCATAAAAATACGATTATAGGATTGACAGATGGACCAAGAACAAAAATGAAACCTCGTCATCCTGGGATTGGACTACGTTATCTATTTGGATAACTGGGCACAATTTATGTTATGTGTTGCATGTTTGTGTTTTGTGCATTTGTAATGTTCCATTTTGTTTTTAGTATCTAAGTTCCCAGACGTGGGGCCCGATACGGAAAATAAAATGTACATTTATAAGGTTCCATTCCGTTACAGGGTTAACAAAAATTAGGTTGTTAACAACACGTATATGACATCCCTATTCCCACCCAATAGGATTGTTTGCAACAAAGCAGCTGGTAAGGATGGTATCGCAGCTGAACTCATCAAGATGGGCCCAGAAAAGTTGGCCACCTGTCTGCATCGGCTGATAGTCAGGATCTGGGAAACCGAACAGCTACCGGAGGAGTGGAAGGAAGGGGTAATCTGCCCCATTCACAAGAAAGGCGACCATTTGGAATGTGAGAACTTCAGGGCGATCACTATTTTGAATGCTGCCTACAAAGTGCTATCCCAGATCATCCTTCGTCGTCTGTCACCTAAAACAAATGAGTTCGTGGGAAGTTATCAAGCCGGCTTCATCGACGGCCGGTCGACAACGGACCAGATCTTTACCGTACGGCAAATCCTCCAGAAATGCCGTGAATACCAGGTCCCAACGCACCACCTGTTCATCGACTTCAAAGCGGCATACGATAGTATCGACCGCGCAGAGCTATGGAGAATCATGGACGAAAACGGCTTTCCTGGGAAGCTGACTAGACTGATTAAAGCAACGATGGACGGTGTGCAAAACTGCGTAAGAGTTTCGGGTGAACTATCCAGTTCATTCGTATCTCGCCGGGGACTGCGACAAGGTGACGGACTCTCATGTCTACTCTTCAACATCGCGCTGGAAGGTGTGATGCGACGAGCCGGGCTCAACAGCCGGGGAACGATTTTCACAAAATCCGGCCAATTTGTGTGCTTTGCGGACGACATGGACATTATCGCTAGAAGATTTGGAACGGTGGCAGAACTGTACACCCGCCTGAAACGCGAAGCAGCAAAGGTCGAACTGGTGGTGAATGCCTCAAAAACAAAGTACATGCTGGTAGGCGGAACCGAACACGATCGGATCCGTCTGGGTAGTAATGTTACGATAGACGGGGATACTTTCGAGGTGGTGGAGGAATTCGTCTACCTCGGATCCTTACTGACGGCTGACAACAACGTGAGCCGTGAAATTCGGAGGCGCATCATCAGCGGAAGTCGGGCCTACTATGGGCTCCAGAAGAAACTGCGGTCGAAAAAGATTCACCCACGCACCAAATGCACCATGTACAAAACGTTAATAAGACCGGTAATCCTCTACGGGCACGAGACATGGACCATGCTCGAGGAGGACCTACAAGCACTCGGAGTTTTCGAGCGACGCGTGCTAAGAACGATCTTCGGCGGTGTGCAGGAGAACGGTGTGTGGCGGAGAAGGATGAACCACGAGCTCGCTGCACTTTACGGCGAACCCAGCATCCAGAAGGTGGCCAAAGCCGGAAGGATACGGTGGGCAGGGCATGTTGCAAGAATGCCGGACAACAACCCTGCAAAGCTGGTGTTTGCAACGGATCCGGTTGGCACAAGAAGGCGTGGAGCGCAGAGAGCACGATGGGCGGACCAGGTGGAGCGTGACTTGGCGAGCATTGGACGTGACCGAGGATGGAGAGCGGCAGCCACAAACCGAGTATTGTGGCGTACTATTGTTGATTATGTCTTGTCTTAATGATGTGGAACAAATAAATATATGTATGTATGTAGGATTGTTTGCAGCCAATATCAATTGGGTTCCCCCATTGACAATGCATTTGGGTTCCCCAAACATTGGTACAAGATGCGGGAATCGAAAACGTGACATCATCGCACCCTGGTGTAAAAAAAAACACCGCTCACGACAGTTATTTTTCTTTCGAATGAAGATTCCGCGATCACGAGAAAAATAGTGACAGAAAAGCGCAAAGCGTTCGTACGCACCAATGTACGCACGCAAAGATTGCTGCGGTCTCCGAAACATATATGCATCCAACTTGTTGCAAAACTCGATTTTTTTTTAGCACTCGTCGTACTTATCTAACTCGGCAAGCCTCAAAAATCCACATTTTGCTACTTATTGCAGAAATAACTATATTTGTTCAAACAGTTTCGAGTTCACAATCTTTTCGTTGATAGTATGTATAGTAAGAGGAGGGCGTTCAATGTGCTTTAATATTAGTTATTGTGAATTTAAATCTACATCCACCATCCTTATGATTTATTTTTATGAGAACGCCTATACAGACTATCACCAACTAGATTGATTAAGTTTCATTTTACACTATTCCCACAGCGTATTGCTTGTGCCTGTACAGAATTCCATTATAACTGGCCCACATAACCGTTTGACTGTCAGCACGTTTACCCTTAGTACATGCACGTGACTATTGGTGTGATTTATTTTCATGGGCTACACACAGCCTGCAAGGCATCGTACATAAGTTACGTCACGTTGAAAAGAGGGGAGGGGAGAGTTAATGTTCATACAAAGAAGTGAAGCTTTTTGACAAAAGGTACAGTAAGGGTGGCTCAAGTAACCAGATTAAGCGTTACGTAATTTATGAACAACACTCAACCTAATGTATGTCCCCGGAATGCAAATATGCAATTCGTTACTCGTTGCAATATGATCTATGACAACGATGACTAAGGTGGACAAAGTGAATATAGCTACCTACAATTTTTTATTTAGTTTACTTCCGATTCAGTCCCATGCAATGCAATGTGTGGACGAGTCAGCGTACATATACGCAAGGTGAGGAGCTGAGTGGTGACGTTCATTTAAATTCTGTTCCGACATAGAGTGTGGTAGTCGCCGAAAAGGTAGACACTTGCTATACTAGTGGTCATAAAAAGATAAAAATAATTGCAGTACGTTATTCAGTTACCTCTACGAACATGTGTTGCAGTCATGTAAACATCCATAAAAATCAGATCACATACTGATATATGGACTTCAATGATGGAGGTGTGACTTGCTCGTGACTGGTGAGGAAAGTGTGTACTAGGAAGCTGCTTCAATGAGTCATTGATAGTTTGCAGAGAAGTTGTAAACTGAGTTAATCTTCGCTTGATGATGTTTATTTTGCAGGACGTGCGAAGCATTTGAACATCGTAGTTTTTTTTTCTTCTCGTTGAATCTACTGTGCCATAGATACAGTAACGTTTACCCTCTTCTAATTGTGATTCATTAAATAATTTTAAATTTCCGTTTTCAACCTTATTTTTCTGCTTCTCAGCTTAGTACTCTACCCAGCAAACATTATTTCTGTACAAGAGATTAATAAACGGCTTTATAGCTGGATTTTGAAAATTATAGATTAATAAGATGTTGAAAATGTAATTATCAAATTGTATATGTTAGAATAAACCTCCAGCATGTTTTTCAAAAACCAAATATTTTTCTACACAGATAACTAAAATAATGTAAAATGGATGTAGTGCATTCATTGAAAGGTATATTTTTTCATTTTTGCATGTAGTTTTCATTAGGAACTGAAATGACTGTGCCGGTCAGTGCCGGGATGAAATTGATCAATCAGTGAAATTGCTTTGTAAGAGCTAAACAAATTTATCTAATTTAATTTGAGATTCTAAAAAGTGAAGAGCGTTTCAAAGCTCTTACAAATTTTCTAAATGTTTCATTGTTTTAGTTTAAAGTGTTGAGCACGATTAAATCACTATTCAATCCAATAGATCCAATAGAATCACTATTCTGCATAAATGTTAATGGTAAAACACATTTTGATTACGAAATCGGGTTTAATGATTACTTTAGAGCTAGAATTGATTCCAATTTTCATTACATGTGCGATACTCATCGTAGTAAGTTTGAGGAAAGTTTGAAGGTGTATTGCACAATCGCTAAACACATTGTTTGGGAAAATGTTAAATTTAACTCAGAAATATGAAAGGAATTTGCTTTAAAGTTTATTAGCTCATCATACAATAACCCTTGAGTAATTTTTCGCATCATATGTTCAATGCTTATTGTCCTTCAACTTCTTCTTCCCTTATTTGTTCTTGTTCTTTCTATTATTTTTTTTTCTGATTTTTATCTTTTTTTTTATTTTTCATCATCATGTTCTTGTTTTACTTTTTTTTTGAGTTACGTTTTAACTGTGACAGGTTAACAAAGCCTGCAACTCAGCTGTGATGATTGTCTATGCCCACCGGACCGACCGGAACATTAATTTGACGATGCTTGTAAGAAGTAGATAGCATACCTGGAACCCCTTTATAATTATCATTTTACTGATTGGCGGTACAAGCCCCACATAAACAGATCCATAAAATAAGCTTACAAAAAATAAAAACAAAAAAGTGATCAATCACGACGTCATTATCAAGTTAATCAACTTCTGACACCCAATGGTTCTGTGATAATTTACATCCAATTGGAAACGTTCCAATGCCACACACTAGCGTCTTATCATTCAGGGAAACCGAATTGAAGAAACTTAATTTGAGCGTGCGCAAAGATTAAACTGCCCGATCGATACGGAAACCAATATGTATTTCCAGCTGGTCATAATGTTTCAAAGTCCTGCCCGGTGTAGTCTCATTGTGTGGGAGTTTATGATGATGGATAAAGTTTGCGTATCGTAGGAGGTTTGCCGTGAACTTAGAGACTACGCTACGCGTGCTAATTCCACAATGTTATCAATGTTGCCTAAATTGCTGGTCACGTGGATTTTTACCGTATTTTCGGATTGTGGTTTGATTCTACTGAACTCAAAAACTGTTGGACGATATACGTTGAGAACGAACTGCAGCTTACGAGTAGTTTGATTCTATACACATTCATTTTAGATAGTTATTCTGGCTATGATAACTAATATCGCAAAAAACTTTCAGCTTTTCAGGTGAAAATATGTTAAGGGTAAAAGATGTGATTCTAATTTGTGATTTCATTACATATTTCACTTTTCAAACTATCTTTAGAATTCACGGTTTCGGAACACTCTCTGTTATGTTTTCTTCTTGCTATGTTACTGATTGTGATTTATCTACTGATTTATGTACACTAAGCGTGCCATTTGACTGTATGTGAACTGATTTTCGTAGGTTTTATTAAGATATATATTCTTAAAAACAAGACCGGATTTGATATCAGCAATATGGTATTTGGCATTATTTGCTTGTTTGCTAGCAATCGCATTTATTTGGATAAACAAATGACACTTAACAACAACCGAATTTCACGTGAATTATCCCGTGAGTTGCCCTAAAATCTTTTGAACTAGTTTAGTTTGCAGTGTTTCTGTTTCTCTGTGACATGTTATTATATGACTGACAGACATTTGAGTTAAGGTTTTCCTTTCGAGGGCCAGAGGGAATTTAAGAAGGCCGAAAGTGTTTTAGGTGCGCTTCAGAGGCACTCCAGGGGGGTTTCATGAGGATTTTTGGTGGTTTGATATTTGTTTGAGATGGATTAAAGCCCTTTCAGAGACGTTTCAAGAAATTTAAGGAGCGTTTCAGCGGGATTCAGAGAACTCCAGGGTCGTACCTGAGACACTTCTAGAAACTCCTGAGACTCCTTTAATCGCTCCTGAAACTCCCTTTCAAGCCCCTGTATCTCCATAAAAAACCTGAGATCCCCTGGTACCCCTTTGAAAACCCCTGAGATCACCTGAACTACTCGGATACTCCCTGAAACTCTCCGGAGACTCCCTGAACCCCTTGAGTCCTCTGAAACACCTGCAAAACGCCCTCGATAAATCCTGGAATGCACCTAAAACGCCCCTGAGATCCCCTGAAATGCCCATGAGATCTCTTGGATTTCCTTGTTTGTTTTTTTTTTGCTATAGAGCGTTGTAAGGAGAATCTGCGCGACAGACACCTGAGAAGATAGCGCGAGTAGTGTGGAGATGAGCTTCTGAGCTCGATCTTTACCTTACCGATCAGGCTAGCCGTCTCCATTCCACTCGGTCCATGGCTGTCTGTCTTCAGTTCCGCACTCCGTCTTCCATCTGCACTCCGCCGTAGATGGTACGCAACACCTTCCGTTCGAAAACTCCAAGGGCGCGTTGGTCCTCTGCACGTAGGGTTCATGTTTCGTGCCCATAGAGGACAACCGGTCTAATCAGCGTTTTGTAGATAGTTAACTTCGTGTTACGGCGAACTTTATTCGATCGTAGAGCTCTGCGGAGTCCAAAGTAAGCACGATTTTCTGCCACAATGCGCCTCTGAATTTCTCTGCTGGTGTCGTTGTCGGCGGTCACCAGTGAGCCCAAGTACACGTATTCTTCAACCGCCTTGATTTCATCACCGTCGATATAAATTCGGAGTGGCGGGCGCGGTGATTCCTCCCTGGAGCCCTTTGCCATCATGTACTTTGTCTTCGACACATTTGTTACTTGGCGGGTCGGAAGGACCACGCCTAGCGAGCGAGACTCTTCGGGTCGGCACGTTTCGATGGTCAAGAACCCAAGTAAAACACTCTTTTGCTTTTTCACTTTCTATTATTTTTTCAAACTTACTGTGTGTGTGGAGTGTCGGTGTGTAGTGTGTAACGTTGCGGCCGGCCGGAAGTGGAGCACTTGGGGGGGTTTCCTGCGGGTGTCCTGGGCGTTTGGAGGACCGACAGGCTTGAACGGGATGACGAGGTACGCGGCACAACCTTCGCGCTTGATATTGCCACCGGGGTGGTATGGTGGACGATGACCAACGGGCTCAGCGTGGAATGCCGAGGGCTGGGGGTGATCACGGATCGTTCTGGGCGTCGTGGGTCCTCAATGCCGGACGGGACTTCTGTCTGTCCAGGCAGGCCACTAGCCGAACGGAAAACGTTGTTCGGGCCTCCTAGGCGGCGGACGGGGTGCTTTACAGGTGTTTCGGGCCACGGGTGGCCACTACCAGGCTGAATCGGCCTATAATAATGGGTCCTATGGAAAGTAGGGCTATAGGCGAGGTTTTAACAGGACTTCTGGGCGAATCGTTGACGGAATCACCAAATAATTCTTTATTGGTTCATACCTGATTCAATATTCACTTGGATCGAATGAAATATAACTTTCCGATCAACTAACTAACTTGGATACTTCCAACGGTTATTTTAACTGTAATTGGCTCTAAAGCGAACTATTTGCCTCAAGAGGTCAGAACGGAAAGACTTTGCTTTTCGCTTGGTTTGACCCAGTAGCCTGTCCCTCTTGCCTTTTCCACATTCCCCTTAGAATTTCCCTTTTTGACGTGGATTGTGCCATGGCAGTTCTTTCCCTTTTTGGCTCATTTTGTGTAAGTGTTGTGTTAGGTCTGTTCAGTGTAGGGTGATTGTGTGTTAACAAATTTTGTTCTGATTTTATTAATTATCCTTTTATAACATTTACCAACATACAATATAATTTACTAACAAAATACAAATAACAGAATATCAATTTACTAACAATTTACTCTAACTATATCAACAAATACTAACAAATTTATTCTTAAGAACTAATAAACAAAGTTAGCGTGTCTCAACGGTAACACATTAATGACTAATCCGATTCGCCTGGCTTCACTCTTTAGTCGGATGTACGTTTCCGCCATCGTCTCAAATTTGCGAGCTATAATATCAATATCATCAGCGAAACCAAGCAGCTGAACGGACTTCGTGAAAATCGTCCCACTCGTGTTTATCCCCGCTCTCCTTATTACACCTTCTAACGCAATGTTGAATAGCAAGCACGAAAGACCATCACCGTGCCGTAACCCTCTGCGAGATTCGAAGGAACTCGAGAGTGTCCCTGATACTCGAACTACGCACATCACTCGATCCATCGTCGCCTTAATCAATCGTATCAGTTTAACCGAGAATCTGTATTCGTGCATAATCTGCCATAGCTGTTCTCGATCGATTGTATCATACGCCGATTTGAAATCGATGAACAAGTGATGTGTGGGCACGTTGTATTTGCGGCATTTCTGCAACATCTGGCGGATGGCGAACATCTGGTCCGTTGTAGCGCGTTCACCCATAAATCCAGCCTGATATTGCCCCACGAACTCTCTTGTAGTCGGTGACAGACGGCGGCATAAAATTTGAGAGAGTATCTTGTAGGCAGCGCTCAGTAGTGTGATCGCGCGGTAGTTCCCGCAATCTAACTTGTCGCCCTTTTTGTAGATCGGACACACGATACCTTCCATCCATTCCTCCGGTAATACTTCCTCCTCCCAAATCTTGGTAATGACCCAGTGTAGTGCTCTCACCAGTGCTTCTCCACCGTATTTTAGAAGCTCGCTTGGTAGTTGATCTGCTTCAGCAGCTTTGTTGTTCTTCAACCGGCCAAACTCCTCCTCAATCTCTTGGAAGTCAAAGGCCGGAAGTCTTTCGTCCTGTACACATACTCCTAGATCTTTTACCACGCCATCTTCGGTTCAAATTGTCACTGTCCTTGTAAATGCAGCAGTGCTTACGTTTCCTGAGCCACCTTCTGTTTTAAAAGGGAGTAGCGAGGTCACATGCGAAGCTGGCAACCAGGGTATTGCGCAACCAGGGTGTTGCCCAAAAAGAGAGTCATGAAGTTCAAAATTCAATGACTTACCAGGTTAAATGGGGGTGCATACTGGCACTTGCTCCTCTCCGAAGCAATACCTAGTGACAGTTTTAGAAAGACAAAAGATTGCTCTGGCATTCATACATGCAACAGAAACACGTGTTTGATGAACAAATTGAGACTTCCATTATGAAAAAAATCACATGCTCCGATGTGAATCGAACCCACGACTCCCAATTCGCTAGACGGGCGCTTCTTTTCTCTGGAGCACGTGGATTTTTTCATGCTTCAAGTCTCAATTTGTTCATCTCTACCATGTGTTTTTTTTTGCGTGTATGAATTTCAGAGCCAACACACGTTGTGATTTCCCCCCTTGGCTTGGTTAGCCTAAGCAAAAATCGAGAAATTGATCATTTGTAGGGTGCTACGGTCACACTACCGTAATAGGTCGGCCGAGGACCGACCCTTCGAGTGTCCGATGGCATACCAATTGCCATACCGATAAGTCATCGGATAGATAGTGCCCGAGCCTCACTACAATTTCTAAAAATAATTCTTCTCCTGCGCTGATATTCATACACATTGCACGCAATATAAATGTTCATCAAATTTCATCCGAAGCAGATTTGGATTGTAAAAAGGAGCAAACCATGTGCATTTGTGGAATAGAGTTTAGTTCTGTGCCTTCAGGGAACGGTCAAGTGGCTCCGTAGCTTGGAGGAAAGAAGCGCCCGTCTAACGAATTGGGAGTCGTGCGTTCGATTTCCATCGGAGCACGTAGAATTCTTTTCATAATTCTTGTCTCAATTTGTTCATCAAACACGTGTTTCTGTTGCGTGTATCAATATCAGAGCAATCAACAGTCTGAAGCCAGTCATATCCATGACTGATGAGTAGTCGCTGGAGTCGGAGGGGGTCGGACAGAGCGTTGTTATGCAAGTATGTGCACATTACAGCGTCGTATTGTGCTTTAGGGTTGATGTTCTATCTGAAACTTCCTAGCGTATTAGAGTGGCCAAATTGAGGGACTTTTGGTTTACGCTGAACTGCCCTAGAGGAGCCTCCGAAAGATACGAAATGTAACAATATGGTCTACTCTACATTGCACTGTAAAATGACGCCAGTAGTCGCTCACAGTAAGGTTCCCTACACTAAGGCACCCATTATTCAGTCTGCCGGTCTCGGTGTCCTAGATATTACAGACTCTGTAGTTTATGGAATTATTCAATTCCGGGAGCTTTGTGGGACTGCATGCTTCGTGTGACTGTTTCTGCAGTGATGGAGCCTCTGAGTTGACGAGGGTGAACCGTTGTACCCTTAACGAATCATATCGAGATGTTGATGGTTGATCGGAAGTCGAAACTTGATGCAGTTGTTCGAACCCAAACGTTTTAGCTGTCGTTGTGAATGTTACCTCAATAAATCACTATCAGCATTTCCAAGAGTATTTGTAAACAAGCCTGCCACGCACCCTTGTGTTCAGCCATCGTGAATTTACTGGTTTAATGGTTTGGTCTACATTCGTCACCCCCTCATCACAAGAACGATACCGATACGATCACACTATAATTGTTTGAATTGCAGAATTTTGCAGTGATGTCAATATCTTTCTGTACCATCAGGCACATTTTACATTGAACGCAAGCGAGGCACGCTTCCTTTCATGCTGCTGTATAGAGTCAATATATGAAAACACCGAAGAAATCTTATCAGCGATTGTTTTCGAACTTTGTTAGACGGCGTGTTTTTTAATCATCAAAGGCAAACATCTCGATAAATAGATATGTTTGGATATTTGCCTTAGATGTTACAAATAAAACAAGGAGCGCCCCAGAATTCAAAACCGGGCCAACAACGCCACAAGAAAAATGGCAATAAATACCACCGGTCCATTGCGTTCGCGAGCCAAAAGTCCAACTCTCCAACTACCGTGTGCCGTTCGGGGCGGCTTCCTTCTGGCTTACTAGCGGCAACGAGATAACAAATAGGCGTTGTAAGAGCTACTGTTTCAAGTTTATCACTGTCGTCACAGGTGTAAAAAGTGCGACGGCGTGAGGCGGTATCGATGATAAAACACATCGACGACGAGGGAGCATCGATAGACGACACGCCAAGTCACAAGTTTATCATTCCACTTGTAAGCTCCATGTGACCGTTGAGATAATCGAATACGTTCGTTGACACCCTTTGATTTTTTTTTTCATTTTTTGGTCGTTCTTTTAATTTTGAGTGTGTGATTACCGAATGTCTCGGAAACGCGTTTGAAACTGTACTTCCATCGACAGGTACCAGTAACGATTGCGCACTGGCCGGCAATTGTTCTATTTTTGTGAGTTGGGTGGTACCTTCGAGTGGTTGTGCGTGGTTGCTAATCATCGTTACACTTCGATCTGTTTTTAGGTGTAGATTATTATTTTCAACAAGGAAAATGTTTTTCAGAGTGATTAACAGTGCGTTTCTTTTTCTCTTGCTTACTTTTCAGAAAATTTCACTGCTGTGAATCAATCGAGAAAATAAACACATAGGTGTGATTGGTGATTTGTGAGAAGAGTCGTTTAAGTGTTTGGAGTGATTTCTTTGAAAAAAAGTTTAATGCGGTTTGAGGAAAAATGAGTCGTCGAGATAATAACGTTCGGAAGCTGTCATTCCTTGGATTCAATACTAAGGAGGTAAGTAGTACTAAATTTTAAGACAAGTTATGAAGTGCACCACTTGCACAGTTGGTAAAACGAGGATCGCAAATCGATATCAGGTCTTAAGCCACTATCATTGGTAGGCTGCCATTACCTATCAAAACTGTAGAGTTCTACGTTCACTATAGAGAAATGGATTTTAAATAATAAAAAAGCATTAGGCAATTGAGAATTATGTAACCTTCAAACTTTGAGCCATTGCAAAATGTACAAATTTGAACAAAAAAAAAACGTAGGCAAGTCAGTTCCGGTTGCCAAGCAAATAAAAAGTAGGTACCTACGTATTCCCAAGCAAAACACCCAGGGAATTGAATTGTGCACACTTCCTTCCTAAAAATATCGGCAAAGTCGTTCAAAACTCGTGCTTCTTTATGATGAAACCTCAAACGGGTAGCATCTTGTTCATCACAATCAGAGATGATCTCATTTTTATCCCTTTTCCCTATAAATTAAACATTCATACAAACATTCAATGACAAAATACCAGCTGAAAAACTATTCAAATGTTTTTTTTGTTTTTCAAATGGTATCTTGGTGCCATTTTCCAAAGAAAATCGATATATGTAGTGAAACTCCGAATGTAATAGATTTGTGGCCCATAAGAAATAATTAGACTCGTTGTTTTAGTCTTTAGGATAACAAATTTTCGAATAAAATGGCCCAAACAACCATTTTTTTAGCTTCAATTTTCAAAAAAATCATATTTGCTGAACCAGTGCACAATGTCTTGTAAACTGTTGTAGTATTCAGTTTAGATGTTTTAAACAATTTCTCGGTTTTTATTTACATATGGATAGGAATTGTGCATAGAACTTGCGTTAACGGGTAGAGCGGAATGGCAATTGAAGGGCAAATTTCACCATTAAAATAGAATGTTTGAATGACAAAATTAGTCATTAGTTTGTTTGAAATAAGAGTAAAAATAACAAAAATGCAAAAAGAATGTCAAAATAATAACAAATTTTAATATGATGGTAAATAATGTTATTGATGTGATATTGTGGCTTTATAGTATGATTGTAATATTTGTTATTATTATGTTATTATAATATTCAATAATAACTCGCCAATTACAAGTTTTACAATGATAGCATGTTTCGTTTTTATGTGTCATCCTGAGCTATTCATAGAAAACTAAAGAATTGCTAATTTAGACATAATGGCAAAATATGTTATTCTTCAGTTATGAGTTTGTTACACACCTCTAACCGGGTTGCGTTGCATGGTAACGGAGTAATTCTTAGATTTCATACTGAAGTTGTTATGTTGCATTAAAGTTAACTCCTATTCAATTGGGAAGCTATTATCAATTTGGTCCGGAACCGAATTTATGTTACCATGCGTCGGACCTAACATTGCCGCGCATAGTGCACTGTGTTGCGCATCAGATACCCTCAATGCGTGACGTTAGGTATGATGCAAGGGTTAGGGAGATAAATCGATTTTGGCGACATAAAACGTCCAGTTTCCAACCAAATTGATAATAAAGAGCAGCTAATCAGAGGTGCAAAAAAGTCATGAAAACTTCCATTGCCGGCCTCGTCTATCTTCTCTTTACGAGGATATGGAAGGATATGATAATATGATATCTACTCTACAAGAATCAATATTTGGAAAGAAATGATTTAAGAATCGCTTTAAGTGAGTGATATGACAAGATTCAGATTTTGCTTATGTGTAATTGAGTAGATCATGTAGATGTGTTGTTGTGAATGTTTTGTTATACTAAAGCACCCGCGTTGGAAATGACGTAGTTAAGAGATACGTGACATCACCAAGGTTCCGACTATGCATTTGCAAAGATTTGCATTCATTTGCTATTATCTCAGTTCAGAAGCATGCTATCGAAAAACAATGTGTGGATGAATTTAACCTTGTAGTTTTATCTGAAAGTTTGCCGAATAACATTGGGGTCGCACACGCATACCAAAGCCGTGAGCGAGCTGTGAAGGCAACTTTCCACAGCGTGAATGAAATTTACATTCACCGCGTAGAGAGTTGCCTTCACAGCTTGCTCACGACTTTGGTATACGTTTGCGACCCCAATGTTATTCGGCAAACTTTCAGATAAAACTACAAGGTTAAATTCATCCATACATTGTTTTTCGATAGCATGCTTCTGAACTGAGATAATAGCAAATGAATGTAAATCTTTGCAAATGAATGGTCGCAATCTTGGACATCACTTCATGTGCCGTTTTGCTTCAAGGATGGAGTACAGACATTTATACCATATGTCCTGGCTAGCAATCCTAGGTTTATGCGCTATTGATTGCCGAATCGAAAAAAAAACGCAATCGGAAATATCTGAATCAATATGCCTAGAGCGTAGCGTATTATCCATTATGAGAGTGAGAATTATTTAATCATTGAATCGCTGTTTTGAGATGGAAATGTTATACATTTCTTGAACTTGAAAATAATAGAATTGCTTAAACCTCGGCTTAAACTTTTTGATGTTTGATCGATTTGTTCAAAATTTTTGAAACCCTGCTCATATTTTAAAAACATTTGTGAATACTTTTAAGAATAGAGTAACCTAATGCATGCATTTTCTCATTTTTAGTTTCTTCATTTCTTCTTTGAAGTAATATTTTCAAAATCGGATTCTATACATACAGGGGATAGACAAAATGATCGAGACAGGCAAAATTTTCACTTTTCAACAGTGCATGAAAAATCTCAAACTTAGGAAAGGAACCAGGCATCAACCAAAACTATTGCGTGCACCTGAACGTTGACCAAACGTTTCCTTTGAACTTTACCCTTCCTTTAACATCCAAATTCCCGTGATGCCTAGGCCTGAAAGAATGTAGAGGTCTCTATGTACTTTCATAGGTGTCCAACTAATCTTCCTTCCCCATCCCTCAGCTGTCGCAAGGACGTGGCCAGGACAGCACTCGACCGTTGGAGGATTGCGTCAATCTTGTCTAAGAGTCAGAGATTAGTCCCAAATCTTTGTGCTTTGATAACGGACAGGAAAGATGCAACCCTCATAACAGCGATCCAGGGCTGTACCACCTACGAATTTGTGCGACTTGCTTAATGCTAATGCTAATGCTAATGCATGAAAAATCTCAAACTTTCACTGTACGTTGATCAACTTGATTTAAAGTGACCAGACGTCCCGGATTGTGCGGGACAGTCCCGGATCCATGCTAGTCGTCCCGCATTGTAAAGTGTCCCAGAAATGTCCCGGATTTCAACTGCTGCTGGATGTGGAACTGATTTTGTTCTTCTTTGCTCTTCTCACTTCAGAACAATTAAATTTAAAAAAAAATTAAAAATAAACATTTTTTTCATGAATCAACGTGGCTCATTTTGATATATTTCTTTTAATTCGGAAATTTTAACTTAATGCTTATTTTCAACTCTCAACTCTCTGCAAGTGAAGTAGAAGAACTTTTGATCACCTTTTTTCCAAAATATTTTTATAAGTGTTCCCAGAGATATCGATACATACACCCACACTATGGCAACCCACAGGGCGTTCTTTGAGTAATACAGATTTCGTCAGATAAAATCACTAGAGAAGTATATCAAAGGTTCTGGATTTGTGAAAAAAAGGGAACTTTTAAAGCGAATATGGGTTATAGTTGGATAATTTAAATGAATTCCTAAAACTTAAGTTTGAGAATTTTTTGAGCAATGCCTGAAAAGTTCCAATGAACAAAGTGCAATCGCGGTAGAGACGAATCTTCCAGCAAAATACTGAAAATATGCCTTAGTAACCTCTTAGGGAAAGTTCTCGAGGGACATTGTTGAAATTTTTCAAAATTTACTAACTACACAAGGGATTTTTTGAGAACTCCTCCAGCTATTCAACCAGGAATGCCTGTAAAGAATCCCCAACTTTTTATCCAAAGTTTTTACATGCTATTATTTTGCAGATATTAATGTATTTTAAAGGTTTCTCCGGGACTCGCGTCTACAGATGTTCCAGGGGAGTTTTAGAAATGATCAAGGGCTTTATATGAAAGTTTCATTTTTGTCAAAAACTCTTTCCTAAATTTTCCACGTCAATTTCTTACAATGTTTGAACAGCGGCTTTTCATGAAAAAATATGCAGGCACGTCGAACGAATTCTCTTGAAATTTTTAGAGATAAACTTCAGAAAACCCAAAAAAGATGTTAATTGATTTACAAGGATCTCGAAAAATATACAAAAAGAGATCTTCAGAGGAATTTTGATTCTACCTTTCTAAGTAAAATTTTAAAGACAAACGACATGGGATCCCAGTTCAACATGCACAAATCTCAAAAAGTAATCATCTGACGACAGTATAATTTTTATTTTGCTTTCGTTCACTTGAAAAACGCTTAAAATAAGAAAAGCTGGCTTGGTTTTTCACGAGATTTGTTTGCCTGAAATCGTGAGAAGGTACGAGCAGGGATGCCATATATACAGATTTATCTGTATTATACAGATTTTTCAGATATATACAGATAGCGTTTATATGAAATACAGATTTTCTATCTGTATGGGATACAGATTTCCCACTCAAATTTTATATGGGATACAGATTTTTGAACGAGTGATACAGAAAATCATCTGGCATCTCTGGGTACGAGAGTCGGCCATTGTCGCGACCATGTTGGGATTCTAACAGGTTTGTCCTTTTTTCAATTTGAGGCTTTGTTTTGCATTATCCATATTTGATAAATGTGTGAAGAATTAGCCTTAGTTAAAATTCACAAAAAAGAAGAAATAAAATAAAAAACATTTGATAAACATGACAATCAAATACATAAAAAATCAGCATTTTTCGAAAATTTATCAATTATTTCAACTTTTCTATTTGTTATGCCTGCAACCTGTGTTTTGATACTATTATTATTATTATTATTATTGAAAATAGGGCCCCGAATCACTGAAAAGCTAACAATTTGAGTTATGTTAAACTGTGTCCCGCATCAGTACAAAATATATCTGGATACTTTATAATATGATATAATATTAGTGCTCAAAATGTCATTGCATTCGGTTTATTGAAACCGAAAATATAACAGCTCAAATTACAGGGGATAGACAAAATGATCGGAACATTCAAAATTCTCAATTTTCAAAAAAATGTTCAACTAGCTGTAAATTTTCTAAAAGTGCAACGAATATTCTCAAATTTTTACTGTAAGTTCATCAACAAGTTGTGTATCAGTGTTTCAAATTTGGAAAAGATCAGATTATTCTTCACGAAGTTATAATTCTTGGAAAAGATATAATTATCCGATATAATTCCGGATGCAATGAACCGAATGCAATGAAATTTTGACCATTTATGACTTATATAATGAACTCTGAAAAACGTTTGACTAAACTTGAAATTTTTAACAAGAGGAATATTTATAGATTTTTCAGTAAATTGATCTATTTTAAAATGCATCCCATAACCTTTTCAATTTATTGGCGGCTATGTTGTTACTTTTCTTCAAAACACATTTATGTATAAATCAATTAAAGGGAAATAAAATGAATTAAAATTTGCATCCTGAATTTTGAAACGATGTCGAAGTTTTGGATAATTTGGTGTTTTATTAGAAAAATAATCTAGCCGTTATAATTTTCTTTCGCGCTAAGAATTTTAAGTTAATTCAAAGGTTTTTCATAGCTCAAAATTTCATTGCATTCGATTCATTGAATCAGGAGATATAACAGCTCAAAGTTGGCTATCGGATAATTATATCTTTTTCAAGAACCTTTATAACTTCATGGCGAATAGTCCAATCTTTTTCAAATTTGGACCACTGATACACAACTAGTTGATGAACTTACAGTGAAAATTTGAGAATATTTGATACACTTTTCGAAAGGTTACAACTAATTTAACATTTCTTTCAAAATGAAAATTTTGCCTGTACCGATCATTTTGTCTATCCCCTGTATATCATTTTGTAGTTTTTTTCTTGATACACAGCTAGTGTTTAAATTTTTTGATGCAATTTTCGAAAAGTTACAGCTATTTGACCTTTTTTGATAAGTGAAAATTTTGTCTATACCGTGTAGTTAGAGAAAGGATTAAGATATCTTTAGATTTTTTTTACTGATAGACAATGATTTTCAGTTTGAAGGAAATAACGAAAAATAAATCTTAAAAGTGTTATTATTTAAAAAAAAATAAGAACTATAAAAATGAGGAAATGCTTCTTGCTGAACCTTAAGTGTTTTTAAGTATGTATTCAGAAATATTTTTCAAATATTATCAGACACTTTCACTTTCTAATATTCTTAAATGTGTCACTATATTATGAGGAACTATTTCGAGAAAAAGTATAGAATTAGCATAAGTTAAGTTACACAAAAATAAAAATTAAAAAAAATATTTGGAGAAAATCTATCTATTGTGTTCAAATTTCATGCACATCAGTTTAGGTTTGCCAGAATCATATAAATTTTGTTAAGATATTGGATTAAATGAAACAACTTTGACATATCCAGTACAAAATCTATCGGTCTGAGAGCATGAATCGAGATTAATTGGGTTTCCAAAAAAAAACTAAAAATTAGTTTTAAGAATCTAATGAAACTCTAGAATGCCGGGTTGCTGGTTGCAATGCAAAAACTCTCTTTAAAATAGTAACGGACGCTTCTTGAAGCAGCGTTTGGGACCGTGCCAAATAAGTTCACTGAAGTTTTTAGGTTTTTACATCTCGTCAGAACATCAAGATTCTGACGAACATCATGTGCTGAAATTCGCTCACGAAGTGCACCAGACAACTTTCAATAAATATAGCCATAGTTTCCTTTTACATTTCTGTGAGATTTTCGTCTATGAATGCTTTCAAGATGTATTTCCGTTTTATCTCCATGGTTTGTTTTTGTTTTCAGAAAACCACCTTATGTTTTAAATACTTTTTAGACAATTTTGGAGTAGTTCAATCAATTACTATGCTTGTTATTTTTTTCGATTTTTTTTTCTGAAAACGGTTTGGAGAATTCTTTCTAAAATTCTCGCCGTAGCTTTTGAAGTTTTCTTGTAGATATTTTCGATACTCATGCTGAAATTGCGTTAAAATTTTGTCATTTTTTTTTAGATTTTATTTTTACCTGGCGGTTGTCAAACGTTCAGGAAGCTATCTGGTGATTTAACAATTGATTGGTGATTTCGCCGCTAGGTGACGCTAGTCGTAAATTTCAAACTTCTATATCTGGAGATCAATAGCAGATAGAACAGTGTCGTCTTCGGCAAAGTTCTTCAAGAAAGCAAGAGAAATCTGCCGTAGGTGGTGTTAGTTTTTAAGTATAGTTTTGAACTGCTATATCTCGGGATGCAAAGAAGATGGAAAAGTGTCGTCTTCAGCAAAGTACTTTTCATATCGATTACCTTACGCAATTCAATCTTCATCGATGACTTATACAAAACGTAGTTATTTAAAATAGATCAGTAGTAAACATTATTAGCATAAAAGCTTGTGACTACTCTTTTCTGATGCTTTGCCTTCTTTTAATTAATTGAATCTATGAAACGCAAAGTATTCTTTTGATTAACAATATGACGTAGCAACTAATGGTCTATGATATTTTTTTTTTGCGGCTAGCCATGCTCAGCTATCATGCGGTTACCGGCTGTCACATGTAAAAATGTAGCGTATTCTTCCGATTCGTCGGACACTCAGCATGTCTGTTCTTGAGCTTTTATCATTTTTTCGTGATCTTTGCCGGCGAATGGTCATTTAGATCGAATGCCTATTGAAGCGGAAGGAATTCGGGACCCATATAGCTAATGCGGTAAGTGCACGGGTATTCAGCGGTGACGGGTTCGATTCTCAGTCGGCCCAGGAACCTTTCCTTTACTTATTTATATGTTTACTTCATGCCTAGTACCCCCTCGTTACGGTATTGCAATCAATTGTAATTGGGGAATCAACAGATTGCTCCTGACCTTCCGAAAATAAAATGTCGAAGACGATACTATTAGCTTTGCATCCGGAGATATAGCAGATCAAAATTTCACATGACAACTAACGCCACCTAGTGGTAAAAATACCAACTAATTGGCACAAAACCATGTTGCTCTTGACTTCCTGAAGCACTTTGCTGAAGACAACATTTTTCTATCTGCTTTGCATCCCGAGATATAGCAGTTCAAAACTTGTTAGGGTTGTACGAAAATCGCCCATATTACTACACTGGGAATTTCGTGTGTTGTCCGTTGTTGAATGTTAGCGATTAGTTCAGTCTGTGCAACCTCTGATTGAAGACGGTGTAAGGTCTTTTTTTTTCTTCATCCAATGGTAAAGAAAACTTAATTTTTCAAAAAATGGTCATTGAACCGTTTTGGTAATTATTGGTATAAATAACTCTTGGAATATTTTTTTCAAAGGCCATCCTACCATCATCCAAATTTACTAATGATTTTAGAGATTTAGAGTTAAATTCCTATCAGTTTTTGAAAGTTTTATTTATTTAATTTTTATTTTTTCAAAGTATGGCAAAATACCAATCTAAAGATATTACTGAAAAGTCCAACTTCAACTTAAATTGTATATGAATTATTACTAAAATTCCGGAAAATATGATGATCGTGTACGTTGTTTTTATTTTGTAAATTGGATTAGAGTTCTAGATGGACTGTTGTAAAATATAACATCCGACTTCGTAGTAAGCAAAGGATCAATAAATTTGTAGTACATGTTATTCGAGTTCAAAAAAGCATATTGCCGACTGACAGCACACATTCACACGTTAGATAGTAAGCATTTTGAATATTTTTTTGTTTCCCAGATAAATCAACCGTATTTCCCAATCCCCATAATTAACTCCCTTCAATCGCCTTGTTGAGCAACAAGTGACACGTCTTATCTCACGGCGATTCCCGTACGCAATTGTACTCCGCAATCGATCTGTCTCCAGATTGTCTCGTACGTCATATATTTAGGCACTTGGTGATTTGCCGATTTGCCGTGCAGCTTCAGATGTTGTTTCTTTTTTTTTTACAATTTTGGCACGCTCGTGCAACTACCGGTTCAATTCAGACAAATCAATGCATGATAAGAGTCGGAGGTTTATTTTTAGGTTTAGCGTTGCCAATATTATCTGACGGATTCTTATCACCGAAATGTCAGCTCAGGAGGTGCTGCAGTTGTATGCGTTGCAAAATACATTTTCAGTTTTTGGAAACCAGGTGACGAAAGGGTGCAGTATTAGTATGGGACATACATCAAATTCTCGCTCCAGTCGACTTTTTTGATTCCATTTAGGTCCCATATGAACTGTGCAAAATTTCAGCGGAATCGGTGAAACTATAATTTTGCGCAAGCGGTTCATAGTTTTCATAGGATTTACTATGGGAAAAGATACACTTTCAAAAAAAAAAAAAGAATCCCAGAGGTCGCCCTTTGTCCCATTAATTCAAATCGATCAACGCTACTTGTAGAAAAATCATTTATGAAACTTTCCTTCGAAGACCGCAAAACGATTGGATGATTGTGGAAAAAGTTATTGATTTATTACCGATTAGTGATCCTACGAACGGCTTTTTGTTTTGTTTTATTAGCAGCACTGTAGCTGCTGCCTTGGCTGCTGCTGTTTCTGGGGGTGGTAATGCGTCCCGCTACCCCATGCTACAACGGCAGCAGCAGTGTTGCTGATAAAACAAAACAAAAAGCCATTCGTTGGTTCACTAATTGGTAAGAAATCAATAACTTTTTCCACAATCATCCAATCGTTTTGCGGTCTTCGAAGGAAAGTTTTATAAATGATTTTTATACAAGTAGCGTTGATCGATTTGAATTAAGGGGACAAAGGGCGACCTCTGGGATTTTTTGTTTGAAAGTGTAACTTTTCCCATAGTAAATCCTATGCAAACTTTGAAACGTTTGCGCTAAATTATAGTTTCACCGATTGCACTGAAATTTTGTACAGTTTATATGGGACCTAAATGGTATCTAAAAAGTCGACTGGAGCGAGGATTAATTTTTCCATACAAGTGTGTCCCATACTAGTGCAGTATCATTGCGAAATTGTATCATTTCATGTTATGGGTTAGTATTTCATATACACTGTGTATAAAAATTCAACCTACAACTATTTTGTCCCTGTTATTGGAATCAATCATTGAACGTGTTCTTTGGATGGAAGTATCATAGTGATAGATTACGAAAATGTTCAACTTCAGACGTTCTCAAGTCTACAAATGCACGGCACGCTCAAAGACCGAAGTAAAGTCAAACCACAGCTATTCCAACAGTATCAGTAGGTCGGCTCCAGGACACGATTCCATGTTCATAATTCAGTTTTTTTTAAATCAATTGCATTTTTAAATATCCCAAATTATACTAATTGAGGGGGTTAGAAGCAAAGGGGTGTAAGTGACAAAAACTCACTTTCGAGTAAATGAGGTTTAAAGTTTTTGACCAATTTTTCATCCCATACAAAATGTATGGAGTTTCAAAATCAACACAATTTTCTCTGATTTATTATAATTTTTCTAATCAACGTAGAAACAATCTTAAAAAAGTTCCTGAAAGCTTGAGATCTGAACAATTTAATGAAATGCTCAGCTCAAAATCGGCAAAATGGTCACTTACACCCCTTTGATTCTGGGCCCCTCAATTAACAGCAACAAAGGTTGAAGGTTCCTTGCAAAGCAAAGCAAAGATAACCGTACACATCGTAGTTGCTACTCCGTGATTGACCAGAACAATCGAAGTTTGCACAGAGAACCAATGAATGGTGCTTGGGACTAGCTACTCACTCTCAATGTACACAATTCGCGAGTTCAATATTTGAAAGTCAACAACGGCGCCGGCCACGTCCTTACGGTCATCGGGAAAGGGAAGGAATGTTAGTTCGGCAACCGTTGTTACTAGAAACCGTGGAATCCACAGCATCCACACAGTTGTCTCGGGAAGGAGTATTTGTTAGTAGGGTAAGTAGGGTAAGTTGTGGATCTTGGAGCCACCTTTGGTAGGTGATATAATCCACTAGTTATATGAAAACCGACCGTGAAAACCGACTTTCCCACGAAAGTTATCGCACGCTTCTGATTCCACATTCAATATTCGTGTCCCCATCTCCCTACTGAGAAAACCGACCAACCCACGAAAATAGTCGCGCGCTTCTCACAGTATTGAACTTAGAGTGTTCGGAGAATAAACTTGCAAGCTTAGATAGCTATTTTCGAATTATGTATTTTACTAAGAGTAGTCGCATGTTTTCCCTGTGATCGACGTCCGTTGAGGTAATTTAACCAGTTATTTTTAATTTTCTTAATGATTATGGTGAGCTGCAATTACTTTCTTCTATCGCTTCAATATTAGGTCAGCACCAGAGCTAAAAAATTAATTTGAAGGTATTACCAGACTCCAGGAGTCCTCATGAAAACGCATTGGCGAAATTACCTCAACTCCTTCTAGGATGTAAAGAAAAAATCGGAATGATCTCACCCAGTTCCATGTCGTCGGATGACCGCAACCACTCCTTCACTTCACGAGGAAGGACAATGTGTGCCCCAAACACGCGTCACTTTTCACTTTTTCCTTTGAACAATGCAACGCGACGGAGGTCCTCATTGCAACTGCCCCAAACACGCGTCACTTTCCGTTTTTTCCACCGAACAATGCCGCCGAACAACAATCTCCATCGCAACTCGAATTTAAGGTGAAGGTTCCTTGCGTACACTTTCTAAATAAGGGCCTGTCCATAAACTACGTAGACTCTTAAAGGGGGACGGGGGGTCTGGCCAAAGTCTAGGCTCCATACAAATTTCGAAAATTTTGTATAAAAAAAAGTCTACGAGAGGGGAGGGGGGGGGGGGGGTCTGAGATGGCTGAAAAAAGTCGACGTAGATTATAGACAGCGGCCAATATGTATTGCCCCACGTTTTTGTGAGCACAAAACCAGAGATCCGTCAAACTAAGCGGGCAGAAAATGTAACGCATTATGAATACATCAAAAACTGAGCAAGTTATGCGAGCGGATGATTGTTTAAATCCCATTTTAATACTCAAAATTTTAAATCTATATATTCTTTGACTAATCTCGAAATTTTTGATTTCCATTGTTTTTGAGTTTCCGAGCATACGCATTCCATTCCAATCCTCAACAACTTTAGAAAAAGAAACCGTACTCTAGTGCGCATTCATACAGTGTCAGTCAGGTCAGTACACTATTTTCGTAAATCTGAACCTCAGTCTCATGTTTCATGTGAGGGCATATTACAGGGCCATGCAAAGAAAAACAATCCCAGGAATGGCATCCACCACATAAACACCCCTATCGATAAGCAAACACACTCAATCACTCTGGTCGTTGCCTGGGTGCATGATGGGTTTGACTACGGCGATACGATATAGTTTTACGTCCCACCAACCCACCTCGCCAACCAACTACAATCCCTTAACGACGACCGCCCAGCTGTCATGTGTTCAAACAACCCACTAAGCATAGAGGGGAATGGGGTGGAATGCACCTCGGAGGATATGATCGATGAACTCGAAATTTACTACATTGGTTATTTCGGCAGTCTGCATGTGATAATACAATAATTGTGCTACAGCAAACTTTGTTCTACTTAACGATCGTTGAAGTCTTTGTCGGCATGTATTCGATTTCTAGAATTAGAATTACAAGTGAAACTTTTATCATTCCTTTGACACTTCGTATTTACGTTCAGTGCAATTACAGTTTTACCCGAGCTGTGCCTATCATATGGATCCCCCTATTATCGAAAAGTCATTATATATCACTCCGTTTGTGAAAACACCAAATGACCGAGTATATGAGTATTAAAAAAACAAAAACAGAGACTAAACAATTGCCTTCTGGTACGGCATAGTGACTGAGCGATATGTGTGTACTCGGTTCCACTACATTCTCCATGTATCAGTCAGTCAGTCAGTCGGCCGGCGGCGTGCTTCTTCGAATAGAGAAAAAAAAAATGACCTGAACAATCGCTCGTCGCCGGTCGGTAGTATAACGGTTGATGGCACCGGAAATGGACACCTCGCTGGCCGGTCCGTTTCTCGTCGTAGTGCAAGTGCCGTCGCGTGTTGGTCACGTTTTCTAACCCGACTACCTAGTACCGCCGCCGCTATTAAGTGCTCTAGATCTGGATCTGTCGAGTGGATTTGTGATCCTATTATTTTGCTTGGATTTCGCAGATTTAAGTGTCGAAGATTATGGCCATAATCATGTGCTTCAGAATTACTCGCGCCGTCAAGTGTTGCCACTTGAGTCATTCGGCTGTGAAATAACCTCTGAGTGAGAGTTGATAAGACACCGCGCATAATCACTCCGCAGTTGAAACCTCTACACACAACAGCTTGAACCAGAAAACAGCCAGACAACATGAGCAAAGTGTCCCCGCTGGTGAAGTTTAGGGTCAAGGCCTTTCCGGTAGGTACTTGTGGGTTTGCATAATTTCATAATCGACCGGAGCGAGTGGAACCTGTTGAAATTCGTTCATCGATTGGCGGCTTTCGTTCCGGTTATCGTTGCAGTCCTCCATGGGAACGAGACCAAATGTGGCAGGGTCGTAAAAGTTTAATTGGGCAATGATCGGCTCGTAAACGGGTGGGGAAATCGTTTATAGAATGTGGTCAATAGAATGCTAAATGGAGGAGTGCTACTTCAGTAGCACATTATGAACTTGACATTCATCGGATCTACAGATTTTTTGTACAATTGCGGTACAATACGTCTGCAAAGTTTTGAGTTTTCAGGCATGATTGAATTATAATTAAAATAACACTCACTAGTCACTACAGGTCACTACCATACCGTAGCTAATGTTTTGTACTTCCAATAGCTACAGAGAGCAACTAGGGTGTTGGAGCATTTGGATAGGGGTGGGGATATTTTGGGCACTTTACTGTCTACCTCAGTCAACTTTGCACCAACTGTTTTGGCATTTTGACATAATTTAAATTTTGACATTTGATACTGTACGCATCTCACTGTGTCCAAACCCGAGCAGGAATGAATAACTGCCACTTAACTGGAGCATACCAAAGTCAGGTATCATACCAAGACAAGGTATTGGTCGGTTGTCCAGGTATTGAAAATAACTTATTTTGATATTTTGTAGGTATTGATACAATACCTCAACGAGTTATTGATTTGGTGTTGAGGACTGCTTGAGTTATTATTCAAGTATGGAAAAATTGCAATTTGTATGGAAAAATCGCCGATTATTATTTAGGTATTGCCATACCTGATGTCATTATTCACGCATTATGCACAGAATACACACCAGTTATTATTTTAGGTATTTTACCTCTTATGCAGGGCTATTTAATACCTCATTCAGGTTGTAGGTATTCGGTTTTCCATACCTGAGTTAGTTATTATTCAGCTATTTTCTCCTGCTCGGGAAGACTTGATTTTTGTCCAAAATAATTGGTACAAAATTGATTGAATTAGAACGTACCCAACGTCTGTTTTGGATGATTTTCGAATCTAGAATCAGCTATGAAATAGTTATTTATGCAACAAGTTGCAAAATGATGATTTTTTCAGCACGAGTCGTACATTTATCCAACGAGGCTTGCCGAGGCTTGTGTGTAATTACGAAAAACACACATTCAGCATCATCTTTCCTCGCTACACAATCATGCATCAGGAGAAACCACGTGCGACCATGTTTGTCAGTGTGATTTTGTTTTAATCAGGTAGGCTATGGTGTAGCCTGTAATCGAGCCCCCTTTGTCAAACAGTTGTGCACAAGCGACGGCAAAAGTCGCAAAAGTAGCGTCAGCTGCGGCTTTTTCACCCGACCTGCAGTCCGATTCGGGATAGGAATCGTCCAGATTATGCTTCGAGATGGACAGTGAGTGCAGAAGCAGTTTTCGAATCTGTGGAAGCCCCGGAAGTCTGTATAAAGTGTGTGCTGGCAAGGGTGCCGAAAAGTGCTACTTTTCAGCACTCTTAAGAATACCGAAAAGTAATACTTTTCGGCACACTTGCATTAGTGGTGAAAAGTAGGCCATTTCAGCACACTTCAGGCAATTGAAAAGTAGATTTTTTTACAACGTAATTACAAAAAAAATGCATTTCCCAACCGATTTTTTTTAAGTCAATGGCATTCGCTCCAGGTTTGCCCAAATTGTCAAGGACCACCATACGGAACCGGTTCACCCATCCGTTCCGGAGCTATTCCAGATTCCGTTGGGGTTATGAGCGGCCGGAAAATGACACATGAATGCATTTTACTCTGCATCTATTGTTATTTTGGAAATTTGCACATATTACACGCCAAGAATACAGAAACTATATAACTGGAAGAAACCATTGACTTGAAATAAGGCAATCAAGCAGTGTCATGAACAGGATATGCCTTGGATATGTCCCAGGTGTCTCCAGGTAAGTGGCCAGTGTGGCTATTCTAGCAAAATTGTCAGAATCAATCGTGCGGCACCTCGAACTTCATGATTTGTCGAAACATGAAGGAAAATAGTCCTTCTAGGCTCCTTACACCCCTCGGGAACGATCTGGCCATACCCGGAATGTTCCGATTGCCCTCAGAGATATGACAAAAGTGGACATTTCCACAATGTTATCCGAAGTAGACGTGTGCGCCGAAGCAGTTTTCGCCGACGGCGGCGGTTATAGTAATTTGAAGCAGTGGCGGCGGCGACGCCGCCCGCGCCACGCCGTATGTCCTATTCGGCGGTGGCGGCGGCGTAGGTAGTCAGCGTGACCTTATTTTTTTTTATTGTTTTAAAGGTGAGGTACTACATCCAGTCATTAAAAAACGTCAATACAGAATTAAATATTTGTTTCCTGTACCTAAAGTACAATTTTCATCTATATTGTAACAAAGGCTTAAACGCATGTAAGTCAGAGATTACAATAAAACTATCCTCATATAAACTAAGCGATACATTTTAGAGATGAGGACGTTTACTAGGAAATTTATAAAGGATTCCCCAAGATAGAAATTCACAACATCTCACGTGTCTTCAAAGGATAATATTTTCTAAAACTCATTTTAGACCAGTGGTGTCATGGTAAAATCTGAAATTTTTGTTGGAATTCTGTTAGGGTTCTTTTCAGGAATTCATCCAGGGATTCTTTTAGGTGTTTTTCAGGAATTTCTCCAGAAAATACTCAATAGATTCTTCGGGAAGTTCCTCCAAGGGGTTTGATTGATTGATTTGTCTTTATTTGAGAGACTTTCAGATCCTCAGATATTCCTCCACGGGTGGGATTGTAAACTTCTCTAGATAATCATAGAATCCTTTCTTCAGAGATTCTTTCAGAATTTTCTTTTCAGTGACCCTTAAAAAATCCCTTCAAAGATTATTTCAGGAGATCATTTAGATCACTTCAGGATTTTTATTATTATTATTATTCTCCAGGAATATCTCAATAAATTATTCTTGGAATTACTGCACAGCATTATCCAGTTGTTTAGGAATTGCTTTAGAGATTCCTTGAAAAAAAAAATAAAAATTTCTTTTGGCGATTCCTTCAAGAATACTTTAAAAGTTCCTTTAGGGAAAATGTATTAGAAAATTTCATCCACTAATACCATTCTAACATTGTGCAAGAAATTCTTTCAAGAATCCAGAAGTATTTCCAGGAGTTCTTCTAGGGTTTGCTTCAAATCATCCTTCAAAAATTCATTTGGAGGTTTATACAAGAATTCCTCTTGTACTTTTGTCTGCAATTTCCCGGATTTCCGGAGAATTTCTTTCAAGGATTCCTTGAGAAACTTCTTCATGATTTAATTCAGAAATTCCACAAGGATGTCCTTCAGAAATACCATCAGAGATTTTCATAGAAACTTCTCCAAGTTTTTCTACCTAAAATTTTCCAAACCTTCCCATAAAGTTATTCTACAAGTTCCTCCAATGCCATCTCAGGAGTTTTTTTTCCTCCGTTATTGAAATTAAGCCACTGTGTCCAATTAACTGAGCTTTTGTGGCGAATTCCAGGAGTTCCTCCATGTATTCCCCAGAAACTTCTGCAAGAGTTTCTCCAACGATGGTTTCTGAAATTGTTTCAATGAAATTAAATCTCAACCAGGATTTTTTTTAAATTTCTATAGAAATTTCTTCAGGTAACCCTCGAAGAATAACTTCAACATATTTTATGTTATATCATAAAATACTTCTGTAAATATCTGTGGATACAAATCTCAAAGAATTTCCGGACGAATCTCAAGGGATTCCTGGAGAACTCGTGGCAGATTTTCCGAAGCAAACTATAAAAATTATCTGAAAGTTCTGAAAAAAAATCAATGAAAAAATGTTTGAGGTAATCTCTTATAGACATTCATGAAAAAACCTTAAACTACTGAATGAGTCTTAAGTGATATTTCAGAAGGAATTCCTTAGTAAGTTTTTGATGGAATCCATGGAGGAATTTCTGAAAGATTACTCGGAGAAACTATTCAAATTTCTGAAGAATTGGTAGAATTCCTACAAGGATTTATTGACACATATTTAGAAAAATTCCAAGAGGTATCTCTAATCAAAATTCAGTGAGGATGTTCTGAAAAAATTGTTACGGGTATAAATATTTATTACAATAATAAGACAGAATAATTGTTCAATGTGTTTAAAGTTCAATATTCGTTCGTTCCTTGTGCTACATGTTGAATTTTAACTTGTAAATATTACCCTAGTATTAATTAACATTTATAGGGTTCTGGCAGGATAGAGGCCAATGAAGTGCAATCCTATTTCGATTGCCAACATTCAGGCCATTTCGGGCCGCGATTAAGTACTAGATACGTAAACCTTTCCCTGACACAGACTTCAAGGCATAGAGCTCTAGTATCGAAACCCGAAACGGGATGCCCGATTAGGATTAGTTCTCCTAGACAAAACCAAGCTATGAACACAATAACAACTACTGTGAACTAAAAGGCATACTGCCAACTAAAATACAATTCCAGGATGACTGATGGACCCAAACCAATAAAAGAAACCTCGTCATCCTGTGATCGGAAGGTGTTATCCATTTGGATAACAGGGCACATTTATGTTCTGTGTTGTGTTGCGTCAACTTGTGATGTCTCTTATTTGTGCATTTATAAGGTTCCACGTATCGTGATGTGTTAATCCTTTGTAATAATTAATTTCTTTTATTTTTGTAACAAAATCTCCAGAAGAATTCATGAAGATATTTTTAAAGAAGCCCCTGAAACAATGTCTGGAGCCAAGGGCTGAAAGTCTCTTAAATAAAGACAAATCAATCAATCAATGTCTGGAAAAATACCTTAACTTCTGTTAAGGTTTCTGGAAATTTCCAAAGGAATATATGCAAGACTTTCTAGGATTTTTTACTGAAGATATTTCTAAACTTCTTGAAGAAACCGAGTAAAAAATCCTAATTGTATACTTGGTAGAAATTCAGAAGGAGTTTCTGGTAACACACATGGAGGAATACTCGGAGGAACTAATGAAGAAATCTCTATTTGATTTTTTGCAGAAATCACTGAAAGAACACTCCGTGAAGAAATTTATAGAAGAAGCTCTGAAAGAATTTCCGATGCAACCGATGGAGGAATTCCTGGAAGAATCCTGGGATTCAGAATCCTTGGAGCAATTCCTGAAATAATTCTGGACTCTTCATTTTCTAAAAATAAAACGCTGTTAGAACATATGGAATCCATGGATGATAATCTGAAAGGTTCACCAGAAAAAAATCTGAAATAATCTATGAAGGAGTTTCATTAGCATTGAAATTTTTCTAGAAGAATTCTCGATAAAATATTTGGTGGGTCCTCTATAGGAACTTCTGAAGATTTCATAGAATTTATGCATCCAAAAATGTCATTCGTAAATGTATGACGTAAATGTATGACGTAAAATGTAAAATGTCGGCGACGGCGGCGCACAGTCTAATCCGAAGTCAACCGTGTGACAGCTCTATCTTCATGATTTGGTTAAACATAAAGGAAAACAGGCCTTCTAGGTCCGTATGGCCCTTTGGGACCGGTATGGCCCTACCCGGAATATTCCGGATGCCCTCAGGGAAGTGGTCATTTCTCAAACGTAGTCCAAATCAGCCGTACGGCACCTCAAATTTCATGCTTTGTCGAAACATGAACATGGCTTCGTGGTCGTGCGGCTAGTGTCACCAAGCATTTAGTCGCATCGTGCTAGGAGCGCGGGTTCGATTCGCGTTACAGCTGTCAGGAAAAGTTTTCGGCTGTGCTACTGGGCGTTGCATGCTAGTCCGTTTACTAATGTCGTGCTTCCTTCAAAGAGCGAACAGCTCACTGGAAGTACTAAACGTGTCTGTTTTTTTAGTCCTTTTAGGCTCCCATGGGTCTCCAGTTGACGTAGTGGTTAAGGCTATGGATTGCCAATCCGGAGACGGCGGGTTCGATTCCCGTTCCGATCGGAAAAGTTTTCTCAATTCCCTGGGCATAGCGTATCATTGTACTTGCCACACAATGTACAAATTCATGCAATGGCAAGCAAAGAAAGCCCTTCAATTAATAACTGTGGGAGTGCGCAAAAGAACACTAAGTTGAAGAGAGGCTGACCAAGTTCCAATGCGAACGTCGAGCCATAAAGAAGAAGAAGAAGAAGAAGAAGAAGAAGAAGAAGAAAAAGAAGAAGAAGAAGATGATGATGAAGAAGGCTCCCATGGCGTCCTGGATACACCCAAAATGTTCCG
Organism: Aedes albopictus; assembly: GCF_035046485.1. Lineage (NCBI taxonomy): Eukaryota > Metazoa > Arthropoda > Insecta > Diptera > Culicidae > Aedes > Aedes albopictus. The sequence goes on from NC_085137.1 coordinate 350,415,041, forward strand.
GATGTTCATAGGAATGTGTTCAAAATGACCACTCCCACAACGTTGGTCAAATCAATCGTGCGATACCTCTAACTTCAAGATTTTTCGAAACGTGAAGGAAAATAGTACTTCCAGGCTCCTATGCTCCTTCGGGAACGGTCTTGTCATACCCGAAACCTACCATGGCTGACAGGTAGGTGACCAAAGTTGCCATTTCAACAATGAATGTTATCAAAATCAACCGTGTGACTTCTAACTTCATAATTCGACGAATCGATGAAGTCATTCTGGAAAACTTCAAGCATGTGATACTGAACCCGAAATGTTCGAGATGCCATCTTTACAGTGCCATAGTTTTTTTTTTCGAAAAATAAAATAGAATAAAGACGATTGAGAGCGATGAGCATTCGGGTTCAATCTGGATGCATAGAATATATTTCGAAGAATTCACAAAAATGCCGGGGTCCGTGGCGCAATTGGTCACACGTTTGCTTCATAAGCAGATGTTCATGGGCTCGATCCCAGCCACGGCACTTTCGTCAGTTGCTCTTTCTCCCTGAGAGCAGCTGACACTGACCCTCCTCTGAGCTCATGGCTCAAATGGACCCGGACACTTGGACATCGGCGAACGGCAATCCATAATGGACCCCCAATTGGACTGGGAACAGGAACAACCAACAGCCACACAGCAACATCTTCGTGCTCATCATTCTACCATGATAGGGTATAATGTGAAAGCAGCGCAACGGCAACCAGTTAGATGTAGTAGAATTAGAATAGAATACATTTAGGCGCTGTACAAAGTGTAAGTACAGCTACCAATTGGAATCGCTCATGCAGTGCCCTAGTGGACAAAAGAGCTTTAAATTGAATTAAGGACAGACTTGTTAGAATCCCAGTATGGCCGCCACAATGGCCGACTTTGGGACCTACTCACGATTTTGAGGGCACAAATCTCTTCGTAAACAAAACCAGCGCACCTGAGCTTCTTATTTTAAGCTTATTACAAGTGAGCAAGAACAGAATAATAAAATGCACTGTTGTTTGAAGCTTGCTTCTTGAGATTTGTGCGTTTGAAGTTTTGATGCACTGTTGAACCGGGATTTAAAGACGTTTGTCCTTAAGTGATTGAAGAATAAAAAAATATTCATATGATTTGGTCAAATCGTATCTGTCCATGTTGCTATTCATGCCACTGTTTGGAATGTCATCGTTGCTTGCAAATGCATAATGACAAAATATCCGCTGGAGTGCAGGGGAACAAAGTCCAAAATGCCAAAATGGGGTAAAATGGCTTAACCCATAAATCATTCCTGAATTTGATTTGATCATAACTATAGGTGAATTGTGTCAAGGTATGTTTGCATGAATCATTCTTCTAGAAGCTAGACCGCCGAACCCATGGAAAATCTTCTGATTTCCAAATAAAAATGGTCAACTTCCAGTTTTTTGTGCTTGCAGTTAAGGTTTTCTGATGATTTTATTACCAGCCAGTTTTCAAGGAGGACACACATGAAGGCTCATGTTTGTTGATGTCTACGCTATCCTTGTTAGGGGTCATCCAAATATTACGACTATCGCTTAGCGGGGATGGGGGTGACACTGCATGTATTGAGTATACGAAAAAAAAAGTGGAACAAAGGGGGGGGGGGGGGGGGGGAGAAGTGAGTAGGAAATGCCAGACACATGATGGACGTAATTTTTGAATGCTTTCATGAAGGGGCATCTAACCCCATGGCAGTCCCAACTAACATTTCTGCTGTTTAAGAGTTTAAGAGAGCTTTCTTTCAAAAGCGTTCACTACGCGGTGTCTTTGGTAGAAGAATAGTATTAGAAAAAAATATGTATTCCTAAGTCACTCACCAAATGGAAGCTAAAGGTCTATGCTTTCATTTGATGCTAAGGGCGAAATGTTCTGTGGTGGATCATTTTCCCATACAAATTTTGATACTAGACATCAAAAATAGAACGGCATTGCTTTTTCTCAATTTTGTTACCATTGAAACATTCATTTCGTAAGGTCAGAAATATTATTAGGAAAAATATGTGAGTAATCGTAAGGTGTTCTACAACTCATTTGAAACGAAACTAAGGTAAAATATTTGATGTTACTAAGGTGGTTTTCGAACACCGATAATTTTTGAGAAAAAAGTCTAGTTTCATAAACTGGTGGGGTGTTAGGGGATAAAATTTCTCATATAACTTTTTTATTTGTATCACGAAGTTTTGAGGCAACTGATTCATTGTATAACAGTAACTTTTCTGAATACATCACGGATTTCGTTTTGGGTCATAAGCATCCCAAGTTGCCATTGATGATAAATTCAACTAAAACAATACAGATCTTTAAAAACAAGTGTTAGATTGATACATACAGGGTGTTAGGTTCGTGAGTGCAAACTTTTTGAAGGGTGATAGAGGACCATAAATGGTGAAAAAACTGTTCTACGCATATGGTCATATCTCAACCGTTACGTAGTTATTGAACTTCCCATGTTTTTGACTCTCATTGCCTTAACTGGCTTTAACTTGAAAATGATCAAACTTATCTCAATTTTTTAACCCTTATTCGAAAGATTATTGAATTTTCTATCATCTGGCATCTTTGAATCGATTGGTTTAGTTAATTAACTTAGTTTTCTAGAGCAAAATAGCTAAAAATAGTGTGTTTTAGTTGGTTTTTGTCACTTATCTTTGAAACATGCGTAATAAATTCAAATTCTTTCTTTGGCAAAGTTGTGGCCCTTGTTCAACTCTACAATTCGTTCTTTGATACCAAACTTCTAGCTCTTATCGTTTTCTTTTGTTTTTATTAATGTTTTTATTAATGTGTATTTTAACGTCACGCTAATTCTACACATCTAATAGGCTGAGTGTACCAGCTATCGCCATAGTGGTTCCCTATTTGGCCATAGTGGTTATTTGAGATAACTCAAAATTTTGCATCATTTCAAGAGTTTTAATGACAAGAAACATATAAATTCTTGATCTTAAAACGTTCATAGTAAGTCAAAGTTTAAAAACTTTCTAAATTTCCACTATGGCCAAATAGGGAACCACTATGGCGATAACTGATACACTTACCCTAGCTATTAATATGCTAGTATTCCTAATTGAATTGACCGTCAATCGCAAACAAAAACCTATCAATCGATTCCTCAGTCCTTGCTAAACAATCAATTGCAAAACGAAAGTACCAATGCAAAGAACATTCGACCTTGCCCTTGACGGCAATAGAACAAATCGATTACTTATCACTTATATTTTGCAATACACTTCACTGTACTTGGCATATACTTCCCTCTAACCACCTGTTCCTCACCGCTTATAGAGACGGTGGTTGGTAAATTTATTATAACTGAAGTGTAGGTACACATTACTCTACTACCATCGATCATTTCTCTTCCCACCACACGCAGTTCCTGGTGTAGTACGGTAGGAATTGTACGTTGCATGTCATTATCTATCTAAGTATCGACCTACGGCTGACGTTAACGTTCAACTTTTGCACGATGAGTTGGTGGGTACGTTGGGTGTATCCATTCCGATTCGAGACATTATTGATGAGAATGATATCATCATAATAAATGCACAACTTTCCTAATGATGTATGGAATCCATTGGAACTTTTGGGGCCGTTCTTAATCCAGATGAGTAAACGTGCAGGTTCAAAGCAATATCATGCGTAATGGATTGGAAGAGCTCTAGAAACACTACCATCCAGTTTACCAGGTAGACATGTGTCGCAGTACACTGCATTTGCAATAGGCAACAGAAGGCGCTAGTGTGAAACGTCATACCAGGGATGCCATATATACAGATTTATCTGTATTATATAGATTTTTAAGCATCGGTCCAGACAGCGTTTATATGAAATACAGATTTTCCATTTATATGGGATACAGATTTCTCTCCCAAATGTTGTATGGGATACAGATTTTTGAACGAGTGATACAGAAAATCATCTGGCATCTCTGCGTCATACGCAAAGAAAAACGATACGTGAGCCCTGGTTGTGAAGGCCATTAGTTCGACGGTCATTAGGCCGAATGGGACCCTACAGCCATAGCTGTAAAGCTGAGTATATTCAGAATGACCATGCTGAGAGTGGCGGATTCGATTCGCGCTCGATACAAAAACTTTTCGCAAAGGAAACTTCCTTGGCTTCATTGGGCATAGAGTAGTTTCGTGCCTGCCAAACGATATACAGCAGAGAAAACTCTCTTTAATAACTGTGGAGGTGCTCAAAGAACACTAAGATGAGAAACACGCTTTGTCTCAAACTGCAAACTTCAACAAATATTTCTTTTCAATTTTTAAAACAATATTGTTTGGTTCAATGGCCCAGCATTGTTGAAAAGGCTTATATACTACTGGTCCCCATGTACATATTTTCTATCTACCCTGTACCAATCGGCGTTCTACATGGGAGCCAACTGTAGTGTACTATGTCGGTACTCAGTAAACCTTCAATCCTTTCACTATATTCCACTTGTGCACCAACAAGGCAGCATCCATTTATTACGTAACGCTAAAACTGCCACTTTTTGACCCCCTCCCCTTCCGTAACGCTTTTTTGTATGAAAATTCTAAAAAAAATTGTATGGACCGTAACGCTCGGTCGAACTCCCCCCTCCCCCAAGAGCGTTATGTAATTTGTGGACGGCGCCCAAGCAAAATTTATACGCAGCTTCAAACACGCCCATATTGCCAATATAAGCTGCCCGTGTCCGTGGCAATGAAAGATAGAGACTGATAGGGTATGTGTGCCATCAGTAATCTCATGCTCCCATTTTCATCCTATTCGAAAACAAGCGATTACGGCACCGATTGACGCCGTTCTTTTTGTTTTCATGGGTGCTCACTTCTAACAAAAAATACAAAAATAAGAAACAAAACAAACAGCGCTTCAATCCTTTTATTTTTCGTTGGATGAAAATGGGAGCCACATGCTTAATAAGGGAACCAATACCCTATATCGTATATGTGTGGTGCACTATGAACGACGTAGGAAGGCGTGCCTAACTATTAGCAAGCAACTCCTGGCTAGCCAGAGTCACGTGTATTGGCTGTCATGTGGGGGCGCCTCAATAATGCATTTCTCGACATCCATGATTGATGGAGATGAGGGGGCTATTCAGGTGCCACCGCGTGTTTCCACCAATCATAATAAGTTGTCCGTGTTTTATCTTGAAGACACGGTGGCGTTATCGTCCTGTGTTCCATTACCGAATTGACCGATTGAATTATGCAAACGGCAAATATGATTACACCGAGCAAATGACCCGATGCATGCGAAACACAAATTAATTAGGCTTTATGATAACAAGGGAAGAGACCGTGTCAATTGTTAAAGTTTTTACGTTCGATGAATTATGGTGGTCAACACCTCTTTGCTTGCTGTCGTCATTGACAGCCAATATGGAAAAAGAAGCAGTTTTTTATTCTGATTGTTCAACAAACATGTTGCTCTGTCACGCAGTGAAAGTATACTGGTGTACAATTTCTAGCCCTAGAGAACTTCTAGACACAAAAGATTGAGGATAGTTCTCTCTCTGCCTCTCCAAAACTTACTCTCTCATTTGAATACTCACTAAAGGTTTTTGATAAAACCCTGGGGAGCTCGTTACAAAATGCGCGTTGAAGTTTGGCTTTACTGGCCGATGAACCATTGTTCTTGTAAACACCTGTGTACGATACGCTATTCACGTATAGAATGCTCGGTTAAAATGAGTAAGAACGACCATGCGTTTCCATGGAGTTTTAATTGTAAAACTAAAAGACTTTTTATGATGATAACAGACTGCTCATCTTGACACAATTGAATGCAACATATTTGTTGAATGTCTAAGAGCACTCCCTGCTAGCTGCCTCCCACAGGTAAAAGTCCTAACATGAATTCACCTCCACCAGCGAGACCATTTTGTACGGTCCTCCTTCAACGCTCATTCTCGTCGGAGCACAATACCGCACCCCGGAAAAAGAGAATGGAAACCCCAGCTGACTACATGGTCAATGTTGGCGGCGATAACAACAGTGCGCCAAATTGGGGAAATGCTCTTGACATTGAAATCAGGGAACAACGCCGCTTTGCTTTCTCCTGCCTGATGCACACCGAAGCGACTTGCATTCACACATTCACACACAAATAATGCACGTTTTCCCTCGGTCGATGGTGTGTAGCTAGCTGGGGAAAATTAGGTCACACGGTTGGTGGATTCCTTTACTTACCTTGATTCATGAGACAAGGAATGTGGTAGTGCTTTCGACGGCTTACAGAATTCCAGTGTTCTTTTGTGGGCGTTTCCTTCAGTACAATAGCATTATTATGAACAATGGGCATGCAGAACTTTGAGCTATTTTTTATTCGGTGGAGTAGACTTTCAATTTCCACATTTTTTCTGTTTTCTTCTTTAAAATTGTAGGTTCGACCAAGAGTGACATGATGTTATGATCATGAAAACATCAATAAATGCTGGTTTTCACTAATATGCCACTTTTGATATACTGTAACCTAGTTTTCTTTAGGGAGAGAATTCAGAATTCAGAATTCAGAAAGTGTCCCATGTAACAGTATTTCTCTTTTTAGGCTCATAGGCACCAACATTTTAAAAGGGCGTAAATAACTGCCTTTGAAATAATCACCTTCTTTCCAAGCTGTCGATGAATTTTATCTTAACTTACTTTGAGTCCTGGGCACCCACGGTGGTGCAGAGGGCCGAATTGAAAGATTTCCATCCTGGGCGATTGCCAGCCAATGCCTTGACTTGGGGCCAGATCAAATTTCTGTCGACTTGCTTGATTTCGTTATTCAGGCTACGCCGCCATGAGCCTCTGGGTTGCCTCTGCTGTGATGTCCTGCTGAGTTCCAGTCTAACGCTTGCTTACAGATTTGGTTTCCACCCCTGCGTAGAGTGTGGCCAACCTACCTTCACTTTCGCTCCCGAATTTATGTCGCTATCGGTTTTTGATGACATCGACGATGGAGCTCCACGTTGGAGATCCAATTGTGAGGCCACCATGCACGCATTATATACCGCAGGCATCTATTGATGAAGACCTGCAGCCGTTGAGTGTTCTCCGCTGATACACACCAGGTTTTACTGGTGTATAGCTGTACAGATTTCACGTTCGAGTTAAAAATTCGGATTTTGATGCGTCGACTGATCTGGTTGTTTTTCCATACATTTCTTAAACTTGCAAAAGCATCCTTGCCTTCTTGATCCGTGCACCTATGTCGATGTTGGTGCCGCTATCGACCGCAATTTGACTACCAAGATAATGGAAGCTTTCAACATTCTCCACTGATTGCCCAGCTAAAGTAAAGCTGGAAGAGTTGACCGTGTTTACATCCAACGATTTGGTCTTGTTGACGTTGATGGTAAGACCTGCCGCTGAGGAGCGATTCGCAAGATCATCGAGCTTGCTCTGCATATCAGAGCGCCGTTGAGCTAGGAGAGCAACGCCATCAGCCAATTCAAAGTCATATAGGTGCTACATGGTAATGGGCTGCCACAGCAATCCACGATTTGGTTCACGGTCAATCGCACCAACCAGGATCTCGTCGATTACGATGAGGAACAGCAGCGGTGATAGTCTACATCCTTGTCTCACTCTAGCAACGACCCGGATGGGATCGAACAAAACACCGTTGTGCAGTACTCTGCACGAAAATGCTCTGTACTGTACTGTGCTTCAATGAGGCCGATGGATTTCTCAGGGACACCCTTGCGCCTGAGGGCTTCCCACATGTTTCCGTGATTGAGACGTCGAAAGCTTTTTCGTAATCAATGAACACCAGGTAGAAAGACTCTTGGAATTCATTGATTTGCTCCAGGATGATACGGAGCGTGACAATATGGTCCACACAGGATCGTCCAGCACGGAATCCTGCTTGCTGCCGTCGGAGAGTTGCGTCAATATTCTCCAGCATCCGGTCAAGCATCACTTTGCAGTGGACTTTGAGAACGATACACAGTAACATAATGCACCGTCAATTATCGTATAGAGTCAGGTCACCCTTTTTGGGTACCTTTACTAAGACGCCTTGCATCCAGCCGGCCGGAAATGTCGCGGTTTCTCATATGTTGCAGAATAAATGATGCAGTAATTGTGCGGATACGACGGGGTCAGCTTTGAGCGTCTCAGCTGATATGCGATCGGCAGGGCCCTGTAGCGCTGACGGGCTACGGCTTTGGCTCCTCGTGTTTTCGCTCGCTCTACCGCGGCTTTGGCGCTCCATCGCTCCTCTATCTCCCTCCAGGTATCATCTGTGATCCACTGCTTTCTTCGGGTGCGTAGCTCACCTAAATTATTCTCGTCGGTGGCGATGAAGGCGTTCTTGATGGCGCTCCATTGATCTTCTACCTTCTGGAATATTCGCAGCACGGTTCTCTAGCTCCTCGACGAAGGAATTTTTCACCGCAGCGTCTTCCAGTCGGCGTGTGTTGAACCGGCGCCCGATTTTCTCCTTCTGTCGCTGGATCCTGGCAATGCGCAGTCGGATCTTGCCGATTAGGAGATGATGGTCGGACGCAATGTTGGCGCTACGTTTGTTCCGCACATCAAGAAGGCTCCGTCTCCATTTTCGGCTGATGCAGATATGGTCGATTTGATTTTCCGTGACGCCGTCACAAAACTGCAAACAGCTCTCCGTTTTCGCTCATTTCTCCTAGACTATGGCGTCCCATGATGTGCTCATAGTCCGAGTTGTCGGAACCAACCTTCGCGTTGAAGTCGCCCATGAGGATCTTGATATCACCTTTCGGAATTTTGTCCACGACAGCATTCAGTTGACTGTAAAAGTTCTCTTTAACTTGCAATTTGGCAGCATCGGTTGGCGCGTAACATTGGATCATGGTAAGATTTCGAACCCGTGTTCTGAATCTGGCTACAATTATTCTCTCATCAATAGGTTCCCACTTCATGAGCGACGCGTGGGCGTGAGCGCTGAGCAGGAAACCAACTCCACTGTGGCAAGGAGCGTGTTCACCTCGTAGGCCAGAGTATAGCAGAATTTGGCCCGACGCCAATCTATGTTCTCCAAAGTTCGGCCAACGGACTTCGCTCAGTCCTAGGATCTCAAGCTTCATACGGCATGCCTCATTAGCTAGTTGTGCCAGTTTACCCTGCTGGGCTAGGGTTAATACATTCCAAGTTCCAATTCTTGTTCGCGCTAAAAGTGGTTGCCGTTGAATTAGTTCGTAATCTTTCATTTTCGGTTTCAGTAACGGTTTTTTTTGGGTTTCGGAAACAGTATGTTGTTGGCTTAAGGTCCCCTATCCACCGTGGTGGGGCTGCCACCTTAGATATAGCTTCCAGTGGAGGAGCATTTCATACTCAGCCGCTGGATGCCAGAACAAACTAGGGGTCGCAGTACCGACCACTTTTTGTGAGTACCGGTATTTCGGAACTGAGGCTCACAGTACCGGTAGTACCGGTAAAATACCGGTACTGGAACATTTTGACTAAAATGAAGAGTAATCTATTTTGTGCAATAAAATCTACCATTTACCGAACATTTGTGAATTCCGGTTTTCAGAGATGTCATAAATCTGCAAATCTAAGCATGAAATTCTAAATAGAACAAATAATATAGATATAGATAAAAAATATAGGAAGAAATGAGTTATATGAAACTGTTTTTAGAGCTATTATTTAGCTTCTGAGCAGTTTCACAGGCAGTATTTAAGCCAGTCTAAAATAAACAAGGAACAATTTTACATATAGCAAAATCAGATAGATAGCTGCTATGTATAGACAGAAGAACTGATTTTTTTAAATAATTTCTTCTTAGAAACTGAAGAAAAACAAGATACCCTTATTTAACAAGTTTAATTCAAAGCTAGTAAAACCATATCCAACATTCAACGTTCCATAAACCAATTATTGCTAAGATATCCTGGATTTGCATAAAGGAATCATACATATATTAAACGTTTGTTTGTCATAGTACTTGGTTTTATTTATTTTTTTCGTTTATTTCCATTGCATATTGGCTGAACTTATGATCGGATTTCAATACTTCGGGGAGATTTCCCAGTACCGAAAATACCGGTACCATGGCTCAGTCAGTACCGGTATTTCGGTACTAAAAATTGGTCGGTAAAACCGGGATTTTCGATACCGGTAATACCGGTACTACATCCCTAGAACAAACACCAACTTTGCAGGGTTTTTGTCCTGCATTCTTGCAACATGCCCTGCCCACCGTATCCGTCCAGCTTTGGCCACTTTAAGAATGTTGGGTTCACCGTAGAGTGCAGTGAGCTCGTGGTTCATCCTTCTCCGCCACACACCGTTCTCCTGCCCGCTGCCGAAGATCGTCCTTAGCACCCGTCGCTCGAAAACTCCGAGTGCTTGCAGGTCCTCCTCGAGCATCGTCCATGTCTCGTGTCCGTAGAGAACAACCGGTCTTATTAACGTCTTGTACATGGTACATTTGGTGCAGGGGTGAATCTTTTTTGACCGCAGTTTCTTCTGGAGCCCATAGTAGGCACGACTTCCACTGATAGTGCGCCTTCGTATTTCACGGCTCACGTTATTGTCAGCCGTTAACAAGGAACCGAGGTAGACGAATTCTTCTACCTCCTTGAAAGTATCCCCGTCTATCGTAACATTGCTGCCAAGGCTTGTCCTGTCTCGCTCAGTCCCACCTACCAGCATGTACTTTGTCTTAGCCGCATTCACCACCAGTCCGACCTTTGCTGCTTCGCGTTTCAGGCGGGTGTACAGTTCTGCCACCGTTCCAAATGTTCTAGCAATAATATCCATGTCATCCGCAAAACAGACAAATTGGCCGGATTTCGTGAAGATCGTACCCCGGCTGTTGAGCCCGGCTCGTCGCATAACACCTTCGAGGCCGATGTTGAATAGTAGGTAGGGAAGTCCATCACCTTGTAGTAGTCCCCGTCGAGATTCGAATGAACTGGATAGTTCACCCGAAATCCTCACGCTGTTCTGCACACCGTCCATCGTTGCTCTTAACAGTCTGGTAAGCTTCCCGGGAAAGCTGTTCTCGTCCATGGTTTTCCATAGCTTTGTGCGGTCGATACTGTCGTATACCGCTTGGAAGTTGATGAACAGGTGGTGCGTTGGTTTTTATTGGTGCAAATCCCAAATCTTCAATATGTATGTTGAAATCACTACTTGGAAATTTATATATATTAATTTTTGAAACATCATGTGATTATAATTGGGTTACTGAACTTTGAAAAATTGGATGATTAGCGTATTTTTCGAAATACCTTTTTCATAATCTAAGTCATAAGCTTTAGGATCGAAACCAATTTACCCTTGTATCTGTACTTTCTGTTAGCTTACCAATGCATGTTTGTTTGTTTTTATTTTCAGGTATGTTTCCAAAATGCAGCATTGCTAATAAGAAAAAAAATGCGTGTGGTAAGTATACTGCAACCCAAGCAACACAGAAAACATCTTTGGGCAACAACATTTCCAAAGATGTATTTTAAGTGTATTATAAGCGACACAGAAAACATGTTGTGTTGATTTCCAGTTGTAATTGTGTTGATCGTTAACAAACAACAACAAAAAATATTTTTCTCTGAATCACGTATGAAATATTTTTATTTGACAATTATAGAACATAAACATCAAGTTGCTAATTCAATTATTAAAGCAATTGCGTCACGATAACAGACAGAAGAAGAAAAAATAAAATGCAATGTGTACTCATTTTCTCCGTTTCTGGGATGTTGTGGTCAATTAAGGACAATGAGTGGTTCAAGGGAACTGAAGGGAACTGAAGTATCAGTTAAGTTTCCGAGAATAAATACTCAAACAATACGTCTTCGTTGAGCCACCATCAAGATTCCAGCCCTACATACCTTTTACCGGGTACCATATCCTTCTATACGAACGCCTCGTCCGAATGAAATTAGCGCATTCAAATCTGGTTAACATCCTGATGGCCAAAAGGTCTAGGCTGTTGATCTAAATGGTCTGTAGGATAACCGCGCAGCTGGTTTTCCGGCCTACGTGGAAGAGTCAGCATCCAACAGTCGGTACTATTTTAACTCCTTACATTCCGGTTCTGCTAACACCTGCTGGTTAACGACGGTTACGCAAGCTCAACCTATGGCAGACATGCATTTTACCGGAACCTTTTCAAAGTGAGCCGTGCGTTGTCATTTTCACTGCAATCTCGGATTTGTTCCGAATAATCCCACGGTCACGGAAAACAAACCTTCATCAGCAGCGTAGTTATTTACTATTGCCAGTTATTTTGTCAATTTGACAGATGTAGTCCCGCTGAAAATGTAGCTTTAAATAAGTTATTTTGGTGTAGTTATAAGGTTTTGGAAACAAAATTATAACTAGCGTGATGGTATGTTCGAATGACGTTTTTTCGACGTATTTTGAACGCTTTCCGTTATTTATAGCAAAGTTGCTCTCGGGGTGCACTATTGGTGTAACTTTAACGTAATTTTAACTTGTTTCCAAATCAAAACACTTCACTTTCAGAGTAAAGTTTTGTTTATTCAAGGAACGTCATGCAGATTACAGTACCGAACACATATGTTAATACACTATTTAAAAAAGATGGTAAAAATTTACGCTTCTCTTGTTTGTTTAAAACTTTAAAAAACTGCTTTTTCATTTTAAAAATTCTTGAATTTTACTTGAGTAATAATCAGTAGCTTGCCATAAGCTCAGTTGTTGAATAAAATAAATATTGAAGGTAAAACTTTTGAACGTCACTGTAAGCCAAATATTAAAGTTGCCATGTTCTCATCTCAATTTGAAATAAAAAATAGACAATTTAGAGAAAAATAATGCTTCATCTGGTTGATTCAATCTGCATATTTCAATTCAATACAGTGGCGGTTGAATTATGGATGAGTAGAATCATATGTTTCTCCATAAATCTTCAATCGCACATAAGATAGCACTACCCTTGCTGATAATAAACCAACCCGCCATTTTTTTATTAATTTGTTTTGTAAAATAACATGTATGGTCTTTGCCTTCATCATCTGAAAATAAATTTTCAGCTTGTTGAAGTTACAACTATTTTTTTATTTTTCTGTCAGTCACTACGTTGCAAATAAAGTTGTCATGAGATTATGTTTATATTGCTTTGTTCTAAATAAGGCTCTCGCAAGTTACATAACTATAAAATGTCTTAATTTAAACCTATATATGTGACATGCTATATAACAGTATTCTACAGGTTTTATTACTAAAAAGCAGCTTAGTTTCAACCAATGAATATAGTTGCATTATTAAAGTGTTTTGCAAGTGTCAATTGTTGACAAATAACTTTTTTTAGTTAATGCAAAAAAAGTTGAACCGAAAGCAATAATTGGTACTATAAGAGTATTGGGATACATCTTCTATAACCTTTAAGATGTTCTATAAGCCGCCATTTTTTGCGCTGTTTTGAATATATAAGTATCCCATACGACGTAAATAATGCAAGAATAATACAACAGAGTTAGTACTATACTTGAATTTTAAACTTTTATAGAACAATCTGTGTTACTTGGGAACGGCATATCACGTGAAGTTCCTGAATGACCCAATTTGTTAGAAGCGATGTGGCATAACTTGCGAACGGAAGGTCCAATTTTGGTCGTCCTAGTTTTGTTATGTTAGTTTTCTCTCGAAGAAGGTTTATGAGGCAAAAAACATGGAAAATGTAAAAGTTTTTGAAAATAGATTTTTTATAAGTGTTGAACGGGGACTCGGACTTGAGCATCAAGGCGAAACTGGAAGCATTTCCTCACTTTTTGGTTTTTGATTTTTTATTAAATAATGAAGCAATATTTTCAAAATCGGTTTTTGTACACATGTAGAATATGGATTAAGGTATCTGCTGATTTTTTTTTTTGTGTTGTGGAAGAAAATATTTTTCGGTTTTGCAAAAACCATTTTTGAACAAAATTTCACAAAAAAATGGTTTCTGAAATAATGAAAAAAATTGTCCACCACAAAAAAATTCAGAAGATACCTTGATCTATACTCTTCATATGAACGAAAACCGATTTTGAAAGTTTTGCTTTGCTATTTAATTAAAAATCAAAAACCAAAAAAATGAGGAAATGCTTCCAGTTTCGCCTTTACGTCAAAATCTCAATAGGTAAGACAAACTTTGCCGGGCAGCTAGTTTTTGGTAAATGCTTGAATAAATGCTTATGTGAAATGTTATTCAACATTTCAAGCCAAACTTTATCAAACACAGTACCTATGTAACAAAAGTTAACAAAATCTGAATTTCTGGATGAAATGCTGTTCCTTAAAGATTTTTCATAACACCCACCATGATTGGGTAAGATTTATGAAAATAACTTCGAGTTGCAGAAAACATCGATTTACTCCGTGAATTTTGTCACACACGGTATTTGGTAAAGTAAGATTTGATTTGGTCGTTCGATATTTCAAAACAAATTCTGGGTCACGTAGCGCAGTGGTCACACGTTCGCTTCATATGTGGATGGTCATGAGTTCGATCCCAGTCCCAGAGCACTTGCAATTTTTCGTCAGCTGCTCTTCCTCCCGCAAAACTCATGTACACAGCGCAACGAGTAACAGACAAAAGATTTTTTACGCAAATTTGCGTAGCACTGGATCAGCACATTTTTGTGTTGATCTAGTCGTACGCAAATATGAGCGAAGAATCCTTTGTATCTTTGTAAGTTACTCGTGCGCTGTGTACTTTCGTTTAAGGGTGTGAGCCAATAGCTCTCCCTGAGCAGAAAAGAATAACAACTGAATCACATCAAGGTTTCAATCTTGGATACCATCATACCTTGATATACCCTTCATTAGGTGTTAATTAGAGGAAAGTAACAAAAACGAATATCATAATTTTGTATTAATAACACCTAGAAAAGGACAAGTCTTGTTTTTTCAATAGTAAAAGCACAAAGAAACAGACGTCACACTCTCATCGCTTCCCATCGATCACGTTTTTAACGGGTAATTCAAATATTCAGTAGTATGTCGATTGGCTACTCGCGGCGCTGGTATCGTTTTTGCTCCTGTTTGACGTTTGCTCACTACCGCCATCTAGTGGCGGCCCGGCCAAGCTCAGTACATTTAGCATTGGGCGATTATGTTTTCGTGACGATGTGTTTTAATGAAATTTGTTTTAGTGTCACGTCTGTTTCTCTGAGGTAAAAGCATACCTACAATTTCAAGCGATGTGTTTGTTATCCAAAAGGTATTGAACAACAAAGCAATAACATTTCTTGCTATTGAATTGTACATTAATTCGATAGCTTCATGACGTAACAGCAAAACTTGTTCTTCGTTCATTTTCACTTCCAAATCTACAATACCGAACCAATACCAAACTCCGCTCAAATACCTCGAATTGTTATTGGGCAATTCTCGCTGAGACTGGCCCACTATTTACGCCTTGTCTTCAAAAATGTTTAAGGTGCCGATTTTTTGAAAGCCCTCGCCAAAAAGTAAGGAAATGCATTTGGTTACTCAAATTGATGGACCCCCCGTTAGTTAGAGCCACAACAATTTTGCGGACCCCTCGATTTTGGTCAAATGGTGGCACCTTTAAACCGTTATAACTCGAAAGTTTCTCCAAAACCATCTCAATACAAATTGTTGTTGAAACGAGGAAAGATGAAGCTACTATTGCGGAGATTTCACCTGTTTAGACTCTTGCGCGAAAATTAGTTACACTGTGGTGCATAATTGATCGGACAAACGCCGATTTTCATACAAAATGGCCAAGTTTGAGATGCTGTAACTATGGTTTGCTTCGATGGATTGAGCTCAATTTTTGACACGGAACTACAAATATGCTGAATTTTGTGTATACAAAGTATAAAATGTTTTCGTTTACAGGTCTGGGCGTGGCAAGGCGTTGAAAATATTGCAAAAGTGATCGGACAGCGGCACGCGTGTAAATCAAAGGGGTACCGCTGTCCGATCACTTTTGCAATATTTTCAACGCCTTGCCACGCCCAGACCTGTGAACGAAAACATTTTATACTTTGTATACACAAAATTCAGCATATTTGTAGTTCCGTGTCAAAAATTGAGCTCAATCCAACAAAGCAAACCATAGTTACAGCATCTTAAACTTGGCCATTTTGTATGAAAATCGGCGTTTGTCCGATCAATTATGCACCACAGTGTACGTGGATTTTTCTTGCGTGGGCCCACAGATATAAAACCAGACCGCGTCCTGGTGAATATTTTACGCTGTGTTGTTAGGTACACATTTGGTGATAGTTTTGCATTGTAAACAAACATTTATAAAGCACCTACGCTGAAAATGAGCCTAGCCATTTATTGACCGCCATCTTGGAATTTTATATCAAAACATTTTTTTTACCATGATGACAACCATTGATTTCCAAAATTTTTACATCAATTGAAAGACATTTATACATAGTAATATTGTAAAAATATTGTTTATCAAAAGTTGCAGCGTGTACATTTATTCAATAAGGGGAGCAAGTTAGGCACATTTATGATTTGCAAAAATCCACTACATTCAGTGCACATCTAGCCTGAATCATTCCTATTAATCTGTTGCCTGATTCGCTTTCGCTAGAAAAAAATGATGAGAAAATTGACGAGCACATTAAGCTTGTAATGCAATTACTCACACCTTTTTCCTCCCGAGTATTGTGATGAATGCGTTGTTGCGTTTCTTTTGCTGGTGAGAGTAGCAAAAGAAATTCTTTCCTGTTCGTGAAGGGGTTTGACGTGATTCTTTGCATTACTCTTCATCCGTTGTATTATATGTAGTTTGGAACAACCTTCTGGGATGATATTGGAATAAAGCAGCACTGTCGGAAGTTGATGAAAAAGGATGACTTCTTTCGCGCGGCTCTATAAATTTGCAATTCCAATTGAAAAACTTTATGATAAAACTGGAAACAGATCTTTGGAACAGTCATGCTTCTGGAGCACCGCTGGACTCTTCAATTCAAGTCGGGGTTCTTTTATATCCTTTTCAAGCATCATCTCACCCAGTTACGATGGCTGTCGGTCAGAAAAAGAACGAATTCGTGACTAGAATCGCAATCTTGATGTGACCTAAAGTCGAGCAAAACTTTTTTTTTGTTTTGCACTATACAAGTTTTCGTGATTAACTTGGTATGAAATGCGGAAAATGTCCTTAATGGAAGCGCGTGGAGCTGACATGATAGACAATAAAGATGCATGCCGCTGGGTGCTGGTTTGTTATTTTAGGATCGCTCGGCACACGTGGTATCAGCTTCCATGAATATCAACTTGGTTCGATGGAGACGCGTGGTGTTTTTGTTTATTTCACGCTTTCGATATCCGATAACTATGCTGTGATTTCTACGCTGATGGGCCAATAGGCCTAGTATGAAGTGGCAAAACTGTTGATTCCATATATTGAATTCTGTAGATTTGGATTATGGGGTCACCAGTTAGCCTAGTGGTTAAGGCTACGGATCGCCAGTCCGGAGACGACGGGTTCGATTCCCGTTCCGGTCAGAAAAATTTTCTCGACTCCCTGGGCATATTGTGTTATTGTACTTGCCTTACAATATACAAATTCATGCAATGTCAGGTAAAGAAAGCCCTTCAATTAATAACTGTGGAAGTGCTCAAAGAACACTAAGTTGAAGCGAGGCGGGCCAAGTCCCATTGTGGACGTCGAGCCATAAAGAAGAAAAAGAAGAAGATTTGAATTATGATCTACATTCACTACAAAAGCTAAAAAGAAATCGAAAAAATACATAAATCGTCAAAAAACAGTGTTTCGTTCGAATTATAGATTCCCCATATAGCCATAGATTCATGCCTACGTCAACAAACCATTCTTGATTGAGTTGAACAGAATCGTAATTAATTCCTGTTTTGTATACACCACATCCACCAAACCGCTGAAACTAAATACTCATAGGCACATATACGTACTCAACCTAGCTTGATTGTTTTTGCGAATCTCTAACCTCACGTGATGAATTTGACACTTCATCACTCCGGGTGGGACGAATGTTTTTCTTTCGATCCACTCTACGCAGTGTATACATATGCATATGCATTGTTAGATGAAAATGCTACATAGGTATACAGATACACTGACCCACCCGGGGAGCATCGAAAAGAGTCAATGCATTTAATACAGCTCCCAGATAAAGCACGACGAACTCAATGTTTGTACCCAGCTGAATGCATTTGAAGGGCATCGGTAAATATTGAACTTCAAGCTCAAGCGGCTAGATATGGTGGTTGGAAGATTTTTGGCAGCTGCACCAATCAGGGGTAAAATAACATTCTCCCGTAGGGCCAGTCATATGGAGAAGCACTTGGTAGAGTAGAAGAGAATTTGCAAACGTGGAGCTGCTGAGAGCGGAGCGTAAACTCTGTAGTCCTCGAAGAAACGAGTTTTCCCACGTGCGGATGTGGGTTGATTGATCTCACGTTGGAGAAATGAACTAAACTTTATGGTCAGTGTTCCCAGATAATTCGTTTGCCTATGGGTTGCTTAGCTAAGAATGTCAATAGATTATAGGAATTCAAGAAATAATATTATAGTAATAAAGATATTCACAGAGTAAACTATGCTTGAGTTAAAACTTCGCTGAAGGGATGTCAGAAGGATTAATTTCCGAAAAAGTTTGCGGGAGAGTTCTTTGCGGAATCAATGAAGAAATCTCTGGTAGATATCTGAAATGAATATCTGGGAATGCACAATCAATATTATGAAAACGACAGACAGTAAGTACTCAATACTTTTTTTCTAGAAATGGAATGGAAACCATAAATAAATTTCAAAAACACACTCTTTATTCCGAAAGGGATTTTTCTAGACAACTCCAAAGGATTTCTCTACGAGTTTTTCAGGGCATTCCCCCAGAAATTCCTTTAGGAATTCCTCCATGGCATCCTCTAGCAACTCCTCCAGGGATTTCTCCAGGAATTCTTCCAGCAATTCCTCTAGGAATTCTTCCAGGGATTCCTCTAGGAATTCCTCCAGCGATTCCTCTAGCAATTCCTTCAACGATTCCTCTAGGAATTCCACCAAGGATTCCTCTAGGAATTCCTCTAGCAATTCCTCTAGGGATTCCTCTAGCAATTCCTCTAGGGATTCCTCTTGAAATCCCTCTAACAATGCCTCTGGTAATTCCTACAGGAATTCCTTTTGGAATTCCTCCAGGACTTCCTCTAGCAAATCCTTAAGGGATTCGTCTAGGAAATCCTCCAGGGATTCCTCTGGGAATTTCTCCAGAGATTCCTCTAGGAATTTCTCCAGAGATTCCTCTAGGAATTCCTCCAAAGATTCCTCCACGAATTCCTCCAGAGATTCCTAGAGAAATTCCTCCAGGGATTCCTTTAACAATTCTTCTTGAAATTCCTCTCGGAATTCCTCCAGGGATTCCTCTGTGAATTCTTCCAAGGATTTCTCTTGAAATTCCTCCACAAATTCTTCTAGCTATTCCTCATTCATCTTTGAATTCCTCCAGAAATTCCTCCAAGAATTCCTCCAGAGATTCCTAGATGCATTTTTCCAGGGATTCCTCTTGGAATTCCTCCAGGGATTCCTCTTGCAATTTCTTCAAGGATTCCTCTTGGAATTCCTCCAGGGATTTCTCTTGGAATCCTCCAAGGATTCCTTTAGGAATTCCTCCAAAGATTCCAAGAGTAATTCCTCCAGGGATCCCTCTTGGAATTCCTCCAGGGATTCCACTTGCAATTCCTCCAGGGATACCTGTAGGATTTCTTCCAAGGATTCCTCTAGAATTTCCGACAGGATTTTCTCTAGGAATTGCTCCAGAGATTCCTCCAAGGATCCTCCAGGGATTCATCCAGGAATTCTTCCAGGGATTCCTCTACGAATTCATCCAGGGATTGCTCTAGGAATTCCTCCAGCGATTCCTTAGGAGTTCATCCAGAGATTCCTCTAGAAATTCTTCTAACAATTTCTCTAGGAAAAATTCTTCCAAGGATACCTCTAGAAAAATCACACTCTTTATTCCGATTTCACTAAAAATCCCTCCAGTGATTTATCTAGGATTCCTCCAGGGATTTTTCTAGCAATTCCTTTAGTAATTCCTCCAGGGGTTCCTCTTGGAATTTCTCCAGGACTTCCTCTAGCAATTCCTCGAGTTATTCTTCTAGGAAATCCACTAGGGATTCCTCTAGGAATTTCTCTAGAGATTCCTCTATGAATTCCTCCAGGGATTCCTCTTGGAATTCCTCCAGGGATTCCTCTTGCAATTTCTCCAGGGATTCCTCTTGGAATTCCTCCAACGATTTCTCTAGGAATTCATCCAGAGATTCCTCTAGAAATTCTTCTGGCAATTCCTCTTGGAATTCCTCCAAGGATTCCTCTCGGAATTCCTCCAGGGATTACTCACAGAATTCTTTCAAGGAATCCTCTAGGAATTTTTCCAAGGATTCCTTTAGAAATTCCTCCAGGGCTACCTCTAGCAATTCCTCTAGGGACTCCTCAAGAAATTCCTTTAGAAATCCCTCCAGTGATTTCTGTAGGAATTCCTCCTGGGATATCTCTAGCATTTCCTCTTGGAATTGGGGGATTCTTTTCAGAATTCCCCAAGGAATAACTCTAAGAATTCTTTCAAGGATTTCTCTAGGAATTCTTCCAAGGATTCCTCTAGAAATTCCTCCAGGGATTCCTCTAAGAATTCATCCAGGGATATGTAGGGATATCTCCTCTAGGAATTCTTTCAGGGATTTCTCTAAAAATTCCTCCAGATTCTTCAAGGATTTCATTCAGGGATTCCTCTAGGAAATCCTTCAGGAATTCATCCAAGGATTCCTCTAGGAATCTTCCAGGGTTTCCTCTAGGAATTTCTCCAGGGATTCCTGTAGTAATTCCTCCAGGGATTCCTCTTGAAATTCCTCCAGAGATTCCTCTGGGAATTCATCTAGGGATATCTCCTCTAGAATTTTTTCCAGGGATTCCTCTAGAAATTCCTGTACGTATTCATCCAGGGATATCTCCTCTAGGAATTCTTCCAATGATTGCTCTAAGAATTCATCCAACGATTTCTCTATGAATTCCTCCAGAGATTCCTCTAGGAACTCCTCCAGGGATTCTTCAAGGAATTCCACCAGGGATTCCTCTTGGATTCCTCCAGGGATTGCTTTAGGTATTCATCCAGGGATATCTCCTTCAGGAATTCTTTCTGGGATTCCTCCAAGAATTCCTCCAGCGATTCCTCTAGGAATTCATTCAGAGATTTTTCAAGGAATTCCTCCTGACATTCCTCTACAGATGCCTCCAGGGATGCCTCTACGAATGCCTCCTGGGATTGCTCTAGGAAATCCTCCAGGGTCTCTTCTAGGAATACCTCCAGGGATTCTTCTAGGAAGTCTACTAGGTATTCCTCTGCGAATTCCTCTAGGGATTCCTCTAGGAAGTCTACCAGGTATTCCCCTGGGAATTACTCCAGGGATTCCTCTAGGAATTCCTCCAGGGTTTCCTCCAGGGATTCCTCCAGGAATTCCTCTAGGAATTCCTCCAGAGATTCCACCAGTAATTCTTCTAGAGATTTCTCTAGGAATTTATCCAGAGATTCGTCTAGGTATTCCTCCAGAGATTCCTCTAGTAATTCTTCCAGAGATTTCTCTAGGAATTCCTTCAGGGATTTCTCTAAGAATTCCTCCACGGATTTATCTAGGGAGTTCTCTAGGAATTTCTCTAGGAATTCCTCTAGGAATTCCTCTAGGAGTTCCTCCAGGAATTTCAGGGATATTTCTATGAAATCATCCTAGAATTCCTCTAGAAATTCCTCCAAGTGTGTCCTTTATGGATTTCTCTTGTAATTCCTCCAGGGATTCCTCTAGCAATTCCTCTATAAATTCCTTTTTGAATTCCTCCAGAGATTCCTCTAGGAATTCCTCCAGAGATTCTTGTAGGAATTCTTCCAGAGATTCCTCTTGGAATTCCTCCAGAGATTCCTCTAGGAATTCCTTAAGGGATTTCTCTAAGAATTCCTCCAGGGATTCCTATAGGAATTCCTCCAGGAATTCTTTCATGGATATTTCTTTGAGATCACCCTAGAATTCCTCTAGAAATTCCTCCCAGAAATTCTTCTAGGAATTGCTCCAGGAATTTGTGTTGAAATTCCTCCAGAAATTTCGTTGAGAATTCTTCCTGGAATTTGTTTAGTTATTCATCCGGGGATTCCTCTAGCAATTTCTCCAGGAATTTGTCTAGAAATTTTTCTAGGGGTTCCTAGTCAAGGATGATAAACTTCTCCAGAGATTCCTCTGGAGAATTCAAGATACAGATTATTTAGACATAGACATTTGGAGCAAAAATCATTCCCAATTTTCCTCGAAAAAATCCCCTCGACTTGCACCGCAAGCACATGGAACACCACGTGGAAAACCGGTGGCTAGGTATATAGAAACAGCCACACGCTCTCCAGCCGGAGATGAAATTCTCTCATTTTCCCGAGCACCCGACGAGGATTCACCCTGATTGGCACCTTCTCAAAAAACCCATCGCTCGAGAGAAGCGAGCCAAGCCAAGCCGAGCCGCCGCGGCAAGAGAACCAACCAACAACCCGCACCATGACCTCCAAATCCGAAAGGAAAAGCGTCAAAACCGAATTTTCCTCAGCTGCCGGAGCACAGATA